>NC_051315.1:43440732-44065732 GCF_015220235.1 Choloepus didactylus
CTGGCGGTGTCATACGCGCTGAACGCCCACTGCAACCACCCAGTAAACATTTTCACTGACAGTCTCTACACTTATCAGGTCTGCTGAGTCCTCGCATTTTCCACCTTTTTCCCCGGGAACTCGGCCATTGATAAAGCACTTTCTGACCTCAGGAGCATCCTGGAGCATCGACAGGATCCTTGGTTCATTAGCCACATTCGTAGTCACTCAGGCCTTCCGGGGCCCCTGGCTAATGGCAATAGTATAGTAGACCAAGTGGTCTCAGCTCAGAATACCCAAGCTATGCTAACCCACACGGCAGCCCCTCCGGGGGATGCTGTTAACCAGGCCAAGTTATTGCATTCCAGGTTTCACTTTTCGGCTACGTCGTTACAACATTTATGTGGCCTCCCCCTAGATACCTGTAAACATCTTGTCCGCAATTGTGCAACTTGTGCGCCCTTTGCGCCGCTTGGCCCCTTGCAACCTCAGGGAGTCAACCCATGAGGCCTAAAACCCAATTCTAGATGGCAAATGGATGTAACTCACGTTCCGTCCTTTGGGCGCCTCAAGTATGTACATGTAATAATTGACACCTTCTCAGCCATGTGTTATGCAGTCCCCCTCGCCGGGGAAACGGCCAAACACTGTATCAAGGCCCTGAGACAGGGAATTCTCTTCATGGGAGTCCCCTGGGACATAAAAACGGACAATGGGCCTGCCTATCGCAGTGCCTCCTTTGTGGCCTTTCTTCGGTTATATAACATCACCCATCATTTCGGCATCCCCTATAATCCACAGGGGCAAGCCATTGTGGAAGCAGTCCATCGCCGCTTGAAAACACAAATTGAAAAAGAAAAGGCAATGCTCCCCCAGGCAACTCCAGGGGACCTTATCATAGCAGCCCTTATTCACCTTAATCTACTCACATTCAGTAAAGAAGGGCTTTCGCCCCTACATAAACATTGGGGGCCCTCGTATAGGCCCACCCAGGCCCCGATGGTCTACTGGAAGGACCCAGAGAATAATGCCTGGAAGGGTCCCTCCCCACTCCTCGCCCAGGGGCGCGGGTTTGCTTGTGTTTTCCCAGATGATGCAGCACAACCAATCTGGATCCCAGGAAGGGCAATCCGGCCCGCCACCAACAACCACGCATCTAACGAGACGAGAACGCCGTCGTCTCCGCAACCTAGTGCACCAGATGACAACAGTACACCTGGGCCTGGACCCCAGTCCGAGTGAAACCCTGGAGAAACAAGAAATCAGAGAAATCATACGCCTCTATAGACAGGCAAAAGCCAGCCCCCTACACCTCCACAACCCTCACCCAAGCATAGCTTCCCTTCTAATGGTCATGTTGGCCCTTGCCTCTTCTACCCAGGCCAACCCCCACCAGCCTTGGAAATGGACCTTGGCACGGTGGGAAGATTCCAAGATTGTGCAAACCCACGTTACCGCAGGACGCCCTTCCTTCGTCATCTACCCCTGCGACCTAATCCTGTTCCCGGAGGGCACACCTTGCCTTAACCAAGCCCAATATTACATGTGCCCATCCTCAAACCCTGGGAAACAGTACTGCAATGCTCCCAACCAATACTACTGTGCATACTGGGGGTGTGAAACATTAGCCACTACTTGGAAGCCTTACGCCCCTGATCATTACCTAACTTTAAATTGGGCCCCTTTTGGTTGCAAGCCCCGTGACCATTCCATCAATCCTTATTACGATAAATATAATTGTCAAAAACTAAATCTCACCGTACAGCTCCCTACTGATCCCTCTTGGCTATTCGGTCGAACCTGGGGCTTCAGAATCTATTTGGAAGGAGTCGACCCAGGTTCCCTTATTTTGATAAAAAAGGAGGCTGTACTAAAAAACCCCTCTGCCATTGGTCCTAATAAAGTCATTAACCCCCTTTTTCCACAGCCCTCCAGCCACACCTCGGCTCCAACCAGCCGCACCTCAGCTACAAACAACGCATCGCCAACCCCATCACCCCAACCTTTCCTACCCCCCTCTCGTTACTCCTCTCCCCTCCTCGGCCTTATCCAAGCAGCCTTCACCTCGGTGAATTTCTCCAACCCCAATCTTACCTCCTCCTGCTGGCTTTGCCTCTCCACCTCCTCCTCCCTGTATGAGCCCGTCGCCTCCAACCTCTCCTTTTCAGAAAATGCAGAAGACAACCCCTCGGAATGCAATTGGAATACCTCTGCCGTCCCCCTAACCTTTCATTCGGTCTCCTTTACAGGAAAGTGCATCCGCCCTCGCTCAAGTAACTCTCCCAACCTCACAGCTTGTGCCAACTACTCATCTCCCAGCAGCTCTGCCAAGTTTCTTATTCCCCACAACTCCTCCCAATGGCTCTGCTCCTCTACAGGACTTACCCCCTGCCTTAATGTGCAAACCCTCAGTACAACTAATGAAACTTGCCTCCTAATTGTCCTTATCCCTAGGGTCCTATACCACAGCGAGGAAGACTTCTTCCTCCGCCTGGAAAGAACTGCAGCTCCTGCCACTCTGCAAAAGCGAGAACCCATCACCGCCCTCACAATTGCCTCCCTCCTAGGTCTTGCAGGCGCTGGCACCAGAATCGCTGCATTAGCCAGTCAAAGCTCCGCCCTAACTCACCTCCGGGCGGCTGTTGACGAGGACATTCGTCACCTACAAGACGCTATTTCCCACCTTAAAAATTCTGTCAATTCCCTCTCTGAAGTCGTGCTCCAAAACCGCCGAGGTCTCGACCTTCTCCTCCTCAAAGAAGGAGGCCTTTGCGCCGCCTTAGGAGAAGAGTGCTGTGTATATGCCAATTCCACAGGTCTCGCCGAAGACAGCCTAAAGAAGGTCCGAGAGGGACTAGAACAACGCAAAAGAAACCGTGAAGCCACCAACTATTGGTCCCACATCTTTACCCCCCTCCTCCCATACCTCCTCCCTCTCATCGGCCCCCTACTAATGATTATTCTAGCTCTCACCCTAGGGCCCTGCATTATCCGCAGAATTGTCCAGCTTGCTAAGACCCAGCCAATGCTGTCTTTTCATCATTTGTGCAAGTCCAGTATCAACAACTTGCCTCCACTGAAGAAGCTGACCCTCCGCAGCGTCGCCACCCTCGTCCATCCCGCAAGCAGCGAGGCCCCTCTCGAACGCCCGGGCGCCACACCAACATCGAGCTCCAGCCTCTCTGACTACCATCTACCCCTATCCCTTCCCCCACCTCCCCTCTCCCTCATCCCTTGGCGGATCTCTCCGGTAAGCTTCTTCCTCTAATTAGAAAAGAAGGGGGAAATGCGGGACACTGTTATCGAGTTCCGACTTGGCGGGCCTGGGCCAGGGGAACTGATCAGCCCCTAGGAAAGGTAGTGGGGCACGGGTGGTAGCGCCCTCCACGGCCCCCCGGGCCTGAGAAAGTGGAGCCGAATGCAGGCCCCATTTCCTCACCCCAAAGTACAACCGTTGGGGAGGGCTTGCCGGAGAAAACACCACCCCCCCCGTGCCTTACCCGCACCCTCCACCCTCTTCGTCCCTTTTCAAACAACCTCCGCGCCCTCTCAGAACCAATCCAAGCCTTTAACCCCTACAGCTACCCCGCCCTCTAAACCGCCTGATATAAGCTTGTACTCTCCCCTAATAAACTCTCTTGGCTTCCTCACCCTAAAAGAAACGTGTCCCGCCTGTTCCTTCTCGCCGCCCTCCACACCTTGCACGCCACCGCCGGGGACCGGGCCCAGTCCCCCGCCTCGCCCTCACCTCCGGGAAAGAGCCCCCGCCGCCGGTACCCTCCGAGCAATCCCGAGAGCATAGGATTTAGCAACCGGCCGCCACCCCCCCCCAAAAGAGTCAACAGCGACCGCAACCTATACAAAGAAAACTACATAACTCTACTAAAAGAAATGGAAGGGGACCTTAAAAGATGGAAAAATATTCCATGTTCATGGATAGGAAGGCTAAATGTCATTAAGATGTCAATTCTACCCAAACTCATCTACAGATTCAATGCAATCCCAATCAAAATTCCAACAACCTACTTTGCAGACTTGGAAAAGCTAGTTATCAAATTTATTTGGAAAGGGAAGATGCCTCGAATTGCTAAAGACACTCTAAAAAAGAAAAACAAAGTGGGAGGACTTATACTCCCTGACTTTGAAGCTTATTTTAAAGCCACAGTTGCCAAAACAGCATGGTACTGGCACAAAGATAGACATATAGATCAATGGAATCGAATTGAGAATTCAGAGATTGACCCTCAGATCTATGGCCGACTGATCTTTGATAAGGCCCCCAAAGTCACTGAACTGAGCCATAATGGTCTTTTCAACAAATGGGGCTGGGAGAGTTGGATATCCATATCCAAAAGAATGAAAGAGGACCCCTACCTCACCCCCTACACAAAAATTAACTCAAAATGGACCAAAGATCTCAATATAAAAGAAAGTACCATAAAACTCCTAGAAGATAATGTAGGAAAACATCTTCAAGACCTTGTATTAGGCGGCCACTTCCTAGACTTTACACCCAAAGCACAAGCAACAAAAGAGAAAATAGATAAATGGGAACTCCTCAAGCTTAGAAGTTTCTGCACCTCAAAGGAATTTCTCAAAAAGGTAAAGAGGCAGCCAACTCAATGGGAAAAAATTTTTGGAAACCATGTATCTGACAAAAGACTGATATCTTGCATATACAAAGAAATCCTACAACTCAATGACAATAGTACAGACAGCCCAATTATAAAATGGGCAAAAGATATGAAAAGACAGTTCTCTGAAGAGGAAATACAAATGGCCAAGAAACACATGAAAAAATGTTCAGCTTCACTAGCTATTAGAGAAATGGAAATTAAGACCACAATGAGATACCATCTAACACCGGTTAGAATGGCTGCCATTAAACAAACAGGAAACTACAAATGCTGGAGGGGATGTAGAGAAATTGGAACTCTTATTCATTGTTGGTGGGACTGTATAATGGTTCAGCCACTCTGGAAGTCAGTCTGGCAGTTCCTTAGAAAACTAGATATAGAGCTACCATTCGATCCAGGGATTGCACTTCTCGGTATATACCCGGAAGATCGGAAAGCAGTGACACGAACAGATATCTGCACGCCAATGTTCATAGCAGCATTATTCACAATTGCCAAGAGATGGAAACAACCCAAATGTCCTTCAACAGATGAGTGGATAAAGAAAATGTGGTATATACACACGATGGAATACTACGCGGCAGTAAGAAGGAACGATCTCGTGAAACATATGACAACATGGATGAACCTTGAAGACATAATGCTGAGCGAAATAAGCCAGGCACAAAAAGAGAAATATTATATGCTACCACTAATGTGAACTTTGAAAAATGTAAAACAAATGGTTTATAATGTAGAATGTAGGGGAACTAGCAGTAGAGAGCAATTAAGGAAGGGGGAACAATAATCCAAGAAGAACAGATAAGCTATTTAACGTTCTGGGGATGCCCAGAAATGACTATGGTCTGTTAATTTCTGATGGATATAGTAGGAACAAGTTCACAGAAATGTTGCTATATTATGTAACTTTCTTGGGGTAAAGTAGGAACATGTTGGAAGTTAAGCAGTTATCTTAGGTTAGTTGTCTTTTTCTTACTCCCTTGTTATGGTCTCTTTGAAATGTTCTTTTATTGTATGTTTGTTTTCTTTTTAACTTTTTTTTTTTCATACAGTTGATTTAAAAAAGAAGGGAAAGTTAAAAAAAAAAAAAAAGAAAGAAAAACAAGGAAAAAAAAAAAAGATGCAGTGCCCCCTTGAGGAGCCTGTGGAGAGTGCAGGTGTATTCGCCTACCCCACCTCCATGGTTGGTAACATGACCACAGACATAGGGGACTGGTGGTTTGATGGGTTGAGCCCTCTACCATAAGTTTTACCCTTGGGAAGACGGTTGCTGCAAAGGAGAGGCTAGGCCTCCCTAGATTTGTGCCTAAGAGTCTCCTCCTGAATGCCTCTTTGTTGCTCAGATGTGGCCCTCTCTCTCTGGCTAAGCCAACTTGAAAGGTGAAATCACTGCCCTCCCCCCTACGTGGGATCAGACACCCAGGGGAGTGAATCTCCCTGGCAATGTGGAATATGACTCCCGGGGAGGAATGTAGACCCAGCATCGTGGGACGGAGAACATCTTCTTAACCAAAAGGGGGATGTGAAAGGAAATGAAATAAGCTTCAGTGGCAGAGAGATTCCAAAACGAGCCGAGAGGTCACTCTGGAGGGCACTCTTACGCACACTTTAGACAACCCTTTTTAGGTTCTAAAGAACTGGGGTAGCTGTTGGTGGATACCTAAAACTATCAAACTACAACCCAGAACCCATGAATCTCGAAGACAGTTGTATAAAAATGTAGCTTATGAAGGGTGACAATGGGATTGGGAAAGCCATAAGGACCACACTCCACTTTGTCTAGTTTATGGATGGATGAGTAGAAAAATAGGGGAAGGAAACAAACAGACAAAGGTACCCAGTGTTCTTTTTTACTTCAATTGCTCTTTTTCACCCTAATTATTATTCTTGTTATTTTTGTGTGTGTGCTAATGAAGGTGTCAGGGATTGATTTAGGTGATGAATGTACAACTATGTAATGGTACTGTAAACAATCGAAAGTACGATTTGTTTTGTATGACTGCGTGGTATGTGAATATATCTCAATAAAATGATGATAAAAAAAAAAAAAAAAAGATACGACTATATATGTAACCCAGATTGGCAGAGTAGGCCCCATTATTTGCATATATAAAAACATATATTCATACATTCTCATGCTCCTTGACATCAACTTCCCCTCTAATACTTTAGCAACTCAGGAGTATAACCACACCATGAATATTGTTCTCATTCCAAGTCATAAATTTCTGAAATGTCTCCTTTAATACCACTGACCCTCCTCTTTACTTAATCACAGTAGTCAATCTTTGAGCCTCTTTCTAATCTCTAAATCAGCAAATTTATTCCTCAGAGGCAGGTAATAAATATTTTATGCTTTGAGGGCTATAGGGTGTCTGTCACAACTACTCAATTCTGCCACTGAATCATAAAAACAGCCATAGATATTTGTAAACAAATGAGCATAACTATGTTCCACTAAAACTTTAATAACAAAAACAGGTATCAAGTTGATTTGGATTTTGCCCATAGTAGAATTTTTGTTTCAAGCCTGGAAGTTACATATATTACTTTCATCCACATTCCATCGGCCAGAAATCACTCATGTGGACCCAATCTGATTGCAGGAGAGAATGGGAAATGTAATTGGTCCTGTGTGCCCAGAATAGGAACCCAGATTAGAGAGCATCTAGTTAATGTCTGCCCAAAATACTAAACGTAGTTGAAACCTCTTATGACAGTGTCATTCTTTCTAAAGAAAATCTGGTGTACCTACATCTACTTGGAACTTATAATATTTAAAAAAGTACTTGTGTTTGCATACATTGGCTTATTCATTTAATAGGTTAAATCTAATTTATCCCTAAAATACAAGCATGAATTTAAAGCAAGTTTGACATGAGTTTGTTACTGAGAAGTTAGGATTTAAGAGATGATTATGATTGCTGAATCATTATATAGATATTTCTTTTTACTTTCTAGTAAATTAGAGTAGGCAGATGGAAATATCTGAAATCTTTGAACTGTAATCCAGCTACCTTGATCTCTAATAATGATCCTATAGCTTATAACTTGTGCTCTTGTGATTGTAAAAACCTTTATCTGTATCCATTTTATCTGTTTTTTTTTTTGTTTATTTTTTTTAATTTAGAGTCTTATGATCACTAAAGACAGCCCCTAATGTTTATTAATAAAGGGCCTGGGTCAGCCTAGAACCAACCCACCCCAATTCCAAAGTTATCTTGATAACTGGATGTGAGGACCCAGGGCCTGGGCTCCCTCCCCTCCACAGTCATTTCACATGGCCACCTTGTTGACCAGGATGTCATCTCCTATAAGTAACTCTTATTAAACTCATGTCTAACTCCATGCCTGGTGTGTTCTTGGTCCTAGGGCTAAGCTGGGTTGTGACACTGGTTCTAACCAAAATGAGCCCACTGGATATGTGCAGTAGCTTAAAGTTTAACCTATGTGACCTATGCCTTATTATCATGCTAAAAATCATGCCCATCACCATATTAAGGCAGCCATTTTCTCACATATGTTCTGTGACTAAGCATGTAATCAATCTGTGCATGCTCATGATTAGATCACGTCTAATTACATCATCTGGAGCCATTGTGTTCATTATCCTAGAACCTGCCCAGATTTTGATACTATAAAACTATCACAATTACTGCAGTTCAGGGAGACAGATTTGTGCGCTGATGGATAGGCCATCTGATCTCTTGCTTTGTATCTAGCAATCAATTCTTTCTATCTTTGAAACCCCAGTGTCTCAGGAATTGCTTATTTGAGTGCATCAGGCAGAGAATCTGCCGCCTTTGTCCGGTATCATCTGTCAGTTAACTTGAACACAAGGTCTCAGAGAGTATTACAAAAACAAAGCAAAACAAAACAATGAGACATCTAGAAGTCTGAAACTAGGCTTACAAAGATAGAGTAAGATTCTTGATTAGCTAGGTTTTTTGGGGGGAGGGAGAGGGAGGAGGAGGAGGAAAAGAAGAAGAAAGAAGAACAAAAGTTTAAAAAAAGGGAAATGAAATCTCTCCCTTTTTTTGACAATTATTTTAAAATTTGCTAGAGTATTACTTAAGCCATTTCACCTGAGGGCCACATTACATGAAATAATAGGAATGTTTATATGTCATGGAGGAAAATTTCTAATCCTCAGGCCATCTCCTCAAATTCTGCTGTATACATCTGGATCCTGCATATGCTCATTTGGATCAAAAGATGTTGCTTCTGTAAAGAATGTGTGCTACATCCTGAATAGCCATCATAAACATCTAAGATCCACTCTAGTTAGGCAGCTTCTCTCCAAATAAAACATCAGATGAGAGCTTCTCACCACACATTCATTAAAAGGTAAACTTTCTTGCACTGGGAGTCATGTCAATCATCATTTTCTTGCAAACCCAAAGCAGCTTTTTATCTTCTGTTAGAAGCTGTTATCGTCTTCAAAGCTATATCAAAACAGTGTTTGTTCTGTGCTTTGATTTTCACCCACATGGTGAATTCAAAGAAGACAGGTCTATTTCAGAGGGAAGAGAGACTATTTCAGATGTTGTTTGAGCATTTGTCCTTCAATGTTTGTAAATGTGATTTAAGAGTCTAACATCGAATAAAAATCCATTACATAACTGGATTTTTTTTCATCAGAGCATACTAACTTCTGCATTTCAAAAGTGTGTATGGCCAAGATCTCATAATCTTAAATATAAAATCCTAGAAGTTTTGTATAATGGCAGTATAATGGTAATTCACCTCAAAGTATTTATTTTCCTTTTTATCCTGATTCATGCCAATAAAAAAATAAAAAAGCTGCTTTTGAATGACAATTTCTAAATATCTGGCACAAATAACCAATTTTTCTCTGGGAAAAGAAAAGTCATTAGGAAGATAATGTTACTTAAATTGCATTTTGCATTGAGGATATTTGACACCGTTCACAGGAGATAAACAGATGCGTGTGATTTACATATGAAAACCTATCAGATAATGCAAAAATTTGTATGTGAAATGCTTCATTCACTGAATTAGCCTATGGTAATCTCTCATTATATGAAAAAGAATATGATTGCTAAAAATGTCTAAATAAATATTAATGTGGTTATATTGTTTTTAAATAAATGAAATATTTTGAGAGAACAATATGCTGAGAGAATCATGTAAGAGTACAGTTGCTATTTTAGGTTTTATTTACCTGAAAAGCAAATAAAGAAGACTTACAAAATTAAATTTGACAACAGGTAGAAAAATAGGATTTTAGAATTTCCTCTGCTGTTGAATCATTTTAAATGTTGGAAGAGAAAGAAAAATTGATAAACAAATGAACATGAGAAGACTTTCAGATCTTGACTAAGGTAAAGCAATTGTGAATATGGCCAAAATTTTGGTATGATGATCCCTTCCCACTGAAACCAGAATAGTACCAAGAGCTTTGGTAGCCAGGGCTTCTCTTTTTAAAATATTCTTCCCATTTTCCAGTAGTTAGTGATTTTTAAAAACATTTAAAATACCAGACAGAAAATTGGAATCATTTTGAACCCATTATCTGGTTCATAACCTGTAAGAAAGGGATAAGTTTAGTTTTCACATAGAGACAGCATGGAATAAGGGAAATGGAGGCAAAACCAGTTTAAACAAGCCCCATGATAAAGAGAAGAATCTGCCAGCCCCTTATATGGAAAAGTAACCATGGTTACTGGAATGTAAAGAAATATGAGGTAAAATTAGAGGCAGGAACTCACAGCAAAAAGAAAAACTTTTTTTAAACTAAATGAACTCTCTGGGATAGGCTGATCAGTTCAAAATCTCAATAATGAGCTAGTTGGCTCTCTGGGATTGGCTGTACAAATTAAAATCTCAAAAGATGAATTAGTTAGTGTTCTCGGATAGGCTGTAACCTCTGTAGTACCCAGTCAATGGGGAAACAGGGGAGGGACTTGCTAATTAGGAGTAGGAAATTTAAAGATCGCCATTCTCTTCCTCTGGCGCGCCAGCCTTCCATGTGTTTGGCTGGACCCCCTATCTTGCAAGATCGTAAATAAATTCTTTTCTCCTCCAAAATCGAGTGAGCGTTTATTGCCTTACAGGTACCGCTTTATTTCCGACATAACCCACTTCTCCTAAGAAAACTAAATTCTGCCAATATTTTATCTTCTGTCATGTTCTAAATCAAAAGAGGTTACTGCTCCCTAGTAGCCTACAATCCATTTGGGGATAGAGCAAAGACATCTGGGGAGCAAGTTAGAATGGTTAATAGCACTATATTTTTAAACTGTCCTTTGTGATAAACTGTCCATATTTTTTTAGAGAGGTATACCAAAAACTACAGGTGTGAAAAGCAATCTCTGGGATTATATAATTCACCAAAAGAGGAGAAGTCAGACATTTAGTGAGGAAGTAAGAGCTAGAGCTGGAGAGAATGAGAGTGAGAATGAGAAGACAATAACATCAACAAAATCATGATAAGTGTTAAATATGGTGATAGGAAAGGGGATGTTCCTTTTATTTTTTGCTCTACTTTCACATACCAAAATATTTATTAGGACTGGAGTAAATCATTACTTGCTAAGCATATTAAAGTGTAGTAAAAATATTCCTTGGATTATTCATTGCTTATTCCTCTTCAATAGACATCTCTCTAGAAGTAAAGTCCATAACCTTTAGTATGCCATACTTGGACAATAAACAAGTAATGCTGATGAAAAGCACCGTCATAGTTCTCCAACTTGCTCCACTCTCTCCTGTTTCCCCTCCCCCAGAAAAAATGGGCTCCGATGGTGTAAATTAGCCTGGTTCCCACTTTGCCCTGTTTTAATGATGCTTTTCACTTTATGGGAAAAAAGGGGGGAAGCATATAGACATATTTATGGATACGACAGCAGTCTCTCACTTTTCCTTAGATGATCTCTTCATATATTAAAAGTAGCCTTTCTTCAACTTTGCAAACGCTCCTTTATTTTCAAATATATGTTAGTTGTTAGTGATTTTGCTTTGAATCATATCCAATCTGCCATTATCTGTTACTTCATTATGTGTGGGAGTACTGTTTCAATTGGAAGATAGTCTTGAGTACCAATTCTAGGATTACTTTTTCCCGAACCAAAAACTATGCTATAGCTATAACTAGGTAATAGCAGAGTCAGCAATATTGATTCCTAAATATTGACTCCTGTAAAATGTCACTAATCTGTACTAATTGGAGGAAGCTTAGTTTCAATTAAGGAAAAAAGTATGAAAATATATCAGAAAGGAATCGAGTTCTATTATTTCAAGTACTTACATTAACTCACATTAAACTAACAAAGTCTTATCCAATAGACATCCTTGTCTTGATTTAATGGTTTTTAATTAGCATATCAATTGTGTGGAAATGGATCCCCTAAAGTGCTTGAGAGTGCTTGGAAACTTTGTTCTACTAAGTATTTTCAAGGATCCTCTTGCAATCTTATTTACATTATTAATTTACTCTCTAAAAAGGAAGAAATTAATTGAGGCAAAAATAACATTGCTGTCAACCTCTCTTCAGATAACAAATTCTGAATAATTGAAACACAAATTATTAAAGATTTTTTCTACTATTTATACCCTAATTATAATCTCCCAACTTTGGTAGGGTTTGATGTACTTTCTTCATCTTAAAGATGATTCTCCTGATAAGAGGGGAACTATCTCCTGCTGATTCCACGTTCTTTCCCCTGTAGAAAGAATGGCTTTGTGTGACTTCCTTGCAACCAATGGCACAGTAATTGAAGGTTTTTAAGTAGTTATATGATATGTAGGTCAAATGGTCATCAGTTTGATAATCAAATCTATGACCTTGATGAAAAGGAAACCATATTTGGATACTGTCCTTACAACAGATTTATATCATTGCCCAGTACAGTGTCTGCACATTAAATCCGTCAATCAATCCCTCTTCTCTCCATATCTCTGTCTATAGGTAGATAGATAGATAAATATAAGACAGAGAGAGAGAAAGAGGGAGAGATAGAGATAGAAAGAATGACAGATAGATAATAGAGACTTTACATGCAGGTCAGAATCACATAACTTTGTTGAGCAATTCATGAATTGGGCAATATTCCATTCAGAAAGATAGTAGCTCTACTGAGAGGGTGAAAATGGGCAGATGTAGAAGCAAGTAAGGAAATGTTGGGATTGACTGATATTTTAAGTTTCCATTTTACATGGGAGTGTCTTACAAAATGGGGAGCAGATATACACTGATTAGTATGGCACACTTGTCCATTCTGATAAGCTATCATTACAGGACTGAAACTGGTTTATCAATAAGTGTTGCTTAATTGCAACACTGTAGGGAGCATTCCATTTTCTCAGAAAGCTCTTGCAAATCAATTGTTTTTGTCTTCTCAACAGTCCCTTCACAGAAAGGGGTCCCTCCTGGCATTACCCAATGCAGGCAGCCATTTATTTTACTTAACAATATGTAGGTGTGTGTGTGTGTGTGTGTGTGTGTGTGTGTGTGTGTGTGTAACATAATTCAGTTTTAGCTTCTGGACCAATAAGAAACAATTCATTTTCCATCATGCTTGTGTAAGCTAATCTTGCTTCGAATGTGGTATCTATTCTTTTTACCTCCTTTTGTCCTTCATTCTATTTTTAAATAAAAAATTCAAGTATTTTAAAGGCAGCCAAATCTCAGTAAAAAGAGAAAAAGAAGTAAAATGGGATTTCAACTTAAGAAGAAAGACATGTTAACTGCTTTCTAGTATGATAGGGTTAACTTAATTATTTATGAGACTTTCATAATAAACACCTAGCATCAATCTTGGCTTTTCCATAATGACAATTACGATAGTAATATAGTTGCATATTCCTTTGATTTACTTCCTTCATTTTTTGGAGTTCTTCCTATTTTTTTGCATGTCTTTCCTATTTAAAATTGCCTGTTACTTCTTATTCTCTCTTCATTGACCAAGGAGTAAAAATGATCCCTTTCTTATTTCTACCATTTTGATATGTATTTGTAGGTAAGTGTCATATTTCCCTTTAGTATATTCACTTGACTGAACATGCCCTGTTCTTTTAACCTTTCTTTATAGGTTTTATTTTCAAATCTTTCCTCAAGCCTTTCTTTTGAACTCTTCAATTTGTCCATGTTCTTTCCCAAATATGTTACTACTGCATATATTTATGTACATGTGCACAATAATGAATGATGTCCTAAGGTATGCACTGTTTCATCTGATCTTTCTGGTGAATATGCTTATGTGTATTCATATATTTGTTATTCCTTTTAATTTCCTATCATTTTTCCTTGATTTATTCTGAATTTTTTTTCCTAATTGAAACATTTTCATTAGGTTAACAAATGTACTTATGAAAATATTGATTAATAAATAAGCATGTGAAGTGAAGTGAATCCAAAATTTAAATCTCTTTTGCTTTTATGACCTTCTTAAAGGTAGGAAACAATAATTTTGGACAATATCTACATGAGGACTTTTTTCCTCTTTTGAATTTGTATGTTAGTAACTGATAGAATTATATGATCCTCACTTAGCTCTTTACACTTAAGCAATTCTCAGCACTTTTTAATAATTCATTGAATCTTTTGCTGCAGGTCTACCATGTTCTCAAAATTATATATGACTGAAAGTAGAGATTCAAGAATTTAGTTTTTCTAAAAGGAATTGATATGCACACTGTGTAACACAAAGGTGGCATGGCAATATTATAAGAACATCATTTTTATTGAGTATAGAGTTAAATTAGAGAAAGGAAAAATATTGCCAAATATCTTTTTTTCAGCAACTTTTACATTTATTTTGATTGCACACATCTGACAAAGAAGTTAGAGATGAAAAAGGCACTTTGACCAAAACAAAAAAGATCTGATTTAAGGCAATGGGGGAAAATGAACTTATAATTGACATCCAGTTTCATTTTAGAAAGCCCCATTAAAAAATTAAAATGGAAACATTGCTTTTCAGGATATGCTGCTTGGCTATATTCCAAAAATCTGAAATATCTTCATTTAAGCAAATTGACCCTCTGAAAACTGAAGCAATATACAATGATCTTTCCAAGTGAGAAAGATGAGAGAATCCTGGAATCACTGCTATAATGAAAAAGGTATCATATAAATCACCTTATAATTTGGGTTAATATATATTAGTGGTTGGAAACAGGGTTCTTCAAAAAGGTATAGATTCCAGCTTTTTTTAATCCTCAAATATTTGCTTAAATTCAGATTTTAAAAATGGAATTCCATAAAATTATCTTTCTATCCATCTATACCATAAAAAAATGCATACACATTTAGCATCAGAATATTTTATCACACAGGGGTTGTGTTAAAGTATAAATGTTCAAAAGTGTAAAATCATGACTCTCATACAAATATGTCAAAGGCTTCATTCAACTCTTTGATTAATGAAAGAACTAATAATTGTTAAAAGCAATTCAAAGATTTTGAAGATCAGATTATATATATATATATATATATATATATATATATATATTCAAGCTAAAATGAATTTGCTAATAGATGTAAAACTGATTAATATTTTAAGGGTAGATTAAATTTAATATTTGGGGTCATACTTTCTACAGAGTGGAAATCTGTTATATCTCTACCTGGCAAACTTCATTTACACTGCTCTGGACAAAAATCATTTGCAGCTATCTCCGTTTTCTAGAATTTAACTTTTAGAGATAGCCCCATAGAATTGTAAACTAACCTAGTCAATAGAAAGATGATCAAACATCATACATACCCGAATAGAATTAGATACTGCCCAGAGAATTTTCTAGACTGTGCTAAGCACTCCACCAAACAGACACCCAATACTTTTTCTTTCCTGTTTCCAAGTCCTGGGCAATGGTTACTGGCAATTGTAATGTACATATAATCAGACTGCATTATAATTCATTGTTTAATGATACCCACCCACCCCACCATCCTTACAACCTTTCTCCATTTGAAATGGAAATATTTAGCATGATATCACAGAGATATTTTATTTGAGTCTTTCTGAAGTTTTTAGCTATTTCTTTCATTGCTGTACTTGCACTGAAACTGAGACAGTGTTGAGACAGTTACTCCTCAAGAATTTCCATTGTTTTATCTTGCAATGTCTTGATGTAGTCACCCACTTCTCATCTTATGAATGATATTTTCAAATTATGCTTTTCTTCTTGGCTAAATCAGTTTATAACATCAGTTTGGAAGTCTTATCAAATTGAAATATTATTCCCTTCAATCTTTTATTTACGTTATCAATTAAAATGTTCTTGGGATCAGACATATGATCTTTGTCCAAAAATTTGTCCTGTAAATTGCCATATCATTATTCTTCATTTTCTTTTCATGTGTCTGACTACTTTTTCTCTCTCACTATGCTTAGCTTCATTTATCTCCCAAAGTTGTGCTTTCTGCTCATCTATCCCTACATTTAGAGAACTGATTCAGAGTAATAGCTTCATCTTGGCTAAATCCAACCTGTATCTCCTGCTCTGACCTGGGATCCAGTCCCATTTCTCTGCTTTCTTTACATCAAAGACAGTCTCTTAGAACCGTAGAAACTTGGATCAAATTAAGGATCTTGAGGTGGGGATATTCTCCTTGTCTATCTGGGTGGGGGCAATGTAATCACAAGAATCCCAATAAGGGAAAGAGGGAGGTAGGAGTCAGAGTCAGAAAAGGAAATATGATGGTGGAAATAGAGGTCAGAGAGAAACTGACAGAAGTTTGAAGGTGCTACTTTGAGCCTTGAAGGTGGAGGGCTGCTCCCCTAGAACATCCAGAAGTAAGGCGGCCCTGCTAACACCTTAATTTTAGGACTTCTGGCCTCTAGAAATGTAAGATAATAAATCTGCTGTTTTAAGCTTCTAGGTTTGTGTAATTTATTACAACAGCAACAGGAAATGAATACAGTGGTCAAAAATATTGAGCAATTATAGAAACCAGGAAATAACCAGTTTCCAAAGTAGCCTGTTGCATAATTGATAACTTAAATTTCAAGAAATTCTTTAAATTGATCTGAATTCTGATTTTGATATCCAACTGTTACCTCAATTGGCATCTCCCCATTTAATCTCATTACCTTCACATCCAGCACTTGCACCATTTTTCACAAGGATACCATTTCTGTATGTGTTGCCATCATTTTCTCAATCTTCCAAATTAAAAACAAAACAAAACTTATGCAGACAATATGCTGCTGTTGATAAAATCTTAAATCACTAGTTTCAAGTCATTCGCTGGCTTAAATGCTTATATTTCCCTATTGCTTCTTAGATACCAAACTCCTGACCTAATTCTTAGATTCTTCTATAACGTCCTCAGCAGAGCCACCTTCAAGGGCACATGAGCTGTGCAGTCACTCAGGTCTCCATGCTTAGAAGGGCTCGATACTTGTCTCAATGCTCTTCTGCTGCTATGTTGAAATTCTTAATGATTTTTGAACCAGGGCCCTGCATTTTCATTTTGCACCGGGTGCCACAAATTAATGTAGCTTGTTCTGTCCCTCAGCTTATCCATGTTTTATTTTGTGATCCCCTTCTTTCCTAACTAGCTTTCATTTCAGGCAGGCAAGTGTTCTCCTTGTCCCTTGAATCTGTCCTTTTTATGCTAACTCCTGTACCTTAACTGTAGCTATTCCACTTTCCTGGAATGATCTTGCTCCTTCACTTCATGTTTCTAGGCCAGGCACAGGTACTGTGATTGTGCCGAGAAGAGCACCTAGTATGTAGTCTGTGCTTCTTAAATGCCATTTCTCTTTCTTGCTGCATGCCTCTTTTTTTTCCCTCCAGTTTACTTTCCCCATGAAACCTCATCTCCTTTCTTCAGTTCCACTAGGCTTTTTCTTCTCTGTATTTAGTTTGCACTACACACTACTCTATTTGCTCCATGTGCTTTAGCATTTTCTCTCTAGCTATGTCATAACTGTCTTAGAACTATATGCTTGTCTTTCGCTCTTGTGTATCTTCCTCAGAGTGACAATAGTGCTGTGTGTATGTGAGTTCTTAATGCATAATTGCTAATGCATTAATTACCTATCAAGAGATTTTTCCTGTCATTAAATACCATGAGATTATGGGGAGCTACTTAAAAACCTTTCTGTTCATAAGGAAAGTAAGTTAGTCAGTTTAAGAAAAGTCACTCATATGGTTACTCCAGGAAGTTTATGTTAATACTCTAATTTCTCCCACATTAAAACAAAAACCAAAACAAAAAACTAAATGGATATGCATGGGTTTTTGTTTTGCTTTTCTTTTTTTTGAGCAAATGCCATTGAAAAATCTTGATGATTTTTACTTGAAGACATAGTACCCCAAGAATTCGCTTATTAGGGAATTTGCCTGTTCTGATAATAAGAGGAATTACATTTAACTGATTACTAAATATAGCAAAGTATAGTAAAAGCTTATATAAAGGTTGCCTGTAGTAAATGTACATATCTGTACACATACACCATACAACTGTGGCTATAGCAACAGAATGTAGGATCGGATAGTTTTTTTTTTTCCCCTCCCACATTTCCTACAAATTCAAATAATACTTCTAGAGGCCACTGTATGTGTGAAGTGGAAGATTTTTATCTGTAATTTGACCTCTATTGTAGTTCAAAATAGTGGAGGGTCATTGGTTAAAGGAAGAATCAAACTTGAGAAGCTCTGCTTTGGACAGAACTTACCATCCAAAATAATGGATATAGAGAAAAAAGTCTGACGGATAACAAGATGGAGAAGCACCTAGAGATTTTCAATTATCTTTAGTGAATAGATTTTTCTTTGGATGCTAACCATTCCTATTGTAAAAGTCCTGACCATGTAAGTGAGATTGAGTAAAAGGCCAGGCTAGGCCATTTGGAAGGTAGGAAAATGATCATAAAGAGTCACAAAAGCTCAGAATGGCAAAACTAAACAGAAGAGATAAAAATGAAAAGTTGTTCTCATGCTTAAAACACTGCAAAGCTTTAAAGATCTTTCTATGTTCCATTTGAAAGATGTGATACTAGCTTATATAGATATCTTCTCTTGTTCTCTTACAGGTTCAGTTTTTCTTATTTTGATAGCATGTAGTTGAAATGGAACTAGGATCGATTTGGTTACTTTATTCGTGGTGAGTTTATGCATTTTCTGTAATGCTCAGCCATCTTTTAGTTTTCAGTCCAACCACTAAAAATGGCCTTTTATTGCCTGTCATGTTTGTTTTGTAAAATAATCAACCATCAGAAACTTCCCAGAGGAAGGGGAAAACAGATTTTACAAAATTAAACATCCTGGAGACTACAAGGCTTAAACATCAGTTTTATAATTAAAAATAATGATAACTAAAGATTGGTGAAAGAATATAGCTCAACATTGAATCTGAACCCTAAGATTCATTATTAATCTATAACTCTAAGAATAAACCTACAGATATAAGAAATCTCTTTATGGTCAATAACACCTATTGATTTTTTACTTTTTATTTGATGAAAAAAATCACTGTACTTGAATTCAGAAGACCGGATCTGGTATCTAAATTGATGACCTTAAATAAGTATCTTCATAAGTCTTCTCTGCCCTCTCCCCTCCGAGGATGTTTTGAAGATTAAATAAGAGATAGTTTGTGAAAGTCTGTTATTTTGTGTGTGAGGTGGTGGGGAAGAGAGGGGCTTGGAGGATTGTAGTTGTAATGGTAGGCATATTCAAATAGTAAAATGGGTAAAGTTGAAAGAGTGTGGCTTTTGGAACCAAATATACCTGGGATCAAATATAGTCAGTTGCTCCTTTGTGCTTAGAGAAACTCACAAAAGCTCCCTAAACCTTGGTTTCCTTAGTTATAAAAGAAACCGGTAATATAATCCTTAGAGAGTTATATTGAAGATTAAATCATTTAGGGCATGTAAAGTACTACATAATATTTCTCTGTTCCTGACACATGGAAGAAACCTACCAAATTTCCTTAATAAAATACTATTTTTCAAGTATCAATTATAATCCTTTCTATTATAATAAAGAAAAAAAAAAAAGTGTTACACCCAAGCAAGAGTCACTTAGTCACTTGCAATCAGGTTGTAACTTGAGTTCAATCTTGGCTACAGGAATTGCAGTCTGGAAATAATTGGGATTATATCTCATTTGAAATTGGAAGAGAACTGAAGGCTTCTGAACAGTGAGGGGAATAAGTAGTCATGCAGATTATTGATTGCAAAGTGAGAGTTGAAGGGCCAGGAGCTATTCAAATTTAATGACTTTTCAACTCTCTTGAGTTTGTGAGGGTGAGGGGAAGGAGGCAATCACTGCCATTCTTACTCATATCACAGTATAGAAATGTGAAATGAGCTAGAAGGCCTAGAAACTTGGAAGTGAGCTTGAATATTCACTTCTAGAAGCATTGATCAGTAAGAGGACATTTGTCCAGGTATTCAGGCACAGTCATAATCTCGGGAACTGAGAATCAAGGACTGGGCCAAACGAGTGTTTGTTCTCTCGGGAACCAATACAGGCATCGTGAACTTCCATTCCATGCTGTATTCCCCACAAAGTATGTAAATTACAAGATTGTCTTTCCTTCTGTTTGTGGCATTATCTCTGTTTCTCATTAAGAAGAAAATAAATAGTAGCACCATTAAACCCTAGCCTTTATTGTGAGTGCCCTGTGATGGAAAGGGGCTGAAAGGAGGGCTTAGCTATGGGTCGAAAGGGTGGGGGATTTATAAAGTGTCAGTAAGAGGGGTTAATTGAGGTTCAGCTAATTTCAGGAATAGGTGGATAAGAAAAAAATCCTTGGAAGGGGAAAGAATAGCTCCTTCATATTAGTAGCCATTGGCTGGACAATTTGGGTTTATCAGGAGGAATAGGGAAAAATAGGGTCATGTGCAATAAGGATGGGGACATCTCAGGGCCAAGGACACACAATGGCCAAGGACATGTGAAGGCCCAGGAGAAAAAGCTCCGTCCTTCGGGATCTCTTCCACTACAGGGTCTTAATTTTCTATTTGTTTTTCTCAACTCAGTCTTTCTCTTTCTTGTTACAGGTTACCCTGAAGTATAGACATTTGATTCTAGAATATTCAAAGTTAAGCTTGAGGAAAAGGAAGGGTTTTTAGAAAGATTTTATACTTGAAGATGGAATGTCAACTGGCCATTCTTGCTTTGATGCAGTGGGAGACCCAGAAATGTCAAAACAAGGGGACTTTATTCTCTGGTAAACACACATTAGCTACCCTAATTCTCCACAACAGTTAGAAGTTCGTTTTCTTCAGAGAAAAACTCCCTTACACATACTCTTTTTTTTTTCCCAGCACTTTTTTTTTAATTCATTTTATTGAGATATATTCACATACCATACAGTCATACAAAACAAAGTGTATGTTTGATTGTTCACAGTACCATTACATAGTTGTGCATTCATCACCAAAATCAATCCCTGACACCTTCATTACCACACACACAAAAATAACAAGAATAATAATGAAAGTGAAAAAGAGCAATTAAAGTAAAAAAGAATACTGGGTGCCTTTGTTTGTTTGTTTGCTTGTTTTTTTCCTTCCCCCATTTTTCTACTCATCCATCCATAAACTAGACAAAGGGGAGTGTGGTCCATATGGCCTTTCCAATCCCATTGTCACCCCTCATAAGCTACATTTTTGTATAATCCTCTTCAAGATTCATGGGTTCTGGGTTGTAGTTTGATAGCTTCAGGCATTCACTGCTAGCTACTCCAATTCACTAAAACCTACAAAGGGTTGTCTATATTGTGCATAAGAGTGCCCACTAGAGTGATCTCTCGGCTCCCTTTGGAATCTCTCTGCCACTGTAGCTTATTTCATTTCCTTTCACATCCCCCTTTTGGTCAAGAAGATGTTCTCCATCCCACAGTGCTGGGTCTACATTCCTCCCCAGGAGTCGTATTCCACGTTGCCAGGGAGATTCACTCCCCTGGGTCTCTGATCCCATGTAGGGGGGTGGGCAGTGATTTCACCTGCCAAGTTGGCTTAGCTAGAGAGAGAGGGCCACATCTGAGCAACAACGAGGCATTCGGGAGGAGGCTCTTAGGCACAATTATAGGGAGGCCTAGTCTCTCCTTTGCAGCAACAGTCTTCCCAAGGGCAAGTCCTGTGGTAGAGGTCTCAACCCATCAAACCACCAGTCCCCTATGTCTGTGAGCACATTAGCAACCATTGAGGTGGGGAAGTCCAATAACCCCCTTACATGTACTCTTTCTCTCCTTTTTTTGCATGGTCTCTGAATACTTCCCTGTTGGCTGTCCTATACTCTGAAAGGAAGTCCATAGGCAAAGAAGCTGGAGGTAGATAACTGGGTTGGGGAGCAGCTATATGCAAACTTGTTCACCTCCTCTTCTCAGTCCCATATTTCTTGCTCTTGTCTTTCATAGTTTTCTACATAATTCTCCTTATTCCTATGTAGTTTATTTTTGCTATTATTGATAATTTTTCTAATATATTTTCTAAATATTTTTTAAAATAGGAAGGCTACTTGATGTGTGTATTAATTTCGTATTCAGTCATATTTTTATTGTACCCAATGAAAAGCAATCCCTGATTCTGGTGTGCAGTGGTAACCTTAAAACTCTGCACAATGACAATTCCTTTTAGCTACCTCGGCTTTGAAATAAACCTCAAATAATGAACATTTCCCTGAAATTCTACTTCTTAAACTCAACTCTCTGATGCTAGTGTTCTGAAAGAGGGTGATTTGCCAATAACAGAAGTCATTAGGAGCAAGATTAAAACCCAAAGTAGATATTGAAAAGATACTGAGTAGTGCACAGAATCAAAGGGTCACCTAACAAATGGGCTCCAGAAAGAATGGAAGCAGGGGAGCTCTAGAGATTGTTTATATTTCCATATACAGTATAATAAAATTTTGTTTTTATTTTCACTCTGACCCAATATTTAAGGGTGATTTTTAAAAATAATTTTAAACAATTGCAGATTTTTTTCTATTTTTTTTCTAATTTCTTGTTTATTTCTTTGTATTGTAGTCTGTATTATCTAAAATTTTGGAGATGTCTTAAATTGTTTTGTGGATGGTAGAATATTCATGCGCAGTGAAATGAAGACATATTCTTTATTTTCAGAAGTGCTTCCTTTATGTTGTTATTATTTGTTCAGCAATGATCTGAATGTGTAAATTAAGTTTTTTATTCTTATTGAATTTCATTTATTCTTGAGTTTTCTTGTTATGACTGTGTATTTTGATGCTGTTGTTTGGTATGTGAAGTTTCAAGAGGTTTATATTCTCAATTATGCTTTATGTTTTGTATGTTTTATCATTAAAAAGCCCTTTCATTATAATGATTTTGCCATGTCATATTTTTATTTGAATTCAACATAGTTTAAAATTGAACTCGATTTCTTACTAATATTTCCTGGTACGTCTTTACGCATTCTTCCACTTTAAAAACTTTCTGAAGTAAACAATATATACAGAAAAATACACAAATTATAAGTGAATTTGCTGAAAACAGAGGCAGTTTGTTTATTTCCATAACATGGTTTATCTATCCAAGTTTGGTAGATTTGAATTATGTACTCCAATTTAGACACGTTTGTACTCTTAAACTTCCTTCTTAACGGCGTTAAAGCATTGTAAATAGGATCTCTTGAAGATGTTATTTATAGTGAAAGTGTGGCATAACTGAATGAGGCTGTGTCTTAATCTGGATTACTGGAGGCTTTATAAAGTGTAAGAACCGAAATCAGAGTCAGTGAAAGCCACAGTGAGAAGCCGGAAGCCAGCGCCGGAAATCAACCGGAAGAGAAAAGAGAAAGCATCTCCACTTGTCACAAGGCAGAGATGCAAGGCAAGGAGCCCGTAGGACCAATGGCAGCCGGCACCAGAATGTTACTTTGTGGAGAAAGCATTGCCTTACCTCTATTTTGGACTTCTCCTAGCCTCAGAACTGTGAGCAAATAAATTCCTGTTATTTAAGCCTACCTATTGTATGGCGTTTGTGATAGTAGCCCCGCAAAAGTAAGACCCCAAGCTAGTTCTGTTGTGTACTTAATAGTTTCATTTTAACCATTTGGATGGATATGGTGCAGAATTGCATTGTAGGTTTAATTTACATTTATCTGATGCTTAAGGAAAACGAGCATTCTTTCGTAGTTTTTGTTTGTTGGTTCGATTTGGTTTGGTTTTGGCCCCTTGTTTATCTACTGTTGTGAAGTGACGCTTCATGTCTGTTGCCCATTTTTCTGTTTGCTCTCTACCTTTTATTCTTTAATTTTCAGAATACTTTATATATTTTGTATGAGAGCCCTTTTCTTGATATATTCATTGTGCATATGTTCTCCCACTCAGTAGGTTGTCGCTTCACTCTCTTAATGGTATTTTTTTAATGAACAAAAATTTTTAATATTAATGCTGTCCAATATTTCTTTTTTTTTTCTTTATGGATAATGCTTTTTGTGTCCTGTTTAAGACAATTTTGCTTATACCAGGGTTGTGAATACATTTTCTTATTTTAAAAAAATGGTTTATTGTTTTGTCTGACTCATTTAGTTCTCAGATTCATCTGAAATGACTTTTTTTATGACTTTCTGTGTGGAGTTGAGATATACATTTTTCCCATGTTAATATCCAATTAACCCATGCCTATTTATTGGAAAACCCTTTCCCTTCCTCACTGCATTTCATTGTTTCCTTTGTCATAAACTAGTTAACCATTTTTGTGTGGATGTGATTCTGGCCTTTCAATTTAGTTCCAGGGGTCTATTTTTCTAGTCTTGCACTAATACCACCTTGTTTTAATTAATTTAGCTGTATAATAAATCTCAGTACCTGGTTGTGTAAGTCTTCTAGCTTTGTTCTTCCTTCAATAAGAGTGCTCAGATTCTTTTTGGCCCTTTTATTTTCAAGTAAATTTTAAAATCAGTTTGTCAATTTCCAAAAACAAGTCCTAGGATATTGACTGAAATTATGTTGAATCTAAAGATAGGTTTGGGGAAAACTGAGGTCTTTATAGTTCCGAGTCTAATTTATGAACATAGTATATAGCTCCTCTTTAATTTCTCTCAATAATGTTTTGTAGTTTGTAATGAAGACATCTTGCACATTTTTAGGTTGGATTTATTCCTAGATACTTGATGTTTTTGATAGTATTGTAAAAGGTATCTTTTTTCAATTTTCCCTTTCATTTAGCTGTTCCTCATATATAGAAACACAATTTTATATATTAACCTTGTTGTATCGAAAAACTTTGCTAAATTGATTCATTGTATCTAATAGTTTATTTGAAGATTTTGTTGATTACTTAGGTAAAAAAAAATCATGTCCACTGCTAATCATTATAATTTAATATATTTCTTTCTAATCATTACATATTTTTTCAGACCTTATTCTATTGACTTGGACCTCTGGTACAATAGTGAATAGTCATGTTTGTGAGCATCCGTGTTTGGTATCTGATCATAAGGGGAATCTTTCAATATTTCCTTGTTTGGAGAAATGTTTGCTATAGTTTTGTAGTATTCTTTTTTAGTTTTGGAAAGTTTCATTCTACTTCTAGTTTGATAAGGAGTTTTATCAGGAGTGGCTATTACTGTCTAGGTGATTGTATGGTTTTGCTCCTGTATCTGCTGTTATGACTTCGGAATATCGAATCACCCTTGCATCCTGGAACAAATCCTACTTGATCATAATAAGTCTCTTTATACTGCTGGATTTGATTTGCTAAAAATTTGTTTAAGATGTTTGCCTCCATATTCATGAGAGAGATTGACTTGAAATTTTTACTTATTGTCTTGTATATGCTGGCCTCAAAAAGAAGTTGGAAATGTTTTATCCTTTTCCGTTCTCTGTATGAGTTTGTTTAAACTGACATAACTTCTTCCTTATGTATTTGGAAAAATGCATTGAAGAAAAAGTCTGTACCTGGATATGTTTGCTATGTGAAATATTTCCAATAACAAATTTGATATTTAAAATAAACATCAGACTATTCCGAGTTTTTAGTTCTTCTGTCAGGTTTCATAAATGTGGTTTTTTATTCAATTTTATTGAGATATATTCATATACCATACAGTCATCCAAAGTATACAATCAGTTTTTCACAGTACCATCATAGAGTTGTGCATTCATCATCACAATCTAACTTTTGAACACTTTCCTTGTACCAGAAAAAGTGAAAATAAGAATAAAAAATAAAAGTATAAAAGAACACTCAAATCATCTCCCCCACCCTATTTTTCATTTATTTTTTTGTCCCCATTATCTACACATCCATCCATACACTGGATAAAGGGAGTGCGATCCACAAGTTTTTTACAATCACACTGTCGCCCCTTGTAAGCTTCATTGCTCTACAGTCATCTTCAAGATTCAAGGCTACTGGATTGCAGTTTGATAGTTTCAGGTATTTACTTCTAGCTATTCCAATGCATTAAAACCTAAAAAAGGTTATCTATATAGTGCATAAGAATGCCCACCAGAGTGACCTCTTGACTCCATTTGGAATCTCTCAGCCACTGAAACTTTGTTTCGTTTCATTTCACATCCCCCTTTTGGTCAAGAAGATGTTCTCAATCCCACGGTGTCGGTCCAGATTCATCCCTGAGAGTCATATCCCATGTTGCCAGGGAGATTTACACCCCTGGGAGTTAGATCCCACATAGGGGCGAGGGCAGTGAGTCCACCAGCTGAGTTGGCTTAGCTAGAGAGAGAGGGCCACATCTGAGCAACAAAGAGGTACTCAGGGGGAGACTCTTAGGCACAATTATAAGCAGGTTTAGCCTCTCCTTTGCAGTAATGAGACTCACATGGGCAGCTCCTGTGATAGAGGGCTTGGCACATCAAAACGTCAGTCCTCAATGTTTGTGAGAACATCAGCAACAATCCAGGTGAGGAAGCCCAATACCTCTGCAAACCTATGCAAACCTACAAGGTCCCACTTCCTATTAAAAGTTCCATGTAATTACGGTATTTGAACAAAGTGTATGAGTTAAATTGTTTGGCAAGTATAGATCTTGCACCAACTAAACATCTCTTCCCTTAGTCTCACATGGAATTTGAGGTCTTAAATCAGTACTGTCCTTTATTCTTTGGCCGATTTGCCCTAGTCCTAACTGCATCTGCTTCATTCGTATCTCTAGTTGAAGTCTGGACTCTTTACAGCTTTTTTAACAGTTGCTATATGTTCTAATATGGACATTCATATCTGCCAAGTTCTAGCTCTGAGTTTCAGGTGTCACACAGATACCCAAAGTTCCGGGGATCGATCCGGTTATACACAAAGGGATCAGCATCTCAGAATCTGGAGATAGTCATTACAATTTAGGAATACATGTGACTGTTGTAAGAGCTTACAATCTAGGGACCGCTATATTAATGTTCCCCTGAGAAGCTGTGCTCTAAGGTTCAATTCTGAGTTTACACATTGTAGTTAGTACATATTGGTGAGGCATTATAGTGTTTGCCTTTGTTTCTGATGTAGTTCACTCGAAACGCTGTCTACAGGTTCCATTCACCTCATTGCGTGTCTCACAGCTTCACTCCTTCTCAAAGTTGCTTAATATTCCATTGTATGCAAACACCACAGTTCCTCAGTCAGTTTACTCTTAGTCCACCTCAACCCGTTGGAAACATGCATGCTCTTTCCATAAACACCAGTGTGCAAATGTCCATTCATGTCCCTGCTCTCAGACCCTTCAAGTAAATGCCCCCTAATGAGGATGGAGAACCTTATGGCACCCCCACACTTAGCTTCATGTGAAACCACTCCATTGTCCTCCAGAAAGGCTATACCATTCTACCTCCTAATCGACACTAAATATAGACGTCTTTCTCTCCATGTTTTCTCCAGCACTTTTATCCCTGCTTGTATTTTTCAATACAATTTTTTAGAGCTATATTCACAAACCATATAATTATCCAGTGTATAATAAATTGTTCATGGTATCATTATACAGTTGTGCATTTATCACCACAGTCAGCACTTGAACATAATGATTACTACAAAAAGTTTTTTTTTAAACTTTTTAATGAATTTTTTTTAACAAAAAGTTTTTTTTAACGAAAAGATAATAAAAAGAAAATTAAATATCATACAATACAGTATAATAATAGGGTCAGACAACAACACCACTACCAAGAATCCCATATTCCTCCCTTATATCCCCCTATCATGCACATTTAGCTTTGGTATATTGCCTTTGTTACATTTAATGGACGCATATTACAATGTTACTGTTGACCATAGACTCCAGTTGCTTTGATTATATTTTTCCCCAATACCATCCCCTTTCCAACACTCTGCATGGTTGACATTCATTTGTTCTCCCACATGCAAGAACAGTTTATATTTGTACATTTAGTCATAACCATTGACCACTCCAGTTTTCACTAAGTTAAACAGTCTCAGTCTTTATCTTCTGTCTTTATCTCAGGTGTCATTTATGACCCTAGCCCATCTCTTTCAGCTTTACTCATGGACATCTTTGTTCAGTGTAGTTACAATATTGTGCTACCATCACACAGCATTATGCTACCTATTTCTGGATTTAGACAATCAATCCTGCTGAACAATCTGTAGTCCTTCAGCATCAAATGCCTGATCTCTACCCTCTTTCTATCTGCTGGTAGCCTGTGTTATTAGTTTCTAACTCTCAAAGTTTGCTTATAAATGTAAGTTCGTATTAGTTAGACCATACACTATTTGTCTTTTTGTTTCTGGCTAACTTCACTCAACATAATATCCTCAAGGTTCATCCATGTTATTATGTTACATGTCTTTGTTCTGTCTTAAAGCTGCATAATAGTCCATCATGTGTATGTACCACAGTTTGTTTATCCACTCATTCATTGATGGACACGGGCTGTTTCCATCTCTTGGCTATTGTGAATAATGCCGCGATAAACATTGGTTTGCAAATGTCTGTTCATGTCTTAACTTTCAAATCCTCTGCGTATATACCTAGTAATGGAATAGCTGGCTCATATGGCAAATCTATACTTAACTTCCTGAGGAACTGTCACACTGTCTTCCACAGTGGTTGCACCATTCTACATTCCCACTAACATTGAATAAGAGTGCCTCTTTCTCCACATCCTCTCCAGCACTTGTAATTTTCTGTTTTTTTAGATAATGGCCATTCTTTTAGGAGTGAGATGATATCTCATTGTGGTTTTGATTTGCATTCCCTAATAGCCAGTGAAGTTGTGCATGTTTTTGAGCCATTTGTATTTCCTTTTCAGAAAAGTGTCTATCCATGTCTTTTGCCCATTTTTTAATTGGGTCATTTGTCTTTCTGTTGTTGAGTTGTAGGATCGCTCTATGTATTTGGGATATTAAACCCTTATCTGATATGTGATTTCCAAATATCATCTCCCATTTTGTAGAATGTATTTTTACTTTTCTGACAAAGTCCTGTGATGTACAAAAGTGTTTGATTTTGCAGAGATCCCATTTGTCTATTTGTTCTTTGGTTGTTCGCGCTTTGGGTATAAGGTCTAGGAAACCACCTCCTATCATAAGATCTTTAAGAAATTGCCCTACATTTTCTTCTAAGAGTCTTGTGGTCTTAGAAATGTTTAGGGCTTTGATGCATTTTGAGTTAATTTTTATATAATGTATGAGATAGGGGTCCTCTTTCATTCATTTGGAAATGGATATCCAATTCACCAAACACCATTTATTGAAGAGGCTGCTCTGTCCCAGTTGCTTTGGCCTGACTGCCTTATCAAAGATCAATTGTCCAAAGATGCAAGAGTCTATTACTGAACACTCAATTTGATTCAATTGGCTGGTATATCTGTCCTTCTGTCAGTACCATGCTGTTTTGAGAACTGTAGGTTTGTAATATGCATCAAAGTCAGGTAGTGTGATTACTCTCACTTTGTCCCTCATTCTCAAAATATTTTTGGCTATTTGGGGCTCCTTGCCCTTCTAAATAAATTTGGTTATTTAAAAAATTTTTTTTTCCTGCAAAGTAAGTTGTTGGGATTTTAATTGGCATTGCATTGAATCTATAAATCAGTTTAGGTAGAATTGACATCTTAATTATATTTAGTCTTCCAATCAATGAACATGGTATGTTCTCCCATTTTTTTTAGGTCCTGTTTGATTTCTTTTAGCAATTCTTGTAGTTTTCTTTGTATCTGTCTTTTGTGGCTTTTGGTAAGTTTATTCCAAAATACTTGATTCTTTTGATTGATATTGTAAATGGAATTTTTTTCTTGATTTCTTCCTTCTGTTATACATTACTTGTGTATAAGAACACTACAGATTTTTGCCTGTTGATCTTGTAGCCTGCCACTTGGCTATATTCATTGATATGTTCTAATAACTTTGCTGTACATTTTTCTGGATTTTCTAAATATAGAATCATGTCATCCACATAGAGTGAAAGTTTTACTTCTTCCTCTCCAATTTTGATGCCTTTTTTTTCTTTTTCTTGCCTAATTGCTCTAGCTAGAACTTCCAGCACAAGTTGAATAACAATGGTGACAGTGGGCATCCCTGTCTTGTTCCTGATCTTAGAGGGAAAGCTTTCATCTCTCCCCACTGAGTACGATGGTAGCTGTGGGTTTTTTGCATATTGCCTTTATCATATTGAGAAAATTCCCTTCTCTTCCTGTCCTTTGGAGTGTTTTCATCAAGAAAGAATGTTGAATTTTGTCGAATGCCTTTTCTGCATGGATCGAGATGTTCATGTGGTTCTTCTGCTTTGATTTATTGATATGGTGTATTACATTAATTGATTTTCTTGTGTTAAGCCAGCCTTGCATACCTGGAATAAACCCCACCTGGTTGTTGTGTATAATTCTTTTAATGTGCTGCTGGATTTGATTTGCGAGTAATTTGTTGAGGATATTTGTGTCTATATTCATTAAAGAGAGTGGTCTATAATTTTCATTCTTTGTAGCATCTTTGTCTGATTTTGATATTAGTGTGATGTTGGCTTCATAGAATGAGTTGGGTAGCTTTCCCTCCTCTTCAATTTTTTTGAAGAGTTTGAACAGGGTTTGTACTAATTCTTTCTTGTGCTTGGTAGAATTCACATGTGAAGCCATCTGGTCCTGGGCTTTTCTTTTTTGGGAGCTTTTTGATGACTGACTCAATCTCTTTGCTTGTGATTGGTTTGTTGAGGTCATCTATTTCTTCTCGAGTCAGTGTTGGTTGTTTATGCTTTTATAGCAAGTTGTCCATTTTGTGTAAGTTGTCTAGTTTATTAGCATATACTTGCTCACAGTATCTTCTCAGTAACTCGTTTATTTCTGCAGGGTCAGTAGTTATGTTTCCTTTCCTGTTTCTGATTGCATTTATTTGCATCTGCTCTTTTTTTTTTTTTTTTTTTTTCCTCTTAGCCTAGCTAGGGGTCCATCAATTTTGTTGATTTTCTTGAAGAATCAGCTTCTTGGTTTTGTTGATTCTCTCTACTGTTTTCCTGTTCTCAGTTTCATTTATTTCTGCTTTAATCTTTGTTATTTCTTTCCTTCTGTTTGCTTTGGGGTTAGTTTGCTGTTCTTTCTCTAGTTCCTCCAGGTAGTCAGTTAATTCTTAAATTTTTCTTCTCTCTTTTCTTTTAATATAGGTGTTTAGGGCAATAAATTTCCCTCTCAGCACTGCCTTTGCTGTATTCCCATAAGTTTTGATATATTTTGTTTTCATTGTCATTTGCCATGAGGTATTTACTAATTTATCTTGTAATTTCCTCCTTTACCCACTGGTTTCCTACAAGTGTGTTGTTTCGTCTCCATATATTTGTGAATTTTACAATCTTCTGCCTGTTATTTATTTCCAGCTTTATTCCATTATGATCTGAGAAAGTGTTTTTTACAATATCAATATTTTTAAATTTGTTGGGACTTGCTTTGTGACCCAACATGTGATCTAGAGAATGTTCCATGGACACTTGAGAATAATGTGTATCCTGGTCTTGTGGGGTGTAGTGTTCTATAAATGTCTGTCGAGCCTAGTTAATTTATCATACAATTTAAAATTTCCGTTTCCTTATTGATCCTCTGTCTGGATGTTCTATCCATTGAGGAGAGTGGCATATTGAAGTCTCCAACTATTATTGTAGAGGTGTCTCCTTCTCCTCTCAGTGTTCTCACAGTTTGCCTCGTGAATTTGGGGGCACTCTGGCTTGCGCATAAATATTTATGATTTTTATGTTTTGTCGATGAATTGATGCTTTTAGTAATATATAGTGTCCTTCTTTGTCTCTTTTAATTGTTTTACTTTTGTAGTCTGATTTGTCTGATATTAATATAGCTACTTCTGCTTTTTTCTGGTTGCTATTTGCATGAAGTGGCTTTTTCCAACCTTTTGCTTTCAGCCTATATTTGTCTTTGTGTCTAAAGTTAGTTTCTTGTAGACAGCATATAGATGGGTCCTGTTTTATAATTCATTCTGCCAGTGTATCTTTTTATTGGGGAGTTTAATCCATTAACATTTAGTGTTATTACTTTAAGGGCAGTACTTTCTTCTACCGTTTTGTCTTTTGGATTTTATATGTCGTCTTATTTTTTCCTCTCTCTTCTTTTACCCTTCCTGATAATCTTCATTTCAAAACTCTTCTCCAGACCTCTCTCTCCTGTCTTTTCCTTTCAGCCTTTAGCACTCCCTTTAGTATTTCTTGTAATACTTGTCTCTTATTCAAAAACTCTCTCAGTGTCTGTTTGTCTGAAAGTATTTTAATCTCTCCCTTATTTTTGAAGAACAGTTTTGCTGGATATAGAATTCTTGGCTGATAGTTTTTCTCTTTCAGTATCTTAAATATATTATACCAATTGTCTTCTTGCCTCCATGGTTTCTGCAGAGAAATCTCTACATAGTCTTATCGAGCTTCCCTTGTATGTGATGGATTGCTTTTCTCTTGCTGCTTTCAGAATTCTCTCTTTGTCTTTTACATTGTACATTCTGATCAGTAAGTGTCTTGGAGTAGGTCTATTGGGATCTATTCTGTTTGGGGTACGCTATGCTTCTTGAATCTATAATTTTCTGTCTTTCATAAGAGTTGGGATATTTTCAGTGAGTATTTCTTCTGTTATTCTTTCCCCTCTCTTCTCCCCCTGGGACCCCCATAACATGTATATTCATGTGCTTCACTCAGTTCCTTATGACCCTGTTTATATTTTTCCACTTTTTTCACCATTTGTTCTTTTGTGTATGTGAATTCAAATGTCTGGTCCTCCAATTCATTGATCCTTTCTTCTGTCTGTTCAGATCCACTGCTGTGTCCCTCCATTGTCTTTTTCATCTCCTCCATTATGCTCTTCATTCCCATAAGTTCTGCCTTTTGTTTTTTCAAGTTTATGAATTCTTCTTTATGGTCATCCAGTGTCTTCCTTTTATCCTTCATCACTTTTGCTATATCTTCCCTCAGTTCATTGACTTGATTTTTGAATTTATTTAGATTTGTTTGAACATCTTTATAATTAGTGCTTTCTTCAGTCCATTGAATTGATTTAGCATTGATTGCTTCAACTCCTGCTTCTCGGTTGAACTATTCGTTTTTTTACTTTGGCTCGTCCGTATTTTCGTGTTTCCTAGTATGGTTCATTACCTTAAGCTGTCTAAGCATCTGACTTTCTTGATTAGTTTATTCTAGAGCTCATTTTCAGTCTTTTACCTTGGGTTTTCTTGTTGGTTGGCTTTGTTCTCAAAACTTTGGTGTTCAGTTCAGCTTATTCTAGACCTCTAACTTTTGTTCTATTTAGTTGATCAGCATTTTTCACCTCTTGTTTTTCTGTTTCTTTTCCTGCTTCTATGTAGTCTTTTTGTGTGAGGTTCTCCTCAGATATGGTCAATCCCAGTAGGTTATCCCAGTCCAGTGAGGCCCAGGTCTCAGGAGGAGGGTATGGAGTTTCCTTGAGAATGAGACCCTCCTGTGAGGCCTTTAGACCCTGTGCTTTTCCTATGCTGTCCAACAGGTGGTGCTTGCCAGCCCTCAGCTCCCCCACCTGTGTGAGGAGGTATGGAGCCTTTAGTTCTCCCAGTGACCCTGACCCTATCAGGGATATGGCTGACTGAAGCTAGTTTCTGAATTCCAGCCCCTGGGGTCTCAATTCCCCAAAGGAGGGCTCCCACTGGAACTGGGCCACACCCCCCTTTTCTTGGGGGAAGTTATAGCCTTTTTAGTGAATTTCCCCCCACCCCACTAGACTTATTGCTTTGACTCTCAGAGCTATCTTAGCTCTGCTCTTGCCTGGGCCCATATTGCAAGTCTTTGAAGCTTTTTGTAATGGGCTACTTAGAATAGTTATTTTTTAAAAAAAGAGAAAAAATTAAAAAAATAAAAGGAAAGAGAAAAAGTAAGGCCCAGTGTTGACTATTTAAAGAAAAGCCATTTAATTCCATCCTTGCAGTTCTGATGGGCTATTAAAATGCAAAAAGACAAGGAGTTGGAGAGCAATTGAGTAGCAAACACGAAACCAGAAAAACAGGCTTTTCAGAGAAGGGCCCTGGCCCCCTGGGTTTGCATATGTGCCTGATTCTGTTTGAGCCCAGCCTTTCTCCATATTATGTTCTCCCCCAACTCCAAAAGTCCAAAAGTCATTACTCCAAGAAATAAAGATGAAAATAAGAACAAAAATAAAAGTGAAAAAGTACATCCAAAACATCTCATACTCCTTCCCCACCTATTGATCGTTTATCCCATGACCCCCTTTTTCTACTCATCTGTCCATACACTGGATAAAGGGAGTATGAGCCACAAGGTTTTCACAATCATACTGTCACACCACATAAGCTGTATAGTTATATGATCTCTTCAAGAATCAAGACTACTGGACTGCAGTTCAACAGTTTCAGGAATTTCCTTCTAGCTATTCTAATACACTAATAACTAAAAAGGGATATCTATAAAATGCCTAGGAATAACCTCCAGAATGATCTCGCGACTCCATTTGAGATCTCTCAGCCACTGAAACTTTATTTTGTTTCATTTCTCTTCACACTTTTGGTCAAGAAGGCTTTCTCAATCCCATAATGCTGAGTCCAGGTTTATCCCCAGGAGTCATGTCCCACATTGCCAGGGAGATTTACATCCCTAGGAGTCATGTCCCATGTAGGGGGGAGGGCAGTGAGTTTACCTGCAGTGTTGGCTTAGAGAGAGAGGCCCCATTTGAGCAGTGAAAGAGGTTCTCTGGAGGTGACTCTTAGGCACAATTATATGTAGGCCCAGCCTCTCCACTGCAGTAACCAGGTTCATAAGGTCAACCCAAAGATCAAGAGCTTGGCCTACTGCAATGGTAGTCCCCAATGCTTGTGAGCGTATCAGAAATTCCCCAGGTGGGGTAGTTTAATATTTCTAATTTTTCCCCAGTCCTTCAAGGGGGCTTTGCAAATACATTTTTATTCTCTGCCCAGATCATTCTGGGATGTATTGAGGCTTCATGCTAACCTGTACAAACCAACCAGATCTCACCCCTATTCAAGGTACCATGTAATTTTGGTGTTTGAATAAACTAACCATGGAAGTTAAATTATATAGCATGCTACAGAAAATATAGATTTTCCACCAAATATACATCTCTTCCTTTGGTCTCACATAGAAGTTGAAGTTTTAAAACACAGTCAATATCATCCTTTTCCATTTAGTCTTTTTTTACCTTACTCCTAACGAAGTCCATTTTGTTCATATCTCTAATTAAAGTCTGATCTCTTTTTCAGCTTCTTTATTATTTGTTGTATGGTATAATGCTGACATTCATAACTACTGAACTCTGGCTCTGAGTCTCAGGTATTATACAGATACCCAAAGTCCCCATGACCAACCAGGTTATATACAAATAGCTCATCATCTCAGAATTTAGAAATAACCATTAAACTCATGAATAGATGTGACTGCTGTAAGAGCTTACAATCTCATAACCTTTACCATAAGACTTCCCATGATAACCTATGCTCTCATATTCAATTCTCAGAGTTTGCACATTAAAATTAGTCCATATTAGTGAAATGTTATAATGTTTTTCTTTTTAAATGCATTTTATTTGTGAACTTGAACATGTATACATAACAGTGATAACTTTCCAAGTATGATTTAACAAGTAGTTAGAGAGCAAATTTCAAAGAACATCATGAGTCACATTTCCACAACCTCTTTAATTTCCATTATAGTAAAATATAACATGCATGCAGAAAGGTGTTAACTTCGATGGACAGCTTAACAAGCAGTTACATAGGTAATTTCAAAAATTGTTATAGTTAGAGTTCCACAGTTTAAGTACATTCCTTATTATGCACTATAAGGTATATACAGAAAAATGAAGACTTTCAAAGCACAATTCAATGAATAGAAGATCATTATAGATCAAATTCTATAGAATTCTATAGAAGATCTATAGATCAAATTTCAAAGAATATTATAGGCTACAGTTCCACCATGTTATTTACCTCCTTCCAGCTATTCCAACATCCCAACATCTAAATATATATATATTTATATAAAGTTTCAATATTCATAGACCTTTGTTAAATCTTATCTTGTTTGTTGCTACTCCTTCCTCTCAGTTAATCTCTTTCTCCATCATCAGGGGTGTCTAGAAAGTGAGCACCTTAACTTGTTCATATTGAAAGGGGGTGTCAGAAATATGGGGAAGGGGGCTGCATCTGACTGTTCTTAAAGAGGCTGTTCCCTCTGGGTTTTAGGGTTTGTCTTGCATAGGAACACTTTGGTGGATTTAAGTTTCTGAGAGAAAATTTAGCGAGTGAATATTTTACAGAATCTCAGGTAAGGACCTAGGTATTTGGGGACTACTTTTGGTAAGGGCATGGCATGATGTAGCCATCTGGGCTGTCTAGCTGGAGATAGCATAAGAGAAACCTCTAGGGTAGCCTCTCAACTCTATTTGGGATCTCTCAGTTGCTGTGATCTCAGCTTGTTACCTTTCATTTTTTTTCTCCCTTTTGGTCAAGTAGGCATTTTTAATCCCTCACTACCAGGGCTGAGCTCATTCCTGGGTGTCATGTCCCATGTTGCCAGGGAGACTCATTCCCTTGGAAGTCATGTCCCCCATTGGGGGGAGGTTAATGAATTGATTTGGCAAGTTGGGCTGAGAGAGAGAAATGCTACATCTGAGCAACAAAAGAGGTTCCCTGGAGGTGCATCTTAGGCATAATTACAGAAGGACTTAGCCTTCCATTTACAACTGTAAGTTTCACAAGGGCAAACTTCAAGTCGAGGACTTGATTTGTTAAGTAGTAGGTTCCTAATTTCACTTAATATATAGTCTATCCCAAGCTGAACAGTTGGTTTCTTACATTATCTTCACTTAGTTGTACAATCCTCATCGCCCTCAGCTTTAAACAATTATCATAACATAATACATCACAGAGCTCCTATTAACTGCTAATTATTCATCCCTAGTATTAGTGTAGTGTTGGTAAAATATTTCTATTAAAAATAGTTTTTAATATACATTGGGTGGTTTTTCCATATACCACTCTGTTGTTAACCCTCTGCACCAGTGTCATACCTTATACGTATATCATGCTAACACTTATTTAGGTTTGTGTTACTACTCTGTGGGTTCTGTGCCTTTAAACAACCATTTATGAACATGTTTGCCTTCAATGGGTCATTGACACTTTTAATACCATTAAAGAACCATAGTCACACCTGACCATTCCCATACCATTAAGTTCACCCTCATTTTCATATCTATACATATCAGATTATCATTCCCCCTTCACTAGCTTCTGTATATCTCTAGGTCCCCTATATTCTACATTATATGACACTTATTTTACATTTTTTCATGGTGTTCACATTAGTGGTAACATACAGTATCTCTCCTTTTGTGACTGGCTTATTTCACTCAGCATTTTGTCTTCAGGGTTCATCCATGTTGTCATATGTTTCATGACCTCGTTCCTTCTTATTGCTGTGTAGTATTCCATCATAAGTCTATACCACATTTTGTTTACTCATCTGTTGATGGACATTTGGATTGTTTCCATCTCTTGGCAATTGTGAACAATGTGCTGTGAACATCGGTGTACAAATATCTGTTCGTGTCACTGCCTTCAGATCTTCTGGGTATATACTGAGAAGTGAAATTGCTGGATCATAGGGTAACTAAATATCTAGTTTTCTGAGGAAACCCCAAATCATATTCCAGAGTGACTGTACCATTATGTAGTGCCACCAGCAATGAATAAGAGTTCCATTTTCTCCACATCCTCTCCAGCATTGGTAGTTTCCTATTTGTTTAATGGCAGCCATTCTTATTGGGTTAAATGATATCTTATTGTGGTCTTGATTTGCATCTCCCTAATAGCTAGTGAAGATGAACATTTTTTTATGTATTTTTTAGCCATTTGTATTTCCTCTTCAGAAAAATGTGTCTCCTTATCTTTTGCCCATTTTATAATTGGACTTTTGTACTATTGTTTCTGAGTTGTAGGATTTCTTTATATATCCAAGATGTCAGTCTCTTCTCAGATACATGGTTTCCAAATATTTTCTCCCATTGAGTTGGCTGCCTCTTCACCTTTTTGACAAAGTGTTTTGAAGTACAGAAGATTTTGATTTTGAGGAGTTCCCATTTATCTATTTTTTCTATCATTGCTTGTGCTTTTGTTGTAAGGTGTAAGAATTGACCTCCTAATACTAGGTCTTGGAGATGTTTCCCTACATTATCTTCTAGGAGTTTTATGGTACTGTCTCTTATATTGAAATCTTTGATCCACTTTGAGTTAATTTGTGTATAGGGTGTGAGGTAGGTGTCCTCTTTCATTCTTTTGGATATGAATGTCCAGTTCTCCTAGCCCCATTTGTTGAAGAGACTGTTCTGTGCCAGTTCAGTGGATTTGGGGCCCTTATAAAAAATCAGTCAACCGTAGATCTGGGGGTCTATTTCTGAATTTTCAATTCAATTATTTGATCAATATGTCTATATTTGTGCCAATACCATGCTGTTTTGACTACTGTGGCTTTATAGTAGGCTTTGAAGTCAGGAAGTGTAACTCCTCCCAATTCATTTTTCCTTTTTTGAATGTTTTTAGCAATTTGATGCCCCTTTCCCTTCCAAAAAAGTTTGATAACTAGCTTTTCCAAGTCTGCAAAGTAGGTTGTTGGAATTTTGATTGGAATTGCATTGAATTTGTGGATCAGTTGGAGTAAGATTGACAGCTTAATGACATTTAGCCTTCCTATCCATGAGCACAGAATATCTTTCCATCTCTTAAGTCCCCTTTTATTTCTTTTAGTAAAGTTATGTAAATTTGTGTGTAGAGGTCTTTTGCATCTTTGGTTAAATTTATCCCTAGGTACTTGAATTTTTAAGTTGCTATTGTGAATGTATCTTTTTCTTGAGTGTTTCTTGTATTCCGTCATTTCTAGTGTGTCAGAACATTACTGACTTATGTGGATTAATCTTGTATCCCACTATTTTGGTGAATTTGTTTATTAATTCAAGTAGCTATGTCATCAATTTCTCAGGGTTTTCCAAATATAGGATCATATCATCTGCAAATAATGACAGTTTTACTTCTTTCTTTCCAATTTAGATGCCTATTATTTCTCTGTCCTGATGGATTTCTCTGGTTAGAACTTCTAGCACAATGTTGAATAGTAGTGGTGACAGTGGGCATTCTTGTCTCATACCTGATCTTCCAGGGAATCCTTTCAGTCTGTCACCATTGAGTGCTATGTTTTCTGTGGGTTTTTCCTACATGCTCTTTATCATATTGAGAAACTTTCCTTCAGTTCCCTACCTTTTGAGGTATTTTTATCAAAAATCATGCTAAATTTTGTCAAATGCTTTTTTAGCTTCTATTGAGATGATCATTTGATTTTTCCCTTTTGATTTGTTGATGTATTGTCATGTATTGATTTATTTTCTTACATTGAACTACCCTTGCATGCCTGGGATGAACCCCACTTGGTCAAGATGTATGATTTTCTTAATGTGTCTCTGGATTCAATTTACAAGTGTGTTGTTGAGAATTTTTGCATCTGTATTCATTACGGAGATTGGCATGTAGTTTTCCTTTCTTGTAACGTCTTTATCTGGTTTTGGTATTAGAATATGTTGGCTTCATAAAATGAGTTAGGTAGTGTTCCATTTTCTTCCATTTTTTGAAAGATTTTGTGTAGGAATGGTGTCAGTTCATTTTCAAAAGTTTGATAGAATTTCCTGGTGAAGCCATCTGGCCCTGTGCTTTTATTTGTAAGAAGCTTTGTGATGACTTATTGGATCTCTTTACTTTTGATTGGTTTGTTGCAGTCTTCTGTTTCTTCTCTGGTCAGTCTAGGTTATTCATGTGTTTCCAGGAAATTATCCATTTCTTCTAAATTGTTTAGTTTGTTGACATACAGTTGTTCATAGTATCCTCTTATGATGTTTTTAAATTTCTTTGGGATCTGTAGTAATGTCCCCCCCTCATTTATTATTTTGTTTATTTGGGTCTTCTCTCCTTTTTACTTTGTCTTTATGGTTATCATTTTACCTTTGAACTTTTTTATTTTCTCTATTTTAGAGCATCTTACTCAATAGAGTTGGATATTATGCTTTGACACATAAAATGAATATTTTATTTAATAGAGCAATTTCTTTTTAATTTACATGTATTGTCTTAATTTGTTGAACTTATTTTATGTTTAGTTCTATAGTTTCTCTATTCTTGTTGATTTTATATCTGTAATTTTTATACATTCTTTGTAGGTGTATACATTACTTGCAGTTTATTTGTAAATATTTGTGAGGGCTGTTGCTGTTGTCAGTATCCTTTTTGAGTCTTATAGCATATTTATGGCATGGTAAATAGTATAGCATGTTACTATTAGTATTCTATTGTATATATTAAGAATATATTATAGAATATATTAGGATTTAGTATATATTATATATTCTAATTGATATAATCACATAATAATTAGTATACTATTAGTATACCAATAAACTTTTAGTATGCTGTAGTCCTATTAGTATATTAATAGTATATGATATAGATAATAGTATATTTATGACCTGATATATTTAATTATACTGTATTTCTTATTTTTTAATTTTTAAATGTTTTTATATATTTTATTTTTATTTATTTTATTTTTTATTAAAGAAATTGTAAGTTTTCAGAACAATCATGCATAAAATAGAGTTTTCACATACTACCTGTGCCAGTTTGTATATTTATGTCCCCCAGAAAAAGCCATATTCTTTAATGCATTCTCGTGGGGGCAGACATATTCGTGTGGATTGGGTTGGAACCCATTGGTTCAATGTCCATGGAGATGTTACCCACCCAACTGTTGATGATAACTCTGATTGGATAATTTCCATGGAGGTGTGGCCCCACCATTTCAGTGTGGGCCTTGTTTAGTTTACTAGAGCACTATATAAGCTCAGACAGAAGGAGTTCATAGGTAGCTGGAGCTGAGACAGACATTTTGAAGATGGCCATTGGAAGCTGATACAGACATTTTGGAGAATGCCATTTTGACCTTGGAGCAAGCAGACGCCAGCCATGTGCCTTCCCAGGTAAAAGAGGCTTTCTGGATACCAATGGCCTTTCTCCAGTGAAAGTACCTTTGTTGATGGACACTTTATGGCCTTAAGACTTTAACTGTGTAACCAAATAAACCCCCTTTTATAAAAGCCAATCCATTCCTGGTGTTTTGCATTCTGGCAGCATTAGCAAACTAGAACACCATCCAATTATTAACACTTGCATTAGTGTGGTACATTTGTTACAATTCTTGAAAGAACATTTTTATAATTGTACTATTAACTATAGTCTGTGGTCAACAATAGGGTTTACTGTTTGTGTTATACGTTCCTATATTTTTTTGTTTTTTACTTTTTAATCTAATAACATATATACAATTAAAATTTCCCACTTTAACCACATGCAAATATGTTACTCAGTGCTGTTAATTAAATTACAGTGTTGCACTACTATCACCACCATCCCTTACCAAAACTTACAATCAACCCAAATAGAAACTCTGTATAATTTAAGCATTAACTTCGCATTCCTTACCTACACCCCATCTCCTGGTTTCTTTTAATTTGTTTGTAGTTCTTTTCATCAGAACTTCATGAGTCCTTTCCATTTTTATTTTATTATTAATCTTAGGTAAAGTAATGGTTTAAATTTATTATATAAAATATAATTCAACCTATTTTTCTGGATTTATTTACTTCAGGCAGTGTCTTTGTATTTACTGCTTTAATTATGAAATTAATGTTTTTTTAAATTCCTCTTAAATTCCATTCACCTTTTAATTCATTATATGATTATTTTTTATCATTATATACTAAAAGTTTTGATAATATTTTAAATGTTACATTCTTTTGTTCAGTAACCCTAAATCACATGGATATTTGCCTGAGACCTATATTTAAATTTTTATTGCCAGGACTTTCACCATGAAATATCCATTTATGTATACTTAACATTAATTTTTGTCTGAGTTGGTTGAGTTTCATTTTAAAGTAGTCAGTGGTGAAGTAGATCTCATCAGTTCCATTTCCAGAATTCTTTTATTTTTATTTTTGCATTCTTTTGGTTGCATTTCCACTTGAAATATTGTTTATTGATAAAATTCTATGCCAAAATTCATATAACTCAAAAGACTTTCAACATTGCTTTACTGTTTTGTGGCACTTAATGTTCATGTGAAAAAATCTGAAGCCACCCGAAGTTTCCCTCTTACAGATAACTTCCTTTTTCTCCCTTAATGTTTAAATTTTTCTTTTTAAATCTGTTTATTGTTCACTGACTTCACTAAATTATATCATTGTTAAACCTTCTATAGCATAATTTTTTCATAAAATATTAAATGTCCTTTTGAAATGAAAATTTAGTTCTTTTTATCAGAAATATTTTCTCCTGTTAGAATTAAGTTCTCTAATATAAATAACTATAATTTTCATAATTGCTTCTTACTCTATTTTTCTGTATATGGAGTGACTTTTCTTTAATAGTTTTTAATCTTTCTTTCACTGCAGTTTGTTATTATTTCAGGCTTGTTGTCCTCTCATATAACCAATTTAATTTTCAGCCATGTCTTTCATGATCTTTGCTCCTTAAATTTTTAAAAGTTAGTTTGCAATGATATTATTTTTATTCTCCATGTTTCCAAAGCTCAATAATATCTCTCTTCATTTCATTATGTATCAGTGATTATTAGGTTCAGACTCAGAAAAAGAAAAATTTTCAAAAGAAGAACTTAAGGATGATAGAAATTTGTTTCTCTTCCATAATGGGTCTGTCCAAGACTGATACTTTTGCTCAATGGATTTGTTTGAATCCAAGATTTCTCCAGTACCCTGCTCTGCCATTTATAATGTGTGAAACTTGCCCCCATGTTTTAAGATGGCTGCTAAAACTCAACTCATCACATCTGAAAATCAAGCAGTAGCATGGATGGACAAAGGATAAAACAAAAATGGAAGATATTGTTCATATTAAATTTTGTTGAAGAAAATTTCTCATAAGCTGCTCTGCAACATTTCTGCTTACATAGCATTAACTGAAATATAATCACATAACCACATCTACATGCAGCAAAGGGTGGGAAGTATAGCTTTGTGAAAGAACCCTATATTCTCAGCTAAAGTGTTCCCTATCAGTCAGGGTAAACCAGGCTGCTCTCTGATGACAGATCAACTAAAATTTTCTGTGGCATGACAAAACAGCTTTTAATTTGGTTTGACTCTACTTTACCTATTGGTGATAGAGGGAATCCTTCCCTAGGACTTTGGGGATGATGAAACACAGGACACCTGACTGATGAGATTGACAACAATTTGTTAGTCACATATACTCATAGTCCAGGAAAGATGGACACTATGTGCCATGCAGGCTACATGGGTCATATACTCGGGAATCGAGTGCTCAAGTAGGGACTGTAGGAGGCAGACCTTATAGCAACAAGAAGACAGGGTTCTCCATGATTCCCACAGGAGGATGTAATTGCCTTGTTTGAATAATTTCACAGGCTAGCAGAGAGTTAAACCCATTAGGCTCAGGATCTGGTGAAGCAAATTTGGCTTTAGCTGAAATAGGTGGGAGTCTCTCCTGTTGGGTGGGAGGCATAACTAGTGAGATTAGGGAAACTCATGGTTAGGCCTTTATGGCCCTGCGAGACTCAAAGATTTTATTAATGTAGCATTTATTGAATCTTTTTTTTTTCCATTTTTATTGAGATTGTTCAGATACCATACAATTATCCAAAGATCCAAAGCGTACAATCACTTGCCCCTGGGTACCCTCACACAGCTGTGCATCCATCACACTTAATTTTTGTTCAATTTTTAGAAACTTTTCATTATTCCAGACAAGAAATAAAGTGAAAGATGAAAAAAGAAAAAAAGAAAAGGAAACTCTAAACCTCCCCTATCCCTAACCAACCCCCCTCAATTGTTGACTCCTAGTATTGATATAGTACGTTTGTTACTGTTTATGAAAAAATGTTGAAATACTACTGACTGTACTATATAGTTTGTAATAGGTATATAGTTCTTCCCTATATGCCCCTCTATTATTAACTTCTAATTGTATTGTCATACATTTGTTCTGGTTCATGAAGTGATTTCTAGTATTTGTACAGTTGATCATGGACATTGCCCACCATAGGATTCAGTTTTATACATTTCCATCTTTTGACCTCCAACTTTCCTTCTGGTGATATATATGACTCTGAGCTTCCCCTTTCCACCTCATTCACACACCATTCGGTGCTGTTAGTTATTCTCACATCTTGCTACCAACACCCCTGTTCATTTCCAAACATTTAAGTTCATCCTAATTGAACATTCTGCTCATACTAAGCAAGAGCATCTACATTTCTTCCACAAGGCAGGAGGGAGAGTCAAAGAAGGTAGAGAGGCAAAAGAAAGAGGAAACAAAAAAAATGACAGCTAGGAAGCAGCAAAAGGAAAAATAACCTTAAATCAAAGTAGAATAAAGAATCAGACAATACCACCAATGTCAAGTGTCTAACATGCCTCCCCATCCCCCCCTCTTATCTGCATTCACCTTGGTATATCACCTTTGTTACATTAAAGGAAGCATAATACAATGATTCTATTAGTTACAGTCTTTAGTTTATGCTGATTGCATCCCTCCCCCAATGCCTCCCCATTTTTAACACCTTGCAAGGTTGACATTTGCTTGTTCTCCCTCGTAAAACAACATATTTGTACATTTTATCACAATTGTTGAATACTCTAGATTTCACCAAGTTACACAGTCCCAGTCGTTATCTTTCCTCCTTTCTTGTGGTGTCTCACATGCTCCCCATCTTTCTCTCTCAACCATATTCATAGTTACCTTTGTTCAGTGTACTTACATTATTGTGCTATCATCTCCCAAAATTGTGTTCCAAACCACACACTCCTGTCTTCTATCACCCTGTAGTGCTCCCTTTAGTATTTCCTGTAGGGCAGGTGTCTTGTTCACAAAGTCTCTCATTGTCTGTTTGTCAGAAAATATTTTGAGCTCTCCCTCATATTTGAAGGACAGCTTTGCTGGATACAGGATTCTTGGTTGGTGGTTTTTCTCTTTCAGTATCTTAAATATATCACACCACTTCCTTCTTGCCTCCATGGTTTCTGCTGAGAGATCCGCACAAAGTCTTATTAAGCTTCCTTTGTATGTAATGGATTGCTTTTCTCTTGCTGCTTTCAGGATTCTCTCTTTGTCTTTGACATTTGATAATCTGATTATTAAGTGTCTTGGCATAGGCCTCTTCATATCTCTTCTGTTTGGAGTACGCTGCGCTTCTTGGATCTGTAATTTTATGTCTTTCATAAAAGATGGGAAATTTTCATTAATTATTTCCTCTATTATTGCTTCTGCCCCCTTTTCCTTCTCTTCTCCTTCTGGGACACCAATGATACGTACATTATTATACTTTGTTTCATCCTTGAGTTCCGAGAGACGTTGCTCATATTTTTTTATTCTTTTCTCCATCTGCTCCTTTGCGTGTAGGCTTTCAGGTGTTTTGTTCTCCAGTTCCTAAGTGTTTTCTTCTGCCTCTTGAGATCTGCTGTTGTATGTTTCCATTGTGTCTTTCATCTCTTGTGTTGTGCTTTTCATTTCCATAGATTCTACTAGTAGGTTTTTTGAACTTTTGATTTCTGCTGTATACATGTCCAGTTCTTCCTTTACAGCCTCTATCTCTTTTGCAATATCTTCTCTAAACTTTTTGAATTGATTTAGCATTAGTTGTTTAAATTCCTGTATCGCAGTTGAAGTGTACATTTGTTCCTTTGACTGGGCCATAACTTTGTTTTTCTTAGTGTAGGTTGTAATTTTCTGTTGTCTAGGCATGGTTTCCTTGGTTATCCAAATCAGGTTTTCTCAGACCAGAACAGGCTCAGGTCCCAGAGGGAAGAAATATTCAGTATCTGGTTTCCCTGAGGGTGTGTCTTAGAAAATTGCTCCACCCTTTGATGCCTCGGGTCACTGTGCTTTTCTCCCCAGCAGGTGACACCTGTTAGCCTATAATTCTTGACTGGTGTGAGGAGGTATGGCCGTGTTCCCCCAGGCTCTGGGGTCTGGTTCTGAATGGAAAGAGCCCCACCCCTTTCCTCCTACAGCAGACAGACCCCTTGAGTGGAGGTCATTAGCATTTCAATGGTCTCGGTCTCTGCTTGTGGTGTCTCCACCCTTCCCAGAGTCACAGCCCTGGAAACTGAAAATGACTGGGGCGTTCTCCACTGAGCCAAAAAAGAAACAGATAGTCCCCTTCAGACCCAGTCCAAGGCAACCCTCAGGCTCTCCCAGGTCAGTCATCACCCAAAGCCTCTGTCTGTTTTTTGGGGCTGCGTACCTGTAGTGAGCAGTTCACACTCGCTACTTAAAACCCCAGTTGGAACTCAGCTGAGCTATATTCGCTTGCTGGGAGAGAGCTTCTCTCTGGCACCACGCGGCTCTGCAGCTCAGGCTATGGGGGAGGGGGTCTTCCGACCTGGTTCCACAGGTTTTACTTACAGATTTTATGCTGTGTTCTCGGGCATTCCTCCCAATTCAGGCTGGTGTATGATGAATGGATGGTCTCGTTTGTCCCCCTGCAGTTATTCTGGATTATTTACAAGTTGTTTCTGGTTTTTTGTAGTTGTTCCAGGGGGACTACTTAGCTTCCACTCCTCTCTATGCCGCCATCTTGCTCGAGTCCCCATTTATTGAATCTTAATTTGAGGTCTTACACCACATTATCACTGTAGCTTTCTATTTCATAGAAATTCATATGAAAGGAAAAAAAGTACTTAGACTTGTGTCTGCATTCTTTCATTTAAAAAAATTCTTTTAAGATTCATTGATGTTTCATGTATCAGTAGTTCTCGCTTTTTAAATTTCTAAGTACTATTCCACTGTATAGATGTACAGATTTGGGTTATCTCCAGTTTTTAGCTATTATGAATAAAGTTGTTAAGAATGTATTTGCAGCCGTATATTTTCATTTCTCCTGGGTAAAAATATAAAAGTTGGATTGCTGTATAGTTTAAGTATATTTAAACCTATGTAACAAACTACCAACCTAATTACCAAAAAGGCTGTATCATTTTGGATTTGTTCCAGCAATATATGAGTTCCATTTGACATCCTATTTTCTTTCTTAATTTTAGACGTTCAAGTGCATGCAAGTGGCCTTTCACTTCTAGTTTTAGTTTGTATTTCTCTGACGATGTTGAGCATCATGCATGTGCTTTTTACCTATCTTTATATCTCCTTTGCTGAAGTAGATACTTTAAATATTTGGTCTACTTTTTAATAGTTTGTTAGTCTTCTGAATATTGAGTGGTAAATACTGTTAAAATGCTATAGATGAAGGTCCTGTGTCAGATTGTATGTTTTGAAATTTTTTTTCCAAATCTCTCGCTTCCCTATTCATTTTTGTGCCTTTTGAAAAACAAACATTTGTAATTTTGATGAATTCCAGTTTATCAGTATTTTATTCTCATGCTTTTTGAGTTCTATTACAAATTATTTTTGCCTAACCCAACGCCATTTTGATTTTATCCCATATTGTTTTTCTAGAAGGGTTATCATTTTTGGTTTTGCATTTAGTTCTATATTCACATTGAATTAATTTTATATATACTTTAAGTTAAGGGTCACAATTTTTTTCATATGGATATCTAATTGTTCTGGCACCGTTTGCTGAAAATACTATCCATTACTCGTTGCCTTCACATCTTTATTAAAAATATATTGATCAAATATATGTGAATGTATTTATAGATTCTCTACTTTGCCCCACTGACCAGTGCTGGAAACAACTCTCCATGGGTCTCCATGTGTTTCTTGCATTTTTTCACTGCCTTGAAAGGGGGCACTGACAATCTTCTTTCTGGACTATCTATTTAAGTATGTTTGTATGGTGAACATTGTTGGAAGAGAGAGAAAGTGTCACTCCAGAGCAAAAGGCTGGTTTGTTTGATGCGCAGTAAAGTAGTTGTCTCTGTGCTGGTTTGAATCTATTATGTCTCCTACAAAAGCCATATTCTTTAATGCGATCTTATGGGGGGAGACTTATTGGTCTTTTGATTAGGGTGGAACTTTTTGATTGAGTGTTTCCATGGAGATGTGACTCACACAACTGTGGGTGAGAACTTTGATTAAATTATTTCCATGGAGATGTGACCCTGCCCATTCTGGGTGGGTCTCGATTAGTTTACTGGAGTACTTCAGAGAGCTCAAGAACTGACACTGTCCATGTGTGCCAGGCAGAGGCTGGTGACTAAGCCCCTGGACCCCATGGCTGGGCCTCTGCCTGCATCCAGCATGCTGGAGACTCAAGGGAGAAACAGGCAGCACTGCTGTCGGTGGAGCCCCAGCCCTGGTGGAACTGAGTGGCTGGGAAGGATCGAGCCAGAGGAGGCCCCGACAGTTCAGTGCCACCATGCTGCCCAAGGAGCGAGGGAGCCTGGGAAAAGCCCCACACGGGGATGCACCTAGGATGGACAGGGACAGAGACCTCTCGCAGTGACCACGGGGCCCCACCATCCACATACAAGAGGCTGCGTGTGTCTCCTTCAGGGGAAAATAAACCTTTTTGAAAAACAACCAAACAAAAAAAAAACAATGCTTGGAGACACTTGGAGATGCGGACAAAAGGACATTTGGAGATGCTAAGCTAAGAGATGAAGCCCAGAGTTTGTCCTGGAGAAGCTGAGAGAGAACTCCCAGATGCATAGAGAGAAACACCCCAGGAGAACCAAGCAGAGAGCTGAGAGAAGCAAAGAGAGACAGAAGCCCAGAGACATTTTGGAGAAAGCCATTTTGAAACACAGCCCGGGAGTAAAGGACCAGCAGATGCCAGCCATGTGCCTTCCCAGCTAACAGATGTGTTCCAGACGCCATCAGCCTTTCCTCAGTGAAGGTATCCTCTTGTTGATGCCTTAGTTTGGACACTTTTATGACCTTAGAACTGTAAATTTGTAACCTAATAAATCCCCTGAATAAAAGCCAATCCATTTCTGGTATTTTGGCAGCTTTAGCAAACCGTAACAGTCTCCTTCTGAGTAAAGTTTGGACAGGTTTTCTTTCAGCCCAATGTGAAAGATTGGGGTTCCTAAGTGTAAGTTTCCTCTGCTGTGATGTAAAACCATGCATGATCAGCATCTACCTAGACTCACCTGCCACACCTCTGGTGAGACTTGAGACTTGAAGGGTTGTGAGTAAGCAGCGCAGACATGAAGCTCATGCTGCTCATTGTGCCATGTTTAATAAGCCCTTTTTTCTCTGGAAAAAGTTCATGTCTTCTGCCAGTATTTTTTGAAACTGGTAGGCTAATTTGTTAGTTTGCAAACAGGGTGAATATCAGACTCTACAGTTCTAGACTATCATATCTATCTTATACAAATTACAGTAACATTAGAAGAGTAATATCACAAAATAATTCCCCTACTCTATTTTCTTTTTCAAAATTCTTTAGGTATTATAGGTTATTTGCATTTTCATGTGAATTTTAGAATAAGCTTGTCAATTTCTACAAAAAATTCCTCTGTGCTTTTGATTAGAATTGTGATGAATCTATAGATAAATTTAGGCAGAATTGACATCTTAACAATATTGAATCTCTTCCAATCCATGAGTACAGTATATCTCTACATTTATTTAAGTCTTTTTTACATTTTTCTCAGAAAACGCTTTGTAGATTTCAGTGTATAGAACTTAATTTTAAACCTTTTTCCTGTATATTTTATACTTTTGTCCTGTATATTTGATATTTTCATGCTATTATAAATGATAGATTTTTTTTAAGATTCCAGTTCCGAATTATGTACTCATAGTAAGCAGATTGCAATTGATTTTTATATATTGACCTTATATCCTGTTCAATTACTTAACTTACTGAGGAATTTTAGTTACTTTTTGATAGATTCCTTAGCATTTTGTAGGTACACGATCATGTCAGATATGAACTAAAACAATTTTACTTCTTCCATTCTAAACTGCATGCCTATTATTTCTTTTTCTTGCCTTATTCAACTGGCTAGGACTTCTAGAACAGCACTGAACAGAAGAAGAGTGAGCAGAAATCTATACCTTGTCCCTAATCATTCAATATTTTACCATTAATAATGATGTTAGTAATGATGAAATATTTTAGTTTTTCATAGAAACACATCACTTCAAGGTTTTTGTCATCTATTCTTAAGTTTTTGATAGTGCTTTTTTATTATTTTGAATTTTAGCAAATTATTTTTCTGCATCTATTATGCAACTATATTAATTTTATTTTTTTCATCTGTTAATATAGCTTGAATTAATTTAATTGATTTTCAAGTGTTAAACCAACCTTGCCTTCCTATGGTAAACACTACTTGGTCATGTTGTATGATATTTTTATATATTATTGTATTTGTTTTCTAAGCTTTGCTTATGTATTTTTGCATCTGTGTTCATGAAAGATATTGAATAGTAGATTTCCTTTAGAATTATGTCTTTGAGTTTGAAATTAGGTTAATTCTGGCCTTAAAAAGTGGTTGGGAAGTGACTACCTTTTTTTTTTGAAAAAAATTGTGAGAAGTCCTTATGACTTCTTCCTTAAATGTTTTATAGACTTTCCTAGTGAACTGATCTCAGTTTAGAATTTTCTTTGTAGAAAAGCTTTTTAACCATAAATTTAATATCTTAAATAGATACAGGATTATTATAGTTTTCTATTTGGAAAATAAACTTTAGTTGTTTGAGTCTCCTGAGAAATTTTCCTATTTTTTTATAATTTTAGAAATTTATTGGTTTAAAGATTTCGACAGAGTCTTCATATTAACCTTTTAATATCTTTTGGATCTGTAGTTGTGTCCTCTCTTATTCCTGCTATTGGCAAATTGTTTGTTTTCTTTTTTTCCTGCTATCCATAGAAAGAAGTTTATTAATTTTATTGATCTTCCCAAGGGAAGATCAGCTTTTGGTTTCATTGGTTTTCTCTGTTTTTTGTTTTGTTTTGTTTTCTATTTCAGTTATTTCTGCTACTTATTATTGCCTTCCTTCTGCTTGTTTTGGGTTTAGTTTTTTTCTTTTTCTAGTTTCCTTGGGTGGATGCTACATAATATTTCATTTCAGATATTCTAATTTTCATCTCTAATAGTTTGGGGATTTTGTAAATCTTCCATTTCTTTCTTTACCCTTTTCATGATTTCCTCTAGCTTCTGTACAAATGGAGCATGTTTATAATAGCTGTTTTTCTTATTTTTCTGCGAATTCATTATGTGTATCATTTTTCCATCTGTTTCTATTGGTTGATATTTCTCCTGTTTATGGCTCATATTTTACTTCTTTGAAACATCAGACATTTTCACTTTTTGGCTTGGTATTTGACTTTGTTGTATTACTTCAAATTTTATTGGTTATTGTTATGGGACACAGTTTAATTATTTGTAATCAGCTTGATTCCTTCAAGGCTTGCTTTAAAACTCTGTTCTTTTCAGGGTGGCATTAGTGTTGGGCAAATATGACCCACTAAAAAGGCAATACCTTTTGAGGACTCGACTCAATTCCACATGTTTTAACAGGTCTTTTCACTTTGGCTTGTGAGAACAGTAACTATCCCCAGCCCTGAATGAGTGCCAGGATTGCTCCCCCTACTACAATTTTAATGTATGATAATTTTGATGCAGAAATACCTGAGAAAGTAAGAATAAATATAAGGAAGATGTGCTTTGTTGAATATAAATGTCATCAAATTTGGAGTCAGAGGAACTAGTAAGTGAAGGATGGCTCACTTACTATTTGTGTTATCTTAGGTGATATATCATCTCGATTGCATTTGCAGGTTTAATTTACTAAGTACTTACCATGGGCCAAATCATAACTCATTATCTCCACATCCTTAAAAAGACCCTATCCCAGTAAAGATTATGGGTTATACTGGATTATTCTTGAGTTGCAAATATGCTATTCTTTTTCTGCTAGAAACAAACAAACAAGCAAGGACCTCTCTTGCTCCATCTATGCTATTATTTTTTCTGTTAAAATAAATGTCTTAGAACATCAGACTAACCCAGGTTGGAGGACATTCTTCAGGATAACTCCAGTTATCCTGGACAAAACTGTCAGGGCAGACTGAGAGACTGTTGTTGACCAAAGAAGAATGGGGGTACATGATGATTAAGTGCAATGTGGTACCTTGGGTTGAATCCTGGAACAGAAAGTGGACATTAATGGAAAAAACTGGTGAAATCCAAATAAAGTATGGAGTTTAGACAATGTTAATGTACTAATTTCAATTTCTCTCTATTCCACCAAATTTGTTCTGATCAAGATAACCAAGGATATCACATTGCTAAATTTTATAGTGAATTCTCAGTTTTCATTTTACTTTACCTCTCAGTAGCATTTGACACAGCTGGTAACTCTCCCATTTGCTTAAACCTCCCTGATTTTCTTCCATAATCAGCTTTTCCTGCTCAAGTTGTTACTTGCTCCTTCCCTTCTCTCAATATCACAGAACTGGAGTGTCCCTGATTTTCCTTGTGCACCTCTCTTTTCCCTCTAAAACCTTTCCTTTGATGATCTCATTCAGTCTCTTTGATTTAATATTTACTTTGGTGGTACCCACATTTATTTTTCCTTCCTAGATCTCAACCTGAACTCCAAACTTCTATTCTGCTGCCTCTTTCACTTCTTCAGCTGGATATCTAAGATCTTAGTTGAATATGTCCAAAATTGAACTCAGTTTCTTCATTCACCTGGGTGGATGTTTAATACAACTCCTTCCACCCACTTGCCCTGGGCAAAATACTTTGGAGACCTCTCCGGCTCATTTCTTTCTTTAATAACTTACATCAGATTAAGCCAGAAATCCTGTACCCTTCTTCTAGCTGACCTTCTTTAAAACTTCTTTTCTCTCTTCTCAGCACAGACCTTGGTGATGACCCTATCTTAAAATGCAGCATCCATTTCTTTGGCACTGTTCCCACAATATTTTATTTGTTTATAGCACTTATTATCTTTTAACATTTTATAAAATTCATTTATTTTTTAAGATAATTGTCTCATGAGGACATTTCTTTTTTTGTCTAGTTCTGTGTTTAAGTGTTATGGCATCTATATTGAGAATCAGTCCTGCAGGAAGCCTCTGCAGGATAGTGACAGGCTGCATTTTCTTTTTCATAGAAATAGTTTTCTGGTAGTCTAGACACTCTTATGTATTTATCAACAATTGAAAACATTAAATAGATTTACTGAGTACCTAACTGTGTAAAGCACTCTATTTCCTTCCACTGAACTATTATAAAATAGAAATTTGTGTCTTGGTTAATTCTATTGGAATATGTTTTGAATGAAACCAAATTTGGCCCTTTTTTGAGTCTAACTCTATATGAGACAGTTCTGTTTATCAAAGATATTTTTACAGGAGCGACCAATTAAATCTGACAGCTTATTCACAATGGTTTTGTGTGTGATAGCAGCTCAGACATATTACATTAAAAAGACAATATAATACAGAATATAGTAACATGAACAATTTGGTTTTGGAACATTTTCTGCTTATCTATATGTCCTTTTCATAATGTGTTTTATAGTGACACATCATAAAGTAGAAAAAGATGAGATATGCTCCTTTTTTAATTTCAGGAAAGAGTTTGATAGCATGATACTGTTACAAACTACAAGTAAATGACTGAATAAACATTGTTTTAACTCTTGTCATTAAGGATTCTTGGTTAAGTAAAAAAAAGGAAGTATATTACTCAAATATTGTTAACAGTACTTATATCATTCTTATTTATTCCAGTCATTTTTTCTATAATTTTACAAATAAGAACTCATTTAGTCTCTTTACAGGCCTATGTGGTAGGTGCTTTTTATTCCTATTTTACAGAAGAGGAATGTGAGGAACAGATGTTAAGTACCTTACCCAAAGCTAAAAGGAGAGTGGGCGGTAGAGTAGGTAGAGGAAGTGAGTAGGTATAGAGTAGACAGTGGGTGGTCGAGTAGGTTCAAACTGAAGTCAACTGATTCCAGAGTTTGTTCTCTGAACACTCATGCCAACTCCGTTGATTAATAAGGCATTACCCAACCTGACAATTGCCTCCTGCTTTATTCCCTCACCATGGACAATGTGAGTACCCATAGCTCTTTTTAAAAGAGCTTTAGGAATTGATGGTAGACTTATAAAGCTATTACAGTTGGGATCTTCCATTGCAGTAGACTTAGAGAGCCTTACTACTTTATGAGATCCTCTCTGGCTTGCAATTGTATATAGTTTTAATGCCCATTCCTTGAAGTTGCTATATTATTTCTATCCACACATTGGCAAAAACTGAACCCTACATAAATTAAAGGGTGCCTGGGAAAATATAGTCATCCTGTGTGCCCAGAAAGGGAAACTTTTTGCCACAATTCAAATTTTAAGTTTGTCTAGGAGATAAAATGTGGAAAGCCGGATGTGCCTGGTTATTATCTGATAATATGACTAAAATGAATCATTGGTAACTTGGCAAAAAATTTGGCAGGGAGTTGCAGTTTTATTCCAATATCCATTCTTGCCAAAGTAATAGAAACCCAAGTTTCCATAGGCACATGGCCACCTTGAAAAAAGACTACATTCTCAGCAACATGATGTGACCATGTGATTAAGTTCCAGTCAATAGGATATAAATGGAAATGCTCTGTACATTGACTGGGAAGTATCTTTAAAAGGGCGGCATGTGTCTTTATCCCTATTTCCTACTGTAGCAGCTTTCCAGCTCTAGTATTAATCCTCTTGAATTTCTGAATATGGAAAAAAATAGACTATTTTATTAAGCCAATCTTATTTTTATTGTTCAGCTACTCTCAAATGTAATCATGATGGATATAGCAATAATCAACTGAATTTAAAAGAGCAAATATACTATGCATATAACTTTTTATCTTATAACTTATGATTTTGAGACTTCTCATTCATTGACAAGATTGTCCTTACATTTTTCATCAGACTGGAGTGTGCTCTTGGGAGTCAACTTGTCTGAGTTAGAAAGCCAGGACTACAACTTGGTAGATGAATAGCAATGGGCAAGTTTTGTAGCTTCTGTAATGTTCTCCTCATTTGCTTTAAATAAGAAAAATAATTGGATGCATAAAATAGACTTTTATGAAGATTAAATAAAGAGATGCATGTAAAGTGCTAACCAGACTGAGTAGCACAGAGAAAGTGGTCTGAAAATGTTACTTTCTTTTCATAACAGATGGAGTAACGGTACTGACTGTCAAGATTCCTTCATTGATTTAAACAAAGATTCTATTCAGGCATTGATGTTGATATGGGAAAATTAGCAGTTTTTTTTTTTTGTTTTTTTTTTGCATGGATAAATTTACTAATTATATGTGGTCATTCCATGATAGTAAGTTGGTGGAATTTATACTAAAATCTTTAGAAGTTTTAGTAATAAATGAAGCCTTCCTTTATATCTCAAAATAAGAAAAGTTTGTACCACATTAAAGTTGTGAAGTAGAAAACAATTATGATTAAAATTGGATTCTCTAAAGAGAAATTTGACCATTGGATAATTGTCCTGCCATGTGTGTGTCTGTGTGCATGTCAATATCAACTTAAGGAAAAGCACAATAAGTGCTTAATATGTTAATATATGTATATGCATTCTAAATCTAATTTGTGATATTGGTAAAAGTAATCAGACTTTGTATAATAATAGTTGATTTCACTATAATATTTCAGTAAACATATATTTAAAAATTCCAAATGGGTATAATAGGTATATGAACTTCTAAACCATAGAGCAGTGTCCTCTGTATTTTTGACAGTTGCTTTTCCAGCTCATGAAATTACTGTTTTCTTATTGTACATCATATTGAAGAGCTATAAACATGCCAGATAATCTTATAAGAGAGAAACCCTCAGAATATGCCTATTGATCACTGACAATGTTATGGCATAATTCTAAGTGGGTATTCAATGAATATTTTATGCTGCAGTACCAAAAATTTGCCATGAGGCCAACAGAAACTGTGTGATACAACCGGGTTACAAAAAACACATGATTTTACCATAAAAATAAAAGAGATATGAGTTATACAAAAGAAAGACACCAATATTCTTGCAACTAAGGATATTGTGGTGAACAACATAGACAAGGCCTCTGCTCTCTTATCCCTTACAGTCTAGTGTCGAATAGGGATGAGGGAGTGGCTAATAAACAAGTAAACAACTGAATGTATAAATGAGATAGTTTAAATAATAATATAGTGCTATGAAGAAAATAAAAGCATAATTTAGAGAATCAATGGTTAATGGTGGGGTGCCTAAAAAACTTTACATACAGTGGTCAAGAAAGGCTTTCCTGATGAGATGAGATTTTGTCTGAAACATGAATAATGAGAAGGAGTTAGGCATGCCAGTATTTTGTGGAAGAGAATTCTAGGCAGAAAATTACAAGTGCAAATTCCCTGGCCCAAGAACAAATAAAGAAAGAAGACTAATATGGCTACAAAATAACTATTAAAATTGTATAGAGCCTTCAAGTCCAGTATTAGGCCTAATAGAAATTAGGCTTCCTGAAGCGCATCTGAACTCACCTCTAGCCACATCCTAGACCTTGCCAATTATTAGGATAGTGGTTCCTTGAAGGGAAAACCAAATCTCCTGACCAAGAAAAAGCTAAATGAAACAAGCTGTACAATACTTGGGCAGGTGCAGAACATAACAGCCATGTACTACAAACATTCAAATCAGAAGTCTGAAATGGCAACACTAAACCCTGAACCAGGATGAAAGATTAATCAAAACGTGAAGGAAAAAACTGAAGTATGAAACAAAAAAATAGAAATTCTATGTTCGGGTCAATGTGGAATTGTGTGTACAAACACACAAATGGACAAACAAGCAGTTGGAGAGAGATAAAGAGAAGAATGCAATTCCTCAGAAGCAGAAATTGGTATCAGAGTTGACTGAGAGTAATACTAGCATCCAGGACTTCATAAATACATCAGGTAATCCACTAAATGTACCAGAAAATGTGAAAAGATTTAAGATTATTTACCTTAAGGGGGAAGATAAACTCTATCGCATCTAGTTTACATTAGGAAAACTATTAATATAATTTGTAATTAAATAGAAAGAGGGATATCACCTAAGTAGTTGCTTAAAAAAGCACATTGCAAAATTCAACATGCATTCCTAATAAAATTTTTAAGACAGAATATTACTTATATAATATGATGAACATATTCATCTCAAACTAAATAGCATAATTCTGCATGGATTTCATTGCCAGAGAGACAAGTAGGCTCCTCAGTGGCATCATTTTTTAGCATCATTTGAAATTGATGGCAAACCCAACTTGCCAAAATAATAACATAAGAGAAATTACATAGAAAAAAAAAAAAGGAAGCAAATTACCATTATTTGTAGCTAGTATGATACTATTCCTAGAAAACCAAAAGAATAATCTGACAATGATTAAAAATAAGACCAAAGAGTTTGGCATAGTAACTAGTTTCCAAATAATATATGAAATCAATAACTTTGTTAAAGATCAATGTTAAGCAGTTAAATATATAGAAGTTCATATTCTTATTAGAAACATGAAAGAAAACACTAATGATCAAATTTTACAATAAATGCAAAGAAACCATAGAAGAAGAATAAAAGTATAAAATATTACTGAGGAAATAAAAGGAGACCTGACTATATTGAGTATCACACTTGTTCTGGATTGGGAAGATTTAAAATTGTAGAAATACCATTTCACTATAGATTACCCAATAAATATAATTTAATTCCAATGAAAATGTCAAATATGGGTGTGTTTTTTTGAAAGTTGATGAGTTGATTCTAAAATTTGTCTAATTTGTGGATATTACCCAGACATTTTTGAAGAGGGACACAGATTATTAATTGTAGGTTAGCCAACTTTGGAGGAGGATTGCCCTATCAGAGAGAAACAGGCACTATAAAGCTATTATAATCAAAACAGAGTGCTTCTAGCATATGTCAGGTGCTACACAGACCAGTGAATGAGAAAACCCTGAAGCATATTTAAATATTTATAGGAATTTACTATATAATTAAGATAAAATTTCAAATACTTGCTACATGTGTTATTATTTAGCAAGAATTAAGATGATGGACACCTTGCAAAATTAATGAAGTTAAAATGACTTTGTACTAAATATAGCCATGCAGGTTGGAAAGCAGTATTATATATTTTGGCATGAAACATCATCTAGGAAATATAAAATAAACTAGAAAATTTGATAAATTTGTAGAGAATTATTTTGTATTTTAATTGAATTTAATTTTTAACTATTTTTCAAAGTTTTAAACAGTAATCTTACATTGCACAACTATAAAGCCCCAAAATATAATGTATCTGCACATGTAATCAGTTACAAGTCTTCCTATGTTATGTTAATCTCTATATGCTAACTACATGAAAGTCATGTAAACTATTTCAAAATGACTTGGTTCTGAGAGCTCTCCAAGACTATTACTGTGAATGTTACTTGTTTTTACTTCAAATACAGAAAAAACAATTGAAGCTCATAATTCTAACTTCCTGGCAACCTTCTTATATCTGGGAAATTTATATATTGTAGGTATGATTAGTTTTCTGTGTCATCAATCCTGTCTTTCACTAGCAATGATATTCTTGTAAGGAAATTTGATTATACAGTTTCCCTTCCAAGTTGATCTTGATCAACAGTCTCTCAGTTGGTGAATAAAAGAAATGAAACAATATGCTTTGCAAATTATTAAATTATTATTTGACATTTTCATTGGAATTTATTAGCTATAAATAAAGAAGCATGCACATATAATTTTATTTCAAAGAAATATTGAGTCTAATATGACTCAATATTATGGGAAAAATAGTAAATGATTGAATTAAATTAATACAATTCCTTATGAATTTTAAATTAAAGCTATGGACAAAATATGGATTGAAGTGTATTTGAAATAGTTGTTTTCAGCAAACAAATATGATAATAGTTGAGATTTCCTTGATACATTTGAAAAAAATGCAGCAAAGGAAACACATTGACTTATTTGGAAAATTCTGGAGTTATAATAGAAAAACAAATTAATATTTTATTGATAAATTATGTAAATTATATAGTCTATATAGATATAAAAGGTTTCCAATTGTATTCTTTTACTTTCAGGTTTTTGTTTTTTTTTTTTACTAAAATACCTTTATTTTTCCTTTTATGTTTGATCATGCTCCTTTGTCTGCTAAAAGCAATACTTCATCTACATAAAGTATTCAACTATGTATGTATAGAATATGAATATATATGAAAAAAATTTATATATATATATTGCCTCTGTGACCTCATTAATTATTTGACTTATTTTTTTCCATTCTAGGTTGTTTTTTCATTATATGGACATTTACGTATACGTGTGTGTACATACACATATAAAAATAATTCTATAAAAACCAAGGAATTAATGCTGATTCTCATATTTTAACCCACTATAGAAAGTATTTTACTACATGGGAGATTAGGTCAGTCCTTAAATTCACTTGTAAAATGATGATCCTCTCTTCTTACCTGAGAATTATATTTTCTGAATGAATTAGAGATAAATTTGTTGACTTGAAACTGATCCTTATACAACAAAGACTAAAGGAGTTATATATGTGCCAGTCTTCTCAGTCTGTAAGGGGTTCATGGGCGTCAAGAATTTATCTTCATTTTGCAGGATTATTTCAAATCATAGAATTTCTTAATTACTGTTAGATATCTCAAAATAGAACCCTAATTCCATTTAAAACTCCTGCTGCAATTATTCTGTTGAGGTTATTTCTAAAACTGCTGTCTGTGACTTTGTTCCACTTTTGACTTTGTTAAGTTTAAGAAAAGTATGAAAAGCAATCCTATCAAAGCTGCCACAGTTGAATATCATCATTATCACATAACTCTTTGGTCTTAAGAAAAAAGTTCAAAGTGTGAAGGATTTTGGAAGCAGATGGTTGAAGAAGACAGTCTGGAAGGACTTTCCAGGTTTCTCATTTCTAAAATATCATGCCATGGCTGATATGTCAATTCTGCTAAAATTGCAAATCAAGACATTGAGGCTCAGAAAATATCATCTAGTCTAAGTAGTCTAAGAGTCTAACATCTCAGTAATGTAAGGTCACTGAATTAGTGGCAGAGTTGAAGCTGGGACCCAATTTTCAGTGGCTCTAAATTTCACTACTCTGTTGCATGAATGCCTTCTTGCATATCACAATCTGTTCTTAAAACATATCTTGTGTGGGTTTATAACCCTTGTTGACAGCTTATGAAGATTTAAATTCCTCAGGCATTTTCCTTTCTGACTGCCCCTCCAAACATAGACTTAAGATATGGGTCAAACTGGCATGTCATGCAGCTAATCATGCCATAAGAGAAGTCAACAGAGGGGTCAGAAGTTCTCCCTCACATTTCAGGCTCTGTGGGGGTGGTGGTGGTGAAATAACTTGGTCTCAGAATTTTCTAGAAGATGGCCAGGGTATAGCATTAGAAATTACTCTGCCAAGTTTGTAAATTTGACAAGACTCCCAGGGTGCAGAGAACTTGCAAGATGAAGATGTATTCTTCTTAAAAATGGTTGGACAATCAAGTTGGTTTATAGAAAGTTTGGAGGTACAACTTGATAACTTATGTCTTGATAAGAAACTGCCTAAAAGCAATCAAAAAACACAGCGAGGCATCTAGAATTTGCGTCTTAAAATCTTTAAAACTTCATCCATTTAATCTGGTTTGGAATATTTACAAAAATACATAAATATTATTAGCAAAATAAGAGTCACAGGATGTGTCAAAAGAATGAATTACTGAATGATGTGAAAATGTTTGTTTTAGGAAGACACTAATTTGAAAATGTTATCCTCAAACAGTATTTTTTAATTAAATTATAGACATCACACCAGCTCAGAAAGAAAAAAAGGTCATTTTTGAGAAGCAGACAACTGCACCAGTCATATTTTCAGAGCAAAGGAAGAAATTTGTGTTCCCTAAGTTTCTGGTATGTACAGCATCCATGTAGTAGCAAATTGGAACGAATTTATGAAGGTTCCTTAATATAGCTGAATAAGAATTTGCTTTAAACCATAATAATAACAGGTGGGACACCATTCAATGTCCCAAGAAGTGTGGTTCAGTGATAATCAGAAAATAAATGAATTTTACAGAATCATGATGATGAAATCCAAACCTAGGCAAGATCTGTCATATGTGTCATAAAATTATCATAAAGTGACTTGAGAAATGATTGCAAATCAAAAGCAGATTCAGCATGACTGTAGTTTGGATGCTTAATGCAATTAATCAGTTGCAAGTTGCCAGTACAATCAATATATGGTAACCAAGCCAAGGGCACGCAACACATTAAGAATGGAGGAAACCAGAGTCTCTGAAGTCCATTGACCTGAAGGCTGACACAGGCAGGTGGGTACCTTTAACAAGGTTTGTTTGGAGCAGCTCCAATGTGCAATCAGTAGATTGGCAGAAGGCTCTGCTTGTGGTGTGATGGCGAGGGTGGAAGCAAGCCCTGCAGCACCGCATGGGTATTGGAGCCAGGAGTTAGAGCAACCGGGTGTCAGTCTGCCTCTACCTGATGCTCACTGGAGTGGCATCTGCACTGGGTTTTATGCCTTTGAGTTCTGATGGCTCATGTCCTTATCAAGGGAGTATCCCTCTGGGTGGCATCAAGTCATTCCATATATCCTTACAGAATGTCTGGTTATCACTTGTTACAAAAACATGTATTTTCTCTATTTGTTTATATTCTGTTTGTAGTCAACATGTTTACAATATTTTTGGAATTCAAGATCATTAATATCATTTTAGTATACAGCAAGGTTCAGGATTCACTAATATGAAAGGGAGGACGGAATGAAAAACAAACATCACAACCTCACTGTATTTATTTACATCTTTTCTAAGACAATTATATGAGTAAGTATAATAAATATTATGTCACCATATAATAAAATGTGAATAATTCAGTCAATAATTTTGGTAAGCAACATGACTCATAGGGTGAGCTAAATCATTCTCAACTAATTACATGTTTTTGTGCCTTTAGCAAGCACTTAGTGAAAAAGGAGTTTTATCAAGGGTTGTTTTGTAAAAGTCCTCAAACAATTATATATGCAATTGTACTTACACTCAAGAATGTGGTGTCAAGAGCAGCACAATGAATATTTTATTAAATAGAGCCTTGAGGAAGTCATTTTGCAGAGTAATTTTCATTGTATCTTTAAAGAAACCTTGGTTTCCAGACAAGAGAAGAGAAAATACCCTAGGTATTTCTAATATTGGATATTTTATTCAATGAACTGATTATATATGTTATGGAAGAGTTGAAGAACCAGTGTAGCAACCTAAATAATAGTAAATAACAGGAAGCACATAATACCCAGGGCTGGGGGACAATGGTTAGAAATCACCTTACTAGAATCTGGAAACCTAAGTCCCACAGGATCATCCAGTGGCATCTGGAACCATTGTGGAGATTGCCAGGTGGGACCCAGGAACACAGAGAGAGAAACTGTCTGGCAAGAGCTATAGCCACTGAGGAAACCCATCCGTAGACATCTATGGCAGAAGGAGAAAGGAGATGTAGCTTGTTTTCTTTCCTCTTCTCATCACTAATATTCTACCAATGCCTCCCATTGACTAAACCTAACTCTAAGTCAGTTAGCAAAAGAGCATACAGGAAGGTAGTAACTTGAAATTCAAAGCATAGCAAGTAAAGGACTAGGAATGGATTTGAGATCAATAGGCAAATGATTGATCCAGTGATTGCAAACTTAGATGTTTTAAAAGTACCTTCAATGTTGCATTAATTGGTTATTGAAAGGCTTCATCAAAATTGATTGAACTTCATCTTGTGCTCACGGCTATAAGTAAACACTTGTATAATTTTTATTCTGCTACCGTGAATATGACAGAATTCTCGTTCATTACCTGATGACTGGTGACTCTTAAGCACCATACATTTTCAAGATCTTTTTTTTCCCTCATAAGAGTTAATTATGGACAGATTACAAGAGTAATTCTCTGTAGATTGGTGAGGGTTTGGCACATCTTGACTGGCTTCCAGATATTTTAGAGCTCTTCTGTTTTATATTTTTGGATTTAATTCTTATTTTTTGGATTCAATTACACTGAAGAAATGCCAATTGCCAGGATTTTTGTAGGCAATGGGCTATATATTCCTAGCTTCAAAGGGATTCATAATAGTGGAGAATTAGGTTTCTTATTTAATATTAGTTATTATCATGGAGGTAATATTGAAAAAATAAGGACAAATAAAGTAAGTGCAAAGCAGTATGATCAAATTAAGCTGCAATAGTCAACAAGGGTTTCTCAGAGGAAATTATGCTTTAGTTGACTTCATGAATGAGTAGAGTAGAAGAAATCATCTATTATTTTGAATACGTGTAATGTGATTGCAATATGGTATTTCCATTTTATAGTATATTTATTTTTACTTTATTTCTATTACCCAATACCCAATTAGTAAATTCTTGTTATAGAAAATACACATATGTAAAGAAAGAAAGAAAAAGTCACCATTAATCCTACTACTTGGAAAACAATGTTGTTATTTATTGCATGTATTTCCAGATTTTTTATTCCTATATTGATTTGTTTTATAGAAAAAATAGTATCATACTTACAAACCAAATATACATCATGTATCCCATATTGTGCTTGCTTTCAAGTAAAATATGTGATAAAGTTACTTATCTAGCAATGCACATAGCCCTGTTTGTATAATTGTAACCATGGCATAAGTTTCCATAGCCTACTTTTTTAAAGCAATCACATTTTGTTGGATATTTTGACCATTTCTAAATATTCAATATTATGAACAATGCACCAATAAATTTCTGTATTTCTTTAAAAATGTAAAATTAACTGTTTCTTTAGGATAAGTTCCTTGAAAGATCAAAAATGTCCACTCATATTAAAAGCATCATACACATTTTGAAAATCTTTCCGATTTATATACAAGCAGAAAATGATTAAAAAGTAGGAAGAGGGTGATTGTTTCATTAACTGCAACAAAACTAGGTATTATAGGTTATTGATTTTTTATTTATGCAAAAGTAAATGTCAGATTTTTTTAAGCAAATATTAGTGTTAAATTTCATTTTAATAAGGGACACATGGTTGGAAAGCTGAAGAGTGATTTACAGCAAAATGTTCATTAAATATCTGCACTACTAACAATTGTTTTTGCCCAAGTAACCAATGCCGCAAACACAATTACAAAAGCTTTGCTGCAATATATTTAAATGTGTTTGTAAGACTTCCTGAAGTAGCTTATATACAAGGTATCATCAGATGTTTAGCATTTTAGATGAGAAATCATTATAAGGTTAAGAAGGTAACATGATATTGTGGAAAGGTATCAAGAAAATCATTAAGTCATTAGCTGTGTTCTAATAGGCCAGGGATATCAGTTACTTTGGAAACTTTTTCAAACTAAATTTGTCTGTACCCCTAATACTGTTGTCCCCCCACCTAGATTTACTCAGGGCATACCAGGATAGGGGAAAAGATTGATATATATTTTGAAAGCCTTCTTCAGTTGGTCTTTTCCCTCTTTCTTTCCTTTCTTCTTTCCTTCTTTCTTCTTTCCTCCCTGCCTGCCCGGATCCTGCCTTCTTTCTTTCTTTTACTTAAAAGTTTAATTCATATTGTGTTTTTTTTAAATACACAATGGAAAAGAAATGGCCTATAATCTCATCGTATCAGTTGCTAATTTTAAATAAAATGAACACACCATCTGCCAAAAATGTCAAAAGTAAAAAACTGAACAAAATAAGAAGGCCGTCTTCCTTCTTTTTTCCTGATCCTATTTTTTTGTTTTCCAAGTTATGCACCATCACCCTTTGCACCTTTCCAAAAAATAATGTGCATATACCAGCATATATTTAAAATATCTCTTCCTATGTTTATCTGTAGGTGGACATGTATATTGCTTTTATTACACAGTGTAAATGATACAATGTACATTATTTTAAGCCCTTGAGAATATACATTTCTGCACATACAGATACATCTACACATTTGTTTTAATAATGCCAAATTATTCTCTGTATGACTATATACCATAATTTATCTAACTGTATCAAGGAATATTTCTGGTATGAATTCTCTTATAAGCAACATTCTATTGAGAACAGCTTTAATCTACTTAAGAAAATAAATGTAAAACACAGGGTAGTAATGATCAGTAGAAAATAAAAATTATGGGTGATTTTATTCAGGATAGACTCTCCAGAGATTTAATCTTGAGATTCTCATTACTGTATTTTTGCCTCATATCCTGGGGAATAATAGTGAAATTTAGATCGCTAAATGAACCTGGTAAAAAGTAAATCTTCAGTGAGTTCTCAAACTTATCAAATGTCTTCAATTTAGAAGAAACATAGTAATTGTTTTGCATTATTTTGGATCTCATAAGGCATAGCAGGACTCTTGAGGCCAGGGTCAGTGTTAGTCTCCAAATAGAGTAAACTCCTCTCAACAGGATATCTCAGCAAGTAGCCTAACTAATAGACCTGTAAGTCGGCTTTGAAGCAGATATTTTAATCAGGCAGTTTGCTGAAGCTCCAAGGTGAATTTTTGCTTTGTAGATTTACAGTCCTTTTTTTTTTTTTTTTTTTTTTTTTTTTTTAACTTTTGGAACTTACGTGTTAGATGCTGTTTAAGTAAAGTTATTTATGTAAGGTCCTCACCTCAAGAAGCATCACTCCTATGTCATGAACTTGAAATTGAGGATGCAGTACAGATTATGGATAGCAGAGTTTTATCATTTCTAATACCCTAAGTATCCTGTGTAGGCATTTTTAAAAGACCAGCTACATTTGCTGTTTCTTGGCACACAATAAAACATCATCCCCAATTACATTACTTGCTCTGTTATGAATTCTGTTTGCTATTCCACTATTGCATTCAATATGTGCATTTACATTTAAGTTAACATCTAGAGTTGGATAAGATGATTTGGAACATTTTACATTTAGTGCTAAACAGAAGACATTTGATATTTATTCGCACTCTGCTCACCACCAGCGATTTCCAGATCTAAAATCACATTCCATTCTGTTTCACATATAGTGACATTTCCTAAGTGTCCTGCGATCATACTTTACTATTATTAAACCAACAACACTGGGCTATAATCTCCCTCAAAGTCCAGAAGGGGGACTTTAAAGGAAAAAAAAAAAATGTGTTTAAATATAGATGTAGGTTAAATTGTTGTAAGCCTTTTTTTGTATAATTCTTCTGAAATATTTAGAAATAACAATATGATCCTTAATATATGCTCAGGCAAAGTTAGTGTCTTGACAAAAAGTCATTAGCACAGTCAATAAAATTCCATTTATTTTCATGACTACTATGTGCAAGCCCAGGGTCCTGATTGCTGTAGAGCAAAGTCAAATTAGATACTTTTATTGCATTTTTTAGAACTGATAGACTCCTATGTAAGATGATATAAGCTGAGAAAATATATTCATGATCCCAGAACTGATTGTGAAAAATGCCCTGTGAAGCATGTATACCACCTTTAAGGATGTATTAGTTATGAAATCAAATAAAAGGAAGAAAAATATGATAAGAAAAACCAAAAAACACAGCTCTTTTGTCTTAACAGGAAAAGCAAATTAGTGAAAATGTTAATAACCACAGTCATTATCAATTTAGACAGTAGAATTTTTGCAGTATTAATTCTGCATATTTATGTAAGTATTTGCTTTGGAATACTAAGTAGTGTAATCCTACTCCATATTTTATCAAATAAATTTCTATCAAGTCATTTAACTACTATTTAAATATATTTAGATGTTTTAATTTTATTTTTATTTATCTTTTATCCCCATTCTATACACTCCATAGATATCCACACTGCTTTTTGGCAAATGTCCTTAGATAAGTATCAGCCCATGTAAAATATGTAGTGCTTCTTTGTGTCTGCGTTTTACATTTACATAAATTCCACTCTGTTTCTGACTTTATGCATGCAGCACTCTGTTTTTAGGATCTGTTCATATTGCTTTGCATTCATCTGGTCTATTCCCATATTTGCTTAGATTATTTCATAGTTACCTTTTTGGTACACATGTCCCTAGTGATGAACATCTGGGGTGCCTACAACTCCCCAATAACATAAAGAGTACTTTCTGGAATGTCCTTGAGTATATTTCCTCATAGACTCTGTTGGAAATTCTCTGGGATACATACTCAGAGGTGGAGACCAAGAGCTGTGTCATAAACCTAATTTCACTAATTAATATGTGATTTCATTCTAGAATAACTGTATCATGTATAACCAGTAGTGCTTAGTACATTATCACTTAGTATTACCCACATATTTTATTTTATCATTCTTATGATTTGCAGATGCACCTCATTGTTATTTTAATTTGTAGTTCTCTGATTACCAATGAGTTTACGAATCTCTTAATGTTTTTTTCTCTTTTGTTTTGATTTATCCATTCTGGGCTTTCCATTCTGGGAACCAGCTAATATTCTTTAGCTCCATTAAAAAAAAAAAAATGTTTTCCTCTCTTTGCTTATTATTTTCCAGGGTTTGTTTTTTTTTTCTTTTGTACATTCTAGATATTTTCTAATAGGTCTTGACCTGAAAGTATCTCCTGAATTTTTCTCTATCCAATAACTTTGACAGTGTGTATTTTCTGTAAGAACAAATCCTAGATATTGTTATAGTCAAGACATTACTTTTCATTTTCCGGTTTGAGCTTTTTGTTTTTTATTTAAGAATTTTTTTCTCCAACCCTAGATCACTATGATATGCTCTAATGATTTCTTCTTTTCATGTTATAGTTTCATCTTTCAAATACAGGTGTTAATTTAAGGTCAGCAGACAACTACTTTTTCTCCAAAGAGAGACCAGTTTTTTCAAGTCCAACTATTAAACAATCTACCATATCCTACTGCTTTGCCATACCAAGTTTATCATATAAGTACCAAAATATATATTGCTCTCTTGTGGAGCTCTTCATTCTGCTTGATTTGACTATTGTACTTATATTTTTTGTATAAACAAAATTTGGAAGTAAGGCTTAATATATGCTATGATGTCCCCTTTTCAAAATTGACCTGGATATTTGTGGATCTTTATTATTCTACATAATCCATATAAATCCAGCCGGTATGGTCTAGGATTGCATGAATTTATGAATATATTTTTCGAGATCTAGTATCTTTAACATAATTTCCCATTTATATCTATATGCTTATATTTCCTTTGATAGAATTTTAATTTTTTTAGTGTAACATTCCTATGCATTCTTTGTCAGGTTACTTTATAATGTATATTACTAAAGAATCATGGTATTTTGTTCTCCATTACATTTTCTAGTAGGTTTTGCTAGCATAGAGGAATGCTACTGAGTTTTTTTTTTAATTGGTTCTGTAAGTTTGTCTGTACATTCTTTCAGTCTTCTTCAACAATGAATATGTTATCTATGAAAAATTGAGGGTCCTTCTTTCCTTCCAATTCTTATAATTTCTAATCCCTTTTCTTAATTTATAATGTTTCCCAATACCACAAATACTATTTTAAATTGTGGCTGTGAGACTAAGCTTCTTTGTCTTTTTTTCTGATCTAAATAGGAATACATCTATATTTACTTCTAAAGATTTAATCAATGTTTTCCACATATTTATGGTAGAAACATACCATCTATTGATATTTATCAAAATCTTTTCCAAATATCTTTAGAAACCATGTGATTTTTTAAAAATTCAGTTTTATTGAGACATATTCACATACCATACAATCATCCATGGTGTACAATCAGCTGTTCACAGTACCATCATATAGCTGTGCATTCATCATCCCAATCTACTCTTGAACATATTCCTTACACCAGAAGGAATCAGAATCAGAATAAAAAATAAAAATAAAAAAGAACACCCAAATCATCCTCCCCCATCCCACCCTATTTTTCATTTAGTTTTTGACCCCATTTTTCTACTCATCCATCCATACACTGGATAAAGAGAGTGCAATCCACAAGTTTTTCACAATCATACTGTTACCCCTTGTAAGCTACATTGTTATACAATGATCTTCAAGAGTCAAGGCTACTGGGCTGGAGTTTGGAAGTTTCAGGTATTTACTTCTAGATATTCCAATACATTAAAACCTAAAAAGTGTTACCTGTGTGGTGTGTGAGAATGTCCACCAGAGTGACCTCTTGACTCTATTTGAAATCTCTCAGCCACTGAAAGAAACCATGTGATTTTTTCTCCTCTAGTGCATCCACTAACAAAACACTGACATTTCTGATATTGAATCATCTTAATATTTTTGGAATAAAATATTTTGGTGATGTGTTATTACTTTTGTCTAATTTATTAAAGTATTATTTACATATAGTAACAGACACTCTTCCCTTTTTAGCATACAGTTCTATGAGATTTGGCAAAAAATATGGTCATGTAACAAGCATCACAAGGCAGAAGAGGTCCATTGCTGCAAAAAAATTCCCTTATGCCCACTCATAATCTACTCTCACCCCCAAGCCTCTGCCTTTGGCAGCTACTGATCAGTTTTCTGACCCTATGGCTTTGCCATTCCATAGTGTAATAAATGGAATCAAGGTATGTAACATTTTGAATCTGCTTTCTTTCACTTAGCATGATGCATTTGAGATTCATGCATGGGGTTGCCTGATTGAATAGTTCCATTTTATTGATGAGCAATATTTCTTTAGATGGAAGCAATACAGTTTTTTATACAGTAACCATTTAAAGGACATTTGAATTGTTTACAGTTTGAGGCGATTATGAGGTGATTATGAATTAAATCACTATAAATAGTCACATTCAGTTTTTATTTGAAAGTTTTCTTTTCCCTTGAGTAAATATAATAGAGTGAAATTACTAAGTTAAAGGCATTCATTTATAAGAAACTGCCAAAATATTTTCTAAAGTGGCTGTATCATTTTGCATTCCAATGTCAGTGTATGAAATACCTGGTTAGTCTGCATCTTCTCTAGCACTTGTTAATACCAGCTTTTTTTTTCTTTTTAATTTAAGAAATTTAATAGGTATGTAATGTTATCTCTTTGTGATTTTATTTTGTACTTTTTGTTTCCTTAATGACTAATAATAATGCTTTCATGTCCTTATTTGGTAACATATCTGTTCATACATTTTGCATATCTTTAAAATTGTGTTGTTTGTTTTCTTAATAACTTGAGTTTTGAGCATTTTTTCCATATTTTGATTTAAGTCCTTTATTAGATATCTGTTTTTCAAATGTTTTATTCTAGTTAGTGGCAGGTATTTTAAAGCAGAAATTTCTGATTTATATGAAGTCTTACTTATAGTTTTCTTTTATAACTTGGGCTTACGGTATTATGTCTAAAAAATCCACATTTGGAAAAGTTTTCCTGTGAAGTAACAGGTAATAAATATTTTTGGCTTTGTGGGCCATATACTCCCCTGTTGCAGCTACTAAGCTCTGCTGTTGTAGCATGAAAGCAGCCATAGACAATAAGTAAATAAACAAGTATGGTTATGTTCAAATAAAATGTTATTTACAAAAACAGGTGGGCCTGGTTTGGCTGGCAGGCTGTAGTTTGCCAACCCACTGCACAACTCAAGGACACTAAGAATTTCCCCAATGTTCTCTTCTAGAGTTAAAAAAATAATTATAGCTTTTTCATACAGTTCTATGATTCATATGGATCTGACATTGGTATATAATCTGAGATATGGGTCAGGGTTCTGTTTTTATCTTTTTTGCATGTGGATAACCAATTGTTCCAGCATGATTTGTTAAAAAAGGACTATCTTCTCTTTTTATTGAATTGACTTTGCACATTTATCCAAATAAATAACCATATATGTGTCAGTTTATTCTCCTTTTGTTTGGTGGAGCGTTTCAAAAATGTCAATTAGATCAAGTTGTTTAGGTCTTGAGCCTTACTGATTTCCTTTCAATTGTTCAATTGATTAATGAGAGAGAAGTGTTGAAGTCTTCAACTATAATTGTGGATTTTTGCCCATATCACCTTTCAGTTATATGACTCTGGCTTCACATTTTTGAATCTGTCAATGGGTGCATAGTCATTTATGATTTATATGTATGCCTTCTTGGTAAATTGACCCCTTTCTCATTATGTGATGTTCTTCTTTACTTTTGGTGATATTTCTTGTTCTAAAATCTATTTTTTTTCAGCTATTAATATAGTTAATCCAGCTTTCTTTATATTGGTACAGGGAATACAATTTTCTAATTTTTTTCTTGTAGACAACATATACAAGGTACTTACTTTTTATCCAACCTAAACATCTCTGTCTTTTAATTGATGTATTTTGACCATTTACATTTAATGTCACTATTGATATGGTTGGATTATAATACCATTTTACCAGGGTTTGTTTTTTTTTTTCCTATTCATACTATATTGTCTTAGATTCTTTTTTTGGGGGGGGGGGGGCTGCTTTTGCATTGTGTTTTTTGTACCTCCATTTTATTTGCAATATATATTCAAGCTTTTTTCATTTTAAAAATTTTAATTTATTTGATGCATAGTTTACAACAGGTGTTGAGAAACTATGGCTCCTGGGCCTGATATGGCCCATGGCCTGTTTTGGATGACTGAGGAGCTTAGAGTTTTGTTTTCTTTCCATTTTTACATAGTTATAAAACAAAGCAAAATGAAACAAACAACAATAAATAAAGAATAAGATGGGATAGAGATTGTATGTGTTTCAAAAGGATAAAATAATTACTTTTTGTTTTTTTATGTAAGAAAGTGTTTGCTGGCCCTTGATTTAGCAAGTACATCTTTAATCACAATCTACCTTTAAAATAGTGTGATGCCACTTTATGCATAATGTAAAAATATAGCAACCCACAATATACTTTTAAATATACTATAAACACAAAATATATATTAATATTATTTTTGCTTTAGCTACCCAATTGATACTCAATTTTAAAGGTCTTTTAAATTACCTTCATTATAACCATTTCTGGGACCCTTTATTGTATTTTCTGTCTGGTTTCCTATTCCTTCTGTCTGAAGGATTTACTTTAATTTTCCTTGCAGTGCAAAATTTCTCCTTAGTGTTCTTTATGTTTTTGTTTGAAAAAGTCTTTTATTTCTCTGAACTTTTTGAAAGATACTTTCACTGCACTTTGAATTCTTGGTGAAAGTATTTTTTATCCTTTTAAAGATGACTCAGTTGTCATCTGCATTATATAGTTTATGAGGCAAAAATAGGCTCTAATTCTTATCTATTTTACTGTGTACATATTGTAGTAGTTTTATTTTCCCTTTGGTTGATTTCAAGATTTTCTTTATATTTGATTTTCAATAATTTGTATATGATATTTGTGTGTTATGGTATTTATCCTCCTTGGTGTTTTCTGAGATTCTTAGATCTGTGGGTTTAAGGCATTTTATTATTTTTGAAAAATCTTCTGCCATTGTCACTTCAAATATTTCTTCTTCCCCATTCTTTTTTTTTTTTAATAATAAATTTTATTTTGAAATAAGTTCAATCTTACAGGAACAGTTGTAAAAACAGTACAAACCCCATACATAGAACTCCATCATACCCCGACCCCCTCCCCTGATACCCCAATCCATCACCTTTAAGATCCTGTCACACCACTGTCTCTTTCTTTCCCTCCCTCTCTTCCTCCCTCCCTCACTCCCTAACACCCATCATCTATTGCTCTGTCCTCTGAACATATGAGAGCAAGCTGCACATATCTTTGAATAAACAATATAATTCAAATATACCTTTCCCATGGACAAGAACATTATTTTATGCAATCTCATTAAACGCAGCTAAGAAGTTCAAAAAATTCAACATTGATATAAAGCTTACATTTTATATTTCCTTTTTTTTTTTTTCTTGTGTCCCATCTGTGTACCTTTGAGCCTCCTCTCCTCCAACCTTAGATCCCATCCAAGATCATCCTTGGCATTTAATTGTCATCTATTTAGACTGTCTTATTTTTTTTTTCCCATTGTGGAAAGATATATATATAGCCTAAATCTTCCTATTCCACCCCTCCCTAGCATTCCATTAGTGGGATTAATAACATTTAGAATGTTGCAATGCTGTCACCTTCCGACCATCCATTTCTAGAAGTTTCCCTTCACCCCAAACAAAAACCCTACTCTCATTTCTTAAGTCACCATTGCCCCTTCCCCCACTTCTTGGAGCCCCTACTCTACTTTTCATCTCTTTGGTCATATTCTCTGATACTTTCTTTGTGTTTACCATGGGGCTTAAATTTAACATCTTAAATCTATAACAATCTTGTTTTTCTTTGATACCAACTTAACTTCAATAGGACACATAAGCTGTGTTCCTATACTCCTCCATTCCCCCACCTTTATGTAGTTCTTGTCAAGAATTACATATTTTACATTGAGTCCAAAACCACTGATTTATCATTACAGTTTGTGTATTTTAGATCCTGTAGGAAGTAAATAGTTGAGTTATAAATCAACAATACAGTAGTATTGGTCTTTATATTTACCATGTGATCTTTACTGGAAATCTTTATTTCTTCATGTGGTTTCAGTCAATTGTTTAGTGTCCCTTCCTTTCAGCCTGCTTAGGACTGATCTGGTGATGAAGTCCCTCAGCTTTTGCTTATCTAGGAATTTTTTCATCTCCTCCTCATTTTTATCCTTCAGGTGTTTGTGAATTCTCCAAGTCTCTGATGGTTATTGACTTCTGTTTGTATTCCGTTGTGGTCAGAGAATGTGTTTTGAACAAATTCATTTTTTTATTTTTTATTTTATTGAAGCTTGTTTTTATGTCCCCGCATACAGTCCATTCTGGAGAAAGATCCATGATCACTAGTGAAGAACGTGTCCCAGTGACCTGGGATGTAATATTCTATATATGTCTGTTAAAAGTCTCTATATCTCTCTCTCATTTCTTTGTTTCTCTGTCGGTAGGGCTCGCTTTAGTATTTGAAGTAGGGCAGAGCTTTTATTAGCAAAATCTCTCAGCATTTGTTTGTCTGTGAATAATTTAAGCTCTCCCTCAAATTTGAAGGAGAGCTTTGCTGGATAAAGTATTCTTGGTGGGAAATTTTTCTCTCTCAGAATTTTAAATATGTCATGCCACTGTCTTCTTGCCTCCATGGTGGCCGCTGAGTAGTCAGTACTTAGTCTTATGTTGTTTCCTTTGTATGTGGTGAATTGCTTTTCTCTTGCTGCTTTCAGAACTTGCTCCTTCTCTTCAGTATTTGACAGTCTGATCAGAATACGTCTTGGAGTGGGTTAGTTTGAATTTGTTCTATTTGGAGTTCACTGGGCATTTATGCTTTGTGTATTTATATTGTGTAGAAGGTTTGGGAAGTTTTCCCCAACAATTTCTTTGAAACTCTTTCTAGACCTTTACCCTTCTCTTCCCCTTCTGGGACACCAGTGAGTCTTAAATTTGGACGTTTTATTTTATCTGTCATATCCCTGAGATCCATTTCAAGTTTTTCAATTTTTTCCCCATTCTTTCTTTTGTTCTTTCATTTTCTGTTCTGTGCTCCTCAAGGAGGCTGAGTTGTTGTTCATCTTCCTCTAATCTTGTATTATGAGTATCCAGAGTCTTTTTAATTTGGCCTACAGTTTCTTTAATTTCCATAAGATCTTCTATTTTTTTATTTACTCTTGCAATATCTTCTTTATGCTCTTCTAGGGTCTTCTTTATGTCTTTTATATTCTGTGCCATGCTCTTCTTCAAGTCTTTTATATCCTGTGCCATGCTCTCATTGCCTGTCTGTAGTTCTTTGATTAATTCTGCCAGGAACTGTGTGTCTTCGGATCTTTTGATTTGAGTGTTTGGGTTCAGGTTCTCCATGTCATCTGGTTTTATCATATGCTTTAAGATTTTCTGTTGTTTTTGGCCTCTTGGCATTTGCTTTACTTGATCTTTTATTTGTTAGAATTGCAGCTTGGTGACATACACTTTCTCTAACTAACTGACAGATGGCATCCGTGAGTCACTTATTCCCCTCAAGTCAGTTCTCCCCAACTTTGTGGTGTGTGGGGATCTGATTCTTTTGGGGTCCAATTTGTGCACCTAATTTGGATGTATTGTTGGTGCTGTTTGCCCTCAATGAGGGGCATGTGCCTGAGCGTTTGGGGAGCAAGGGCAGGTTAATCAAACCTCCCAGATGTTCCTGGAGATTTAAGGCTGTTCTCTGCCGCTGACACAAAAGTCCTTGGTATTGGCGTAGGTTCCCTGGGATTTCCGAGCAGTTCCCCCCTCCCTGCTGTGCTTTTCCAGGACCTCTGCTGAGGCGGGGAGGGCCGTGCCACGTCACAAGTGAGTGCCGGCCTCCAGGGAAGCCCTGGGACGCCGGGCTATGCAGGGGCGTTCCCAGCCTGCTTCAGAGATGGTTGAATGGAACGCATTAACTTCCCCCTTTCCGCACAGCTCCGCTCTCCCAGCTCCGGGACAATCAGCCGTGGGTGTATTCAAGGCCACTGTCCACGGCCGATATTGTGTCATGTGAGCGGTGCTGTGGGAAAGACTCCCTGTCTGGCTGGGTTTCTTGGCTTGGCTCTGTGCTGTGTGTTTGACCCCGGACAGGAGTAGCCCCGCCCACTGGGGAGATGGCTGCAAGTCGTGCGTCTCCCATTTGCTCCCCTGGACCTGAGACAATCAGCAGTGGGTGTGGGAAGGGGTATCCTCCACCCCAGACCCCGAGACATTAGTCCAGACTGCTCCCGTCTTATCTGCAGCTGTTCCCGGGCTTCTTTTTTTTTTTTTTTTTTTTTGAAATGCCAACCCACCATTTCCCCACACCGCAGCGTGGCCAAGGGACTCAGCTGACACATTCACTCGTTTCAGAATGCAGACTCCTGGCTCCTGGTTTCACCAAACGTACGTTCCCTGTGGCTTTAGCAGAACTTGTCTGGCTGGTGCTACTCTGGAAGTGGTGTTCTGGGTCCTTTCTGGTTTTTTATCTGGTGTTTTCCATGGAGGTTTTTTTTTCTTTGTCTCACCTAGTCGCCATCTTCCCTTGAAGCCTCCTTCCCCATTCTTTTTATCTTCTTCTTTTGGGATTCAAATTATGCATATAGTAGACCATGTGATACTGTCCCACAAATCTTAGATGCTCAGTAATTTTTTTCCACTTTATTCCCCTCAGTCTTTCAGTTTGGGTAATATCTTTCTGTGTATCTTTAGATTTACCGATTATTTCTTCAGCTCTGTTGAATCTACAAATGATTTTGCATCTATGATATAGTGTTCTTTATTTCTAATATTTCCATTTGGCTTTTTCTTATAGGTTCCATCTGTTTACTAAAATTTTCCATAGAGATTTTAACATAGATCTGTTCCATAGTTCCAATATTTGGGTCATTCCTGAATCTTGTTTATTAATTTGTACCTTTGGAGTGTTATGTCTAACTTTATTTTGTGATTCATAATTTTTGATTGAATGTTGCACATGGTGAATAAAACATGATAGCCTGAAATAAATGGTATTTAAGCCCAGAAATATACACTTTTCTTATTTTCCCAGACCATTGCTGTAGAGGATGGAGTGGACCTAGTGAGGCAGTGAGTTGTGTATGGGTTTTGTTGTTGTGATGTTTACTTTCAGAACACCATCAGCTTCTAATTCCCTTGGGTTTACTTTGTGTTTAGGGTGAGGGTTTAGTTGTCCGAGGTTTTTTCTCAGTGTTCCTGCACCACCCTTGGCTTTCAGTCTTCCTTCTGCACCTGCTCCTCAGAGAGGGTCTGTGTCCCTGATTTTGCCTTTCCTTTACCTGTAGACTGCTGTTGCTTGTTATTTAGGCCTTGCTAGCATTCTAGGAGTCCTGGTGAATCTGTTTTGTGTCTAGCCTCAGTCCTAGGTAGTCTGCGTGTCTCTTATTCTCAAGGGTATGGTTTTCTCAGTTCTCCTCCTCCTCTTGCATCAGTGGGAGATCTCTAATGGTCTGGTCACAGGACATTTTTATGTTTGGAAATGTAGACATAAAGAACAGTATGGATTTGTGAAGTATTTAAGGGATAAAATCAAGATGACTTAGTAAATGATTGCCTACAAGATGGAGTTAGAAAGCTGAAGAATGTACTTTCTTTTTAAAGAAAAAAGGGTGCCTATACATTTTTTGAAGAGTATTTTATATTGTTTGAACAATAGCCTGATAGATTTTCCCTGACCAAGCACTTACATGCCTATTAACTTATATTTTTTCTCCACCACCCATGATGTTTTCTTTTTTTAGCATGTATTGAATAAAGAAGGACAAATCATTGCTTTGCTATGGAGATATTTCAACCCCTTGTCTGACCTCTCCAATTATACATATTTAATTTAGAGTAAAATATAATTGACTAGATATCAGTTACCTTGGTTTTTTGTGCCTCCATAAAATTATTAGCTGCTAAGAAAGAATTATGTGACTCAATATTTTCATCACTCAGGTACAGATGAAGATGAAGAGAAGTAGGTCATGACTTTTTTCTAAGTTCATACCCTTAGGGTAACCACAATGACTTCAAGTTTTAGAAATAATGGGTTTCCCTTCCATGATCAGCCCACAAGACACCTTAAGTGTATTAAAAGCAGCATCAGATATAATAACCAAGTAAATTTTTCCTTTGTAGAATATATTGTTTCATTGTAGCCTATCCTTTGTAAGAAAATGCAAATTATTGATCTAACTAAATAAAGAAAAACAAGGTAATATTAGACAGGAAAATAAAAGCTAGGAAGTGACTTAGACTTTTCTTTAATTATGAATACTAATGATAATATTTCCTCACATTACAAAATTTAGGAAACATGAAACTAAATTTTATCATGAATATTTTTGTGAAAACTGAAATTCATCCTTCTGCACAAATTAAGCATGAGCTCCACTTTCTCTACCCTCAGTCTATCCCCTGGTAACCTATATTCTAGATTCTATCTCTGTGAGTTTGCTTATTATAATTAGTTCATATCAGTGAGATAATATACAATATTTGATCTTTTGTGTCTGGCTTATTTCACTCAACGTAATGCTCTCAAGTTTAGTCCATGTTGTCCCATGCATCAAGACGTCATTCCTTATTACAAATGAATAATATTCCATCATATGTATATGCCACAGTTTGTTTATCCATTCGTCAGTTGATGGACACTGGGGTTGCTTCAATCTTTTGGCAATTGTGAATAATGCCACCAAGAGCACCGGTGTGCAAATGTCTGTTTGAGTCTCTGCTTTCAATTCTTCTGGTTATATGCCTAGTAGCAGGATTGTTGGATCATATGGCCATTCTATACTTTGCTTCCTGAGGAACTGCCAATCTGTTTTCCACAGCAGCTACACCATTATCCATTCCCATCAGCAGTGAATGAGTGTGCTTGTTTCTCCACATCTTCTCCAACACTTGTAGTTTTCTGGTTTTTTAATAATGACCATTATAGTAGATGTGAAATGATATTTCATTGTGGTTTTGATTTGCATTTCTGTAATAACGTGATGTTGAACATCTTTTCAGGTGTTTTTCAGCCATTTGTATGTTCTCTTTGGAGGAATGTCTATTCAAGTGTTTTGCCCATTTTTTAATTGTTTTTGCTCTTGTCTTTTATTGTTGAGCTGTATGATTTCTTTATATATTCTGGGTATTAACCCCTTATTGAATATGTGGTTTCCAAATATTTTCTCCCATTGATTAGGTTGCCTTTTTACTTTCTTGACGAAGTTCTTTGAAGAGCAAAGGTTTTTAATTAGGAGGATGTCCCATTTATCAATTTCTTCTTCCATTGCTTGTTTTTGTATTAAAATCAAGAAACCATTGTCTGCCAGAAGATGTTGAAGATGCTTACCTACATTTTCTTCAAGGAGTTTTATGGTCCTGATTCTTATATTGAGGAGTATTATGGGTTAATTTTTGTATAATATGTCAGATGGGTTCTCTTTCATTCTTTTGCATGTGGATATCCAGTTCTACCAGCACCATTTGTTGGAGACACTATTGTGTTCCAGTTGAGTGGTTTGGCAGCCTTGTCAAATAGGCCATAGATATGTGGGTCTATTTCTGAAATCTCAGTTCAATTCAAATTGTCTCCGTATCTATTTTTATACCAGTGCTATGCTGTTTTGACCACTGTAGCTTTGTAAGATAATTTAAAGTCAGGAAATATGAGTACTTCAACTTTGTTCTTCTTTTTCATGATGATTTTGGGAATATGGGAAACCTTACCCTTCCAAATAAATTTGATAATTGGCTTTTCCATGTCTGCAAAGTAGGCTTTTGGAATTTTGATTGGCATTGTATTGAATCTATAAATCAATTGGGGTAGAACTGACATCTTAATGACATCTAGTCTTCCAGTCCATGAACAGGAAATGTCTTTCCATTTATTTAGGTCTTCTTTGACTTCTTTTGGCAATATTTTTAGTTGTCAGTGTAAATTCTTTTACATCCTTGGTGAAATTTATTCTTAGATATTTCATTCTTTTAGTTGCTATTGTAGATAGAGTTTTTTTTTCTTGGTTTTCTCCTCAGATTGCTCATTACTATTGTATAGAAACAATACTGACATTTGCACATTGATCTTGTATCCCACCACTTTGCTAAACTTGTTAATTAGCAGTAGTAGCTTTTTTGTAGATTTTTTGGTGACTTTCTATAAATAGGATCATTTTATCTGCAAATAGTGAAAGTTTTACCTCTTCCTTTCCAATTTGCATGCTTTTTATTTGTTTGTCTTGCTAAACTGCTCTAGCTGGAACTTTTAGCATAATGTTGAATTACAGTGGTGACAGTGGGCATGCTTGTCTTATTCCAGATCCTACAGGGAAAGCTTTCAGGCTTTCACCATTATGATGTGAGCTGTGGGTTTTTCATATATTTACTTTATCATGTTGAGGAAGTTCATTCTATTTCTATATTTGAAGTGTTTTTATCAAGAAAGGATGCTGTAGTTTGTCAAATGCCTTTTCTACATCCATCTAGATGATCATGAGGTTTTTCCCCTTTGATTTGTTAATGTGGTATATTACATTAATCCATTTTCTTGTGTTGAACCACCCTTGCATACTTGGGATAAAACCCACTTGATCACAATGTATAATTCTTTAATGTGGTGTTGGATTTGATTTGCAAGTATTTTGTTGAGAATTTTTGCATTCATTTTGCATATTCATTAGAGAAATTGGTCTGTAGTTTTTTTGTTTGTTTGTTTGTTTGTTTTCCTTGTAGTATCTTTATTTGGCTTGGTATTGGCTTCATAGAATGAATTAGGAAGTGTTCCCTCCTCCTCAATTTTTTGGAAGAGTTTGAGCAGGATTGGTATTAATTCTTCTTGGAATGATTGGTAGAATTCACCTGTGAAGCTGCTTGGTCCTGGGCTTTTCTTTCTTAGGAGGTTTTTGATGACTGATTCAATCTCTTTACTTGTAATTGGTCTGTTGAGGTCTTATATTTCTTCTAGAGTCAATGTAGATTGTTAGTGTGCGTGCTAGTCTGAATGTATTATGTCCCCCCAAATGCCATTACCTTTGGTGTAATCTTGTGTGGGCAGACCAATTAGTGTTGATTAGATTGTAATTCTATTGATTGTTTCCATGGATATGTGACTCAATCAACTGTGAACAAGAACTTGATTGGATAATTTCCATGGAGGTGTGACCTCACCCATTCAAGGTGGGTCTGAATTAGTTCACTGGAGCACTATATCAGCTCAGACAGAAGGAGCAAGCTTGCTACAACCAAGAGGGACACTTTGAAGAATGTGCAGAAGCTGAGAGAGTAGCTGCAGATGAGAGACAGTTTGAAGATGGCCGTTGAAAGCAGACTCTTGCTCTGGAGAAGCTAAGAGAGGACAAATACCCCAAATGCAATTAAGAGTGACATTTTTGAGGAACTGAAGCCTAGAGAGGAACGTCCTGGGAGAAAGCCATTTTGAAACCAGAACTTTTTAGCAGATGCCAGCCATGTGCCTTCCCAGCTAACAGAGATTTTCCAGACACCATTGGCCATCCTCCATGAAGGTACCCTTTGTTGATGGGCGCTTTATGGCCTTAAGACTGTAACTTTGTAACCAAATAAACCCCCTGTTATAAAAGCCAATCCATTTCTGGTGTTTTGCATTCTGGCAGCATTAGCAAACTACAACAGTGTTTCTAGGAATTTGTCCATTCATCTAGGTTGTCTAATTTATTGGCATGCAGTTGTTCCTTCTACCTTCCTTTGATGCTTTTTATCTCTGTGAGGTCAGCAGTAATGCCCCACCTCTCATTTCTGATTTTATTTATTTGCATCTTCTTTCTTTTTTTCTTTTTCAGTCTAGCTAAGGATATGTCAATTTTATTGATCTTCTCAAAGAACCAATATTTGGTTTTGTTAATTCTGTTGTTTTTTAATTCTGAATTTCATTTATTTCCATGCTAATCTTTGTTATTTCTTTCCTTCTGCTAGCTTTGGGATTAGTAGCTGTTCTTTTACTAGTTCCTTCAGGTGTGCACTTAGGACTTTCATTTCAGGGCTATAAATTTCCCCCTCAGCCCTGCCTTCACTGCATCCCATAAGTTTTGATATGTTGTGTTCTCATTTTCATTAATCTTGAGATATTACTGAAGTTTCTTGCAATTTTTTTCTTTGACCCACTGATTGTTTGAGTGTGTTGTTTATATATTTTCATATATTTGTGAATTTTATGGTTCTCCAGTTGTTTTGATACCCAGCTTCATTCCATAATGGCTACAGAAAGTACTCTGTATAATTTCAGTCTTTTTAATTTTTTGAGACTTGTTTTGTCACCCAACATTTGTTTGATATTGGAAAATGATCCATGAGCACTTGAGAAGAATATAAATCCTGCTATTTTGAGGTGCAGTTTTCTTCATATGTCTATTAGGTCTAGTTCATTTATCACATTATTCAAGTTCTCTGTTTACTTACTGATCCTCTGTCTAGATGTTCTATCTATTGATGACAGTGGTATATTGAAGTTTCCAACTCTTATTGTAGAGGTATCTGTTTCTGTCTTCTGTCTTGCCAATGTTTGCCTCATGTACATTGAGGCACCCTGGTTTGGAACATAAATATTTATGATTGTCATTTCTTTATGGTGGATTGCCTCTTTTATTAATATGCAGTGTCTTTTCCCCCTTATAACAGTTTTGTATTTAAGGTCTATTTTGTCTGATACTAGTTTAGTTATCCCAGCTCTATTTTGGTTACTTTTTTATGGAATATCTTCTTCCATCTTTTTACTTTGAATCTATTTGTGTCTTTGAGTCTAAGTTGGTCCTCATGTAAACAGCATATAGATGGACCATACTTCTTTATCCATTCTGCCAGTATGTGTCTTTTTTAAAAAAATTCAGTTTTGTTGAGATATATTCACATACCATGCAGTCATACAAAGCATACATTCAGTTGTTCACAGTACATTTATATAGTTGTGCGTTCATTGCCAAAATTAATTTTTGAACATTTTCATTACCACACACACAAAAATAATGAGAATAAAAATTAAAGTGAAAAACAATAATTAAAGTAAAATAGAACACTGGGTGTTTTTTTGTTGTTTTTTTTTGTTTTTTGTTTTTTTGTTTTTTCCCCTATTTTTCTACTCCTCCATCCATACACTGGACAGAGGGGAGTGTGGTCCATTTGGCTTTCCCAATCACATTGTCATCCCTCATAAGTTACATTTTCATACAATTGTCTTCAAGATTCAAGGGTTCTGGGTTGTAGTTTGATAGTTTCAGGTATTTACTGCTATCTATTCCAGTTCATTAGAACCTAAAAAGGGTGTCTATATTGTGCTTAAGAGTGCCCACCAGAGTGACCCCTCAGCTCCTTTTGGCATCTCTCTGCCACTGAAGCTTATTTCATTTCCTTTCACATCCCCTTTTTGGTCAAGAAGATGATCTCCATTCCATGATGCTGGGTCTAGATTCCTCCCCAGGGGTCATATTCCATGTTGCCAGTGAGATTTACTCCCCTGGGTGTCAGATCCCACATGGGGGGAGGGCGGTGATTTCACTGGCTAAGTTGACTTAGGTAGAGAGAGAGGTCCACATCTGAGCAACAAAGAAGCATTCAGGAGGAGACTCCTAGGCACAATTATAGGGAGGCCTAGCTTCTCCTTTGCAGCAACAGTCTTCCCAAGGGCAAGTCCCGTGGTAGAGGGCTCAGCCCATCAAACCACCAGTCCCCTATGTCTATGAGCACATCAGCAACCATTGAGGTGTGGAGGCCCAACACCCCTGCATTCTCCACCAGCTCCTCAGGTTGGCTCTGCGTATTTTTTTCATTGTTTTTGTTTTTAAATTAACTATTATCTATATCAAAAATAAAAAATAAAAAAAAACAATAAAAAACATTTCACAAACCATAACAATGGAGTAAGAAAAAGACTAGTAACCTAAAATAACTATTTTACTTCCAACATGTTCCTACTCCACCCCAAGAAAATAACCTAATATAGCAAAATTTCTGTGAACTTGTTCCTACCATACCTACCAGAAATTAACAAACTATAGTCATTCCTGGGCATCCCCAGAATGTTGAATTTACCCATGATAGCTTATCTGTTCTTATTGGGTTATTGTTCCCCCTTCCTTAATTGCTCTCTATCGCTAGTTCCCCTACATTCTACATTATAAACCATTTATTTTTTCTTTTTCAATGTTCACATTAGTGGTAGCATATAATATTTCTCTTTTTGTGCCTAGCTTATTTCACTCAGCATTATGTCTTCAAGGTTCATCCATGTTGTCATAAGTTTCACGAGATCGTTCCTTCTTACTGCCGCGTAGTATTCCATCGTGTGTATATACCACATTTTATTAATCCACTCATCTGTTGAAGGACATTTGGGTTGTTTCCATCTCTTGGCAATTGTGAATAATGCTGCTATGAACATTGGCCTGCAGTTATCTGTTCGTGTCATTGCTTTCAGATCTTCCAGGTATATACCAAGAAGTGCAATTGCTTTTAGCAATTCAAGGGATATTCCCTTTCCAAATAAATTTGATAGCTAGTTTTTCCAAGTCTGCAAAGTAGATTGTTGGAATTTTGATTGGGATTGCATTGAATCTGTAGATGAGTTTGGGTAGAATTCACATCTTAATGACATTTAGCCTTCCTATCCATGAACATGGAATATTTTTCCATCTTTTAAGGTCCCTTTCTATTTCTTTTAGTAGAGTTATGTAGTTTTATTTGTATAGGTCATTTACATCTTTGGTTAAGTTTATTCTAAGACCTTGATTTTTTTAGTTGCTATTGAAAATGGTATCTTTTTCTTGAGTATCTCTTCACTTTGTTCATTTCTAGCATATAGAAGCATTACTGACTTATGTGCATTAATCTTGTATCCCACACTACTTTGCCAAATTTGTTTATTAGGTCTAGTAGCTGTACCATCAATTTCTCAGGGTTTTCCAGATATAAGATCATATCATCTGCAAATAATGACAGTTTTACTTCTTTCTTTCCAATTTGGATGCCTTTTATTTCTTTGTTTTGCTGGATTGCCCTGGCTAGCAATTCTAGCACAATGTTGAATAACAGTGGTGACAGCAGGCATAGTTGTCTCATTTCTGATCTTAGAGGGAAGGTTTTCAGTCTCTCACCATTGAGTACTATGCTGGCTGTGGGTTTTTTGTATATGCTCTTTTTCATATTGAGGAAGTTTCCTTCAAGTCCTGCCTTTTGAAGTGTTTTTATATAAAAGGATGTTGGATTTTGTTGAATGCTTTTTCAGCATCTATTGAGATGATCATTTGATTTTTCTCTTTTGATTTGTTAATGTGTTGCAATACATTGATTAATTTTCTTATGGTGCACCATCCTTGCATGCCTGGAATGAACCCCACTTGGTCATGGTGTATGATTTTTTTAATGTGTATTTGGATTTGGCTTGCAAGTATTTTGTTGAGAATTTTTGCATCTATATTCATTAGGGAGATTGGCCTGTAGTTTTCCTTTTTTGTAGCATCTTTGCCTGGTTTTGGTATTAGATTGATGTTAGCTTCATAAAATGTGTTAGGTAGTATTCCATTTTCTTTGATTTTTTGAAAGAGTTTAAGTAAGATTGGTGTCAGTTCTTTTTGGAAAGTTTGGTAGGATTCCCCTGTGAAGCCATCTGGCCCTGGGCATTTATTTGTGGGAAGTTTTTTGATGACTGCTGGGATCTCTTTGCTTGTGGTTGGTTGGTTGAGGTCTTCTGTTTCTTCTCTGGTCAGTCTAGGTTGTTCATATGTTTCCAGGAAATTGTCCTTTTCCTCTACATTATCTAGTTTGTTGGCATACAGTTGTTCAGTATCCTCTTAAATTTTTTTTTTAATTTCTTTGGGATCTGCAGTAATATTACTTTCTCATTCTTTATTTTGTTTATATGGGTCTTTTCTCTTTTTGGTTTTGTCAGTCTAGCTAGGGGCTTGTCATTCTGGATCTTTTCAAAGAACCAACTTTCGGTGTTATTTAGCCTCTCTATTGTTTTTTTCTTCTCTATGTCATTTATTTTTGCTTTAATTCTTGTTATTTCTTTTCTTCTACTTGGGTTAGATTGGTTTGCTGTTCATTTTCTATCTTCTTAGTTGCCACATTAGTCCTTTATTTTAGCTCTTCCTTTTTGATGCGTGTGTTTAGTGTATAAATTTCCCCCTGAGTACCGCTTTTGCTGCATCCCATAGGTTTTGGTATGTTGTGTTCTCATTTTCATTCTTCTCTATATGTTTAGCAATTTCTCTTGCTATTTCTTCTTTAACACACTGATCGTTTAAGACTGTGTTGTTTAAACTCCAGGTATTTGTGAATTTTCTATGTCTCTGATGGTTATTGACTTCTAATTGTATTCCATAGTGGTCAGAGAATGTGCTTTGAATAATTTCAATTTTTTTTTTTAAATTTATTGATGCTTCTTTTATGTCCCAGCATATGATCTATTCTGGAGAAAGTTCCATGAGCACTAGAGAAGAATGTGTATCCTGGCGATTTGGGATGTAATGTTCTATATATTTCTGTTAAATCCAATTCATTCATCAGATTGTTTAGGTTTTCAGTTTCCTTATTGGTCTTCTGTCTGGTTGATCTATCTATAGGAGAGAGTGATGTGTTGAAATCTCTCACAATTATTGTAGAAACATCAGTTGCTTCCTTTAGTTTTGCCAGCGTTTGTCTCATGTATTTTGTGGCACCTTGATTGGGTGCATAAACATTTATGATTGTTATTTATTCTTGTTGAATTGCCCCTTTTATTAGTATGTAGTGGCCTTCTTTGTCTCTCATGACATCCTTGAATTTAAAGTCGATTTTATCTGAGATTAATATTGCTACTCCTGCTTTCTTTTGGCTGTAGCTTGCATGAAATATTTTTTTCCATCCTTTCACTTTCAATTTCTTTGTGTCCCTGTGTCTGAGATGAGTCTCTTGTATGCAACGTATCAATGGTTCATATTTTTTTATCCATTCTGCCAATCTGTATCTTTTAATTGGGGAGTTTAATCCATTTACATTCAACATTATTACTGTGAAGGCATTTCTTGTGTCAGCCATCCTATCCTTTGGTTTATGTTTGTCAGATATATTTTTCCCTCTCTCTCTTAATGTCCTTTAACATACCCATACTGAATCTCTTTAGTGCTGAACTTTTCTCCATCTCTCTCTCTCCCTTCTTTTTTTCTCTGTTGGTAGGGCTCCTTTTAGTATCTCAAGTAGGGCAGGTCTCTTGTTAGCAAATTCTCTCAGCATTTGTTTGTGTATGAGAAAATTAAACTCTCCCTCAAATTTGTAGGAGAGCTTTTCTGGATAAAGAATTCTTGGTAGGCAATTTTTCTCTTTCAGAATTTCAAATATTTCATGCCACTGTCTTCTCGCCTCCATGGTGGCTGCTGAGTAGTCACTGCTTAGTCTTATGTAAGTGGTGAATTGCTTTTCTCTTGATGATTTCAGAATACTGAAATCAGCAAGTGTTGAAAGACCTTTTCTCTTCAGTATTTGATAATCTGATCAGAATATGTCTTGGAGTGGGTGTCCTAGTTTGCTAATGCTGTGGAATGCAAAACACCAGAGATGGATAGGCTTTTATAAAATGGGGGTTTATTTTGCTACACAGTTACAGTCTTAAGGCCACAAAAAATCCAAGGTAACACATCAGCAATTGGGTACCTTCACCGGAAGATGGCCAATGGTGTCCGGAAAACCTCTGTTAGCTGGGAAGGCACGTGGCTGGCATCTGCTCCAAAGTTCTGTTTTCAAAATGGCTTTCTCCCAGGACGTTCCTCTCTAGCAAGCTTGCTCCTCTTCAAAACGTCACTCACAGCTGCACTCAGTTTTCTCCCCCCGAGTTAGCTCATCTATATAGCTCCACCGATCAAGGCCCACCCCGAATGGGTGGGGCCACGCCTCCATGGGAATATCTCATCAGAATCATCTCCCACAACTGGGTGGGGCACATTCCAAACAAATCCAACCAGCACCAAATCCTCTGCCCCACACAAGACCACAAAGATAATGGCATTTGGGGGACACAATACACTCAAACCGGCACAGTGGGTTAATTTGGATGTATTCAATTTGCGTTTGCTGGGTATTTATGATTTGTGTATTTATGTTGTTTCGAAGGTTTGGGAAGTTTTCCCCAATTTCTTTGAATACTCTTCCTAGACCTTTACCCTTCTCTTCCCTTTCTGGAACACCAGTGACTCTTATATTTGGATGTTTTATATTATCTATCATATCCCTGAAGTCCATTTTGATTTTTAAAATTTTTTTCCCCATTCTTTCTTTTGTTCTTTATTTTCTGTTCTGTCATCCTTGAGGTTTGTGATTTGTTGTTCAGCTTCCTCTAGTCTTGTACTATGGGTATCCAGAATCTTTTTACTTTGGTTGACAGTGTCTTATTTCCATAATATCATCTATTTTTTTATTTACTCTTTCAATTTCTTCTTTATGCTCTTCTAGGGTCTTATTCATGTCCTTTATATCCTGTGCCATGCTCTCATTGTTTGTCTTTAGTTCTTTGATTAATTCTTCTGAGTTCTGTGTCTTCTCTGATCTTTTGATTTGGGTGTTTGGGTTTGGGTTATCCGTATCATCTGGTTTTTTCATATGCTTTAAATTTTTCTGTTGTTTTCGGCCTCTTGGCATTTGCTTAACTTGATAGGGCTCTTTTAGGATATGTACCCTGATTCAAACACATCTCTAATTTGTCAGATCTACAGCTTGGTGGAGTACACGTTCTCTAACTAATAAGCAGGTGGCATCTGTGAGCCACCTATTCCCCTTAAGCCAGTTCTCCCCAGCTTTGCCTTTGTGGTGAGTGGGATCTGAGTCTTGTGGGAGTCCAATTGGTGTACCAAGTTCATATGTGTATTTGGTGCTGCCCACCCTGAATGTGGGGTGTGTGTCTGAGTGGTTAGGGAGGGAGGGTGGCTTTAATAATCAAATCTCCTAGGTGTTCCTGAGGATTTAAAGCTGTTGCAATAGTGTAATCTTTCAGTTCACTCTCACCACAGTTTGTCTCTGCTGCTGACCCACAAGTCCTTGGTGTTGGTGTATGGTCCCTGGGACTTGCATGTGGGTCCCTCTTCCAAGCCATGCCATCCCAGGGCGTCTGCTGAGGGAAGACTGTGCTACATCACAGATGAGCACTATCCCTCAAGAGAAGTTCTGGGCCACAGGGCCAAGTAGGGACATTCCCCACCTGCTGATAGGATGGCTGAATGGGGCACATTAATTTCCCCCTTTTTACACAGCTCCACATTCCCCACTCCAGAACAATTAGCTGTGGGTGTGTGAAAAGGCTATTGTCCATGCCTGACATTGCGGCATGTGCATGTGTTGCTGAAAATGCTTCTCCTCACACTGGATTGTTTGGGGCAGCTCAGGGCTGTGGTGCTGGTGTGGGGCAGGAAGATGGCTGTAAGGGGACTTCCCCCTTTCTTTGGTAAGTTATGGTGTTTTGTGAATTTTCTGAGCCACTAGACTTATTGCTTTTTCCCTCAGAGCTACCTTAGCCTGGGCCCAAAATGCAAGTCTTTGAACCTTCATATAATGGGCTGCTTGGAGTAATTGTTTTAGAAAAAGAGAAAAAGATAAAAAGAAAAGAATGAAAAAGCAAGGCCCTCCTTGCAGATCTAATGGGCTGTTGAAATGCCAAGAGACAAGGAGTTTAGGGCCATTAAGGAACAATCAAGAAAACACAGAAAAAGGGCTCCTCAGACTAGGGTACTCACTCTCTGGATTTGCATATGTGCCTGATTCTGTTTGAGCCCTGCCCTTCTCTGTTTTATGTTCGCTGGAACTCCAGAGAGTCTCTGTTTTTACTTTTGGCCTTTTTTTTTCTTTTGCTGTTTTTGCTAGCTCTATCTCCTCTCCACCAGGCTGACTGCTCCCAGATTCTCCAGTGTCTGGTCTCAGTCTATCTATGTTTGGAATTTTTGATCAGCAGTCTGAGTTTTCAGTCAGAGCTGCAACCGTAGTTCTCCCTCTTGGTTCCCAGCACCAATGGCTCCTCCTTCCATGGGACTGAGCCTGGCAGGGAGGGGCAGGGGTCCCCTGGCCATGAGAACTTACAGATTTCACTGATCTCAGCTGTTCCATGCATTCATGAGTGTTATATGAAGTATGCCCAAAGTCAAATTGCTCTGCGGTGTCTGTTCCACACAGTTCTTGGCTTTCTACCTACTTCCCTGGAGGAGTAATAAAACCTACACCTTACCACTCCACCATCTTGCCCCGTTCTCTCTGCCAGTATGTGTTTTTTGATTGGGAAGTTTAATCCACTAACATTCAATGTTATTACCATAAAGGCAGAACTTACTTCAACTATTTTATCCTTTTATTTTTTTAAAAAATAATTCTTTATTTAATCATACAATTTATTGTGGAATTTAATATGTATCCATAGAGGTGATAACTTTCCAAGTGCAATTTTACAAGTAGTTAGGGAGCAAATTTCAAAGAATGTCATGGGTTACAATTCCACAGTTTTAGTCATTTCCTTATTGTGAAATGTAACATATATGCAAAAAGGTAATAACTTCCAAAGTACATTTTAACAAGTAATTATATAGGAAATTTCCAAAAACCATAGTTTCAGTTATTTCCTTATTGTGAGATATAACATATATACAAAAAGTGATAACTTTCAAATTACAATTTAACAAGTAGCTATAGAGCATGTTTCAAAGAATGCTATAGGTTACTGTGCCACCATTTCAGTTCTTTCCTTCTATCTATTCCAATATCCCAACAACTAAGAAAAAGAAAATTATTTAGAGATTCAATATTCATAATCCTTTGTTAAATTCCATCTTGCCTGTTGCATCACCTTACCCCAGTTTAATCATTTTCCCAATCTTCAGGGGTGTTTAAGGAGTGATCACACTAACTTGTTCATGTTCAAAAGGGGTGTTGACATATGGGAAAAGGGAATGCATCTGGTTGATGCTCTTGAAGAGGCTGTTGTCTCTGGGTTTTGGGACTTAGCTTGCATAGGAGCTCTCTGGAAGGTAAGTTTCTGAAAAATAAAGTTAGTGAATAAAATGTTTATAAAGTCTCAGATAGGGATCTGGGTATTCTTTAGAGTTTTCAGGACTACCATTGACTTGAGCTTATCATACTGTGGCCATTTGGTATTTCTATCTGAAGCTTGCATAGGAGTAACCTCCAGTACAGCCTCTTAACTCTATTTGAAATCTTGTAGCCACTGAAAACTTGTTTTGTTGCCTTTCTTTTCCCCCTTTTGGTCAAAAAGGCATTCTCAGGCCCTTGATGCCAGGGTCAGGCTCATTCCTGGAATCTGTGTCCCACATCAACAGGGTGACTCATTCACCTTGGGGCTCCTGTCCCATCTTGGGGAAAGGGTGATTAATTTATTTGCAGAATTTTGCATAGGACAACAAAGTCCACATCTGAGCAACAAAAGAGATTCTCTGAAGGTGACTTCTAGGCATAATTATAGGTGGGCTTAGCCTCCCCTTTACAACCAGAAGTTTCATAAGAACAATCCTCAAGATTGAGGGCTTAACTTATAAAGTAGGGGGTTCCTAAGTTCACATAGAGTATTTTCTGTCCATGATAATCTATCTTTATCTCACATTATCATCACTTAGTTGTACAATTCTCATCGCTCTCCATTATAAGCAATTCTTATGACCCAAAACACCCATAGCTCTTTTTGGCCCTTAATTATGTGTCCCTAGTATTTTTGTGGTACTAGTAAGGTATTCCCATTAATTATAGTCCCAAATATGCAATACGTAGATTCTTCCCATATACCATTCTGTTGTCATCTCTCTGTGCTAGTGTTATACCTTAGAAGTATATATGCAAGCACCTAGCCATATTTGTAGTGTTGATTTGTGGGTTATATGCCTTTAAATAACTCCTTTCAATCCTATTTACCTTCAATACAGCTCTGATACTTATAATACCATTAACAAACAATCATTACCCCTATCCATTCCCATACCTTTGAATTCACACTCACTAACATATCTGATAATATTAGATTATCATTTCCCCTTCACTATCCTCCATCTATCACTCGGTCTTAAATCAATAAGCTAAAATCAATAAACATTGATTTTACACTGTTCAGGGAGTTCATAGTAGTGGTAATATACAATATCTCTTCATTTGTGTCTGACTTATTTCACTCAGCATTATATCTTCAAGGTTCACCCACGTTACCATATGTTTCAGGACCTTGTTCCTTCTTACTGCTGCATAGTATTCCATAATATGTATGTAACACATTTTATTTATCCACTTGTTTGTTGAAGGACACTTGAATTGTTTCCATCTCTTGGCAATTGTGAACAGTGCCACTATGAACATCAGTTTAAAAATGTCTGTTCATGTCACTGCTTTCATATCTTCTGGGTATATACTGAGAAGTGGAATTGTGGGATTATAGAATAATTCGATATTTAGTTTTCTGAGAAACTGACAAACTCTTTTCTGCCATGGCTGTACCATTATACATTCCCACCAACAATGAGTAAGGATTCCAATTTCTCAACATCCTCTCCAGCTTTTGCAGTTTCCTGTTTGTTAATGGCAGCCATTCTTATTGGTTTGAGATGATATCTCATTGTGGTTTTGATTTGCATTTCCCTAATAGCTAGTGAAGATGAACATTTTTTTCATGTGTTTTTTAGCCATTTGAATTTCCTCTTTGGAAAAATTCCTTTTCATATCTTTAGCCCATGTTTGTACTATTGTTGTTGAGTTGTAGGATTTCTTTATATATGCAAGATATCAGTCTCTTATCGGATATATTGTTTCCAAATATTTTCTCCCATTGTATTGGCTGCCTCTTCACCTTTTTGACAAAGTCTTTTGAGGCACAGAAGCTTTTGATTTTGAGGAGTTCTCATTTATCTGTTTTTTTATTTGTTGCTTGTGCTTTGGTTTTAAGGTTGAAGAAGCTACCTCCTATAACTAAGTCTTGAAGACGTTTTCCTATATTATCTTCTGTATTATCTTCTAAGAGTTTTATTGTGCTGACTCTTATATTGAGGTCTTTGATCCACTTTGAGTTAATTTTTGTATAGGGTGTGAAGTAGGGGTCCTCTTTCATTCTTTTGGCTACAGATGTCTAGTTCTCCCAGGTCTATTTGCTGAAGAGACTGTTCTGTCCCAGTTCAGTGGATTTGGGGTCCTTATCAAAAGTCAGTTGACCAGAAATCTGGGGTCTATTTCCAAACTCTCAATTTGATTCCATTGATCAATATGATTATCTTTGTGCTAATGCCATGCTGTTTTGACCACTCTCATTTTATAGTAGGCTTCAAAGTCTGGAAGTGTAAGTCCTCCCACTTTGTTCTTCTTTTATAGGTTGTTTTTGGCAATTCAAGACCCCTTTCTCTTCCAAATAAATCTGATAACTAGCTTTTCCAAGTCTGTAAAGTAGGTTGTTGGAATTTTGATTGGAATTCCATTGAATCTTTAGATCAGTTTGAGTAGTTGACATCTTAACAATGTCTAGCCTTCCTATCCATGAACACAAAATATCTTTCCAGCTATTCAGGTCCTTTTTTATTTCTTTTAATAAAGTTTTGTAATTTTCTTGTAGAGGCCTTTAACATCCTTGTTTAAGTTGATTCCTAGATACTTGATTCTTTTAGCTACTATTGTGAATGGATTTTTTTTATTGCCTCTTCAGTTAGGTCACTATAAGTGTACAGGAACATTACTGACTTATGTGCATTAATCTTGTATTCTGCCACTCTGCTGAATTTGTTTATTAGTTCAAGTAGCTTTGCCATCAGTTTCTCAGAATTTTCCAAATTATCATCTGCAAATAATGACAGTTTTACTTCTTCCTTTCCAATTTGGGTACCTTTTATTTTTTGCCTTGTCAAATTGCTCTGGCTAGAACATCTAGCACAACGTTGAATAATAGAAGTGACAGTGGGCATCCTTGTCTCATTCTTAATCTTGGGGGGAAGGCTTTCAGTCTCTCATCATTGATACTATGCTGGCTGTGGGTTTACATATATGCCTTTTATCATGTTGAGGAGATTCCTTCAATTCCTACTTTTTGAAGTTGTTTTATCAGAAGAGGATGCTGAATTTTGTCAAATGCTTTTTCAGTGTCTATTGAGATGATCATTTGACTTCTCTGTTTCGATTTGTTAATGTCTTGTATTACACTGATTGATTTTCTTATGTTGAACCACTCTTGCATGTCAGGGATGAACCCCACTTGGTCGTGGTGTTAGTGTGCCTTTGGAATTGATTTGCAAATATTTTGTTTAGAGTTTTTGCTGCTATATTCATTAGTGAGATTGGCCTATAGTTTTCCTTTGTTGTAGTGTCTTTATCTGGTTTTGGTATCAGAGTGATGTTAGCTTCATAAAATGAGTTAGGTAGTGTTCCTTTGTCCTCAATTTTTGAAAGAGTTTGAACAAGAATGGTGTCAATTCTTTTTGGAATCTTTGGTAAAATTCCCCTGTGAACCATATGGCCCTGGAGTTTTATTTGTAGGTAGAGTTTTGATGATTGATTGAATCTTTCCTTGTGATTGGTTTATTAAGGTCTTCTATTTCTTCTTGGGTAAGTCTAAGTTGTTCATGTGTTTCCAGGAAATTATTCATTTCCTCTAAATTATATAGTTTGGTGGCAAACAGTTGTTCATAGTATCATCTTATGATTTTTTTTTTTTTTTATTTCTTTGGGATCCATAGTAATTATCCTGCTCTTATTTCTGATTCTGTTTATTTGGGTCTTCTTTCTTTTTTACTTTATCAGCTAGCTAATCTTGTTGATCTTCTCAGAGAACCAACTTTTGGCTTTAGTTATTCTTTCTATTATTATTTTGTTCTCCAGCTCATTTATTTCTGCTCTAATTTTTTGTCATTTCTTTTCTTCTACTTGCTTTAGGGTTAGTTTGCTGATCATTCTCTAGGCTCTTCAGTTGTTCAGTTAGGTTTTTGTTGCTTTTTGATATATGCATTTAGAGCTATAAATTTCCCTCTCAGCACCACCTTCACTGCATCCCATAGGTTTATTTAAAATTAACTTTTATTGAGATATATTCACATACCATACAATCATCCACAGTGGACAGTGGTTCATAGTACCATCATATAGTTGTGCGTTCATCACCACAAACAATTTCTAAACATTTTCATTGCTCCAAAAAAAGATAAAAATAAGAATAAACATAAAAGTATTCAAGAACACCCCAAACATGCCATCACCCATCCCACCCTATTTTTCAGTTAATTTTTGTCTCTATTTTTCTACTCATCTGTCCATACATTGAATAAAGGGTGTGTGAGCCACAAGGTTTTCACAATCACAAAGTCATACTGTGTAAGCTACATAGTTATACAATCATCTTCTAGAATCAAGGTTACTGGGTTATAGTTCAACAGTTTCAAGTATTTCATTCTAGCTATTCCAATACACTAAAGACTAAAAAGCATCCCATAAGTTTTAATATGTTGTGTTCTCATATTTATTCATCTCTAGATATTTACCTATTTCTCTTGCAACTTCTTCTTTGATCCACTTTTTGTTTGGTAATATGTTTTTAAACTCCATATATTTGTGAAAGATATGGTTCTTTCGTGGTTGTTGATTTCTAGTTGCATTCTATTATGATCAGAGAATGTGCTCTGAATAATTTAAATCTTTTAAAATTTATGAAGACGTGTTTTGTGCTCCAGCATCTATCCTGGGAATGTTCCATGGGTGATTGAGAAAAATGTATATCTTTGTGCTTTGGGTTAAAATGATCTATATATGTTAAGTCTAAATCATCTATCATATTGTTCAAGTTATCCATTTCTTTATTGGTCCTCTGTCTAGTTGTTCTATGTATAGAAGAGAATGATGTATTGAAATCTCCCACTATTATTGTAGAAATGTCTATTGCTCTCTTCAGTTTAGCCCATGTTTGTCTCATATACCTTGGAGCTCCTTGATGGTGCATGAACATTTATGATTGTTATTTCTTCTTGGTGAATTGTCCCTTGTATTATTATATAATGTCCTTCTTTGTCTCTTATGGCATCTTTACATTTAAAGTCTATTTTGTCTGATATTAGTATAGCTACCCCTGCTTGCTTTTGTTTGCAGCTTGTGTGGAATATTTTTTTCGATCCTTTCACTTTCAGTCTCTTTATGTCACAGGGTCTAAGATGAGTCTCTTCTAAACCGTGTATCAACAGTTCATACTTTTTAATCCATTCTAACAGTCTGTATCTTTTAATTGGAGAATTTCATCCATTCACATTCAAAGTTATTACTGTGAAGGGAGTTCTTGAACCAGCCATCTTATCCTTTGGCTTTTGTTATCAGGTCTATTTTTTCTCTTTCTTCTTTTCCCTTTAAGTTACCCTTACAAATACTCTTCAGTTCTGTGTCCTTCTCCAGATCTCTCCCTCCTTTTGTTTTCTCAGCTGGTAGAGCTCCCTTTATTTCTTGCAGGGCAGGTTTCTTGTTAATAAATTCTATTCTCTTAACATTTGTTTGTCTGTGAAAATTTTAAACTCTCCATCAATTTTGGAGGAGAGCTTTGCTGGATAAAGAACTCTTGGCTGGCAATTTTTCTCTTTCAGAATCTTAACTACGTCATACCACTGCCTTCTCACCTCCATGGTGCCTACTGAGTAGTCAGTATTTAGTCTTATGTGGTTTCCCTTGTATGTGGTGAATTGCTTCTCTCTTGGGGCTTTCAGAACTTTCTCCTCTTCTTCAGCATTTTGACAGTCTGATCAGTATATGTCTTGGAGTGAGTTTATTTGGATTTATTCTATTTGGAGTTCATTGGGCATCTTTTGTTTGCATATTTATGTCATTTAGAAGGGTTGGGAAGTTTTCCACAACTATGTCTTGAAACACTCTTCCTAGCCCGTTACTCTTCTCTTTTCCTTCTGTGACACCAACGATGCTTATATTTGTTTGTTTCATGTTGTCCATCATTTCCCCAAATCCATTTAAATTTTTTGTTATTGGTTTCACCATTTTTTTTCCATGTGTTTGTATTCAGTTGCTCTGTCCTCAATTCCACTTATCCTTTCCTCTGCCTCTTCAAATCTGCTCTTGTGTTTCTCAAGTATATTTTTAATTTGATTGACAGTCTTTTATTTCCATAAGATCTGCTAGTTTTAATTTACTCTTTAAAATTCTTTATGCTCTTCTAAAGTCTTCTTGATGTCCTTTATATCTTTAACCATCTCACTGAAGTTGTTTTGGAGATTTGTGTTTACTACTTTAATTAATTGCTCCGTGACTCTTATGACTTTTTACTTGTCTATGTGTTTTAGATTCTTCAGGTGCTTTATTATTATTATTATTTTGGCTTTGGGGCACTTGCTTGTCTTGCTAAGGTTATTTTGGGAATTGCAAGATTATTTGTTTAATTGCAGAGCTGAAGTTTCTGGAGTGCAGTTTCCCTATCCTACGAGTAGGTGATGCACTTGAGCCACCTTTTCCACTCAAGCCAGCCTTCCCTGAACTTCATCTAGCCCTGGTTGGAGTACAAACTGGTTGAGGATCCAATCAGTGCACCAGTTATCTATGTGCACTGGGGATTGCATACGCTGGGGGTGCTATGTGGGCCATGTGCATGTTGTCAGGGAGTCTGCTCAAGGGCACCCTCCAGGTACCCGTTCCCTGCCTGCTGTGTTCCCATGAGCCTCTGGGCTGTGGGAGGGGCTCCTGATGCATCTGTATGGTGCCAACTCCTATCCCCACTTCTTCTCAGTGCACTCCCTGGACTTCCATGGGGGAAGAGTAAATACTGCCTCCCAGGTTCCTTCCTGGAGGTTCCTGGCCATATGATTGTGGTGGATCACCTCCCCAGCTAATTGCCAATGCGGGTGCATGGGAGCAGAAAGCAGCTGCCCACTCCCTTGCCCAGTGGCTTTCTCACTGCTTCCATCCCTGGGAGGCATCCTGAATGAACACACTCACCACTTCTTAGACTTTCCATGTCTCCACATTTTTGTCCATGTGCTCACCATGTACTGTAGGGCCCTACATGGCTGGTTACACCCCAAAACTACAGTTCCTAGTGTCCCCCAGCCCCTCCCTCTAGTTTCTTTCATGGAGGAGAAGCCTCCTCTCCTCACACACTCTGCCATCTTCTATTCTTTGGTTTTTATATGTCATATCTTATATATGTGTCTCTTTTACCCATTTAGTTACCTTTACTTATAATATTCATGACTGCCCTCCCTTCCTAGTTTTCCTTTCAGCCTGAAAAATTCTCTTTAGTATTTCTTGGAGGGCCAGTTTTTTTGTTTGTTTGTTTGTTTTTTGACAATCTATCTCAATTTCTACTTATCTGTGAATATTTTTAAATGCCCCTCATTTTTGCAGGACAGTTTTGCTGGTTAAATAATTATTGGTTGGAAATTTTTCTTCTTCAGTACTTTAAATATCATTGTTTCCATCCATATAATAACACCACTGCCTTCTCACTTCAGTAGTTTCTGATCAGAAATTAGCACTTACTGTTATTGTGGGTCCCTTGTATATGACAAATCACTTTTCTTTTGCTACTTTCAAGATTCTCTCTTTATCTTTTGCATTTGACACCATAATGAATATGTGTCTCAAAGTAGGTCTATTAGGATTAATTCTGTTTGCAGTATGTTGAACTTCTTGGGCATGTATATTTATGTATTTCATAAGAGTTGGAAAATTTGGGGCCAATATTTCCTCAAATATTCTTTCTGTCCCTTTTCCCTTCTCTCCTCCTTCTGAGATACCCAAGATTCATATGTTTGTACACTTCATGCGGTTGCTCAATTCCCCAAGACCCTGCTCAATTTTTATCATTCATGTTCTTATCTGTTCTTTTGTCTGTGAAATTTCAATTGTCTTATTTTCTAATTCACTGATTCTTTCTTCTACCTGTTAAAATCTGCTGTTGTATTCCTCTTGTGTATTTTTTATTGTACATCTGTTTAATTATATAATGATCATGAATGCAATAAATGCCTCAATTACTCCATCCAAATAAAAAATGATGGCATAATGATGGTTTAAAACTGGTTCAATCACAATTTTACAAGCTTATAATCAAGAGTGAAAATAGAACACTATTAAAATAGTTAAAAAGGTAACACATCATAGTGATTAGTGTTTCTGTAAGGCTTACAAGATGTTGGTAAGGCTTACCTCTGAATTTGATGTGAAATTCTTAGTTCCATTGAAATAGTGTTTTTCTCAGCCACATCATATTCAGTGGTACTATGAATGGAAGAGATTGGCTATGGGTACTACTTCTTTTCATCTGTGATTGTGCAATATCAGTAAGTGTACTTTGTATCTTTTCCAGAAGCATATCCCCTTGATAAACCACATTCTCCAGACCTGTAGCAGCTTCATGGTTTTCTTCTTCTGGCTTATACAAGCTAGCAGCCTGTAAAGCAGCTGTAGATTCTTCACTGTGTAAGGAATGTATCAAAACATCAATGTCTTTTGCTGTTTGTGTAATCAAAGCTGCAAAAAGCTGGGCATACTCTTCTGTAGGATTAGCTGGTTGATCTTTGTTAATTGCTGTCTGAATATTGCTAAAAGAGGCAGGAGGACCACACTGCTGCAACACTCCAATGACATTACAAAACTGATCTGCAAGCGAATTTACCGTATCTTGCAGCTGCGTGGAGCCGATCCGCCATGTTGCTGGCTCACACAAAGGCCCTCTTGTGTATTTTTAAGCTCTTTAATTGTGCTTTTAACTCCCATAATATCTGCTATGTTTCTTTACATACTTTCACATTATTCTTTATGCTTGCCCAGTGTCTTAATATCCTTATGTCTTTTGCCATATTTTCCATCATCTCCCTGAATTGAAATAGGAGATTTGTTTGAACGTCTTTGATTAGTTGTCCCAAATTCTGTGTTTCCTCCAAAGTTTTAATTTCTTCCTTTGTCTGGACCATGGCTTCTTGTTTCTTAATATGGCTTGTAAATTTTTGTTGATGTTTGTGCATCTGCTTATCTGGATGAATTTACTCTAAAAGGTCAGATTCTCTCTCTTGCCTAGGGTTTCATTATTGATTGGCTTTGGGTTAAGGCTTGTCTTTGACATTTGGTTTAACTTATTCTAGGCCTTTAAAATTGCCCATGTTGAACTGGTCAGATGTGTTCAGTTTTTCATCTGAATCTTTCCTGGTTTGTGCAGTACAATTTTAAAGAGTACTATGTCTGCCATTATTTCACCCCCAGGGGAAAGCTTCCTTTCCTCTGTTCCTTCTCTTGGAAACTTGATCTGTTCTGTTGTTTTTGTTTTGCCTGCATAGCTTTTATTTCCTCTCTTTTTATTGTCTCTTGATGCTTTTGTCTGGAAGGCAATTTCTGGTAGGGGTGTCACCCCACAGAGGACTTTCCAAGTCAGTGTTTCCCAGCCACAACAGGGCCAGTGACCCAAGAGCACTGAGAAGAGGGTCAGGAAATTTGCCAAAAAGGTTTTCTGATGGTTCCCTGAAGCTGTGCTTTTCTAGCCTGCCCAGCAAATTTTTCCTGCAGCCCTAAGGAGGCCCTTCTTCTTTGAACTTCCAAGACTTTCACCTTTTTCAGGGGTGGGGTTTAAACAATGGCCACAGCTCTCTAGGGCAGGCTAAAACTGCAGCTCAAATCCAAGACCCAGTGATCCCAATTTGCCAATCAAAATCTATGATCAGTACTTGGCTGTGTCACCGTGTTTTTCAGGAAGAGGACATCCATGTCTCTCACCATTCACAGCAGCCAGCCAGGAACTACAACTGAGTCAGCTGGCCTTGAGAGTGGTGATTGGGCACCAGCAGTCACTGCAAAGCACTTTACTCATAGTTCTTTTCTGCATTGCCTCAGCTTCTCCATCCCACTCTTCCCACAATGCTCTACAATACTCCCTTGGTCTCTGGAGCATCAGAACAGTTGTTTCAGACTGTTTCTGTCTGTACACTAGCTGTTTTTGGAGGAGAAGTGAGTACTGTAGCTGCCTACTCTGCCATCTTCCCCCCTTCATGGACCCTTTTGTCTCTTATTCACAAAGTCATTAGATTAAAATGATAGTTTGAATAGGGTCTAAGCAAAAACAAACTTTAAAACAAATTTAAAAGTGGTGGTGCAGGCCATTCCAATCAGCTCTGTATTCCCAGCTGGGCAGGTAGTGTTAGAAGTGTCTACAATGAGAATATATATGAAGTCTTGTGCATTTGGCAGAAATTGAAGAAGCCTACCTCACAGAGATATCTTGTTTTGAACTCAAAAGCTACCTATTTGAAAGAAAATTTCTAGCTTACTGGGCATTGGTCAAAAATGCCCTCATCACAGATATATCAGATAATTCTGAGGCCAGAAATAATGATCATGTATGTCTTGGGATGTCAGAAGAATATTTGAATGAGATCAAAGTACATGGAGACACAGTGAAAAATCAGAGGCAAGTGCATTGCATGTGTGAATAGACTGCTTCGTGCAAGTAGGGCCAGTATCTCCAAGGATCTGCACACCTTCAGTTTAAACTCTGAACCTTATGATTTTTCTCCCAACTGAGGCAAAGCCACTGCCTGGTCCACTGGTTAGAATTCCTGGAATGGAGCACATTGTATTTTTTGAAAATCATTCATACTATCCCTTGCAGATGATAAAACCTTAGTGGAATAAGGCAAGGGCAAATATGCAGAGTGGGTAGATATGAAACTCCCCTATTTAATAGAGGAGGAGAAGTTAGATTCATGCCCTTAGGGGAATGCTTTGATATTTACAGACCCTTGGGAAGTAGCCAGTGGCTTTGTAGTGCATTCAGACAAATGGGTCCTAGTAAAAAACACACCCCATATGGGGTACTCATTTATGCAAATTTCTGTGAGATTTAGAGGAATAAATAGATGGCTAGTGTAGATGCCCCCTGAATCCCAGTTGCCAGCTCAGAAGTAGGATAAGATGCTAAGGCAGAATAATTACTCAAATCCCTAGTGTGGGGATGCAGGTGCTCAGGTCATGAACCAATGAGCAGAGAGATGATAGATTCCCTTGCACCTGATTAATCCACTAATACGTAAGAAACTTCAACCACTGTCAATGAGAATGGACTTCCTTAGAAGGTCTGTTAGTAAAATTCTGCCAAAATATAGGCTCTTTTGAAGTTGACTAGCGGATTACTTTGTACAGCAACACAAGGGACTGCAAATTGGTGTTAACTGGGGTTTTAAGACTTATTTTATTAAGTTTTGCTTATCTGTAAAAGAAGCAACCTTGGAAAATAAAACATAATTCAAGGTTTGAAATAATGAATTCTCCATCAATCTTGCCCAACTGAATATATTCCTTGTAATCCAGGTTCACACTATTACGTGCCAAGAAATAGTCCAAGCATTTACATATATTAACTCTTCATCCTACAGCAATTCTTGAGAGATGTAGTATTAATATCCCAACTTTGGAGATGAAGAAACTGAGTCACAGAGAGGTTAAGTGGCTTTCCCAAGGTCATTCTGGAAGTTAGTGGCAGAGACAATGAAAACTGACTTTAGATTTCCAGCTTGTAAACAACATGCTATACTGCCTCTCTGCAGTCTAACATTGATCAGAACTTTTTAAAAGCAATTTAGCAAAATATTCTTAGATTCTTAAAAACAATCATTTTCCGACATATTTTTATTGTAGTATTTATATATCACATAAACAGGATACAAAAATGTCCAGCAATATGGAAATAATTATGTAAATTTTAATAAACTAATGTGCAGATATTAAAGTAATAGGTTTAGAATTTCTGATTAAGCAAAAAAGTGATTAGTGAAAAACAAAATTTCATTCTCAATATGATTGTCACTATACAAAATATATAATATTGCCTCAAAAACTAAAACTGGAAGAAGAAATGTTATAGAATATTGTTAGTGAATGGATTTGTGTTGTGGTCATTTTTTACTCATTTAATTTTTATGCATTTGCCAATTTTAGAAAAATAAATACATTTTCTTTAAAATGGGAAATAATTTCTTAAAAATATTTGTTTCTATTCTTTTGTTCAGTCAACATTAATAGTTTCTTACAAATTTCATTAGCTTACTGGGAAAATGAATTATTTCCTATTAAGATTCAGTACTTTCATGGTAACCAACTCGTCATCTGTGGGTTTCTGTAGCCAAAGAATATTTAAGAATTTAAAGACCCATGCATACCTACCACTTGAGTAAAATTCTAATTAACTCCAAGATGGTAAAGAGTCCCAGTAGGTTGATTTTGGTTTTAAAATTAATTAGGTTATATTCAACTGTAATTTTCTCCATTTTTTAACAAGGGAAGTGAAAGAAAATTGGTATCCAAATAGTTCTAAATAAACTGCAAAGTTTTCTTACCTCTAAATAGATTCTTGTCTCTTGTAAAGTTATGGGCCCATATTCCACATTGCTACAAAAGGCAGCTGAATAATTGAATATACTCTGTATCCTCTCTACAGATCCAGCTTTGGATTCTACCATAATATCTCAGGAGGTATGGTGGCTGGACATGACCATGCTAGGCAATTTTCATACGGTATTTTCAAAAGCATAAAACTCATCTTGATAGAATATACATGTTAAGCTTATCACTCTAAGGGAGGTAACCATGATAATTATCCAATGTTTAAATATCAAAGAATACATGGAACTGAATTAAAATCATCTGACCAACCCATTCAGTGAATAAACAATCCAGAATATGGAGAGAAAAGGTGACTGAATTGTCAATGAATTATCCACTTTTTCAAAATTCATTTTATATAATTTAAACATATTTAAAAACTGAAAAGTGGTGGAAGCATTAGATAAATATAATGAATAACATGAGTTAATATAATAATGGTAAACATTTGTAGGGAATGTTGATTGCAATGTGATCAAAGAAAAAAATAACATATACTTTCACTGGTAAAAATATTATCCTAGAGAGAATGTTTCATAATAAAGCTCTATTCCTGAAATTCTAACCTTTAATCTTTAAAGAACACGCAGTCTAAATTTATCTGTTTTCTGTAATAAACTCTAGGTGTGGTTTAAAATATCAAGGAAAGTCTTTTTTTTTTTTTTTGTCCATATGCTGTTTGGATTTTATAATCAAAAAAATAAAAATATTTAACACGGTAACTGTGTTTTTCATCTCCAAACAAGACAGTTTTGAATATTGCTTATTTATATTGAACGGTGTCTAAACAATGTGATTTTAATATTAATAAAATACTTCCATATTTTGACTTATAATTTTATAAAAATTAAAAAGGAAGATAAATGATCTGAATGGATAAAACTGTTTTGTTAAAAGCATCTAATAGAGGGCATTCAGTATTTTTACTATATATAGTTGCATTTCTTCTATATTTTATCATTTGCAAGTTTAAATTATAAAGGAATTAAGTTTAGGAAAAATCTCTTCTATGCCAGTTCTTAATATCAGGAAATGTCTTGTGAGATTTAGAATATGCTTTTCTTATCTCAACATGACAAGTGTTACCACTATTGATGCCCTAAATAATTATTCTCTCATTTAAATGTTTTTTATTCAAATAAGACATTTCCAAAATTGCCCCTGGCTTGCTGTGTGACCTGGAGCCATTCACTTAACCTCTCTGTTTCTTGATAGTAATCAGATTAAATATCCATGAATGCTTTGCTGCCACAGAGAGAAAATTGAGTGTCTGTAAACTAAAGTGCTAAAATATGTCATACACATTCAAAGCATCATTTAGATATGTAATCATATACACTACTATCTGTCAGCATTTGAATTAAATGATAAACTTGGATAGTTAAAAGTGGTTTTATATGAAATTTAGAAATTAAAATAAAGCAAGAGTTTCCCCCAAGTCAAAATCCATATGAAATGATAACAAAAGAGAACAGAACTGGAGAAGAAGCTTTTGTTCAGAATTGTGAACAGTTTTCCTACATTTGAATTACTTTGTTTTCTTAGAATGATATTGTGTTCTTAGAGAAAGCAAAACAAAACACACTTTCCTCTTAAGTTTTCTTCATCGGTCAAGCCATTATTTCTAAACCTTTGACTACACTAGGAATCAGTTTTTCTGAGTTTTAGCCATATTTCAGGCAATAACTGATTAGTTGAACTTGATGAATTCAGCTATCCAGTTTGGACTTTACTTTCTTCATTGGGAAAATGAAAGGGAAGCTTAGATTGTGTGACTCCTAGGAGTAATTTCAGCATTAACATTTTATGATTTATAATCATTCAAACTATTCATATAGTCTTGTTGATTCTGTTTGTGTGTGTGTGTGTGTATACATATTTATATAAATTATTTTAAAAATAAGAAATAGATTATGAACTGACTCCCTGGGTTGTATTCAAAATAGTACCCATAAGCAGTTCTATACATACAATCCCTTTATGAGATAGAACAATTGACTTGTAAAACCTCTCTTACAGACTTACCTGAAGAAGAATATTTTGGGTGAATTCCTTATATTTTACATTCAAACTCAGTATGGGTAACAACCATGTTGTCTGTAGAAAATAGTTCTACTAACACAAACAAAAGTCTGAGGTGGTGGTTTCATTTGTCTAATTCAGCTCCTTTACATTATCTTGTTAGTGAATTTTACCAATTGCATTTAGAACTGAAGCAGAGTCCTCACATCAACCAGAATTTAACCTTAACATGCCAAAGCTCCACATGTTTTTGTTGCTTTTTGAATTGCAAGTGCCTGCTTACTTTCTACTTCCTTTTACCCTTTGGTCTCCTTCAGGTTTACTGTTGTCCAAGTAGCTTCTCTCCATTTAATATAGGACTTTTTTTATGATCAGCTGCATTCATCTGTTAGAGCACTACTCCAGTTTCTTCACCATATGTGCAGTCTTAATAAGTTGCTTGTGGCCAATCATGAACCATTCATAATTTAAGCCATTTATAATTTAAGCCTTACTCCACATACCAAAGATTTCACTGTTATTCATGTTCTCCTTTATCTGTTTTTACTTGCAAACTAACCATCCTCCACTCCACCAGAAGCAATCATCCACCATCTGTCAATCTGAGACTCATCTCAGAAACCAGAGCCTGGTGTTTATATATTGCAGGTATTATGAACACCTCTCATTTGATTCCTTCCTATCCCTTCCCCATTCATTTTTTTCTTTTGTTAACAAGCCTCTTTTAGGATGTTTTCTGTGCTTTGTGACTTGTCCTCTAGGTAGGTATTTTCAGCATGACTACATTTTTGCAAGAAAAATGGTGTCATCATATTCACCTTGTCATTTTTAAGTATATCTGAAAGCAACAGGAACTTTGCCAGAATGAATAATACAGTAATAGTTCTTTGTTAAGAATATTTTTCAGTTTTATTATAGGAGGAGACTGGGTATCTAATTACACAGCAATATTTAAAATAACATGTATTAATTGTCTAAGAGATTTTATTATCTTGATAAGTAATTTTATTTTTCTTATCTATAACCCTCTTGTGTTGTGCTCAGCCAAACATTTTAGATGAAAAACAAAACAAGTAAAGTTTAACATTAAATCCATTTCTGTCTTCTCTGTGGGTGTGTGTATGTGTGCATAGGTAGAAATGAAGATCAAATTAAATGGAACAATGTAGACAGTTTAATCTGTCTCTGATTAGCTCAAAATGGTATAATCAGAGAAGGAGATTCTTTTCACAAAATTGGGGTGGTGGTACTTAAATTGGACCACCCCTGAGCAGTTGATAATGCACCTAAATCAGAAATGGGATAGGTATTTTGTTTACTCTGGTATTAACATTTACTATGTAGAATGTATCTTTTTCTTCAAGAGCAATTAATAAAATGATAACTGTACCACCATGCCATACTATGCATTGTGAATTAATAAAAAATTTCATTGAAATGCTTTTTGTACCATAATTCTTACACAAAATACTTCTATATTTTTCATTTCAAGACCACTACCAAGTTCCCAGAAAGAACTGTGAAAGACTTAATGAGACATTTATTTGGGCTATGTATTTTATATTTAACTCATAATATAATGAGGCTGAGGTACTGGAATGAAACGTCCTTAACATTTCACTTAATTTTCTACTTCCTCTCCAACATTTTTTTGTCTTTTGGCAAGGTTTTTAAACTTTGATGTTTTGAACTTTACTATCACCATCAATTGTCACCGTATCAGGGGCAGCATCCTGCTAAACCTTATCCTTAAAAGTACATTTCCATTTATCTTTGAGTATTCTGTTACAGTGATTTCAGTCTAATAAACAGAGCAATATGCTTTAAGTTTGATTGTACTATAATGCCACATGAGACTTTTTTAATAGACTGATGTTGTTTCCTCATGCACACTTTAAAACTGTATTACAAAAAGCTGACTTTTTATAGTTCACCAAGATTTATAATTACATGCATGAATCTCTATTGCTCTCCTCCTCTCTTAAATACATAGTTACCCATTGATAATCCTGTAAAAATGTAAAAGACTTTCATTTAATATTGATTATTTTCTAAATATGTGAAGGCATTCTTTACATGCGGTAGCAATTGAAAATAAACATGTTAAATAGTTTACATGAGTACATGAAATTCTCATTAATTTTGTCCTCCTTTATATATTTCTATATTACTTTGAAAGGAAAAATTAAGATTTATAGAAAACAATATTAATTAATTCTCTTAAACATATTTCTCCTTCTTATTTACTATGACAAGTTAGTCTCCAACCAAAGATTGACATATGATGTAAGAAAGTGAAATTGTTCTCTCTCTAAACTCTCCCTTCAAAAAAGAAAGGGAATATATATTAAAGTTCTATATAAACTGTAACACACTACAAATTAAGTTGTTATTTTTTCATTTTTTTCAAGGGGCAGCTTAACTTAGAGGAAAATGTAAAAATCAAGTAGAAAATTGGTCCTTAAGCTGCAGTTCCTGAACAAATGAGTCTTTTCTGTCTTATTTTCACAATCAACAAAGTGAGGGATATCAGTATCAAACACACCTCACAGACTGTTTTGAGTTTACAGAGGTGACGTAGTAAATTTGGCAGTGTGTTGTAAGCTGACAACTGTATACATATACAGAATCCTTATTTTGCTTTTATTTCTAGCACTGATTTATATGCTCCACTGAAATTTGTGGAATGAGGAATGAAGAAACCTACCTATAGAAAGACTGGCATCAAAGTACTCTTCTCATTTGTTCTTTTCCTACTCTGACCTTTAACAAGTTCTGTAGATTAACAATGAAAACAATCAAAAAAATGTGGATGGGTAAATTTTCTAAGAGTAAGGGAAATATGTAATAGCATTATGTTAATACTGTTTTAAATAGGATAAGCAAAAGAGATTAAGAAAAATTTCATCCCATTCATATAATATTGCAGAAGAAATTACAATCATATCTACTATCTAAATGTCATGGTTCCCAGATTGAAACATCCTCTTGTTTCCTGATTCAGCATGGAAATCTAGTGTTTTCCTTTCCCTGGATGATTCTGAGATGCATTCAAATACATGGAATCCATCAGAATATATTTACAGTTTAATTCAAGGATTTCCATTTTGCATTTGGCAGAAATGTCCAGAGGCACTAAAATAATAATAATAATAATAAACATAAGAAAGTAAAAGTGGGAGAGCTAAAGTTTTCATTAAATAGTATGGGATAAAGGAATTGTTTGAATAATTAAATAAATCCTGATTTTGTGTCACAATGCAATTAAGATACACAATAGAAAACCACTAGGAGTTGTGTCTAAAGTCAAGTATAGAGGAAAATAATTATATGTCAGGAATAGAATTTTATTCTTTGAAGATGAAAGAATAGTCCCAGGATAGCTGAGAGTGGAAATTCTGCATTGTGTTCATGAAACCCTGAGCCGAGTCCTCCAGGGAACGGAGAAAACTCCACAGAGATTGCCAACATTGAGTTGGCCCCAAACGACAGAGGATACTGAATGTTAGATAAAAAATGTTTTGAATGTGCTCAGGTAAATTCCCCTCTGCCCAAACGAAATTCAAGTATGAAGAATCAATTCCCCAATGCACAATGCTACAAATTGATTTTTAGGACCACTTCCAATGGTACATTAGTGGTTGAAGTTGGATTTTCCAATTGTATTGGGAAGTTTCTTATGAATAGAAGCACATCAGTGGGAACTGTCAGCATATAAACTGTATAGTATATTCCAGATTGAAATAAACAGGTCCTATAAAATCTTACTGAGCTTCTTCTGACACGATCTTAGCAAACTGCATATTTAGAATAGCATAAAGTAATGAAATTTTAAATAATCCCCTAGTTTAATTTCAACATTATTTCTAACTTCATTTACTCAAGAAGTTTGAGCTTTCAAGATGAAACAATAGAGAAATTAAAATAAACACATTAGAATGTTATTTTTGCTGGCAAATTAGTTGCTGTTTGGATCAATTGTCTGGAATTTCATTCAAAAGACTCAGCCAACAAGTTGTAGCGCAATTCTCTTAAATATACACACACACATATATATATATGCCCAAACATATATGTATACACATATATATATATACACATATATATTGTTTAATGTAAAATGCCGTAGTCTTTTCTGGTTTGCTACTTTGTAGCACTTTTTCATATTTCTTTTTCTGGCTAAGAACTATGCGGTGGTCAAAAGGAAGGGCAAGGAGGAAAGCAAAGAGGAAGAAGCCACAGGGTGCAGATAATCCACAAACAGTCTAATTGGTCCCTGGGTAATTGCTGACTCTCTTCAGCAGCAATATAACTGAGATTTCTAGGAAAATAAAAATATTTATATCAGTTCAAATTTTGTTTTCAACAATAAAAGCACTAATCAGATGTGTTTAGACATTTGATCAAAATCTCTAATATATACCTACTTTCTAAATATTTATGCATTGCTCTTGTCTACCTTACCAGGCAATTGTATTTTCATTCACTTGCAATTGAACAAAATCCTAAGTAAAGTAGCATTGGAAACAGGAAATAGAAACCATCTGAATAGATGTCTGTCCCTTATTTTTCCTCCTCTCTGTTTATTGTGGATCTGGCTCAGCACTATTGTGACAAGCTATGCAACCTTGTTCAGTTAATTTATCATCATTAAATAAATGGATTTCATCCCTTTAATATGAATATGTCATGAAGACATTTATGAATTCACAGAAATATTTCAAGTTTGGCTGTTTCATGGAAGGCATTGTGCTTGGCCGTGGAAGAAACACAAGTCATGACTAAATCACAAGCCCTGTTTGAAGGGCTTAGCATTCTAGTAAGGAAGAATAGTTATGACGACAAATGACTATAATGAGAAAAATACTATTTCTATATTAAAAGTTGAAAACAAAATGCAGTAGGGGATAAGTGATAACTTCAACCTGGAAAGAAGGATAAAAAAATGTTTTATTGAGAAAATTATATTTGACCGAGGTCTTTAGAAATTGTTAATATTTTGGCATGCTGGGATGTGATGGGTGATGGGAAAATACAAAGAATAGAAACATGTTGTGGAGTTAGGAAGCACAGGGAACTGTGCATGCTGTTGTTTCGTTGAAGTGTTTAGTATATGTAAGTGAGTTGTTGGACACAGATTGAAAAAACAAAGTGGACCTTCAAAGTTCAGGGAGAACATGATTTATTAGTCAATGTTTTTTGAGCAGAGAAGCTGTTCTTTAGAAATATTTAGCTTAATAGAAAGTGTCATATTAATGAAAAAAAAGAAACTCCAGGTTGGAGAAATTAGTAAGAAGTCTATTTCAGTGGTTTTTTTGAAAGGCAATTACTGCTAGGAAAGTAGTAATAGAAATTTTAAAAAGGAAATAATGTAAAAAGCATTGCAATGATAAATGTCACAGAACTTGAGGTATAAATAGACGTGCTTCCATGCAGAAGGAGAGTCAAAAGTCTACTAGTATTTCAAGTTGGTTGAGTGGAGGATGAAGTTGCTATAAAATGAGATAAGGAAACCCAAAGATTTGATATGTAGCAAAGTTATTTCTTATATGTATTTTACATGTTAAGAAGTACTAATCCAATTGGTCACTGAATGATGGTCACTTGGGTTTCTGGAGAGAATTTGAGGTTGATGATAAAAACAATGTATTTTCAAACTATAGAAGCAGAGAGCTCATCAAAGATAGAAAATAGATGAGGACAAAAGATAAAGCCTTACTATAATGCCACTAATTGGAAGTCTGAGAGAAAAAGATAGGCCACACATTTCAAAAGTGTAAGTGTGGTCAAGGCCTAAGAAGAGAACATTGGTAGTAAATGGTCCCAGAAACAAATGCAAGAAAAAAAGTTGTTTAAATATGCTACATAAGGCAGAAGGGTAAAGGGATCAAAGGAACAATTATAACAACAACAACAACATTAACAGACTTTCATTAGTTCAGAGAATACCCATGGAGTTGCTCAATTTAATTTCTAAATTTTAACCTAGATTTTTATGGTAAATAATGTTTGGGATCAATCCAAAAATGTATTCAAAATTGTAAGCCTGTGTGCTGGGAATGTATTGATCCTCTTAATGGAAACACAGATGTGAAAAAGTACGAAATAGTAACATGAACTTCTTGATCTTTAATATATACCAAATCTCAATTCTTTATATGACTAATATAAGCTACTGTTTTTTCACCATCAAAAAAAAAAAAAAAAAAAAAAGCCTAACTGCCTCTTAAAGTCATCTGTAGCCATATGATTTTATGGTGTGTGTAGATGTATGTGTTTGTGTATTGTGTGTATGTGCATGTGTGTATGTGTGTGTGTTTATATATATATATGTTTGCTTTATACTGAACTGAGAAATAATTATATTACTTTATATTCTATTTGACTTCTCTGAAAACTGACACAATATTTAGTGCACTTAAGTTAAAGCTAGGTCTTTGAAAACCTACTCCTTGTAAATATCTTTTTGTTGCATCTGTGCAATCTAAGGTGGAAGTTAGGGTTCAGAATGGGTTGTGATGCACAGGGCTTATCTACATGTCTAGGTTCTGAGTGCTGAGAGTCTAAAAGTAACATTTAGAAAGCTCCCGTTTAATATCAACTTGATCACACAGTCTCATGTATTCACATGTATTACATGAAATTAGAAAATATTCTAAAGGCTAGGAAAGATTTAGAAATAACAAGGGTAACTGGGGCATTTTAGACCGAGACCATTTCAGGATTTTATTATATTTTATTAGAAACCATAGTAAGTTCATGCTTTATGGCTTATAAATACCAGGCATGATTTTAGATTTCAGGTCTACTAAACAGAGACAAATGAAGAACTATTTGTGTCCACAAAATGTAATTTAACTATATTCCTTCTGGATTTCAGAGGAAGATATGTGCCTAGCTGTCTTGTGTTTGGGATTTTTCACTGTTGATTTTCCACCTAACAACTCTCACTTTGAAGCACTGTCCACAACTCTATACACAAAGGAGCATAATTCACTTAAAAGGTTGTTTCCAACTGTGAACGCATTAACTTGATGGAAAGACAGAGAAAGTATCCTTGATAGAATTAATAAGCAAGAAGCTGTGATTTGAGGAATACATATATTCACATATCTTCCCAGTTCCATTTTGTGGATTTCAGCCGACCCCGCAGTGCTTGGTGGTCAGTCCCATCGTTCTCATAAACATACATTCTCTGAGCTTATGTCTATGACTCATTTTCCCCTCAGTGCTCCATATGCTAGGCCCACTATAATTCAACATCTTTGATAGGGTATAATAACAGATTTATTGACTGTTTTCTGAGTAGCAGGCATGGTTCTGGGTATTAAAAAAATAACTCATTTAATTCTCAAAATAACAGTGTAATAAACAGCCTGACTCCATTTTTGGTCTTTGCTGACAGCTCTCAAGCCTCACCATTCTGTCTCCTCTGCTGTCCCATACTGGCAAGCTGAAAAGAAACACAGTTGCTCCTGCTTTGAGTTTATTCAAATTGTGCAAGGATTCACACCTAATAGGGGGCAGAGTCTTCATTTAACAGTGTGGTTTCAGAACGCAGGCCTTAAAACTAATCTGCCTCTCAGATTTCTTCCAAAGGATAAGATTCTTAGATGGGCATCATTAATCATAGTGTTACTGAACAAATTAAAATGCTATAATAATAAAATGAATAATGTGACCTAAGAGGTTCTTCAGTACTCTTATATGAGCAAAAACATACTTTGTGTTCTTAGTATCTGGTTTATAATTAATGTTCATCATAGATGTGAGATTGTAGTAACCAATTTAGCTCTCAATAATAATAATTAATAAATAAAAGGACTTCAAAGTCTTGGCAGACTTTCACATACTTGTCAATTTAAACTTATTAGGTTGCTTCTGTTTCTTAGCCTTGGTATCTTTAAGGGTACAACTACCTCTGCTTAAATTTATTTTTATAACCTATTAATTTAAATCACCTGATTCAAAAAATTGCAATGGCATATAATTTTAGAATTGAAGTTTTTTTTTTCTTGCTTTCTGCTTTAGCTGCTCATCTTCAACTGTCAATACAATCCAATCTTGACTAGCACTGTTAGAATTGACATTGGAATCTGCAGCAGTATTTGTCTTAATCCAATATTTGTCTCATCCCCAGTTCTTACTCTCAGTATTTACCTTATTCCTGTGTGTTTTAATTTTTGTATTTGTTATATGCCTTTTCTCCTCCCAAAGACTCAGCTTATCAAGTTTTCTCTCATTGCATCTGTAAATGACAGTGTGGTATATGCATGTATAATGCAGGACTTTGCAAAGTTCCAAATAATGGCTAGATGGGCTCAGCAGGTAAATTCTGAATTACCAAGTTCTTATTCTCAACTTTCATAAGTTTTATCAATGATGAATAATCATAGATTATGGGCTTGGCTAGATCTCAGGCCTGGAAAATGTCGATATTTGTAGGGAGCTGTTTATTGCAGCTTCAATTTCTGTTTCCTTTCCTTTCTTCCTTTCTCCACCCCTCCCGCCTTCCTTCTGTCCTTGCTTGCCTCCATGCCTGCTTGCCTGCCTTCCTTTCCCCCTCCCTCCCTCCTTCCCTTTTTTCTCCCAAATACAAAGAATATTTATATAAAACAAAGTTTATGTTGGAATATTTGAACTTTCCTAATATCGGCCAAGAAAAGAGGAAATATTTCAAATCTTACCCTCTGTACAGTCAGAATTGATTTATAGAACTAAAAGTTTAAAGAAAGTTTTTATATTATTTTAACATAATATACTAAAAACGAAAATTTAGATTTATTGTAAGACTAAAATAAAGTAGTAGTTTTCTTGGCATAGGACTTCCAGTCAAATTTTATGTCAAAGAATTAAATAATTTCAGCATTTATACTTAGGCAATACTGAAATAAAATAATTTGGTAAATTTGTTCTTACTTTACAAATTGAATTTTATTTCTCCTTTGAAATATAAGGGTGGTAAAAACCACTTTTAATTTGCAGACGTAAATGTTCTTGATATGTGGTGTGTGTGTGATATATACAAATGAAACATTTATATATTTATACATTTTATATATGATATAAATTACACACACACACATATATGCAAACACTTTTTTTTTCAGGCTGAGGGGAATGATACAATTGTAGGAAACAATAATGAGGTAGAAGTGAAAGGATGGAATTAGTGAATGGACTTCATTTTCTGATGGCCTTTGAGAATGCACCCTGGGAGGCAGATGAACAAAAAAGCTGTGAATTATCTAATGAATAACAAGAGTCTCCATGATTCATGACATATATGAATAGTGAAAATCTACTTGCTTTAAAATGATAAAGTGATTTTTTTAAATTTTAATCTTCTTTCAGTGGAAAATTGAATGAGTCAAAGTAAACTAAATTTAAACACCACTGAGTCAAAGTAAACTAAATTTAATCACAACTATTGATTATATGATTAAAAAAAGAATGAGCTAATTTTATCTTGTACCAATGGTAAAAAGATGAAGGGAACTGCCTTTGGAGGACTAAAACCCACCTTAGCTTTCTCAGATTTGAGAAAAGTGCTATGGAGGATTCCTGTGTCCCACTGCAGCGTCTCTTCTATTCTCATACCTTCAACCCTCCAACCCTCCTCCGCATCTACATTCTCAGATGATGCCTTTCACTGATAAAATTGAAGCAAATAGAAGAGAAGACTTATCAACTCCCATCACCCTTCTAAGCCATTTATTGCAAGTAGGTAGACACTTCCAAGATGTTTAAAATATTTTGCATGTATTAGGCTATACCTTTTTCCATTTGGAATCAGAGAATGGGGTTAGTGAGAAGAGGTGGATAATCTTTGGAAAGTAGGGTTACTAGGAAGAAACATATCAAAACAAATGAAGAAAAACACTTTATGGTCTCATAGAATGTCAAAAAGTTAGAGATGGAGAATCTTCAATGCGCAAGGAGGACTCAAGATAATATGTCACACTTGTAATTTTCTTGGAAATAAGGAACCTGCAGTTGTTGGTGATTATTATGAAAAATTTGTATCTTAGATGGCATACTTCTGGCCAATAAATGTACCAGTAGTCGAGAAGCTGTATTAGAGTATTAGTCATCAAATTTTTGGATTGTGCTCTATCAGCCAAAACAAATTTTGGTATATACTTAATAAACTTACCATACACTACTATATTTAACAAATATTTACATTACAAAATGTCAAAAATGGAATATATAAAGGAGTAGGAAAAAACTATGTATGACTGGTTGCTTTTCACTGGATTGTCTTTCTGTCACCACATGTCCTCTCACCCCGTAAGTGTGGATACCTGACTTTGGAGAGCACTGACTTGGAGCAAGAATTGGCAAACTACAGCTGAAGTGCCAAATTTAGCCTGCTAAGTGATTTTGTACTGTCTATGAACTCAGAATGTTCTTTATATTTTAAAATAGTTGGAAAAAATCAATAGAACAGATATTAGGGCACCTGAAAATTATATAAAATTTAGATTTCAAGGTCCATCAATAAAGTTTTATTGGCAAATAGCCACATCCATTTATTACTAATTATCTATGTCTGCTTTGGGGCTACAGTGGCAAAAATGAGTAGTTGCAATATCTGGCTCACAAAGCTTAACATATTTACCACCTGACTCTTTATACAAAGAATTTGTTGACCCTTGATTTAGAGGATGATGCCATGCTCCATATAAATTATTCCACTTCAGCTCTCACATGCTGCCTTTACATTCAGGATAATTATCTTCATCAAATTAATGCACCTGTTTGTTTCCTCTCTGTCCTTTCTTATATTCTAGAGTACTGAAGTCAGATGATCCCATAGGCTGATGAAGTGCTGATCCTCATGAAATTGGTGTTCATCTTGAACAAAAATATACAAAATAAACCTAGAGCGATGAGAAACTTCTGTTGAGCTTCCATGATCCCCCAAAAAAGAAACGCCTGTTTTTCACTCTACATCTCTGTTCCTCTTCTGATCTATTCTCTACTATTCTTCATTCATCTTTTTCGGAGATGAACAAGGTGACCTGCATCAGTGGACTTCCTTGCCCTCTGGTTTCTCTGTAGAACTGGGAGATTAAATAGAGGGAGGATATATGACCCATGGTTTAATCTTAGTGCCTTTTGCTTGAAATTATGGAGAGATACGATCAACCTTGGGGTTCAAAATTTCTTTAGCTATTCTTATTTTAAAACAACAAAATTGCATTTTAATTTTATAGTGGATTATTTTTAATTTTTCACCAAACTAACTCTTTTTCAGTATCTATTCTCTGATAAATGCTTACTAGTTTTCTATTTATTTGAACCTGACAAATGGTTGTTTCTAATCATAATCCTCTAAAAATGGAAATGATAAATGTTAATATATCTAATTTGTATTTTATTTTAGAACTTACAAAATGTCAAATTTTTGTCTTTTATAATCTCCCTCTTGACTGTCTCCCCATTTTTTTCTCTTATACCAAAAATCAATACACAAAAAGCTTAGAACTTCTTTTATGTACATATATTGAAGTTGCATTTGCATATCAGTACCCCATATAACTTTGTTCTTCTATTTTACCTATTGGGGAAGAGAACAAAATGATGGGGAAATAGTAATGAATTAGAAAACCTATTGGTTTACAAATACACTTTATGTTGCATTAATGCCACAGTGCTGATGAAAATAAGGAACTTTCCCATCTCTCTTTCCATGAGAAAGAATACACTCTTGACTAATAATGAACTAGATTGTGAACAGGTCTGTTAATTATGTGCTGCCATATGTGTTCACCTACCTGGTGAGATAGAGCTCAACCTAAGATCTCTATATCCCACATCACTACTTAGAATAGAGGTTTACTTCTTGGAATAGTTTTTCTTGAATTGGCTAAAAAAGTTCAGACACTCCATGTAGCCTTCTGCAATACCATCTGGAAAGGGAATTAACAATCTGGAAAAATAGTCTGTGATGGAATCCTTTGCACTTCACTACTGGTGGAGACTACAGACCAGTTGCATGTTAACAGATGTTCAGAATCTTTTGCAAGTAGTCCATTATGCTTCCGTGGAGACAAATGAAATAAGGTACCAAATTTGCTCTGTAAAACCAAACAAAGCTGAAAAATCTAAACTCTTCAGCCACAGTTTCTGTTCAAGTCTTTCATAGGGATTACATTTTCAAAACAGATTGCTGAAGTGTATTGATGTTAATGAATAATGTTTATTGTATCTGTGAAAATTCCTTCAAGCAAGTCACCATCCAAAAGGGAAAGGTGGGAGCTAAAATATGGAATAAAATTTATGAATTAAAAGTAGTGAATGGCCTAAAATTATCTTTTTAGAGACCAGATGTATTAGAAGAAAGTTAACTGTACCAAGCAGCTTGTTTCACTAGAGTCCTGATAGTAAAGATAATTTTTATACTTATGATCTCTGAACCATTTCTAGTAATTTCTTCAGATATTTTTTGTTTTCTCAATTGTTTCTTCCTTTTTTATAATCTTCTATCCCTAATTATAGAATGGCTTCTTCCAATATTTTCTAATGTTGACAGTTAAAACACACACACACACAAAACACACCAAACTAAACTCTAGACTCAGCCTTCTCCTGCTGTGATATAGTCTACTAGTTTAACTTTATCGAACAAATTTCTCCAATAAGTAGTATTTTAAGTAAACTTTTGTTTCCATTTCTTTCACACAATAGTCTTGTGAAGTAATCCAAACTCAAGAAATATTCTTAATTCAGAATAAGTTAGGATCTGAATATTTGAAATAAATGATTGAATATATTAGTTTTCTTTAAAAGATTTATGTCTTTAATACAGAATTTCTATTTCTATAAATAAATTCCATAGTAAAATTGCAAATGCAGACATATCTGTGCAAAAAGATAATCATTGTTTGGCATTTAAGATTTTAAAAATTTGTTTAATTTATCTCACATTAACTGTAGAATATCAGATGAACATAGAAGAGTAGAGAAGCATGAAAAATTACCCCAACAGAAAAGCTCAGTTCATTAAAATATACAGTTTCTTTAGGATTGTTTTCTTCACACCATGTAATTTAAACTGTGTATAATTTTAGAACACATTTTATTTACAAAAATTTCTTTATAAACAAAATATTAAATGACTTAAAAATATTTCATTATAAGAATTTTTCTTATACAACTATAATGTGTTGCTTTTAATAGCAAAGTATTATACATACTTAATTACTTTCTACTTGTGAATAGATTCAATGTATTTTGACGTATTTCAACAATGAAATATTATATAGCTAGTATAACTGATGATGTGAATGAATTTTTCTTTACAAGATAATAGAGTATATTTGTGTCATTCTCACCTTTAAGTCATGTTGTTTCAATTATAACACCATGTGGAAACAAAAATGTATTTTTGTTAACACAACTAACTCCTAAATCCAAGCCATGAACTTGTTCCAATGCTAAATTAATAAAATGTAAGTTGTTTATGTGATAATAAAAGTGCTGGTAGATGACCGGGAAGTGAAGTAGTAAACATAAAACAATATTGTATCTGTATTACTTAATTTTTAGTAGAACAATTGACTTTGGGAACTTAAGGAGGAATAATTTTTTTTTTTTTCAGAGAAAGGCACATCTGAGCAACAAAAAGAGGTTCCCCATAGGTGCCTCTTAGACATAATTATTGGAAGGTTCAGCCCCCCATTTACAGCCCCAAGTTTCACAAGAGCAAGCCTCAAGTCAAGGGTCTGATTTATTAAGTAGTGGCTTCCTAATTTCACTTAATATATATTCTATCACAAGATAAATGGTCAGTTTCTTACACTATCTTCACTTAGTTGTACAATCATCATCACTCTCAGCTTTAAACAATTATCATAACGTAATACATCCCAGAGATCTTATCAGCTGCTAATTATTCATCCCTAGTATTAGTATAGTTTTGGTAAGATATTCCTATTAAATATAGTCTATAATATGCAATGGGTAGTTTTTCTAGACCACTCTCTTGTTAACTCTCTGCACCAGTGTCACACCTTATAAGTATATCATGCTAACACTGAGTTAGGTTTGTGGTGCACTCTGTAAGTTACATGACTTTAAACAACCGTTTAAGAACATTTCACCTGCAGTGCATCACTGATCTTTATAATCCCATTAATGAACCATAATCACACCTGACCATTCCCATGCCATTAAGTTCATCCTTATTATAATATCCGTACATATTAGATAATCATTCCCCCTTCACTAGCTTCTGTCTATGTCTAAGTCCCCTATATTCTACATTATAAGACACTTATTTTACGTTTTTCATGGAGTTCACATTAGTGGTAACATACACTATCTGTCCTTGTGTGTCTGGCTTATTTCACTCAGCAGTATGTCTTCAAAGTTCATCCATGTTGTCGTATATTGCATGACTTCGTTCCTTCTTGCTGTGTCGTATTCCATCATATGTATATACCATATTTTGTTTATCTGATCATCTGTTGAAGGACATTTGGATTGTTTCCATCTCTTAGCAATTGTGAACAATGCCGCTATGAATATTGGTGTGCAAATATCTGATCGTGTCACTGCTTTCAGATCCTCTGGGTATATACTGAGAAGAGAAATTGCTGGATCATAGGGTAACTCAATATCTAGTTTTCCAAAGAACTTCCAATATGTCTACCAGAGTGGCTGCACCATTATATAGTCCCACCAGCAATGAATAAGAGATCCAATGTCTCCACATCCTCTCCAGCATTTGTAGTTTCCTGTTTGTTTAATGGCAGCCATTCTTATTAGTGTGAGATAATATCTCATTGTGGTCTTGATTTGCATCTTCATAATAGCTAGTGAAGATGAGCATTTTTTCATGTGTTTTTTAGCCATTTGAATTTCCTCTTTGGAAAAATGTGTTTTCACATCTTTTGCCCTATTTATAATTGGGCTGTTTGTACTATTGTCATTGAGTTGTAGGATTTCTTTATATATGCAAGATATCAGTCTCTTATCAGAGACATAGTTTCTAAATATTTTCTCCCATTGTGTCAGCTGCCTCTTCACCTTTTTGACAAATTCCTTTGAGGTACAGAAGCCCCTGATTTTGAAGAGTTCCCATTATTTATTTTTTTTTGTTTTGTTGCTTGTGCTTTGGGTGTAAGGTCTAAGAAGCTACCTTCTATTACTAGGTCTTGAAGATGTTTCTCTACATTGTCTTCTAGGAATTGTATGGTACTGTCTCTTATAGTGAGGTCTTTGATCCATTTTGAGTTAATTTTTGTATAGGGTGTGAGGTAGGGGTCCTCTTTCATTCTTTTGGATATGGATATCCAGTTCTCCAAGCCCCATTTGTTGAAGAGACTGTTCTGTCCCAGTTCAGTGGATTTGGGGACCAATTTCTTGAAATAACTGCTATGTCCCAGAATATCCACAGAGCCTAAGATTCCAGTTTGAGGAATATTTAAATAGAAATAGCACCCCAAGTCAGGACTAATTGAATGTAGACACCATCGGCACTACTCCTAGATATACAGTCTAATTTTTCTTCTCCATTCCTCCTCACCCCACATCTATACTGGAATTGGATCCTACCTGTATAACAGCACCATTGCTACTTCTGGAAATTGAATAGATCTAGCACTTCCTGTCACCAGAATAGACTCCATGTGTTCTCTGCTTCTTCACATCACTAGCTTGCCTTTCAAAACATGATGGAAATGATACTTCAACAATATAGAATGCATTTGATTCCCATTTGAAAAATAAAACAAACTTGCTGAAAATAAGCTCACACACAAGAAAAATTATAAGAAACTGAGATGGTACTAGACTTGAGATGTTAATATACTATTGTTCTGGTTTGCTAATGCTGCTGGAATGCAAAACACCAAAAACAGACTGGCTTTTATAAAAGGGGGTTTATTTGGTTACACAGTTATAGTCTTAAGGCCATAAGGGGTCCAAGGTAATGCATCAACCATTGGGTACCTCCACTGGAAGATGGCCAATGGTGTCTGGTAAATCTCTGTTAGCTGGGAAGGCATGTGTCTGGCATCTGCTTGTCCTTTGCTCCTGGGTTGCATTTCAAAATGGCAGTCTCCAAAATGTCTGTGTCAGCTTCCAACAGTCATCTTCAAAATGTCTGTCTCAGCACCAGCAGTGAGCTCCTTATGTCTGAGATTTTATAAGGCTCTAGTAAACTAATCAAGGCCCACACTAAAGGGGCATGGCCACACCTCCATAGAAATACTGAACCAATAGGTTTCATCCTAATCCACACTAATACAACTGCCCCCACAAAATTGCATTAAAGAATATGGCTTTCTCTGGGGAACATAATATATACAAACCAGCACAACTATCAACATATACCACCTAGCAGATTAGTACATTCAGTAACTCTAGACAGAAAATTACAAAAGAGAACCCTACAATAGTATGTTAAATTGATAAATATATAAGTAAACAAATTGCATTGATAAACTTGTATAAATGTATTTATCTTATAAATTTACCTTCTAAGAAAGATACTATGAAGAAATAAGAGGTCAGACATATAAAAAAGAGCCAAATAGAAATTCTATACATGAAAAAGTTTTATAATGGAAATTAATACTCAAAGGGTAGAATAAATTCTATTTGGGGCAGTCAAGCATAGAATTAATGAATTGGAAGGTAGAAAAGAGGAAATCCACAATTTAAGGTCCAGAGATAAAAGAGGTGAAAAATATGAAGTGTAAAAATACAAAGAATAAAAAGTTTCAACATAGATCTAAGGACATTTGAGATAAGGCAAAGAATATAAAGAATTGATATGAAATAATAAAGTTTATTGCTTAACATTGATGGAGCCATGAGTCCTCAGATTTGTAAAATATTTTTATTGCTCATGATAAATTCAAAACTTCACATTTAAGTACATTGTAGTAAAATGGTAGAATACTAAGTATAAAGGGAAAAATCTTAAAAGATATAAGAAAATATTAAACTATCTCTACAGAATGTCAATATTACTACAAGTGTACTTAAGCAACAATAGAGGTCTCAAGATACTTTGGTGATATCAAAGTGCTGAGAAAAATAATTATCATTCTGGAATTCTATACTGTGATAAACTGTTTTTAAGGGTAAGGGCAATTTAAGACATTTTCAGTAAAAAAAAACATCTGAAAAAAAAAAAAAAAAAAAAAAAAAAAAAAAAAAAAAAAACATCTGAGAGTATCACTCACTGAACCACATTAAATGGATTTCTGAAGGATATTTTTCCAGAAGAAAAAAGTAAGTCAAGAAGAAAGAAGTTGGAAGAATGAATGAATGAGCATAAGAATGAATGAGAGCAGTTGGCAATCTTGTGAGGGGTGCCTCTTTTCCATGCTTTATGTTTCCATGTTGACAGACATCCACTAGACCAAAATTCTTGGCCTCTTGACCCATCTTCTCAATCCCCTCACTATTAAGAGTTGCACAATTGGTGAGTTCTGAAGACATTTACAATCATCCTCTTTTTTTTCATTTGGAAACTCTGTCTGCCTGTAAAATACTTGTGGTGTGTTCTGCTCTTTGAAGATACAAACTATGTAAGAAACTATGAAGGAAGTCTGTGATTTTCTAGCACTTCCCATGACTAGTGGGGAAATTCATATTGTGGGAGAGCTACAAAGCTCATTTGGCTTTCACAATATGCTAAGTTTTCCATATTAGCTTCATTAGTACTATATATAGTATTTTTGTCTCCACCTGATTGACTACATCTTGTAGTTGGTTTCAGATTGGTTGTTTACAAAGAGAGGGTACTATCAATTTATGATGCAAAGTCTAAGAACTTTGATATATTGACCCAGAGACATGTTTGGGAACCAAAGAACTTGAGGTGAGCTTATTAAAGAAAGTTTTATAATCTTAGAATTTGGTAAGGGCTTGTTGCATGAGATTTTGACTTTGTTTGGTTAACTGCAGATTATGCTGGCTCTGTAAACATAATTATTTCTTTAAGTTAAATATGCAGGCATAGACCTTAGGGTTCAAGATTAGTCCTAGCAAATGCAAATACATAGTTGACCTTGCCAGTCTTAGCAAATATAGATCAGCCTGCCTAAGTCCTTAACAATTAGGGACAGCTGAGGCAAAGATTCAATCACAGAGAAAAGAAAGTCAGTATGCAGGCCTTTTAGACATTGGAATGTATTTCACACTTTTATTGGCTTTCTGAGACATATTAGATGGCAAGGGGGCCAGAGATTTTCAACTGAAAAGACAGTTTTGTTCTATATTTATTAGAGAACCCAATTGAACATATAGTTTTAAATTGTAGGGGCCAGGCAGTGTTAGTTGAACTTCCCCAAATTCTAATTTCTCTTTAATGTTGTTTTATATCACATTTTTTTTGGCCAAGGAAGAAAACTCTGAAAGGGAATAATCTTAGTTTTTTATAGTTAGTCTGTAGTTTGGGAGAAAAGAGGATGTTAAAAAATAGAATAAATTCACAGATTTTTAAATGGATAAATATTTACAAATACAAAGGCCAACAGTAAGGAGGATAATACTTTTGGCAAAAATTGAATGTTAGAGAAGAGGAAGAGGTGAAAAAAATAGCTACAAGCAAATTCTGTTACTTAGAACAGGGAATTAACAAAAGAGACCAACAACAAATTATGTAAATATGTAAATATAAAGGTAAACACAGTAAAAAAATTACAAATGGAAAACTGAGAAACTAAAATGTTAATAGATCATACACACACACATATAGACTATGATGTAACTAAGACTTACCATATTTATCAAATCAATAAATGGAAATAATCTTAGCTCACTTATTATAAACTATTTCAAATTACAACTTCATTCCTTCTTGTAGCAGCTCAGTATTCCATTGTATGTATATACCACAGTTCACCATTCTGTTCATCTGTCAATGTACCCTTAGGCCACCTCTATCCACTCCAAATAGTGAATACTGCCACCATAAACCCCACTGTGCAAGTGTCCATTCATGTCCCCCTTTTCAGTTCTTCCCATATATAACCAATAACAGGGTTGCAGGACCATGAGGCAACCCCATGCTTATCTTCCTGTGGAACCACCACACTGTACTCCAGATGGGCTGCACCTTTCTACTTCCCCACCAATGGTGAGTAGGTACATCACATTCTCCACATTTCCTCCAGCACTTGTATCCTTCTGTTTATTTTTTAGACAGTTTTATTCACACACCATACATTCCCTCCTAAGTAAACAATTAATAGTTCCCTTTATAATCACACAGTTATGCATTCACCACCACTATCTATATGAGAACATTTCAATTTCTTCCACAAAGGAAGAGGAAGCAGCAGAAAAAAAAAAAGAAAGAAAGAAAATGATGAATAAAAAGAAAACAGAATAAAAAATAAAGTTAAAACAAAATAATAAAATACAATGAGAAGGTCTGACAACAACACCAATACCAAGAATCCCATACTTCTCCTTTATATTCCCCTCTTATAGACCTTTAGCTATAGTATATTGCCTTTGTTACAATTAATGGAAGCATATTACACGTTATTGTTAACTATAAACTCTAGTTTGGATTGACTTTATATTTTTCCCCAGTACATCCCATTTTCAACACCTTGCAAAGTTGACATGTATTTGTTCTCCCTCATGTAAAAATATTCTTATATTTGTATATTTAATCATAATTATTGACTCTAGGTTTCACTAAATTATTCTGTCCTAGTCTTTATCTTCTGTCTTTCCTTCTGGTGTCCTACATGCCCCTAACCTTCCTCCTTCAGCTGTACTCACAGTCATCTTTTCAGTGTACTTACAATATTGTGCTACCGTCACTGAGTATTGTGTTATCCATTTTGGGATCTATACAATCAATCATGTCGAACATTCTGAACTCCTTTAGCATCAAATTCCCAATATTTACCCCCTTTCTATCTCCTGATATCTTCTTTTTTACACTCTTCTCCAAACACGCTCTTTCCTGTCTTTTCCTATCTGTCTGTATCACTCCCTTTAGTATTTTTTGTAGAGGAGGTTTCCTATTCATGAATTCTCTGTGTTTGTTTATCTGTAAATATTTTAGACTCTCCCTCATTTTTGAAGGACAGTTTTGCCGGATATAAGATTCTTGCCTGGCAGTTTTACTCTTTCAGTATCTTGAATATATCATGCCACTTTTTGTCTGCATGGTTTACACTGAGAAATCTGCATTTAGTCTTATTGAGCTTCCCTTGTATGGGGTGGATTTTTTTTTTCTTGCTGCTTTCAGAATTCTCTCTTTTTCTCTGACATTTGGCAATCTGAATAGTAAGTATCTTGGAGTAGGTCTATTCATATCAATTCTGTTTGGGGTATGCTGTGCTTCCTGTACCTGTAATTTTATGTCTTTCATAAGAGTTGGGAAATTTTCTTTGATTATTTCCTCTATTATACTTTCTGCCCCTTTTCCTTTCTCTTCTCCTTCCAGGACACCTATAACATGTATATTCAGGAGCTTCATGTTGTCATTCATTTCCCTGTGCCTCTGCTTATATTTTTCCATTCTTTTCCCCATCTGTTCTTTTGTGTGTAGGATTTCAGGTGTCCTGCCCTCTAGTTCAGTAATCCTTTCTTCTCCCTCTGCAAGTCTACTGTTCTATGTATCCATTGTGTTTTTCATCTCTTATATTGTGCCTTTTCATTCCCATAAGTTTTGCCATTTGTTTTTTCAAGCTTATGAATTCTTCCTTATGTTCACCAAGTGTCTTTATATCCTTCATCTCTTCTGTTACATTTTCTTTCAACTCATTGATTTAATTTAGAAGATTTGTTTGAACATCTTTAATTAGTTGGTTCAACTCTTGAATCTCAGTTGAGGTGTTAGTTTGTTCCTTTGACTGGGCCATATCTTCATTTTTCTTGGTGAGGCTCAAGATTTCTTTTGTGTGTAGGCATCTGATTTTCTTGATTAGTTTATTTTTGAGGTTTTTTCTCTCTTTTGCCTTGGGTTTTCTTATTGGTTTTCTTTGATCACTATATTTCTTTGTTTCTTTTGCTGGCCAGTTGTCAGATTGGCTCTGTTCCCTGTCTTCCCATCAAATCTGTCAGCCACTGTGTCCTGCCACAGGGATGGGAGGTTGGAACTGGGCACTCAAGCAAGTTCACTGTTTGTGGTAATATAGATCTGCTGGCTTCCAGTGGTGCTATGTTTTCCACCAGTCAGCAAGACATAGCTTTGTTTTAGAGCTCTGCTTTGACAGTTGGGTTGTCCATATTTCACAGTCAAAACTGGTCTAGGTTTCTGTGAATAGCTTGTCGACCAGTTCCTGTGGTCTTAATAACGGGTCTGAAGCATCTTTTTTAAAAGAGTTTCCATTACGTTGTACCTTCCAGACTCTCTAGCAGATGGCACTGTTCAGTAACTTATTCATACTCGGAGGTTTCTTTGCCTTGGATCACAGGCTGCTTCTACACAGGTGAACTGAAACTGTGGGATTCCTATGCCCTCACTTGCTGGCCTATATCTGGCTCAATGTGGGGCAACACCTGTGGCAGAATACTCCTTCAGTTGACCCAATGCTTGAGCTGTCCTCAAGGCAAGGAAATGCTTGCTGGCTGCTTGCTTCTTCCTTTAAGGGTGCAGAAAGGGTTTTCAGACCCAGGGCTGGAAATGCAGTCTCTGTCCACATTTTTCTCAGCTTCTTGGTCCTTCAGTGACCTGGGCCTTGAAATGTGTTCCACTTCCCCTGGATCTTCAAACAGTGGGGGGCATTTCTCAATACTGTGAGAGATTTTAAGTGTGTCTCTGGTTAGAGAGTTACCATCTGCTGATTCTGTGTCTTTCCCACACTCAGCCCAAGTGAGGAGGAGGGGAGAGGATGAACAGGTCTGGGATGGAAGATTTTTCTTCTCTTTCTTCATTTTGGCCCTCTCCTACAGGGTTGTTCTCCAGTCTATATCCTCCTCCAGAGTTTTAAGCCATTTTTAATTGTCCTTTTTATCATTAAATCTCTGAAGAGGAGTTTCAGTAGCTGTTTACATCACCATGTTGATGATGTCACCTCCTTAACCATAAATTCTTAATTCAATAATATAAAAAACTTAAAATGCATAAATCAAATATGCTACTCATAAAAAATAAGAGAAAAAAACAAACAAAAAAGCCAATACAAAGGTAGAAAGAAAATAATATAGATATACCTTGAAATTAATGTGTTCTGAAAGAGAAAAATAGCAGAAGTAATAGATCAATAAGATCGTTTTACAATGATCAATAAATGAGATATACTGCTAAAGAAAAAATGAGAATGACATTACTAAATATACATTCACAGAAACAGAGGGAATTTGCACAACTTTTCTGTGCAAATAAATTTGAAATTTTGGCTTCACTGATAAATTTCTAAAGCAATATAATTTATCCAAGGAGACTCCCAAAAGATACAAAGCCTAAAGAGAATGATTTTCATATGCTAAATAGAGCAGTTTGTCAGATACATCAACTAAAAAAGGACAAAGCCTGCTGGGTTTACGGAATAATTCTACTAAACTTTGTAGAACAGATAAAATCAATGATATTTAAGTTAATATTGAGAAGCATATAATACAAAGGAAGACTTTTAAGTTAATGTCCATGTGTATTAAGTTTGTATCCCTCATCACTGCTAAATTTACTTATTGATTCTTACAGTACGTAGAATTGTTTAGTTTTTTTTGCATACAAAATCATATGGTTTTACTTACTTTCTTTATAATCCTAGTTTTTTCCTTGCATTATGGTACAGTTAGACCTTCTAGACTAAAGATGAAATGAAGTACTGATATTATGAATTCTTTATCTCTGGGGAAATGTTTTCATTATTTTACAATTGAGTTAGATGTTTGCTGTAGTTTTTTCTTGTATATTCTTTTTTTAATCAGATTAAGAAATTTCCTTCTATTCCTAGTTTAGTTTTCTTTTTTTTTTTTTTTCAGATTAAGGACATTTCCTTCTATTCCTAGTTTTTAATTTTTATCATTGTTGAGTAGTGAAAAATTTTAATTCTGTTATTATGGAAAAGTTCAAACATAACATAAATAGAGTAATAAAATAACCCCCATGTATCCTAATACAACTTCAACAATTATCAAAATTCTGCCATTTTGTTTTCTGTTTACCTCTACACAACCCCCAGATCCTCTCAATTAGTATTATTATTTATACTCTTTTGGGGAATAAAATTTACACACATAGAAATGTGCTAATCTTGATGGCCTATGTATATTCCCATGTAACCTACACACCTATCATGATCCAGAAAATATTCATTTCCACAGAGAATTCCCTCATATCACTTACCTGTCAGTCCCACTGTTCCGGCCTGGCCTAGAACATTATATGAATTGAATCATACAATGTTTATTATGTTGTGTAAAATCTTTTTTTTTTTTTTTTGTTTTCTTTTGCATTTTATCATGACTGTAAGTTTTCACCATAGTTGTTTTATTCATCAGTAGATCATTCCATTGTATGGATGTACTACAAATTGTTTATCCAGTTTTCTGAAAAATGACATTTGGGTTGTTTTCAGTGCTCAGCTAATATCAATAAAGCTGCTATGAATATTTGTATTCAAATCATTATAATTAAATATGTTTTCAGTTTCCTCAAGTAAGTAAATGGGAGTAGAATTGCTGGGTCAAAAGTTGGTGTATGTTTAACTTCATAAGAAAAATGCAACATCTTGTACCAAGGGGTTTGTACCAGTTTACATTCCCATAAGGAATATGAGATACTTGCATAACCCCATCTTCACACTCTCAGTCTTTTTAATTTTAGCCATTTTGATGGGTGTATAATGGTATCACATAAGCAATTAATTGGCATGTCCTCAATGACTAGTAACCATGGGCACTTTTTCATATACTTAGTGGCCATTCATATATCTCCTTTGCAGAAATGTCTGTTCACATATTTTGCCTGTTCTCAAATTGTGTTGTTGATCCTTTTTTAAAAAATTGAATTGCAGGAGTTCTTTATATTGTATAGAGTGGTGCCATGCAGTAGAACTCTATGTGATGATGAAAATGTTCTATATCTGCACCTTCCAAGGAAGACACTTTGGGTAGCAGCTACTTTATTGGATATTGAAAGTCTAAATATTTTTTCTATGTCAGATTTGTTTATTGAAAAATTTTTCTCCCAGTCACATCTTGTTGTTACAAGAATATAAAGATGCTGGCAAAGTTGTGGGCATACTTACAGGATATCTCTCAGTCATTGTCTACCCCCATACTTCTATATCTTGCTTGTTTGCATGCAGATGTTTTGATATGTTTCTATTTTGCATCATGGGGGAAATGTTAGGTTTAATGGAATGGCTTGACCATACCTGAAACCCAACACCAGAAACCAGCAGTCCCAGTTGCTTGCCAGGGCAGAAAATGTGCATAGAGTTTGCTTGATACATATCTTTTGCTCAGTGTCAGGGCCCCCTCCCCATGGGGTGTATAAATATCCATCCTTCACACAGCACAGCATCTCTCAACTCCAATGTGAAGCCAAAACAAGTGTCCCAAAATATTAAGAAAACTTCAAAAATGATTTGGTTTTTTTCCATATTTTGTTTTGAGGTGAATAAAAGAGAGCAGTATTGAAAAATGAATGATTTCTTTATTTTCTTCTACTATGCTGTATTTTTCAAAGTATCTGTAGCTATGCAGTACTTTTAAAACTGTAAAGGCATTAAAATTATATTTAAAATAACTATGGTAAAGAAACTTTTGAACAAACAGCATAGAATATTAGTAAGTCATATACATTTTGTTTCATATTCCAGGAATGACTGAGATAAGTGAGGCAAAGAAAAGGAGAGTGGCCCAAAATAATAACTATGTTAGTCACACTGGGAGTGGGGAGATGCTGGGAAGAAGGAGGCATAAATCATAAAAACTTTGCCTGGTAAAAACATGAGCTATCAATGTTGATCTTAATAAATTCACCAACAGCTTCATTTTTATTAAATCCAAAGAACTCTTTTCAGTGTATGTGTGCACATGTGCATGTGCATGCATGCATGTATGTGTTTCCTATTCTGTGGAAGATTTTGTGAAAAACTGGTATTATATCTACCTTAATGTTTGGATGAAACCCTTGGTGATGCTTCCGTAGACAGTTTTGTTTCCTGAGATTTTTATATTGGATTTAATTTCTTAAAATATGTCAGACTACTTAAATTTTCTACTTCTTCTCTTTTATCAAAATAAGTGTCCATTTTGTCCACATTGGCAAAGGGATTGTACAACTAAGTGATGATAATGTGAGATATGGATGGATTATCGTGGACATAACTTTTGCTGTGTGAACTTAGGAACCCCCTAAGTCAAGCCCTCGATCTTGAGGCTTGCTTGGGTGAAACTTACGGTTGTAAAAGGGAGGTTAAGCCCACCTATATTTATCCCTAGGAGTCACCTTCAGAGAACCTCTTTTGTTGCTCAGATGTGGACTTTCTCTTTCTAAGCCTAACTGTGCAAATAAATTCAACGCCGTCCTCCCAATGTGGGACAGGACACTCCAGATGAATGAGTCTTCCTGGTGACCTGGGAAAAGGATTCTGGAAATGAGCCTGACCTGGCATTGAGGGATTGAGAATGCTTTTTTCACCAAAAGGTGGGAAAAGAAAGGGAACAAAATAAGGTTTCAGTAGCTAAGAGTTCAAATAGAGTCACGATGCTATCCTGGAGGTTACTCCTATGTAAGCTTCACCTAGATATGCCAAATGACCACAGTATGATAACCCCAAGTCAACAGTAGTCCCCCAAACCCTAAAGAATACCTGGATACCTATCTGAGACTCTATAAAATTTTCACTCACTAAGTTTATTCTTCAGAAACTTAAATCCTTCAGAGAACTCCTATGCCAGCTAAAAACTCAGAGGCAATAGCCTCTTCAAGAACATCAACCAGATGTGTCCCCTTTTCCCATAATGTCAACACCCCTTTTCTACATGAACAAGTTAGGGTGGTCACTGCCTAGACATCCCTGAAGATAAGGAAAGTGATTAAATTAGAGGAAGGGGTAGCAACAGACAAGACAAAAAAAAAAAAAAAAAAAACAGAAAACATCAGACTGCTTAGATTTTCTACTTCTCTTTTATCAAAATAATTGTCCATTTTGTCCACATTGGCAATTTATTAGCAAAACATTCTAATGATATTCTATTATAGTCTTTTCATTTTTTTTTTTTTTTGGTTATGCTGTGATTTCCTTTTTTCATTTGCAACATTAAACATTTAGGTTTTCTCATGTATCCACATTGCTTGGTACTTATCAATTTTATCAAACTTTTGGTTTCATTTATGTGTTCTTGTGTCTGTTCCTTAATTTCACCAAAAGGTGCTCTTATTTTGGTATTTCTTTTATTTTAACTCCCTTAGAGTTGAGTTGCCTTTTTTATTCCCTAGGTTTTTGAGGTAGAATGTTAAATTTTTAAATAATTAGCAGCTTTTTTACTTTTCTAATATATGCAATTAAGGATAGTATCTTCTTCAAAGCACCACTTTAGCTGTACTCCAAAAGTTTTAATATGGCATATCTTCAAAATTCAATTAAAAATGTTCTCATTTCTGTTTTCATTTTTCATAAAATTATATCTTAATATATATTTTAATATTTATATATAATTTTCAATATATTATATATATGCAATTATATACAGAATAAGAACATCTTATATGTGTAATTTCTAGGTGGCATTTTTCTTGTTATCTTTCACTTATTGGTTTTGAGTTAAATTCTACTGTGGTAGAGAGCCTACTTTAAATTATTTCAATCTTTGGAAATTCCATGAGGATTTATTATATCCTAACATATAGTCAATTTTGATAAAGATTCCATGTACCTTGGGAAGAATGTGATTTCCTTAATTGTAAGATGCATTTTCAATATATTTTACTTGGGTCAGTTTTACTAATTGTTGTTTAGATCTTCTATGGAGTTATTTATTTTTTGTCTGTTTCTTCTATCAGCTATTGAGAGAGGTGTGTTAAAGTCATCCATAATGATTTTAGAACTATTTCTCTATTTAGTTCTATCAAGTTTAATTTCACATAATTTGAAATATTATTGGATGCATAGAAATTTGGGATTGCCATAGCACCCACTTGGTTTGGTCACTGTCACTAAGAAATGTTCATCTTGAGAGTGACATCATCAACATGGCAACATAAAACATCCCTTGGAAAATTCTCCCCTCAAAATCAACTAATAGAAAGATGCATCCCATTTGTTTGGATCTCTGGAGTACAATAGAGACTGGAGAAGGACTACACAAATGCTGAATTGAAGAAAAAGGAAAAAAGAAAACAAAGCAAAATCAAGTAGGAGATTTGCATCCTAGACCTGCCAGTGTGGAACCTACCCCCTACCCCCCACTTGGTCCATGCAGCTTGGGAGTTGCACAGAGACAGCACAGCCCGGGTACCTCTTGCTGCAGATGTAGACTACAGAGCCACTCAAAGAACTGAGTTGGAACCCCACACATATCCCATCACAGAGAACCAAGTCCACAGAGTCTGATGGAAGAACACAAGCAGCCAAGGAGTGCCACATACATAGTGGTTTATGTATCTTTAATCAAATTGCTAATCCTGTCTAATTTTCTGAAGTCTATTAGCACATTAGTAGTTGGACAGAACTCCCATGATTAAGTTAAAATAATGAAAGAAAATTCTCTCATTTAAGATTTTTTTAAAATTAAGAGTTAATGATCATATAAATGCCTTTTAACATAGATCATATCTAATCCTTATCAAGTCCAATTTACAGATAAGTAAAAAACTGAGAAGCTAACTAATAAATTGAAATGTTGAATGTTGTGGAATGAGTTCAAAATGCTGTTGCAGGGATTCAATCCAGAGTCTCTTACTTGAAGTCCAATTCTTCCTATTTTTTTTTCTTTTTTTTTTCCTTACATTTGGTTTGTTCTCCCCTCCACCCCCAACATCATCTTACCACCCTATTATTAACACCTTGTATTAGTGTGGTGCATTTGTTATAATTCATGAAAGAACATTTTTATAACTGTAGTATTAACTACAGTCCATTGTTTACAACAGGATTCACTGTGTTATACAGTCTTATGTTTTATCTTTTAATTTTTACTCTAGTACATATATATGGTCTAACATTTCTTGTTTTAACCACATTCACATATTTAATTCAGATCCATTAATTACACTCACATTAGTGTGCTACTGTCACCACCATCAAATTCCAAAATTTTACAATTAAGCTAAATAGAAATTTTGTACAAATTAAGCATTAACTCTCCATTCTCTATCTCAACCCAGACCCTTGTAGTATATATTCTGGATTCTAACTCTATGAGGTTGCTTTTCCTAATTATTTCATGGCAGTGAGATCATATAATATATGTCCTTTTGGGTCTGGCTTATTTCACTCAGCATAATGTCATCAAGTTTCATCCACATAGTCACATGTATCAGGACGTCATTCCTTTTTTATGGCCAAATAATATTCAATTATACCACATTATGTTTATCTATTCATTGGTTGCTGGACAGTGGGTTGCTTCCATCTTTTGACAATTGTGAATAATGCTACTATGAAGGTCATGTGCAAATATCTGTTCCAGTCCCTGATTTCAATTTTTGAGACATATTCCCAGTAGAGGGATTCTAGGTCATATGGAATTCTTTCTATACTTAGCTTTCTGAGGAACTGCCAAACTCTTCTACAATGGCTGCACTGTTCCACATTCCCACCACTTATGAACTTATGAATGAGTATTCCTATTTTCTACACATCCTCTCCAGCACTTGTAATTTTGTTGTGTTTTTTTTTGATAATAGCCATTCTAGTGGGTGTGAAATGGTATTTCATTGTGGTTTTGATTTGTATTTCCCTAACAGCTAGTGATTTTGAGCATCTTTTCATGTGTGTTTTTTTTTAGCCATTTGCATATCTTCTTTGGAAAATGTCTCCTCAAGCCTTTTGCAGGTTTTAAATAGTATTGTTTGTCTTTTTATTTTTGAGTTGTAGGATTTCTTTATATATTCTGGTTATTAAACCCTTATTAGATATATGGTTTCCCAATATTTTTCCCCATTGAATAGATTGTCTTTTCATTTTCATGATAAAGTCCTTGGATGCAAAAACGTTTTTAGTTTTGATGAGGGCCCATTTATCTATTTCTTCTTTTGTTGCTTGTGCTTTGGGTGTAAAATCTAAGAAACCACTGTCTAACACAAGATCCTTTGTTTTCTTTTAGGATATTTATAGCCTTTGTTTATAGTTATGTCTTTGATCCATTTTGAGTTAATTTTTGTATATGGTATGAGATATGGGTCCTCTTCCATTCTTTTGCATATGAATGACCAGTTTTGCCAGCACCACATACTGAAGACACTATTCTGTCCCAATTGAGTGTACTTGGCAAAATCAGTTGGCCATAGATGAGGGTCTATTTCTGAACTCTTAATTCATGTTCCAGTACAATGCTATTTTGACCACTGAAGCTTGGTAATATGTTTTAAATTCAGGAAGTATGAACCCTCCAGCTTCTTTCTACTTTTTCAAGATGTTCTTGGTTATTCAGGGCCCCTTACCCTTCCAAGTAAATTTGATAATTGGCTTTTCGATTTCTGCAAAGTAGGTTGTTGGAATTTTGATTGGGATTGCATTGAATCTGTAAATCAATTTGGGCAGAATTGATATCTTAATAATATTTAGTTTTCCAATCCATGAGCAAAGAAAGTTCTTCAATTTATTTAAGTCTTCTGTGATTTCTTTTAGCAATGTTTTGTAGTTTTCTGTGGACAAGTCCTTTGCATCTGTGGTGAAATTTATTCCTAGATATTTTATTCTTTTAGTTTCTATTGTAAATGGATTTTTTTTCATTTGCTCCTCAGATTGCTCATTACTGGTGTCAAGAAGTACTATTGATTTTTGTGTGTTGATCTTGTACTCTGCCATTTTGTGAATTTATTTGGTCTAGTAGCTTTGTTGTTTATTTTTGGGGACTTGTATATATATATATATATATATATATGTATGTGTGTGTGTATATGTATATATATGTGTATATATATATATATATATATATATATATATACACATATATATATGGATAATATCATCTGCAAATAGTGAAATACTTTATTTCTTTTTTCTTGCCTAATTGTTCTGGTTAGAACTCCCAGTGTTATGCTGAAAACAGTGGTGACAGTGGCCATTCTTGTCTTCTTCCAGACCTTAGAGGGAAAGATTTCAGTATTTCACCATTTAGTATAATGTTAGCTGTGGGTTTTTCATATATGCCCTTTATCATATTGAGGCAGTTTCCTTTGATTCTTATTTTTTGAAGTGTTTTTATTAAGAAAGGACACTGGATATTGGCAAATGCCCTTTCTGTGTCAATTGAGATGACCACATGGTTTTTCCCTTTGATTTGTTAATGTGGTGTATTACATTAATTGATTTTCTTATGTTGAACCAACTTCACATTCTTGGGATAAAACTTGATCATTGTGTGTCACTCTTTTAATGTGCTGTTGGATTCAATTTTCAGGTGTTTTTATGAGGATTTTTGTATTAGAGACATTGGCCTATAATTTTATTTTCTTATACTATCTTTTTCTGGCTTTGGTATGAAGATGGTGTTGGCCACGTAGAATGAGTTAGGTATTGTTCCCTCCTCTTCAGATTTTTGGATGAGTTTGTGCAGAGTTGATATTCATTCTTCTTTGAATGATTGGTAGAAATCACCTGTGAGGCTGTCTGATTCTGGGATTTTCTTTGTTGGGAGGTTATTGATGACTGATACAATCTCTTTACTTGCGATTCATCTGTTAAGACCTTCTAGTGCTTCTGTAGTCAGTGTAGGTTGTTCACGTATTTCTAAAAATTTGTTTATTTCATCTAGGTTTTCTAATTTGTTGGCATACAGTTGTTCATGGTATTCTGTGATGATCCTTTTTTTTTCCTGTGGGGCCAGTAGTTATGTCTACCCTCTCATTTCTGATTTTGTGTCTTCTCTCTTTTTTTTTCTTTATCAGTCAAGCTAAAATTGTTTGTCAGTTTTATTGATCTTTTCAAAGAACCAACTTTTGGTTTTGTTAATTTTATCTATTGTTTTTCTCAATTTCATTTATTTATGCTCTAATATTTGTTATTTCTTTCCTTCTGTTTTATTTTGAATTAGTTTACTGTTCTTTTTCTAGTTCCTCCTAGTGTGCAGTTAGGTCTCTGACTTTAGCTCTTCTTTTTTAATGTAAGCATTTAGGGCTGTATGTTTCCCTCTCAGCACTGCCTTCACTGAATCCCATAAGTTTTGATATGCTGTGTTTTCATTTTCATTTGTCTCAAAATGTTTACTAATTTCCCTTGCAATTTCTTCTTTGACCTACTGTTTGTTGGAGAGTGTGTTATTTAACTTCCACATATTTGTGAATTTTCCAGTTTCTGCCTGTTATTGATTTCCAGCTCCATTCCATTATGGTCAGAGAAGATGCTGTGTATAATTTAAACTTTTTTAAATTTTTTAGAAACTTGTTTTATGACCTAAGAAGTGGTCTATCCTGGATAAAATGGCCCATGAACATTTGAATAGAATATATCCTGCTGTTTTGGGGTGCAATATTCTATCTGTATCTGTTAGGTATAGTTCATTTATCATGTTATTCACATTCTCTGTTTCCTTTTTGATGTTCCATCTATTGTTGAGAGTGGTGTATTGAAGTGTCTAACAATTATTTAGAGACATCTATTTCTCCCTTTATTCTTGCCAGTGTTTGTCTCGTATTTTGGGGCACTTTGATTGGGTGCATAAATATTTATGGTTGTTATTTCTTCTTAGTAGATTATTCCTTTTATTAATATATACTGTTCTTCCTTGTTGCTTATAGCGGTTTTGAATTTAAAGTCTATTTCATCTGACATTAATATAGCTATCCCAGCTCTTTTTTGGTTGCTATTTGCATGGAGTACATCTTCCCGTCCTTTCAGTGTCACCCTATTTGTGTCTGTGTCTAAGGTGATCCTCCTGTAAACAATATATAGTTGTATCATGCCTTTATCCATTCTGCCAACCTGTGTCTTTTGATTGAAGAGTTTAATCCATTAACATTACAAAACCTACATCTGTAATATACTGATTTGAAATGATCCCATCTTGAATTCAGAAGCACACATGTTCTCTGTTCCAATATCCCTCTGTTTCCTTTCTTTATGTTGTTTTTGTCCCACTTTAACCCTCTATATTTTGCATGCCCATTATCAGGAAAAATGCCTTTTCCTTTCAATTGTATTCTGACTTTTATACAAATTAATGAGTAGAGTTGTATACTGAGGATACAGTACTATTGAGTTTTGCATTTACTCTTTTCATTAACTTATTGAAGCTCTTCATTTCTTCACACTACTCCAAGCCACACTCTCCTGTTTTTTCCTTTCAATCTGCAGAAATCTTGTTAATAATACTTATAGGGCTGGTTTCTTGTTGACATACTCTCTCAGTTCATGTTTATCTGTGAATATTTAAAAACCTCTCACATTTGAAGGACAGTTTTACTGGTTAAAGAAATTTTGGCTGGCAGTTTTTCTCTTTCAGTACCTCAAGTATATCACTGCCTTTTTGCCTCCATGGTTTCTGATGAGAAATCAGGGCTTAGGGTTACTGAAGATCGTTTGTATGTGACAAACCACTTTTGCTGCTTTCAGAGTTCTCTCTTTATCTTCGGGATTTCACATTTTGATTATGTATCTTGGAGTAGGTGTATTAGGCTTTATTCTCTTTGTGGTTGTTGCATTTCTTGGGCACATATGTATTTGTCTTTCATAAGAGTTGTGAAATTTTTGCCATTATTTCCTCAAATATTCTTTCTGCCCCTACTCCCTTTTCTCCTCCCTCTGAGACACCTAATACACATGTTTGTGCATATAGTGCTGCCACTCAAATCCCTGAGACACTGTTGAATTTTTTCTGTTTTTTCTCTATATCTTCTTCTGACTATGATTTTGATTTTGTGTCTTCTGATGCACTGGTTCTTTTTTCTGCCTGCTCAAATTTACTGTAGTAGGCCTCTAGTTTATTTTTAGTTTCTGTTATTGTAGCATTCATCTCCATAATTTATTTTTCTTTTCATACTTTTACATTCTTCTTCACACTCAGACATTGTCTTGATACCCTTTATCTCTTTATGCATATTTTCTTTTACCTACTTTAATCGATAGAATTGTTTGAACTTCTTTGATTATTTATGCCAATTCTGCATCTCCTTCAAAGTTTTAATTTGTTCCCTTTACTGAATCATATCTTCCTGTTTCTTAGCATTATGGCTTGTAATTTTTTGCTGATGCCTGGGCATATGATTATCTTGATTAGTTAACTCTGAAGGTCAGTTTCTCCCTCTTGTCTAGGACTTAAATGCTGACTGGTTTTGTGTTAAGGCTTTTCTTTGATGCTTGATCTAACTTTTTCTAGAACTTTAAAAATAGCCCATTTTAGCTGTTCAGATTTTCTCAGCTCTTCATCTGATTCTTGTCCTAGATATGTAGTACAATAGTTAAGACTGTATTTTTTTGCAATTGTTTCACCTCCAGAGAGGGCTTTCTTTCCACTATTCCTTCTCCCATTATCTTGATTTGTTCTGTTTGTTTTTGTGTACACTTTTATCCCCAGTTCTTATGATTTGTTTAAATTCTTTCAGTCAATGCCCCATTTTCCTTACAGTTTCAATTCTCAGACCTGATCCATATCACAGCAGTTGAGTTTAAACTATCTTCCACATATCTGAGTTTTTTTCTTCTTTTTTTCTTTGTTTGCCTTTAGTTTCTCCCTATTAGGGTATCTGACCCTTGGGAGCTAGATAAGATCAATCCAGAAAGGTGGGTCACTTCAGAAGTTCATTTTACCTATAGGTGGGCCACCAACTGAAACTGGAATGATTGCATAATGAATGCACAATTCTTGCCAGCATTTCTATCACAATCTTCTTTCTTTTTTTTTCCCTTTCCTATGCAGCAGTCCTCAGCAGCTTATGTTCTGTGCTGGGTCTCTGTGGAGTTCAGTCCCTGTGCCTGGATATGTGTGGAGTTCTAACTCACTGCTTCACTGCTGTGAGTGACTTTCAGCCTCTGTCCATGATAGGAGGAACCCAGGTCTTGCTGTCTCTGCAGCTCCCAATGGTGCAGAACTGAGTAAGGGGAAGGGACTGGGAACTGACTGGTGGTCCAAGATGGAATTTTCCTACCTGATTTTTTCTGTTTCTTCATTTCAGCATTTGTTGCATCCTTCTCCTGGCTCTACCATTCCACAGAGTTCTAACCAAATGGTATTTCTCCTTTTATTCACTAAATCTCTGGGGATGGAGGATTTTTCATGGGATATGTTATATCATCATGTTGATGACATCACTTTCCCCTCATACTTGATGTGGCCCACACTTTGTATGTGACTTTTAGGAGCCTTGTTGAGCCTTCAGTCTAGTTATAGGCCTGGACAGAAAGAAGGTGGGGTGGGGTGGGTTATGAGAGAAACTAGACTGCATTGCAAGCCAACTACCTCAGAGCATTCCTCTATAGTTTCATCTGGTGAATCAGGGTTAATATCTTCCAATGGCAGTATGAGGACTATTTCCTCAGGGGAGGCAGTTGCAGGTTTATCACCACTGTAGGGTTAATCTTTACAGGTATAGGCAGCACGGCATATTCCTCAGGGCAGACTGGAGGTTAGGTAGCTGATTCTTCATTGTGGACAATTACAGGTTTATCTGAAAAAGAACACTCATCTAAGGTTTAATGTTCCCACCATCTTCATTAACTGCTCAAATGTCCGCATTCCAATTTTCAGGATCCCATTCCTTCACAACAAATGGCCTCTTTTTAAGAGCAGACACCTTGTAAGGCTGGGAATTCAATTTACTTTGTAATTAAGCCACTCACACAATGAGAATCTGGGTCTGGTTTTCAGAAATCTCAAGTCTGTAGTTGAAGAAATAAGAGTTCCTTTCAGGGAACATAGACACTTTCATGCCCTTCATGCAGTGCTCAGGTTGAGAATTTTAAGACTTGAGCTCATCCCTTTCTTTAACAACTGTATTCAGAGTATTTAGGAACAAGCAGCCAACATCATTATACTTTTTAACTACAAAAATTCTGTCAAGATATTAAATATATTGGCCCTCAGAGCCTTGATTTATATAAGCATTTAAGTAGCAGTATACAGTGGTGATATTTTGGGTATCTCTATTGCCAATTCATATCAATGCCAACTTGATCTTTGGAGATAGATTCATTAATGGCTTTTAATCTAATCAGATTAGAGAACCAATTTCAAAAACCCCAGAACCAATGAAGTGATCTCATTCTTAAGATTCTGTTTTGTAAGAACCACTCTTAGTACCAAAATTTATTGTTATTTTTAATTTGTTGATATAAATATTAATTGCTGTAAACTTTCTTGAACACTGCTCTGGCTATGTTTCATAAAAGCTGTTATATTGTCTTCATAACTTTGTTTCCTTAAAATTCTGCAAGTTCATTTGGCAATTTCCTTTCACTGTGAGTTGATCATGTTTTTATATTTACAAATAATTTAAAATTATTTTTTCATTATTTTAATTTGCTTTGTTTGCATCATAATCATATAATTTTTACTATTTATATACTTATGAATGCTTAATTTCTATTAGAAAAAAGAGGTTTTCTATCATCCAGTGTCAGAATTAAAACATTCATCTATGTATTTATGTACCTAATTGAATTATACACTGTGAATTATTGTATTTCCAGTGTTTCTTTTGGGAGTAGAGATGTGCTAATGTCTACTATTATTATTTTTTTCTGTTTATTTTTAAAACTTCTTTAGAATTTCTCTATAAATGTTGTTGCTTCTTTGTTAGGTGCATATTAATGTTAATAATGTACACAGTATATTGATTTGCCCTTTTAGCATTTTGTAGTGTCTTCCTTTGTCTATTTTTTCTTTCATATTTATGTTCCAATTCTTGTCTGATTATTATTAGTGTTTTCCTAGTATGTCTTTATCCATCTTTTATTTTAAAATCAATCTAAAACTCCTTTTCCTTATGTGTGCCTTTCATATGCAGTACAGAGTTATGTATTCCTTTTCTGGCCAGTGTGATCATTATTTTTTTTTTTAATTGAAGATATTGAGCACCAACATAACTTACATAACTGATATAATTGGTCTTCATCTGGTTGTATTATATATGGGAAACTAAGTGAAAGACTTTAATAAATGATAAATGACATAAAATGGTACATAACATAATATAATTAATATTATATAAAGATGAATTCATCATGTGTTTACTTTTCTGGTATTTTTGTATTCCAGCAGATATGTATTTTTTCTGATGGTCACCTTTATATAATATCCTTAGTTACCATATATTAAAATATATTTCCTATAACTTTAACTTTAGTTGAGAAAGACCCAGAAGGAATTATAAAAGATCAACTCAGCAGGATAATCATATAGACATATTATATTACTATATTATTATGGTTATTTCTTTAAAATATTTTCTATTAATTTCCTACTATGGCTAATGATTATATTCACTAATAACCTATTCTCTTCCCTCCATTCATTCTCCCCAGAATTTAATTTCATTCTAGTTAATAACTATGAGTAACACTCATGAAGGTTATTTTACTTTTTATTTATACCTTGTCTTCTTTCCTTTTTGTTAGTTTAATTATATATATTTTAAGGATCATATAAATTTGTGTTATGTTCTAGCATTTTTATTTACATCATTTAGTCTTAGGTCTTTATTAAATATATTCAATACTCACCATCAAAACTTAGGACAGAACTTCCCCATGATTTTTAATTTGTCCAGAAGTTATTCTCTTGTGGATTCCCAAGGAAGGGTTTGTGGAACTATTACCTGAATTTGAGAATGTGCATTACATTGGGTTTGTTCATAAGTGACATGGTCTTTTTCATAGTCGCTGACAAAATAGTTTTGTTTAGCTGTAAAGTCCAGTATATTTAATAAATAAGTCTTGTGTTGACTTTTCTGATTAATTTCTCTAGTACATCTCTAGTGTTTTCTTTCAACATGTAGATTCAATTTTTGTACTTTATAAAGTTTTGTTGAGTTAAAATTTCTAGAATTTGCTGTATTCCATTGTGTGAGTGTTTGTCTTCAAAGGACTCAATTATATACATGGCGCATCTTTTTTAAATCCTCTCTCTTCTATCATTCTCTTAATCTATTTTTTTAAAATATGTATTTAATTTTTGTGCTTAGTAAATTTCTTTTGTCTTCTTCCATTTATCATATATTTCTTGCTCTTGTGTTCATTGTAGTTTAGTCTTCATATCTAACATTTTAATTAATTTTTTTCAAATGCTGTCATCCTTCTTTTTCTGCTCTGCCATTGTCCAGTCAATGGATTTGGCAGCCTTGAGGAATATCAATTAGCCATAGATGTGAGGGGGTATTTTTGAACTCTGAGTTAGTTTCCATTGGTCATTGTTTCTATTGTTATGCCAGTACAATGCTGTTGTGACCACTGTAACTGTGTAATATGTTTTAAAGTCAGGGAATATGAATCCTCCAACTTCATTCTTCTTTTTCAAGATGCCTTTGGCTAATAGGAATGTATTACTTCTCCAAATTATTTGATAATTGGCTGTTGGATTTCTGTAAATAGGCTGTTGAAATTTTGATTGTGATTGTTTTGAAGCTGTAAATCAGTTTGGGTAGACATGCTAATATTTAGTCTTCCAATCCTGAACACAGAAGGTTCTTCCATTTATTTAGGTCTTCTTTGATTTCTTTTAGCAATGTTTGGTAGTTTTCTGTGTGTAAATCCTTTATATCCTTGGTGAAATTTATTCCTAGATATTTTATTCTTTTAGTTGCTATTGTAAATGAATTTTTTCTTCATTTCTCCTCAGATTGCTCATTAATAGTGCATGAAAACACTACTGATGTTTGCATGTTGATCATGTATCAAGACACCTTGCTAAAGTTGTTTATTAGCTCTAGTAGCTTTGTTGTACATTTTTCGGGACTTCCTATAAATAGCCTCATGTCATCTATGAATAGTGAAAGTTTTAGTTCTTCCTTTCCAATTTGCATGATTTTTATTTGTTTTTTCTTGCCAAACTGATCTAGTTAGAACTTATAGAACAATGTTGAATTACAGTAGTGACAGTGGGCATCCCTGTCTTGTTCCAGATCATACAGGGAAAGTTTTCAGACTTTCACCATTAAAAAGTCAGCTGTTTTTCATATATGTCTTTTATAACATTGAGGAAATTTCCTTCCATTTCTATCTTCTGAAGAAAGGATGCTGGTTTTGTCAAGTGTCTTTTCTGTATAAATCAAGATGACCATGTTTTTTTCCCCTTCAATTCGTTAATATGGTGCATTACAAAATTGATTTTCTTGTGTTGAAACACCCTTGCATTCCTGAGATAAAACCCACTTGTTCATGGTGTGTACTTCTTTTAATGTGCTGTTGGATTCAATGTGCAAGGATTTTGTTGAGGATTTTTGTATCTGTACTCATTATAGAAATTGGTTGGTAATTTTCTTCCCTTTTAGCATCTGTATCTGGCTTTGGTATTAAGGTGATGTTGGCTTCATACAATGAGTTAAGAAGTGTTCCTTCAATTTTTTTGGAAGAGTTTGAGCAGGATTGGTATTAATTATTCTTGGAATGATGAGTAGAATTCACCTGTGAAGCCATCTCATCCTGGGTTTTTTTTTTGTTGGGAGGTTTTTCAGTCTGTGGAACTCCTTTTAGTATGTCTTCAAGAGGGGGTCTCTTGTTGATGAACTCTTTTAGTTTCTATTTATCTGTGAATATTTTCAACTCCCCTTCATTTGTTATACAATTTTATTGAGATGTATTCAAATACCATACAATCATCCAAAGTTTACAATCAGTTGTTTACATTATCATTATATAGCTGAGCATTCATCACCACAACCAATTTTTTGAACATTTTCATTACTCCAAGAAATAAAAATAAAAATAAAAATAAGAATAAAAATTAAAAGTAAAAAAGAATATCCAAAATATCACATACCCATTCCCCGCCTCATTCATTTACTTTTTGTCACCCTTTTTTCTACTCATCTGTTCATACATCAGACAAAGGGAGTGTGGGCCATAAGATTTTCATAATCACACTTATAGTAAAAGCTATATAGTTACATGATCATCTTCAAGAATCAAGGATACTGGATTGCAGTTCAACAGTTTCAGGTATTTCCCTCTAGCTATTTTAATACACTAATAACTAAAAGGGGATATCTAAATAATGTATGAGTCTTTTTTGCACTCCTGTGTAAATTAAACTTTTGGAGCCTTCTCCAACTCCACTGTACTTTTTGGCAGATCTGCTTGTTGAGGATTACATTCTGAGTGCTGTATTCTCCTTTTGGAGGTATATATTTACTGGTTGTTTCTGTATTCTGTGGTTCTTAGAAACCTCACCTCACATTTATCATCTACGGACACTTCATAAGCAAAGTCTGTGTGTCTGATTTGGTATTGATTGGACTCTATATACTCATATTTTAGGATTTTTAAATATCATTATCATGCTGTCCATTATTCTTCTTCTACCTTAGTGTTTATGTCTATTTTAGGAGTGCATTTTTATAGATTTAAAAAATCCCTTTAAAATAATCTTGCTCTGATGCAATATCCCCCAAGATTTATAAATACACGCTTCTAAAGAGCATCTTTTCACTGGGGTCTCTACCTTTCTATAGCATAAAAATTCCACCATTTTTGTGATAATCATCAATAGAACAAGTTGAGATAACTCTGAGATTCAAAATTTGCATCAATTGGTTATATAATTTTATAATTTTTCTCTATTTCATTTTTGAAGATATAAGCATTTGCCACTCAACACTCTCTCCCAAGTGGACACTGAGAGACTAATAAAAAGTCAATTTGCCAGAATGAAATTGAATTTCCAGTGGATTTTGGACTATTTGCATAAACTTAATTAGGATTCATTACAGATTCTCTGCCTTCAATCTCTGCCTTTTGATATACGCAAAACTGGCCATCCCCTTTTCCCATCCATTTATTGCTTGGCAGGATGACTTACTTTGGTGGTACAAAATTATTCAAATTAAAAAGCTCGTTTAAAATTGGGGAATCTATCAAATCCATTGTTAATGAAATAAAATCTGTAGGGTAAATTTTAGCAACATTTTCAAAAACTATATCCTTAAGGGATGATTCCTTTTAGTATTATAAGTGCTTCTAATGCAAAGAATTTCTTAAGCAATTAAGCCTTTAGAACAAGTGAGCCACTTCTTGCATTCTTCTTCAATAATTCTAATTAATATGGTCCCATGGGTATATTGAAATTTTATAAAGAGAGTAAACTGACAAATTCTATTGAAATAAGATTTTACTTCTACAGAATATTAATCTAAATTTTAAAGGTCTTGTTTTGCTAATAATGAATTTGAAAGATTTTGGATAAATGAATAAAGAAGAAAGATACTAAGCAAACCTGGAAAAATGTTGCACCTCAATTTAAAAAAATAGCACTTTTCTTTAGAAGGAGAGTCAGAAAGTATTAGGATGACACCAAGTCTAAAAACCTGAGTCATTCAAGCTCAGAAAAATCACCAGTTGGATATCTTCTTGGAAGTATGAATATAAGAGCTGGTAAATAAAGCATTTGACATTTTTCTGAACAAGATAAGTAGAAAGAATGAAAGAAAAATAAAGAGTAACTTCCAAACAAGGAAAAAAAAAGGGAAATTAGGAATATTTTTAGTGGCAGAAATGCCATTTGTATAAGAGTTGGAAATACAGAAATGCATCATTTAATTCAGTCATTTTTGCATGGGAACAAAGTATGAAAGTGGTGTAGATATTATGCTCTTACTGAATAAAGAAGGGATAGGACATAAAATTCAATTATTAGAGATTATTTTTGGATGCTTTTTGTTAAATTTTTTCTTGTAAAACTTGAATAACTTCAATGCCATCCCTCCATTGACAACCCATATATTACTTTAATTTAGTTTTTGTAGCTACCATCAGGGACATATATGCCAAGGATCATCAAAGGGAGAAAATGAAAAGCAGTGAGCTCCAACATAGAGAGTGGGGAAAAAAATCAGTCATTTGTTGTATTAGCTTAATTTTGGCTTTAAGTGAAAAGTGGATTGTCAAGTTTTAAATACAGTTTTAATGGTTGAAGAAACTTGTAGTATTTTATTCTCTCTGACTTTTAAAAATAATGCAAAAGGATGGTGGCATAGAGGGGAGTGGAAGCTAGTTAGTCCCCCTGGAACAACTAATAAACAACCAGGAACAGCTAGTAAATAATCCGAAATAACTGCGGAGGGACAAAAATGACCATCCACTTATCATACACGAACCTAAATTGGGAGGAATGCCTGAGATTGCAGCATAAAATCTGTAAGTAAAAACTGTGGATCCAAGCCAGGAGCTCCCTCCCCCCACGGCCTGAGCTGCAAAGCCTCGTGGTGCTAGAGAGCAGCTCTCTCTGAGCAAGTGAATACAGCTCAGCTGAGCTCCAACTGGGGTTTTAATTAACAAATGTGGACTGCTCAATGCAAGTTATGAATCCCCAAAAAGCAGACAGATTTTGGTGATGACTGACCTTGGAGAGCCAGAGGGTGGCCACAGTCTGGCCCTGAAGGGGGCTTTCTGTCCCTTTTTCATTTCAGGGAGACAGTCTCAGCCATTTTCAGTTCCCAGTGCTCTGAACCAGACAATGGTGGAGATAGCACAGGTAGAGAGAGACCACTGAAATGCTAATGGCCTCTCCCTAGGGGATCTCTCTTCTCCAAGAGGAAAGAGGTGGGGCCCAGCTCTATTACCCGCCTTCCATTCAGAACCAGACCCGAGAGCCTGGGGGAAAATAGCCACAGGCCACACCCCCTTACACCAGTCTGGAGTTACAGGCTGACAGGCACTACCTGCTGGGCAGAAAATCACAGTGACCCAAGGCCTCACAGGATGTACCAATTTTTCTAAGACACACCCTCAGGGAAACTGGATACTGAATATTTCATTCTTCTGGGACCTGAGCCTGTTCTGGTCTGGGGAAAACCTGACTGGTGTAACCAAGGAAACCATGCCTAGACAACAAAAAACTACAACCTACACTAAGAAAAATGAAGTTATGGCCAGTCAAAGGAACAAACTTACACTTCAGCTGAGATACAGGAATTTAAACAACTAATAATAAGTCAATTCAAAAAGTTTATGGATGATATGGCAAAAGAGATGAACCATATGATGAAAACATTGGGCGTACCTAAGGTAGAAATTGAAAGTTCAAAAAACCAACTGGCAGAATCTATGGAAATGAAAGGCACAACATGAGACAGGAAAGACACAATGGAAAAATACAACAGTAGATCTCAAGAGGCAGAAGGAAACACTCAGGAACTGGAGAACAAGGCACCTGAAAGCCTACACAGAAAAGAACAGATAAAAAAAAGAATGGAAAAATATAAGCAATGTCTCTGGGAACTTAAGGACAAAACGAAAAGCAAGAATGCATGTGTCATTTGTATCCCAGAAGGAGAAGAGAAAGGAAAAGGGGCAGAAGCAATAACAGAGGAAATAATCAATGAAAATTTCCCATCTCTTATGAAAGACAAAATTACGGATCCAAGAAGCGCAGCATACCTCAAACAGAATAGATATGAATGTCTATGCCAAGACACTTAATAATCAGATTATCAAAAGTCAAAGATAAAGAGAGATTCCTGAAAGCAGCAAGAGAAAAGCGATCCATCACATACAAAGAAAGCTTGATAAGACTATGTGCAAATTTCTCAATAGAAACCATGGAGGCAAGAAGACAAGTGGGGTGCTATGTTTAAGATACTGAAAGAAAGACACCACCAACCAGGAATCCTATATCCGGCAAAGCTGTCCTTCAGATATGAGGGAGAGCTTAAAATATTCTCAAACAGACAATGACAGTTTGTGAACAAGACACTTGTTCTACAGGAAACACTAAAGGAAGCACTGCAGGCAGAAAAGAAATGACAGGAGTGAGAGGTTTGGAAAACAGTATTGGGAGATAGAAGCACAGCCATGTAAGTACACTGAACAAAGATGACTGTGAGTATGGTTGACAGAAGAAGGTTATGACCATGTGGGACACCAGAAGGAAAGAGGAAAGATAAAGACTAGGACTGTATAACTCAGGGAAACCTAGGATGCTCAATGATTGTAATAAAAGGTACAAATATGTTTTTACATGAGGTAGAACAAATGAATTTCAACCTTGCAAGGTGTTAAAAATAGGGTGGGATTGAGGGGAAAATACAATCAGTGCAAACTAGAGACTATAATTAACAGAAACATTGTATTATGCTTCCTTTAATGTAACAAAGGCAATATATCAAAGCTAAATGCATATGGGGGTGGGGGTATAGGAGGAGGGTATGGGACTCCTGGCATTTGTGATGTTGTCTGACTCTTTATTCTACTTTAGGTTAATGCTATCTTTTGTTGCTTTCTAGCTGCCATGTTTTGTTTTGTTTTTTCTCTCTCTTTTTCTCTTTTCTTTTTCTTTTGTCTCTCTGCCTTCTTTGATGCTTCCTTCTTCTTTGTGGAAGAAATGGAGATGTCCTTATATAGATAGTGGCGATGGTGCTGAATACATAAATACATGACTATCCAGGGAACCAATGATTGTTTACTTAGGATGGAATGTATGGTGTGTGAACAAAACCGTCTTAAAAACATGGGTTGATGAAGAAACCTTGAGGGCACTATATTGAGTGAAATAAGACACACAGAAAGACAGATATTTCAGGGTCTCACTGACATGAACTAATTATAATATGTAAACTCATAGACATGAAATATAATTTACCAGGATGCAGAATGAGGCTAAAGAACAGGGAGCGGTTGCTTATTATGAGCAGAATGTGCAACAAGGGTGAACTTAAATGTTTGGAAATGGACAGAGGTGATGGTAGCATGTTGTGAGAATAACTAACAGTGCTGAAAGGTGTGTGAAGGTGATGGAAAGGGTAAGTTCAGAATCACATATGTCACCAGAAGGAAAGTTGGAGGTTAAAAGATGGGAATGTATAAAACAATGAATCTTATGATGGACAATGTCCATAATTAACTGTCCAAATATTAGAAATCTGTCTCACAAACTAGAACAAATGTATGACACTATAACTAGAAGTTAATAATAGAGAGGCATATAGGCAAAATATATACCTATTGCAAACTATATACTACAGTTAGTAGTATTTTAACATTCTTTCATCAACAGAACAAATGTACTATACCAACACTATGAAACAATAATGGAGGGGGTGGTGGTTAGGGGTATGGGAGGATTTGAGTTTCCTTGTTTTTTTTTTTTTTTGTCTGTATTTCTTTTCTGGAGTAATGAAAATATTCTAAAAATTGAAAAACAAATATTGTGGTGATGGATGCACAGCTGTATGATGGTACCATGGGCAATTGATTTTACACTTTGGATCTTTGGATAGTTATATGGTATGTGAACAGTCTCAATAGAAAAAAAAAAAAGAGTAAAGGGCTTCATACAGGAGGGACAGGCATACAGATAATTGGTGCCCTCCTGCAAAATCACCCTCAGTCGATCAAAAATACTATGGAAAACTATATGATGGTACTGTGACCAGTTGACTGTACATCATGGATGATTGATGGTATGTGAATATATCTCAATAAAACTGAATTTTAAAAAAAAATGCGCAAGATGGCATTAGAGACCAATTCAAAAATCAAAAAGAAAATTTCTCCAGTTTGTCTCTAATTTATTTGGATGTTTGGCTTTTAGTCAAACTGAAGTGAGATAATTACATAATTGATATAAAACTCTTTGAAATAATTTTATCAGCAGTAAGAAGTTAAATATTTTGTCATGCACTATATCAGTATCTCACACCTTCCTGCCACATAAGGTTTTGGTTTCCCTCAAAGGTGGTCCTTAATTAAAATGTTAAACTATTTATTATTTGAATTGGAATTTTTTAAAAAACCTCAACTGATGTCACTAACATTGTTATGGTATCTGGACAACATATTCACCAAAGAAAATCATTATGGTGGTTCTGATATCTCACTCAGGCAGTACATAATTTTGTACATTCAGACCATCATTCTCACCATAAATAACCTGGTATGATAATCCATGTGGAAGAAAATGGAAGATAAAGTTAAAATAAATACTCATCTACCATTCTTCCAATGTGGTACCATTTAACTTCTCCACAGACAGTAATGCCTATCATTGACATTTCAGAAGTTAACTGAAAGCACTGTAAACCATTTTCTGATTTAAGAAATTATGGTATCAAAACAAGGCTCAGTCTGAGAGAGAAAGGCTGACGACTTCAACATAAAACAAAGCTCATCATAAAACATGCTATTAACCCTCCTGTTACAGGACACACACGAACATTCACTAACAAGAAATTCAGCTTCTTTTTCTAAGATTCCTTAGTTTTGTTAAGGCTGTTTTTACATCCACAAAATTGAATAAAATTCACTACGAAGGCAGTAGTAAATCACAGTGTAATGGCAAAACTGAAAAAGCAGTAACAAGAAAAAAATACGTCATCTGTAGTAACACATACTACTGGCAGCTTTTTATTCCATTTTAATTAAATACATTGTGATTTAGAACACTGAACCAAAACAACCTATTGTTAACAGTCTTTATATTCTTAGGAAAACTTTTTCTACCTATGATGTAATTGAGGAATATTTTGAATATATTGGGGATAATTCACAATTCCAAAAAAGAAAAATAGGAATTTTACCTAGTTATTGATAATGTTAGTCATCATGTTGTGAACACTTCAGGAAATGGAATTATATTCAAGATGTGATTGAGTGTGTGTGTATGAGTTTATGTGTGTGTGTATCTGTGTGAGTGTGTTTGCATTTTCAGCTGTTTTGACAAACCTACACGTTGAGGCATGTCAGATTTTCTAGGCAATAGAGTTGTTGAAAAGTACATTTTCACAGTTCAATTTGCTGCACCTGGCTAAAATAATGTGACACTTAAAGAGTGATATGATAAATTAATTGATTTCTCTATATTATTAGGCACAAAGATGTTTATTTTATATCCATAGAAGTAATGTGAGGTTCCTGGCAACTGACAAGATTGTAAAAATATTCATCCAACTTTACTTAAGCAATAAGTTTCTACAGAAAAAAAGATTCCTGAGTCTTTTACATGTCACAAAATTATACTATTTAAGTCATTTTTATAAGGACTACCTGAGGCATTTAGATATGGAACACTGTGGAATCTATTATAGATAGGAATGGATAGGGCAACCCTATCTCAGTCAAAATACTCTCAGAATAGAGATTATAATACCCAGCTTATTCATTTGAATGGAAATTCTATTCAGTTTGCTTTTAATTATAAGCAATGATTATTTTTATGTTTGAAATAGCAGGCAAGATGCCATGTCTAATTATTTAGTTACAGAAAAAAAATCTCTTAAGAAATTTTAGGAAATACTTTGCCTAATTTTTTTGAAAGAGTAGCTTAAATTGTTTGCAATTTATCACTAGAGAGGTAATATTTACTATTTATTAAGAATAACATTAAAAAGAAAAAATGGTAGTCAGAGCCCCCGTAAGCTGACAGGCTGCCGAGATATAACTGGCAGAGTGAGTACAGAGAAATTCAATGTGAAAAGTGGAAGATAATGTGCTCACACACTAATGGGCACTGAACTAGACATAGGCTCATTTTTCACATCATGTCATCTCTAAGGTTTGAATAAAAAGTAATGGCCAGAATGAGCCTGGCTCTATCTCAGACATTATCATTTGCCTCCTCAGTTTTATTTGTGTTGACTTGTACAGTCTAAAAAGATGACAGTCTCTGGGCCTCTGGATCACTCAGAGTGATAATACACAGCACATTACACTGTTGGTGACAGGTTCTGTTCTCCTGGATGGCATATGAAAGGAACGCATCTCTTTCCGTCATTTCAAATGCTATAAACTGACAGAATAAAGAATCTTGCAGAGGGGACATCACAAACCCTGTCTGTTACGATTTTATGAGATAAACTGGAGTTTCTAGGGTATCTTGTTCAGGAAATTAGTGTCAGTCAAACTTTAGTGGGTTTTTTTTTTTTTCAGAGATAAATAGCAGACTCTAGAAAAGTAGCCTTGCCCTACTTCGTGCAGCCAAACCGCCAAAACCATATGCTCAATCCTGAGAAAAACGGGATTGTCCACTCTTTAAAAAGGTTGCTCTTGGGTTATCTACTTAGAGTACAATAAACTATTCATGGTTTCACCAAGAAATAAATGCCCACATATTGATAAGGTCTTTAAAGAAAGCACTAGCCTGGCTGTATGAAAGAATAGATCAGTACTTTTAAATATTTTGGAAGGCTCATTTTTTTTTTTTTTTTTTTTTTTTTTTTTTTTTTGCTGACTTGCTAACTTAATGTCCTGTTGAATCATAAACATGCCAAAGACTTTAATTTTTTTTTCTTGGTACATTTATTCAAGGCTTTATCTTCTTTCTCTTTATTTCAGTAACTATTACTGAACTGATTTATAGTCATTTGAATTTAACTGAAGATACCACAAAAATATCACTAAAGTAGATGGTAATATGGAGAATTGTATTAATTTATCCTAAACTGAATAGCATATGGATTCTCTACTCTTACACTTTTTAAAACATTACAGTGTCATAAAAATTTACAGGTACTTGAATCATAATCTGCCAATTGTCATAGCTTTTTCCCATGTAATTTCAAGTACTTCTATTATAATAAATGTTCCTCGCTTGACTTAAGCTTAACTGATTATTTAAGTTGGATGTGCTCATTGTACTTTTCTGTCTATTTCCATGTTTGAAACTTTTACTGTCAAGTTGAATAGAAATTAATGCCAAAAAATGTTAAAAATATACATTTATAAATGGTCTTCGATTCTAATTTTTATTAAGAACTCATTTAAAATTTTATTTCAAACTAGAATTTGGTCACATAGTTGCATTTTAAGTATAGGATAGGCCTGATGATTCAGTTGCCTTGATATTAAGCAGTAAGTAATGTTTTAAAAATTAAGGATTGTAAATGTAAGTAAAACAACATATGTGATTAAATAAATGTAATAATGATAAAAAAGTAATGAGAATTTAATATGTGTCTCTTCCGTCTCTTTGGATGTCTTACTAATCAATTAATACTTTCACTGCATAATATTTTAAAATATAAATCTAGGTTCCTCTTCTAAAAGGAAAAAGAGAGAAAGCATGCAGCTTATAGTTAACAAAATAATGAACATTTCTTTTAAAATGTTTGTATAAAACATGCAAAGTATTGTTCATTATCCCACAAGTGGATTTTCAGAATTTTCTGGAGCTCAAGATTGATTTGAAATTCCCAGAATTGTGGGTCTGCTAAACTATCTGACCATCCAACATCAAGTGTTTGCTTAGATTCTCCCTCACCTTCTCTTATGGCCTTTTCATTCATTAAATTCATACTGAAATTCAGGCACTTGCCACCCCCTTGCCTTATCATATACTAACTAAACAGCCATATTCTTACATTGCTTTGTGTAGGATATAGAAAATGAAGGGATTATAAAGAGCTTAGTAGCATTAAATTATAGTGGGATTATTTTAGGTCTTTTTTAAAAAATGGGTTGCTTAATTTTTCCCCCATTCAAGCATTTTTAAAAATGAGATGTAGCATTAATGTGGAACTCATTCTCCATCTGGAGTTCTTCACTTGGTCTCTTCTTCAGGATAGCTATGAATTAGTTACATCAAATTGTCTGCATTCATCTGCTAATATTGTATCATATACTTTGATGCCATTTTTATAGAACTCCTCATGATGTGTTCTTACATGATTTTGCTGTAGGTATTCTATTTCTGAAGATGATCAAACATCCTGATTTTTTCTGTTTGTTGTCTCTCTCTCTCTCTCTCTCTCCTCTCTCTCTCTGTTTCTGACTCTGTCTCTCTCTGTCTAATTTTCTCAGAGTAGAGCATTCAGTGCAATGCTTCACAAGCTGTGAACAAACCCTAGGAGCTGATGGCCAGAGGATGGCCACAAAAAGCATCTTTGACTCTTGCAGATGCACCTCAACTTTGTAAGTGTGCATTCAACAAACAGCATTTAGAAACTGAAATACTAATTTAGTATAATCGTGTTTTTAGCATAGTAAACAATGTCTTAAACAATAATAATTGGTAATAACACACATCATTTCCTGAAAATCTACTCACCTGATAAAACGCATTTATTGGTGGAAAATAGAAACAAGTGAGATTATTTTAAATAAGTCTCAATAATATTTAACCTAAAAGTACTTCAAGTGGATATTCTTCTATTATATGTATGGGCAAAAATAGAACTAAAGCCATTCAAAATTACTTACCCATTTGGTATATAGAAATGTATGTTTGCACAGTAGAACTTTGTTCCCCAAATTGTTTTAAATAAATATCTGTCACCAGAAAAAAAATAGAATGAACTCTAGCTCTTAATTAGAAATGTTCAAATCCACAATATACTGTGTCTAGCAGTGTCATGGGTAACCATAAGGTAACACAGCAATGTGAAAAGCACAGTAACTTGCTAGGGCTTAATGTAAAAGTCAATTCGCTCTTGGAAATGGGAATCGCTGCCCAATCCCATTAGGCTTCCACCTCATGTCCTTAGACTTACTTCTGCCTTTCTTTGTTCAGGTCTTATCCCTTAGTGTCGATGTTGAACTCGCCTCCCAGAACAAGTAAGCCTGATCCTTGTAGTCTGCCCATAGAGTCATCGGGTTAAGGGTGTATCTACTCCGTTCCTGATAAATGCCAGTTTTATCTGTCCCATTTCTTTGTGTGTCTCTCAGTTAGATAGCAGGGTTAGGGCATATAAAATCTTGCATTTTCCATGTCCCTTTTTATTTTGGAAAGCTTTTGAGAGCTTAACATTTCCCTGTTTCTTGTTGTTCAGACCAAACCATTCCCTTCTGAATCCGTTTACTAGTGGCCTCTTGCCTCCTACAGCAAATCCAGGCTTCTTGTCAACTTCAAGGAACCCACCTGTATCTCGCTTTTCTGGCTTCATGCCCAGCTTCTCTGATGTGGTTTGTCCTTTGTCCTAAATGTCACTTTTACCTCTGGTCAGTTGTAACCATGCAAACAGAGTGGAATCATTACAGTAGTAAGCTGAAAGTTCAGTGATCTCAAAGCCAAACTGTTTGGGATTAAAAAGAATGGAGTTAGTCTCCATTCTGAAGAGCTAATAAACTTTACTGAGATTTTATTACCTTCTCACGGTATTAAAAACTTCGAACTCACCAGATGTGTATATCAAAACAATACTGAGGGCAATAAATAGGATATAAGTTAAACCAATTAAACTTGGCTTCTAGAGAATTTTCACCTTAAAATGTGTACCAATTTAAAAATGGCACTAAGGTAATATTTTTCAAAATTCCTCACTTCTCTTTTCATCTTCTGATAGATGCTTACATTTCCTTTTATGTGCTACTTACTAACAGTCTTCTAGACTCTGCATAAAGTCCTTCAATCAGAGTAACTCATTTTTCTCATAGAAAACACATTGTGTTTTAGGTCATTATGTTTAAAGAAAATTTTTAACTTAAGGACATTGAGGTGAAATCTGCCCTTCAGTAATGCGCAACAGTTGGATCTTATTCTCTCCTTTGGAGTTATATAAATCATTGCTAAATACATTTCACATGCAGTCTTCCAAATATCATAAAATATATATTTTTTTGTCTTGCATAAGATTTCTTTATGTTAAGTAATCCCAATTACTTCACAAAGCATGACCATTTTTCTTCGGATTTTTCATAATCCTGTTTTCTGTTCTCTACTCTCATTTATCAAAATTTCTTCAAAATATGGTGTTGACAACTAATCAGTATAGTCTGACCGCATAATGCTGATTATTAAGCTAAATTAAAACCCCAGTGTGATTTCTTTATGGGCTATTCCTAGGCATGCATTCTTTATCATGTTCTTATAAATTGGACTTTTTCACACCCAAGAGTAAGATGACTTCATGTTAATACCTACAACATTTTAACCTCATCAGTTTGCATATTTATTTTTGGCCTATCAAGATCACTTCAGATTTGATAATATGGGAACATTTTCTGTAATCCTTTCAGCCTCATACTATTTACAAATTTGACTGGTATGCTGCCTGGGTGCTCATCAAATCCAAATTTAAGTCCACATTTAAAAATTTGGTTATCATAGACAACTAGAAATTTATTTCAATTAAGAAGATTGGCTTTGATTAATTGAAACAATCATGAAATATCAAAACTTCTATTTTTAACAAGGATTATAATGAAATGTTGCCATAATACCGTGTTTGTCTCTCTAGAAATAGGAATTTTATGTAATTTAGTAATTATTTATTTTATTCTACTATTTATATTTAATCTTATTTAAACAGACTATCAAAGCTGGTAAAATTTTAAATTTTACCTGACATTTCTCAAAGAAGATTTGTTCAAAGATTTCTAAAAAGTTCTGTTGAATAGGCAATATTCCCAAAGTTTCTTCTGAATGGTCCTTGTTCTACAGAGATTACTGTCCAAAAGGGCCAAAATAAGCACCAATTTGGCCTTGTAGGAGGAAACATAATATGAGTTCAATTATTGGTATATAATAAGAATTTCCAGACTAATAGTACATCAGCATTTATATTACTAATTAGTGTTTTTGTCGTTTTTGTTTTTGAAGTGTATCATTCTTAACCATTCACTACTCTTATAGAAAATATCTTTATCATCATGCTGAGTGCTATCTAGGTCATTTTGAACTACACCACTTTAAAAAACTTTTCCTGATATGACTATCAACACCTCAGATTAAATTTAGTTACAGGTAAACAAACCCAGGCATTCCATGAAGTATTCATCTGTGGCTCTGGTTAAATCACTTCATCTCCTGTCAAGGTTCCTTAACTGTAAAGTAAACTAATAATATGTTACCTCTTTCAAGGGAATTTTTGAAAGTTAATATATGTGCAGTGAGCAATTTAAGGATCAAACACACTGGGCAAAAGACTAAATTTTTATTGTAGTGGATACTCGCAGCCTTATGTAATCTGCCAGCCTAAACCATGTGCTGCTTTGGCACATGCCTTACTGAAAATAGCGGGCCAGTTTGTGAGCTGGCACAATCTCAACGTAGCAGATGGACATGCAATGAAATAGCTAGCAAAGAGACCTTGTTTCAACATCAAATATGTTTCCTCAGGGCTAGATTCCTGTGTGAAGTGGTTTTACAATGCTGATTCCACAGAAATAAGGTGGTACAGTTCCTTTGCCTTCATCCTACACTAACCTTGTTACATCTCATTTTTGTGCATTATTTCAGGCATTCACCTATTTCTGATATTGCAAATTTCATATTTGAAAGTCATAGTGGCTTGGACTCTTGAAACATCAGCAAAAACAGAGCTAAATAATACATGGATGTTGTTTTATGAGAAGATGTTACAGTTATCTGGTGACTTAAGCACACAGAGGGGAAGATATATTGTTCCCTCTATCACAATATTCTTTATTCATAACTTTTTCATATAATCTTGCTTCAGAGGAATGTCATTAACTGAGCTCTTTACTAAATTGGAACATTCCAGGTATTATTGACAAGTTCTTAGGAACAGTAATGTATCCACATGGCAATTTACAAAGAGTAGAAAACTCATTGAAATTAATGGGAAGCTCAAAAAATTTTCAGCCCTTCTGTTTTGGTTTGCTGAAGCTGCCAGAATGCAATATACCAGAAATGGGGTGGCTTTTACAATGGGGATTTATTAACTTAGAATTTTTAGTTCTTAGGCTGTGAAAATGTCCAATTTAAGGCATCAACAGGACAAAACTTCTCTGAAGACAGGCTACCAATGAGCTTGGCCTCTGTCAGATAGCAAGTCTGCTGATCCTTCTCTCCTGAGTTTCATTGCTTCAGCTTCTGGCTTCTCCATTTGTGTCTTTTTCTCTAAACTTCTCTGGTGCTTTTTTGGTGAATTTCTCTTAATTTCATCTCATAGCTTCTGTATGCATTTTATCTTCTTATAAAAGACTGCAGTAAGAGAATTAAGCCCCATCTTGAGTGAGGGGGGGATCATATCTCAATCCAAAAAACCTAATCAGAATGTCCCACCTACAATAGGTCTACAACCACAGGAGTGGATTAAAAAAACATGACCTTTTCAGGGTACATACAACCTCCAAACTACCACACCTTCATATTTTAGTGGTTAATATTATACTTATAATTGGAGAAATATATGTCCCAGCAGTAAATGCAAACCTTAAAATTGGTAGTATAATATGCATTTTAATGAGATTAATTAATTAACAAATTATTAATTAAAAGGTTTTATAGGATGATCTGAACTTACTTTGTTTTGTGATAAGTTTTAATGTAATATTAGTTATGGATGCAATTTTCATTTTAATTCTTGGGTACATCGTAAGTCCATCAGCTTTGGAAGTCTTTTGAGAATTAAACTAAAAACAAAATAAAGTAATAGATGAAAGTGACAAAAAGGCAATCAAACAATGCAAAGTTCAAAATTTTTCCCCCACTAGAAAACCACTATGCCTCTCTGGATATATAACCACTTAATTTTTTGTGTTCTTTCGGAACAGCCGATGTGTGTGTTTTCTTAAATAAATTCTTATTTATATTTATATATTTTCAGTGACATCATGGAACTCTTTATGTATGACACATAGACATCTTTATTTTTAATAGCATCATACTAATCTATTATATAAAATAATCATAATTTATCTTAACAGTCCCTCTTTAGTGAACATTTTCGTATCTGGTAATAGTCTGATTACTGGTCTTTCTCTAAAATTTCATGAATATTGCCACATATTTATTTCTCCAGAAAAACCTGTGTCATTTTGTCAAGTGCCCCCCAAGTAAAAATGCTGATGGAATTTTAATTGGTGTTGAACTGAATTTATGAATTTAATTTAAGGAGAATTATAATAATATAGCTTCTTATCCAAGAACAATGTTTTTCTTTCAACTCATTCAAAACTATTGATAACTCTCAATTTTATAGTTTGACATATAATGGATTATATTTTATAATATTTTTCGTATAGATTGGCACATTTCTGCTTAAGAGTATTCTTTTTTTAATTTATTTTTTATTTTTTTTAGGAGTGTTCTTAATTATCATCTTTGTTTTTAATATCAGTGAAAATACAATTTTTTATTTTGCTATATTTAGCTTGCCATCATTTGTATAAAGGAAAGGTATTTTTAATATTAATTGGCTAACCATCCACTTTATTAAATTATTTTACTGCTTGTTGATCATAGTTTATTCTCTTGGGCTTTCTTGCTTATATAGTCATACCACCTCCTAAAATTTTCCTTCCCCTTTCAAATTTGTACTCCACTTATTTTCTTCACTTCTGTAATTGTACTACTAGAAGTTCCAGAACATTGTTCAATAATATTAGTGGATTAAGTGTCTATTGCTTACATTAAAATGTGTTTTACAGTAAGATGTTAAGCTTGATTTTGGTTTTGATTTTTGGTTTGTAATAGCTCTATCTCTTGTTATGCATCCATCTATTCATAGACTACTATGAGTTGTTGCTTATTTATGTTTATTTTGAGGGGTAGAGTGTATGATGTGTTCACAGTAATTTTTTTTTTCCTCACTGCTCTCGCAAGCATCCTCCACCCCAGTGATTTTTACTGGGCCTGTAGCTTGTTTTGGCCAGTGGAATGTAGTACAGAAACCATAATGGGCTTGCATGGTTTTGCCCAACCCTGCTCCTTGTTCTGCCATGGCAGCACCATGCCCCTGGTAGGTTGCTTCTTCAACCTGGGTCCAGTTGGAGAACTCAGGTTAGCACAGCCTAGTGGAGTTCAGTAGAGCCCAGCCATATAGCACCCATCCCATAGAACTCATGTAATATAAGTGAGAGTTGCAAAAAGATGTCTAAACATGTATTTGTTTTTATACAGAAATAATTTCAATCATGTTAAATGTCTTTGCTTGTGAGTTAATTAATATATAATTTCAGTATATTTTCTGAAAGGAAATGACCTTTACATTTCTGGAATGAAACATACCTGGACACAGAATGTTATTTTTTGTGTACCTCTTAATTTGATCTGCTAATATTTTCTTTTGGAATTTGATATCATTTATGGAAGTGACATATGATTTTGCTTGCCTGCTTTATCATATTTGTCAAATTTTGGTATCAGTGTTATGATAGATTAAAAAAAGTCTTTAGAAGCTTTTTTCTGAAAGTTATATTTTTGATAAGTTTAAAAAGTATTTTAATTTGTTTACTCCCTTTATAATTGAAAGAATTCACCAATAAAGAATTCCAGACTTGCTTCATATTTGTAAGAAGCTCTTAGATAATGTTTCAATATCACCTTAGTACTGGTCTATTAAAAGTTTATATATATTTTTCTATATATTTCACTGAAGTTTTCAAATTTGTTTGCATAAAACCATTACTTTTTAATTATTTCTGCTTTTTCTCCTGTATTTAGTTATTTCCTTTTCTTCATTTTATGTTTTCTTCATTTGCTTGTACTACAGTAATAGATCCCTGTTTTCCTGCTGATACATATATTATCTAATCTTTATCTGGCAGCCAAGGAGATATATTTAAAATAGAAATTATATTAAGTCATTCTCTTGATTAAATATCTCTGGTGTTGTGCTGGTTTGTATATATTATGTCTCCCAGAAAAAGCCATATTCTTTAATGCAATCTTGTGGAGGCAGATTGATTAATCTTTTTGTTTAGGGTATGACCTCTTGATTGAATGTTTCCATGGAGATGTGACTCACCCAGCTGTAGGTGATACTTTTAATTAGATTATTTCCATAGAGATGTAGCCCCACCCATTCAACCTGGGTCTTGATTAGTTTACTGGAGTCCTTTCAAAGAAGCAGACCCAGATGCTTGCTGATGCTTGGAGATGCTTGGAGATGCAAGCAGAAGGACATTTGGAGATGCTAAGCTAACAGATGCTAGGCCCAGAGTGCTCTGGAGAATCTAAGAGAAGACCCTGATGCTGAGATGCACAGGAGCTGAAGAAGCTAAGACAGACCCAGAGACATTCTGGAGAATGCCATTTTGAAACACAACCTAGGAGCAAAGGAACAGCAGTACCACCAGTCACCTGTCTTCCCAGCTGGCAGAGGTGTTCCAGACACCACTGGCCATTCTTCAGTGAAGGTGTAGTCTTGTTGGTACCTAGTTTGGACACTTAGAACTATAAACTTGTAACTTAATAAACCCGCTTTATAAAAGTCAATCCATTTCTGTTATTTTGCATAATGGCAGCATTAGCAAACTGGAAGCAGTGATTTTCCATTAAAACTGACATCCTCATATCATCTTGTAATACTTGTACTTTTATTCACCCCATTAATAATTGACTTTTGGTCTAGCCTTGGTAAACATCAAGCTCATCACTGCCTTGGAACCTTTGCATTTGCTCTTCATTTGAACAGAATTCCTCTAGGGCATACATTCTCAAATTCAGCTGCACATTGGAATCAACTTAGGTATTATGAAAGAATGCTAATACATGTGACCCACATTCAGAGATTCTGATTTATTTGATTTAGGTGCAGACTGGGAATTGATATTTTTAAAAACTCTTCAGGTGTTTCTAATGTGTAGAAAAATTTGAGACCTATTGCCCTAGGTCAGTTGTTCTCCACCATGGATGCACATTACAACATCTAGGGAGCTTTTAAAATATAACAATGCCTGTACACTAATTTAAATAAATAAAATCAGAATTTTGGAGGTGGCAGGCAAGAGTAATTTTTAAAAGATCCCTAGATGATTCCAATGTGCAATTAGGGTAAAAATACACTGTCTTTGATGTTCCTATACTGGCTTCTACCTGCTCTTGGTTATCACGTCAAATGTCATCCTGAGGAAAGTCTTCCTTGACCACGTTGTGTAAAGTAGCTTCTCATTGTGAGTTTGTTATATCTCATTGCCTATTTTTTATAGAGCCTACCACTTTAAAAATTTTTATCCATTCATTCATTTATTTCTTTTTGATCTGTTTTGCCTTCTCCATGTTTTATTAACTCTTGTGACCTAAGTGCCTAGAACAGAATAGTTTCTGTCACTGAATTTAATGAATTGTACTTTTTCTCTTATTCTGTTTCATTTAGGAGATTTTGTGTAATATAATGTTTTAATTGTGACTCCAGCTTTATTTTTATTTTAGAATTAACTTTTTCTCCTCTTGCACTACATACCACTCTATTACCGTGTTTAGGTGTCTCCTGTACATAGCATATAGTTGAATATAGTTTCACACATTGATGGAATTGAGAAGGAGAGCGTAAGTTTTTAGTTCTTTACTTTTCTGTCTAAAGTCCTTGGCAAGATAGTTAAAAATATTATAGTGAAACTCACTGAAATGAGGTTGGTGGGATTATTAACTATAGATAATAAGTAAGATTACATGTAGAATATGGCAATTACATGTACAGATAATGTCTCAAAAGCAAAACAAAAAGCCAGAAATTAATGGGGAACATATCTTTTCATCACTGATACAAAATTTGGTCAAACTTCCATTCTATGCTATGCTAGTTTATTATTCAAGAGATATAGAAGAAAAGAGACAGTTTTAGAAGTTGAGGTGGAAGGAGAATATTAGTCACATGCCCTTCCCAAAAGAACTACTAAAAGATGTAAATGAGGAAGAAGAAAATTAAATGCAGAAGAAAGGAATGAGATTAATAAAGAAATATGAGCAGTAAAATTGATAAATATGTGGAAGTCTAAATACTCACTGACAGTACAGAATAATAATAAAAATTATCATTATCGCAATAATGGTTATTTTTCTTGACTAGTTTATGACTAATGAATAATGAATAGCATGCAGAATGTAAGCTGGTTTGGGGTTTGGGGAGCTAAAATTGTGTGGGCCTTTTTTGTGAGAATGAGAGAAAAGAGTAATGTTAGACTTGGCTAAATCAAGTACATAGGCTAAAATTCAGTGGTTAATACCAAAAGGATATAAATGAAATGTTTAATTTTCATAGCAGTAGAAGCAAAATATGGAATTGAGATAATCTGATCAAGCAAAAAAAATAAAAATAAGGAAAATGAGGGGATAAAGGAAAGAGGTAAATAGAAAACAAAAATAGGATGGCAGAAATAAAGAAAAAATCAGGAAACACAACAAATATATACAAATTGAACTTGTTATTGAAAGGATAGTTTCTTATAACATAAGCTATCCTAGGTAAAGCTGGTATACTTCCAATAATATAAAAGTAAATATATTTGTAAAGCTATAACATGGATGAAAAATAGATCTTTATCTAATAGTATAATAGAAGAAACACACCAGGAAAATATATCACTTCAGAATTTTTAGTTTTCCTCTAAGATAGTTCCAAATATATACAAAATATTAAGAGAAATCGACAAATCCACCTTCAAAAATGTTAATATTCCTATCTCAATTATTGATAGATTGAGCCAAAAATATTAAGATTATAGATTATTTGAACAACACAGTGAGCAAATATTGTCATATGGGCATATATAATACCTACTTCTATCAGGAAGAGAATATTATTTTTTTCAAACACACCTTGTGCTCTTATGAAAACTTAACACATACTGGGCCACAAAATAATTCTTAACACAAATTGGAGGGGGGGAGGAGTGTAATTGTAATATATAACAGATTCTCTAAACTTGAAGGACCTTAAGGTAGAGATAAATAATAAAGAGCCAACTCCCCAAAGTTATTTAATAAACTGTTTCTAAATAACTTGTGGGTAATATGAGGAATTCTAATGAAAACAAGAAAATAATAAAATGTTTACAATTAGATAAAAATGAAAATAGTACATGTCAAATGTGTGGATTGTAGCTAAAATTATATTTAAAGAAAAATATACAGTTTTGCATATTTGTATAAGGAAAAATGTGAAAACCTAAATATAATAGAGAGTTCCTAGAAAATTATAACTTACCCAAAGAGAGTGTGCAAATTTGGATGTACTGTGTCTCCTAAAATACTATGTTCTTCGATGCAGTCTTGTGGGGGCAAATGAATTAGTGTTGATTAGATTGGAATTCTTTGAGTGTTTCCATGGAGATGTGACTCAGTCAACTGTGAGTGAAACATTTGATTGGATAATTTCCATGGAGGTGTTACCCTGCCCATTCAGGGTGTGTGTTGTTTGGATTACTGGAGTCTTTTAAAGGAGTTGACAGACAAAAGGACCTCAGAAAAACTGAGAGTGATATTTTGAAGAGGAGTTACAGCTAAGAGAGGACAAAACGCCCCAAGAGCAACATTTTGGAGAACACCATTTTGAAACACAACCTAGGAGCAAGCAGACAGCAGCCACGTGCCTTCCCAGTTAACAGAAGTTTTCCAGATGCCACTGGCCTTTCTCCAGTGAAGTTACCCTTTGTTAATGCCTTACCTTGGACACTTTATGGCCTTAAGACTGTACCTTTGTAACCAAATAAACCCCCTTTATGAAAGCCAATCTATTTCTGGTATTTTGCATTCTAGCAGCATTAGCAAACCAGAACAGATTTTGGTACCAGAGAAGTGGGGTGCTGCTGAGTTTGCAAATACCAAATATGTTGGAACAGCTTTTTAAATGGATAAGAGGAAGATTCTGGAAGAATTCTGAGGAGCTTGATAGAAAAGGCCTAGACTGCTTTGAAGAGACTGTTTGTGGAAATATGGACTCTAAAGATACTTCCGATGGGGCCTTGAGCAGAAATGATGAATGTGTCATTGCTAACTGGAAGAAAGGCAATCCTTGTTTTAAAGTGGCAGAAAATTTGGCAAAATTGAGTCCTGGTGTCAAATGGAAGGCAAAATTTGAGAGCAACGAGCTGGTATACTTAGCTGAAGAGATTTTGACACTAAATATCCAAAGTGTGGCCAGGCTTCTCCTTGCAGCTTACAGTAAAATGCAACAGGACAGAGATAAGCTGAGAAATGAACTCTTGGGTTCAAAGAAACCAGAAACTGATAGTTTGGAAAACTCTGGGCTTCCAGAAGCTCCAGCCCCATGTGAGGATTTAACCAAACATGGAACCCGGCCGCCATTTCAGTACAAGCCAGGATTGGAGTTGGAGTTATCCAGAAAGGATTTGTGGAAAGTCCTATTGTCTGAAGGTTTTGACCCCTGTAAACTGCATGCCAAGCTTACAAAATTTTTGCAACATCTGTGTAGAAGGAGCCACTCCATGTCTGGACTGGAGGAAATGGAAAAGGAACAAATTGAAGGAAAAATTTCTTCAAGGACAGAATCATGGAAATTGAGGTCTAGAGTCAAGAAATCTCAGGCAAAAGAGCAGAGCAATCCAGGCACATGGAAAGGGTAAGTTTGCCCCAGAAGTCTAGGGTGGGCCTTCTGCCTCAATGCTCAGGAGGAGTGCTGGCACCCCAGGCCTCAGAGAGGGTGGAGCACATTCTCTGGGGATAGGGGAGAGCTTTAGCCCTGGAGAGGCAGAGTCCAGGTAGCACCCCGATGTTTGAGGAGGGTGGGGCTGAGAAGGTGGTCTCCCCTGTGTGTGAATATCTTGGAGCACTCACCCCAGCATTTGAAAAGAAAAGGGCTGCAGTATAAGCCTTTGGGAAGGGTTGAACTGCCACTTTCTCAAACCCCATGGATAAAACATTGTTCTATAAAATACTCTCAGACTTTGAAATCTAATGAGTTTGCCCTGCAGGTTTCAGGAACTGTGCACCCCATTTTCCTTTCAGTTTCTCCTTATAGCAATGGGGATGCTTATTCTATGAGTGTCCCTCCTTTGTATATTGGCAGCAGATAACTTGTTCTAAGTTTCACAGGTTCACAGCCAGAGAGTAATTTTGCCTTAGGACAGACCTGGCCTGTAACTGATTTTGATGGGATCGTGTACTTACCTATTGTTACTGAATGATTTAAGTTTTTGTGACAATTTTGATGGATGAATGTATTTTGTATATGGAAAGATCATGTCATTTTGGAGTCCAGGGGGTGGAATGTGCCAGTTTGGATGTACTATGACCCCCAAAACACTATGTTCTTTGATTCAGTCTTGTGGGGGCAAATGTATTAGTGTTAATTAGATTGGAATTCTTTGATTGAGTGTTTCCATGGAGATGTGACTCAATCAACTGTGAGTGAAACATTTGATTGGATAATTTCCATGGAGGTGTTACCCCGCCCATTCAGGGTGTGTGTTGTTTGGTTACTGGAGTTGTATAAAGGAGTTGACAGACAAAAGGACCTCAGAGCAACTGAGAGTGATATTTTGAAGAGGTGCTACAGCTAAGAGAGGACAAAACACCTCAAGAGCAACACTTTGGAGAACACCATTTTGAAACACAACCTGGGAGCAAGCAGATGCCAGCTATGTGTCTTCCTAGCTAATAGAGGTTTTCCAGATGCCAATGGCCTTTTTCAAGTGAAGTTACCCTTTGTTGATGCCTTACCTTGGACACTTTATGGCCTTAAGACTGTACCTTTGTAACCAAATAAACCCCCTTTATAAAAGCCAATCCATTTCTGGTAGTTTGCATTCCGGTAGCATTAGCAAACCAGAGCATTGAGTTAAGATAAAATGTAGTACTTCAGTATATCTATAAAATTTACATATTGTCCCCCAATTCAAAGAAATTAACACCTCTGTAAAAGGTTTTATAAGATGTTTTTTATCTTGAATTTAAACAACATAAAATTCAATGTTATAACAATTCCTCCAGAAGAGAAAATAAGTCAGTTCTTAGCATATAATATTATAAGGGTGGTGTAAATTTTATAACAAACAATGAAAGAAGTATACAGGAAAGAATAATTAAAGCTAATCTCATTTATTAACATATGTGGAAATACGCTTTAAAAATCACTAAACTAGAATCAATAAAGTTATATTAACTTAAAAATATATCCATTTACCACCACATTAAAAGTTAAGAAAAAATAAGACAATTTCAACAAATAAGGTAAAGATTAGATAAAATTTACAACTTTTTGATGACACCAGAAATAGAAAAAATATTTAGCCTGATAAAAGTTATTTGCCATAAACTTACACAATTTTTATTCTTCAAAGTGAATACAATAGCTTCCTTTAAATACATATGCAAGGCAAGTTTGCCTTCTATAAGACTTCAAATTGTGTTAGCTAGTCTAAACAATGAAAGAAGTAAAAGCTAAAATATATAGAAATTGAAAAGAAGAAAAAGGCAATGTTTCCATACCAGGAATTGTTCACCTAGAATATCCAGGCAAAATGACAGAACTATTAGTAGATGTAATAGCTGTTATTCCAAATTAGGAATATATTTCATGCCAGAAAAATATTTTTGGCAAATGTGATATAATTTTAAAAAGATAACATTAAGCAAAAGCAACAAATATTATATCTAGTTTAATTTTTATAGAGACTAATTATATAATTAGTGAACATATTTATGAATAGGGAGAATCAATATCATAGGATGCAAATTGAGTTATAAATTGATTCCATTTTCAAAAAAATCAGAAAACATTATTTTACAAAATCTCTTAAGCTGATACTAAAAATTCAAGGGCAAGAATAGACACTACAATTTTCAAGATAGACAAAATTGGGGATGGGGGTGGGGCTATTCTACAAGTTAGAAGAATTCTAATGTAATCAAGGTATTTAGCAGTAGTAAAGGTATGGACAAATCACTGGTTCAACACACATATATGGAAATTTGATGTATAAGAATGAAGACTTTTCAAATCAATGGGGAAAGAAGAAATATACATTAAATTTGCCAGAACAATTACTAACCCCCTCTAAAAGAAAAGAATAAGCAACATATTTTTACCTTAAAAAATTCTCAAAAATAGTCCAAATGGAATTACCACCTAAATTTGTAAAACAAAACTTCAACAATTTTATATAGAATAATATTTGCATGTCATTGTGTAAGCAAGGTTTAAAGCTACATAATGTGCAAGATACATGTAAGGAAGGAAGAAGAAAGGAAGGAAGGAAGGAAGGAAGGAAGGAAGTCAAGTTTGATGAATTACACAAAATTAATATTTAACATGTTTTTAACATGCGAAGAAAACAAAACACCCTTACATGGAAAAAAAAGAAAAATTAAGTCACAAGTAGAGCTCTGCAACACATTTAACTCACAAATGATTAGTATTATAAAGACCTTATAAGAAAGAGAAAAACACCCAATTAAAATAAATGGTAAGGTTTGAACAGTAAGTTCACGTAAGTTGAAACCCAAATGGCCAATAAACATAAAATAAGCAATTTTACTTGACTATTAATCAAGGAAATGCAAATTAAGCCTCAATTAGATTTCATTTCATACCAGGCAGATGAGCAAAACAGAAGACATTAAGAAAGAGATGGAATGATGTTTCTTATACAATTCTTTAAAAAAAGAAAGAAAAGGAATAAAATAGCACTGTTGAGGGGAGGGGGATCGAGTGAGTGAAAGCGTTTCCCTGTCACCAAAAGTTTTCATAGGCCATACCCTCTAGGGATCCTAATCCCCCATCACAGTGCTGGGACTACACTCTCTTTTGTTCTTTGTCAAGACTAAATGTGACATCAGTTCTCTGCCTATTGGCTCAGAGATGCCTGGTACTTATTGTGCTTGAACAATGTTAAGAGATTTTCTCTGCTGAAAAATAAGCAATAACCATTTCTGTGAGAGTTTAACTTCATAATTATGGAAAAATTTCTGGAGTTAACTTCTGTTATTTACATTTAAGACTCAATTGATTTAAGCATTATTTAACATCAAGTATTTAAAAATTGATAGAAGCCCATTTATGGGGTATTTGAAAGTAAATGAAAACAAATGAAATGGCATCAATTTCCCCAAGCCATTTCCTCATTCCCCCTTACAATGGACCCAGGGCAAATATTTTGACAATTATTTTTACAATTCATTGTTATATAAGGTATATTACTTTTTAAAAAATCATGTTTGAGGGACTCGGGCAAGATGGCAGCATAGAGAGGAGTGTAAGCTAAGTAGTCCCCCTGGAACAACTACAAAAAACCAGAAACAACTAGTAAATAATCCAGAATAACTGCAACTGCGGGGGGACAAACGAGACCATCCACTCATCATACACCAACCTGAATTGGGAGGAATGCCCAAGAACACAGCATAAAATCTGTAAGTAAAACCTGCGGAACCAGGTCAGGAGACCCCCTCCCCCATAGCCCGAGCTGCAGAGCTGCGTGGTGCCACAGAGAAGCTCTCTCCCAGCAAGCGAATACAGCTCAGCTGAGCTCCAACTGGGGTTTTAAGTAGCGAGTGTGAACTGCTCACTACAGGTACACAGCCCCAAAAAACAGACAGAGGCTTTGGGTGACGACTGACCTGGAAGAGCTGGAGGGTTGCCTTGGACTGGGTCTGAAGGGGACTGTCTGTTTCTTTTTTGGCTCAGTGGAGAAAGCCCCAGTCATTTTCAGTTTCCAGGGTTGTGACTCTGGGAAGGGTGGAGACACCACAAGCAGAGAGTGAGACCATTGAAATGCTAATGACCTCCACCTAAGCGGTCTGTCTTCTCTAGGAGGAAAGGGGTGGGGCCCTTTCCATTCAGAACCAGACCCCAGAGCCTGGGGGAACACGGCCATACCTCCTCACACCAGTCAAGAATTATAGGCTAATAGGCATCACCTGCTGGGCAGAAAAGCACAGTGACCCGAGGCATCAAAGGGTGGAGCAATTTTCTAAAACACACCCTCAGGGAAACCAGATATTGAATATTTCTTCCCTCTGGGACCCGAGCCTGTTCTGGTCTGGGAAAACCTGATTTGGATAACCAAGGAAACCATGCCTAGACAACAGAAAATTACAACCTACACTAAGAAAAACAAAGTTATAGCCCAGTCAAAGGAACAAACGTACACGTCAACTGAGATACAGGAATTTAAACAACTAATGCTAAATCAATTCAAAAAGTTTAGAGAAGATATTGCAAAAAAGACAGAGGCTGTAAAGGAAGCACTGGACATGTATACGGCAGAAATCAAAAGTTCAGAAAACCTACTAGATTCCATAATAGAATCTATGGAAATGAAAGGCACAACACAAGAGATGAAAGACACAGTGGAAACATACAACAGCAGATCTCAAGAGGCAGAAGAAAACACTCAGGAACTGGAGAACAAAACACCTGAAAGTCTACACGCAAAGGAGCAGATGGAGAAAAGAATGAAAAAATATGAGCAACGTCTCCGGGAACTCAAGGATGAAACAAAGTACAATAATGTACGTATCATTGGTGTCCCAGAAGGAGAAGAGAAGGGAAAGGGGGCAGAAGCAATAATAGAGGAAATAATTAATGAAAATTTCCCATCTCTTATGAAAGACATAAAAATACAGATCCAAGAAGCGCAGCATACTCCAAACAGAAGAGATATCAATAGGCCTACACCAAGACACTTAATAATCAGATTATCAAATGTCAAAGACAAAGAGAGAATCCTGAAAGCAGCAAGAGAAAAGCGATCCATTACATACAAAGGAAGCTTAATAAGACTATATGCAGATCTCTCTGCAGAAACCATGGAGGCAAGAAGGAAGTGGTGTGATATATTTAAGATACTGAAAGAGAAAAACCACCAACCAAGAATCCTGTATCCAGCAAAGCTGTCCTTCAAATATGAGGGAGAGCTCAAAATATTTTCTGACAAACAGACAATGAGAGACTCTGTGAACAAGACACCTGCCCTACAGGAAATACTAAAGGGAGCACTACAGAGTGATAGAAGACAGGAGTGTGTGGTTTGGAACACAATTTGGGAGATGGTAGCACAACAATGTAAGTACACTGAACAAAGGTAACTATGAATACGGTTGAGAGAGGAAGATGGGAACATGTGAGACACCACAAGAAAGGAGGAAAGATAAAGACTGGGACTGTGTAACTTGGTGAAATCTAGAGTATTCAACAATTGTGATAAAATGTACAAATATGTTCTTTTACGAGGGAGAGCAAGCAAATGTCAACCTTGCAAGGTGTTAAAAATGGGGAGGCACTGGGGGAGGGATGCAATCAGCATAAACTAGAGACTGTAACTAATAGAATCATTGTATTATGCTTCCTTTAATGTAACAAAGGTGATATACCAAGGTGAATGCAGATAAGAGCGGGGGATAGGGGAGGCATGTTAGACACTTGACATTGGTGGTATTGTCTGATTCTTTATTCTACTTTGATTTAAGGTTATTTTTCCTTTTGCTGCTTCCTAGCTGTCAGTTTTTTGTTTCCTCTTTCTTTTGCCTCTCTACCTTCTTTGACTCTCCCTCCTGCCTTGTGGAAGAAATGTAGATGCTCTTGCTTAGTATGAGCAGAATGTTCAATTAGGATGAACTTAAATGTTTGGAAATGAACAGGGGTGTTGGGAGCAAGATGTGAGAATAACTAACAATGCCGAATGGTGTGTGAATGAGGTGGAAAGGGGAAGCTCAGAGTCATATATGTCACCAGAAGGAAAGTTGGAGGTCAAAAGATGGAAATGTATAAAACTGAATCCTATGGTGGGCAATGTCCATGATCAACTGTACAAATACTAGAAATCACTTCATGAACCAGAACAAATGTATGACAATACAATTAGAAGTTAATAATAGAGGGGCATATAGGGAAGAACTATATACCTATTACAAACTATATAGTACAGTTAGTAGTATTTCAACATTTTTTCATAAACAGTAACAAACGTACTATATCAATACTAGGAGTCAACAATTGAGGGGGGGTTGGTTAGGGATAGGGGAGGTTTAGAGTTTCCTTTTCTTTTTTTTCTTTTTTCATCTTTCACTTTATTTCTTGTCTGGAGTAATGAAAAGTTTCTAAAAATTGAACAAAAATTAAGTGTGATGGATGCACAGCTGTATGAGGGTACCCAGGGGCAAGTGATTGTATACTTTGGATCTTTGGATAATTGTATGGTATCTGAACAATCTCAATAAAAATGAAAAAAAAAATCATGTTTAATGGATAATTACATACGATAAAATGCACCCATTTTAAGGGTACAGTTTGATAAACTTTAACAAATGTATTCACTTGGGTAACTATTGCTACAATTATAGAATATTTCTGTCACTTCACATCCCTGTGCAGTCAATCTCTCCCCACACTTTATTCTCCATCTATAAAATGTACTTTTTTTGATTGGATTAATTAACTTAGCATATTTTTGAGGTTCAACCTTATTCCTTTTTATGTCAAGCAGTATTTCATTATATGACTGTTTTAGCTTCCTGAGCTGCTTAAAGCATATACCATGATATGGTTTGGCTTGAACAATGGGAATTTACAGTTTTGAGGCTGAGAAAATGTCCCAATCAAGGCATCATCAAGGTGAAGCTTTCTTCCTGAAGACTGGCTTCTTGGTGATCCTCTGCCACATGACAAGGCATGTGGTAGCATTTGCTGGTCTTTCCCTTCTCTTCTGGGTTTTGTCAATTTCAGCTTCTTGCTTCTGTAGCTCTACCTTCTCTCTCTCCTTCTCTCCCTCTCTCCCTCTCTCCCTCCCTCTTCCTCTCTGTCCCTCTCTCTCCCTTTCCTCCTCTCCTTCTCTCCCTCTCTCTCTCTCTCTCTCTTTCTCTGTATTTATTCCATTTATAAAAGACTCCAGTAATAGGATTAAGACCCATCCTGAATGAGGTATAGCCCCATCAAAATGTCCTACTCACAATGAGTATGCACCCACAGGAATGGATTAGATTTAAGAATATATTTTTCTGGGGTACATACAGGTTTGAACCACCACATGGGACTGTACCAAAATTAGTGCATCCGCTCACCTGTACACTGGGTTGTGTTGGGTATTGAATCATGTCCCCCACAAAAGAAACATTCAAGTCTTAATCTACATTCCTGTGGGTGCAAACCTATTTATAAACAGGATCTATGAAGATGTTATCGTTAGTTAAGTTGTGGACTCATTTGTGAATGGGATCTTCAAAGATCCTATTTGATGAGGCCAGATTGAATCAGAGTGAGCCTTAATTCATTGGCTGAAATCCTTATAAAGAGAAGAAATCTAAACAGAGGCATAGACCACTGAACAGAAGCAGAAGCCAGAAGCTAGAAGAAGCCAGAGATGAAGCAGATCACAATGTGACAAAGGCAGAGATGTAAGCTAAGGGACTCCAAGGATTGTGGCGACCAAGCCAACACTTGAATGCTACAGACTCTGGGAGAACACATGGTCTGCTAAGAGCTTGATTTTGGACTTCTAGCCTCTAAAATCATGAGCCAATAAATCCATGTTGCTTAAGTCAACCAGTGTGTGGTGTTTGTCATAACAGCCCTGGCAAACTAAGACAGTGTTTTCTACCTTTTAGCTATTATAAATAAAACTGCTATGAATATTCTTGTAAAAGTCTTTGTGGAGACATATTTTTCATTTTTAAAAAATTTTTAAATAAATAAAGCACTAAAAATATTGGAAGCTAAACAATGAAAAGTCTCCCTCCAGGTCATCCCAACAAGTAGTCACCATTAGTGGGTTCTTCTTTATTCTTTCAGATAATTGTCATGAATCTGGAAGCCCATAATGTTCCTTTTGCTCTCTTTTTCCCCAAATACAACATAATATACCATATTTCTCCAAGTTGCCTTTCCATTATATTACTTTAATTTACATAAAATAAAATTTACTATTTTGCTGTATAGCTATATTTCAATGTTAACACATGTATAAATTTGTGACCACCACCACAAGAAGGATACAGAATAGTTTCCTTGCACCACAAAATCCTGGTGCTATCCTTCTCCAACACTTAATACTTACAACCACTGATCTTTTATCCATCACTATAGCCTTTACAAGAACATAAGTGGAACCATACACTATGCAACCTTTTGAGACTGGTCTCTTTTACTCAGAGTAATGTTTCTGAGATTCATCCAAGTTGCTTACATTGATAGTCCCATTTTTCAAAAACTATTTTCTTTCACTTTCGACTCTACAATATTTCTTTCCATGTGTTTAAAAAAATTATTTTACTGAATTTTTTACTTTGATGATTTTAAATTAATAGAAATATTGTAAAGATAGTACAGAGGTTCTAATATACTCCCCACCTTATTTCCCCATTATTAATATCTTAAAATTACTATATATTATATTATATTTGTCACACTTGATGAACCAATATTAATACATTGTCTTTCAGTAAAGTGAATAATTTATTCAGATTTCCTTCCATTTTACCTAAGGTTTACCTTCATTTTTCTATTCTAGAATCCCATCCAAGATACTGTATTATGTTTTACTTGTCATGCATCCTTAGGCTTATTCTGGCTATGACATTTTCTCAGTGTCCTTTTTATAGATGACCTTGACAGGTTTGAAGAGTACTAGTCAGGGATATTGTAGAATGTTCTTCAATTGCTTTTCTCATGATTAGACTGAGATTTTTGTTTTGAGGGAGGAAGACCACAGAGATAAAATTCCAGTCTTATCTCATTATATCAAGGATATGTACAATCAATATGACTTATTACTGTTGATGTTAACCTGGATCACCCGGCTAGTTTATTCCTTTTTATTGCTGAACACTATCCTGTTTTGTGGATAACATATCCACATATTCATTCATCTATTGAAAGGCATAGGGTTGTTTTGACTTTTGGAGATTATGCGTAGAACTGCTATAAATATTTGTGCACAGGTTTCGGTGAGAACATAAGATCTCTCAGTCTCTAGGTTCAATACCCAGTAGTGGGATTTGGAATCATAATGTAAGAGTAGTTTTAACTTTGTAAGAAACTGCCAAAATTTTTCAACTATGTAATTTTGCATTTCCACCAACAATCAATGAAAGTTCCTATTCTACCTAATTGCTAGCATTTGATTTATATACTGACTCTCTCTATATAGTTAATATATATATATAATTTTAGTCTAGTAAGTGTAATTAAGTGTAGTGATATCTCTTCAGTGTTGTAATTTTCATTCTCTAATGGCAAAATGATGCTGAACAACTTTTTATTTGCTTATTCCTCATCTGTATATCCTCTGGTGAAGCATAAGTCATTTGCCAAACTTAAATATTGTTTTCTTATTGTTGAGTTTTGATAGTTAATTAGGTATTCTGGCTGCACATTCATTTTCCAGATCTGTGATTTGCAAACATTTTCTCCTAATCTCTATCTTGTTCTTTCATCCTCTTAACAGAGCTAAAAAGAAAAAAAAATTAATTTTGATGAAATTCAATATATTGATTTTTTTTTCTTTTATGGATCATGCTTTTGGTTTCTTGTCTAAGAACACTTTAACAATCCTGGGCAACAAGCATATTCTTTTATTATATCTTTTAATAGTTTTATAATTTTACATTTAAATCTATGATCTATTTAAAAGTAATTTTTGTATTAGTCATGAGGTTCATGTTGAGGTTTTTTGTTCTTTCTTTCTATGAATATCCAATTGCTCCAGCACCATTTGTTGAATAGAGTATTCTCCCTCCATTGAATTGCTTTTGCACCTTTGTCAAATGTCAGTTTTCTGCATTTGTGGGACTATTTCTGCGCTCTCTGTTCTGTTCCATCGATCACTGTGTCTATCTCTCTGCCAAAACCATGCAGCTTTGATTTCTATAGCTATGTAAGTTTTGAGATTGGGTGCAGTGATTCCTCTTACTTCTTTCTTTTGCAAAATTATTTTAGCTATTCTAGATCCTTACTTTGCCATGTATTTTTTACATTAATCCCATCTTTATATATGTAATATCTTATGGGGATTTTGACAGAAATTGCATTCTTTTGTATGCAAATTTGGGGATAATTGACATCTTCACTATGTTAGGTTTTCCAATCCATGAACAGAGTGTCTTTCCATTTATTGAGATGTCCTTTGATTTCTTTTGTGAGGATTTTTTGGTTTTCAGCATACAGAGCCTATAATGTTTAGCTAGATTTGCATTTCTTTGTTTTAGAAATATTGTGATATTTTAAAATTGGTTCCAATTGTTTGTTATTAGTATATCAACATAAAACATTTTTGTTTGTTGCCCTTGTATTTTGTGATCTTGCTATACTCTTTTATTAGTTTTATATATTTTTGGTAGATTCCTTGGGATTTCCATGCAGACTATCATGTGATCTGTTAATGAGAGTTTTGTTTTATTTCTTCCTTTCTAATCTTTATGCCTTTAATTTATTTTGCCTTATATAACTGGCTAGCACTTTCAGTTTGATGTTGAATAAGCATGGTGAGAGTGGAAATCATTGTCCTATTCCCTATTTAGAGGGAAAATATTTATCTTTCACCAGTAAGTATGAGGCTATCAGTAGGGTTTTTTTTTTGTAGCTCTACTTATCAGAGTGAGGAAATTCCCTTCTGTTGTTAGGAGGGAATATAAATATATTTACATTTTAGTGTCCTAAGAAATTTTGTCTAGTCCACATTTGTGAAAATTTTCTTCAGCCTCTCCTTTCCCCACAATACGAGGATTTTAACACAGTTTCATTTATCTTGGCTTTTATTCCCAATCACTCTATAACCAAAACCCCTGTTTCCCTCATCTGTAATATTAATTCCAGACCATTATTAAAGGAATTTTTAATTGGTATCAATATTTTTTTTATATTTAGCACCATGTTTAATTGTTGTATGTGCTCAAAAGTGCTCCTTGAAACTCATTTTTTCATTTTGGATTCATTTCTATTTTTGTGAGGTTTATGCCCTACTAATTCTATAACTAGTTAACTTTCTGAGTTCTTGAATGAATAAAAAATCACTTCATTTCATCCTAGTACTAGCATAATTATAAAGCTGGAAAGATCACTGTGGGTTAAATAATTTTCCATGAGCATTTTGAAGCTAATACTCCATTTTGTATTATATCCAATCTTTGCTGAGAACTCTAAGGCCAAGCATATACTTATTCTGTTTTATGTAAACTATAAAAACATTGTGATTTAAAAACAAACTCTTCTTATTTCTTAGAGGAATGCTTAAAATAAGGACTTAGTTATTCATTTTTGTTTGGGGGAAAATCTCAGGCAATATGCTTTAAATATTTTTCTCTTTTATTCCATCTACTCACTCATTTTGGATCTATGGTTGGATATATAGTCTTTTTCAGATTGCTCTATTATTTGTGTCTCCTTGGCTGATGTTTAGATACAAATGTTCATTTTCTACCACATTAAAAATTCCATACATGATGTGAGTTATGAAAAATATGTAGAAGATGGTGTGCTAGAGTGTTCTGTAATAGTAGGGGACTGGTTGCCTTCTCTTAGTAGCTGTGACAGCTCTGATTGTTTCCCCTCAGGTGGCTTTAGAGACTTCTTCAGAGGACTTCTCATCCAATGCACACTGTAGTCCCCCAGTGGTTCAGACTCCAAGGGCCCCAGGCATGATGTTTCCTGATTTTTCTAGTGAAGCAGGCAGAGTGCTTCTCAGAAAAGCTTCAAAGATTTACCACAGCATTAGCTTTCTACCTTGGTTTGGTTTTGCTGACTCCTTTAAGAACAATGCATCAGGGCATCAGTTTGCCGATGATGTCCCATCTTGGTTTTCAATAATTATTAGATTTTTTGGTATTTTTCTACCACATTAGAGTTTGTTGCTTCTTAAAGCTGGAAATTGCCCTGAAATTCTATGTAGGCAAATGTCATCTACTTAGTTCTTACAAGTAAAATCCCAGGATGCAAAAATAACTCTCTCCTTGGAGAACCTTGTTAGCGTATCTACTAAAGTAGAATTTAAAATATGTTGTATTTGCTTACAAAATACACCACCTTTCCTGATTCCTTTGTGGCTGCAGGTAGACATTTGGCATAGTTTTGGCTGTGAAATTCAAGTACAATTCACTGAGTATGGTCTCTGGTAAGGCTTTGTATTGAAGGCTAACCCAGCTGGCATGTGCACCTTTTGAAATTTTCCCTTTTTCTTCTTCTTGCTGAGAAGATGTCTGGAGCTCTAGCATCCTTCCTGCATTTATTTCTAGTAAGAGAACTTGTCATTCTCATGGCCATGAAATAAAATCGCTACTATGTAGTATAGTTCTGTCAACCAAGATGAAATGTATATGTATCACAGTGAGATGATTGATATAAAGCTGAGTTCTAGGAACAATAACTGTCTAGACAAATGCAACTACTCTAATTGGCTTAGTCTAAGCAACACTTTTCCCTGGAACTGGATCCAATTTCATCCTAACTACATGGCTGCTATAAGATGGAGGAGCAGCAAAATGGATGTTAAGACATCAACCACAATATAGACTCTACAATCCATATTTTCAGTTACCCAACATACATATATAAGCCCCTTCCCTTACTTACACATTTAAAAATTTCATGCCTACATAAAATAAACTCACCTCCACTCCATAGGAAGATAATCTAAGTTTTCATTCATCCAACGTATTCCACATCATCCTTTAAGAATACTTTTAGGCGTCACTTTTGCCATCTTTGGCATCACTTTTCCCAAAAAGCCTTCCTGGGACTCTTCTCCCTCCATGCAGTTTGCTTGCCCTCCTCTGTGCTGCTGACTCACCTTTGGTCTACCTTTGTCATTTCACTGTCTCACTGGATGGCAACTCTCATTATTTGTTTGATTAGCACAAATAAAAGATCCAGCTTATTGTTACTAGATACCATGTCTTATTCGTCTTTGTATACCTAGATACTAATTCAATATTTGGACGATACTGGATATTCAAAAATTATTTGTTGAACTATAAGTGATTCTTTCAGATATATTTAAGCTTTTTTCCTTGAACATATGTATTATTGGAATATCAGGAAAGGGAGTTGGAATTAGCTACAGTTTTTTTTTAATTAAAGTTTTCAAAAGTTTTCTGCACTAACAACATTTAATAATTTAAGTGTCACTATAAATATTCTAATTACTATAAGCTTAGAATGACCATATAATACCAAAAGAAAATTTAAGGCATTACTATATTCTGAAAACCAGTAATTGGCTACTCACTGGTTTAAAAACTGACTACTGAAATACCTCTTTTTAAGTATGTATGTGCACCTATCTCTTTCTCTCAACATGCATACACAGTCACTGAAATGTCAGCATTTATTTCCTTAGAATGATCAGTTAGGAGTTAGGGTGTGATGATGGTACACAAATATGATTATAATATATAGTGACAGAATAGCATGCCTAATTGCACTTATTTTAAGTGTTTTTATACTTCAGCGTTCCATTTTAAAAAATTATTTTCCTTTAATGTATATAAAAATGAACGGTAATAATTAAGTCATGGCAATGTATAATTCCTAAGATTGTAAAATAAAAAGGGAAAACATACTCAAAAATCAAAAACTTATTTTCCTGAAAAGAAAAGCATTTAGTTTTCTAATTAGAAGTCATGATTTGAAATGAATATGAAAATATTTTTAAGCAAAACAGTAAGTTTGCAAAGAAATAAGGATATTGAACTAATTTGTCTTTAGTGGAAAAAAACAAACATAGACACAGTTGCAGCACACACACTCAGCTTATTTTTAAAGAGCAACAATACCCATAAATATATTTTTTTAAATTCTGGCTATACATCCCTCTATATGGCTATATGTAATGTCCAAGATAAATGAAAATATTCCCAATCGAAGTATACCATTATCCATTCTATCCTTTATCAGCTTCACATGTACAGTTCTAAGGTAAACATGCAATCATACACTTGGAAATTTTGATTTCAAATCTTGACAGCACATTTCCAAAGGTATAACATCTTAATCAAATTTTAAAATAAAACATCCCAGTGTTGAGCTCGGCTGTAAACCTAAAATTATATAACATACATGATTTTATGCTTTGTCAATTACATTTGAAATAGGGGACTGTTTGTTTCAGCCCTTCTAAAAATGAGACGAGGATGAGAAAACAACCTATTTCCTTATTAGGTTCAGGAGTCAAAGGACTCAGCCAGGAGCCGCAGGCTTCAAGAGCATAGAAGATTAAGACATATATTGGATTCATGATGGAGGGCAGAAAGTTCATTTTCAAAATAAAACAGAATTTTATTCATATTCCTTTTAAAATTCAGATTGCCATTTGCCAGCTGACCTGTGACATGGCAGCAGTGTATTACATTTTCAATGAGCAGTCTGTCTGCAACTGCTAGTGGAAGAAACCACTTCCTGGTTTCTCGGTTTGTATATTTTAAGTAAGATATTGTTGTCAGAAATTTAGACGGTGCAAACGGGGGCAAGGTAACATATTTATTTTTAATAAGGAGGAGATGTAGAATAGTATAGTCATCAGCATTATGCATGGAATAATCCTGTAAAATAAAATCACGACAGCTTAGGTAAAATATGTATATGGGACCATCAAAGATGGGAATGCCAGCATCTCAATGAGAAATAAGGGCAAGCCAAAAAATGAATCTTTATTTAAAAAATAAATAAATGTGACTGCCTTTTTAAACAAGTTTTGGTAGAGTGCAAGTCAAGCCAAGGATTTCTATAGTCAGGGACTAGATTTATCCAGCTCACCATCTGTCAAAATTATATTATAGACGACACATATGCATAGATACAAGACCACTGATTTTCATATATATTAAAACCCGAAACTACTGCAGTATATGAAAACCTACAAACTGTTAAGCCAAAGGCTTACATCTAGAACTTTTTTTCCTTCACATTGTTTTAATTCTATTCTCTTCTGCCCTGCATTCAGAAGTAATTGACATTTAGTCAATGGAAATACATAGAAATTAAAGTTCATTTGGAGAAAATCAAAATAGAAACTTTAGAAAATATAGAAAGAAGAGAAGGGAATGTGCTCCCCCCTTTTTTTTTTTGAGCTGCTCTTGTTAGTGAATATATCTAGTGCATATGCTAAAATATAGAAAAGTAGATTTAAGATGCAGATGATGGCAATTTTTAGTATTAAATAAATGAGAGCAATGCTTTGTAAAATCAGAGAGTTAACAATAATGATGAGTTATGTGGCTGGTTGAGTTAACTTAAAGCAGGACAATGTTTTCAATATTTCACCTCTGAGAATAGTTTTTTGATAAGGGTTACTTATGTTGTTATTTTTGTTATACATTCAAATGAGGAAAAGAGGGAGATAAACACCAATTTTGTCTACCATATTTAAAAGCAGAATCAGATAGAGAATGAGAGAACACTTAACTTCAAATTTACCTTGAGCAAATAATATTTTCCTTTTTTTCTCATGCAGTAGTAAGAATAACATGTCTTCCAGGTTAGAAGCATTGGCTGCATTTAAATAATAAATTATTTGTTTGTAAGTACAGCTCTGAAAGCATTTTTCTGTTCCTGTAGATGAAATTGTAAAAATTATATAATGACATTAAATCTCTTTGAAAAAAAGTTTTCTTAATAAACTATGTTTTTAACTTATCAATATTAACATAAACCTTCCACAGTATACAAATTAATTTTTCTTAATATTCATTTTTATTAAATAAATATTTTCAGGTGAAAACCATGATAATTTGCTATTTTTTTTTGAATTTACAGCATAAATTGGATGACAGTGGGCTTCACTTTAAGAACAGCTGTTCTAAAAGCAGATCATTTCTATTATAATACAAAATTTATGATAGGAAAAGAAGAGAAAACTGGATGTCCTTCTTAGACTCATCCCAAATGTGTGTGCATACTTTATCACCACAGGTTAGTTTTGATAAAATCCTCAATTATGATCCATGAGATATCAAAGCCCATTCATCTCTTCATGGCAAAGCTGCAGATAGAAATTCATCTTGTTCTTTTTTGAATTTTCACATTTAAAATAGATAAACACATTATTTCTCCATGAAGTGCTGAAGAAGCGTTGATTTAAAATGAGGCTTTTTGTGTCACTTGGTAGCAAATGGGGAAATTGAGAAATTATTTTATTTTATGTTTTGTTCTATTTTAATTATTTAAATAAATTTTTGAAGTGCACTCTATTTCTACAATATTCAAAACAAAGGAAAAATCATTTGATTCCAAAGGATGGAAGGACGAAAAGAAAGCTGGAAGGAAGGAGGAAAGAAAATCTTAAACATATAAACAAACTCTGAATGTAATAGAACTACTTTGAAATAATTTGGTTTGCATGTGCACATGTCAAATAATACACTCCACCTCCCCAAAATGCACACTCCAAATACTACCAAATGTCCCCAAATCCTGATCTTCTGGCTTTCTCTATGCTAAAATATTAGTCCAGTCCACCTAGACTTAGTGCTATAGAACTGATTTCATTACATAGCAGTGAAAACAACTGTCAAAACTGATGAAATTAGTGTCTTTTTAACTATAATGTGCTTGGCATTTGTCACTGTGAATGTTTTCCAGTCACACAGCATGAAACAAATTCTTGAATTTCTCACTATTGACTAGCAATAAATTGATTTATTTTAAATTTTAATAAAAGTTTCAAGCCAAACATTTAGCCAACTGAACTCCAAACAAAATAGGAAACAAATTTAGCAATACAATGGGATTGAGATTGCTTCTTCACTAAACTAATTCTCCCAGAATCCACTGTTCATCTCATCACTCCTTATAAAATACAGAATCCTTAATTGGTCTGTGCTTCTCCAACATGTTTTTAATGAAAACGCAGCACATAACTCTTAGTTTGTTGGCTGGCAGAGCCCAATTTACAAAAGTGGGAGTGCAAGATAAGAAAAGAGTACATCTGCAGAGCAGGCTGCGCAATGAATCACACGGTGCCAGAGTTGAGTAGAATATAATTGAGTCCAACATCTCTGAGCACTTTCACCATAATTAATGATAATCTGTAACAGAGGAATCTCAGATTCCAGTTCAGAGAACTGTTTAATTAGGCCAAGTAATGAAAGCAGAAGCAGTACAAGAATATGGCCTGTCTCATGATTAATGATTCATGCTACTGAACACAAAAGTGCCACACCGTTAACTCCAACGAATGCTGCATCTCTCTGGCATTTACAAAATAGTGAAATGCATGCATTTTTGTATTTTAAAGATGTAACTGGCAGTATCCTTTTCTGAGCTATTTACATGATAAATATGGTTCCGAAGGTAACTGTCTTCTTCACAGGTTCTTTCCTCTGGGGTAGTTTAAGATAAATATGGTATCTGCCTCTGTTTTCTTGTAAGGTAAGTTCCATTCCAACAAAGGAGAATTAACACTTTCACTTTCAAAGTTAGTGGAACATTATTTTCAATCTTCTTTTTATATTTTTATTTTTAAAAGAGGTGTCTTTTCTTGAGCCAAATTTGATTTTCAAGTTCTTATACGCCACAGATTAATAAAATGATTTAAAAAAAAAAGCATGTTTGACAGTTATTATTTTGGGAGGCCAGCGCGTTAAATGTCCTCTCATTGTAGAGTAATTTAACATTGGATTATGGGGGACAAGACAAAAGAAAGAATGGTTTGCCTGAGGCCTTAATTTATAAGCCAGCAAATTATATGGGTTTTATGTCACTATTTATTCAGCTTTTCAATAAAGTAAGGAATAGTACTTATTAGAAAGATTGCAGAATTGCACTGTACATATGCAAGTTCTGTGGTAAAACAACCTTGGTAAGGAAATGTACGTAATCTATTCTCCACAAAATTAGGTCTCTTTAGGTGCCTGCTGCAGAAGCATCTGTAATTTGTACTCACTGAGATGCATACTGATTCAGAATACAACCTTATCAGTTTTATGGAATACAACAAAAATTTCTGGATTTACCATTCTCTTTACCCCTCTAATGCATTAGGGACACTTATTCAATCACAAAAATGCAACTTATGTTTGACATCTAGATATCTCCTCTTGGCCCATATAGAATATGTGACCTCACAACAATGTGATTCCCAGGGTTGCCAATGAGGCTGGGTCCATGTAACCCTGGAACATCTAGTCAAGAAGTGAAATTTTCCATTATTGTCTTCAAGAAGGCCAGAAGAATTCTCTCCACATCTTAGCATCTTTCACTCATGCTAAAGCATGGTTTGATCTTTGAGGGATATTTTGTAGAAAATGAATGGTTGCAACATTTTATAAGAAACATAAAAGAATCATACTTTATTCTAAGATTTCAGACACATATATCAAAATCATTGCCTAAATCTCAGTATACACATAAAAAAATTAAATAAAATTCACATATATATCTCTGTAAATATCTGGGTAGATGCTATTTATTTATATATAGAATGTTTAATTTGTACTATAATCATATGTAACATATCCATCATACACGAAAAATAATTTTCTTTTGAAAAATAATACATTTAATCAAATGATTTGAAATGAGTGTCCATATATTTCTTAGCTAGTTTGATAAATTTTGTATGTTCAAATTATTTGTAAAATACAAAATTACTGGTTGCTTGGATTATAGAAGATAAAAATAGGAAGAAATGGCTCCAGGATGTATAAGGTTCTCAATGGAAGAAACCACCTTACTGATTGTTTTACAATGCATAAAAAAAGCTAACATTTTAAAAGAAATTTTTGTATGCCAGACACTGGGCTACACAATTTCATATATTACTTCACTTATTCTTTACATCACACAACCTAATAAAATTGTTACTATAATTACTCACAGCTTCTAGATGAGAAGACACAGCTTCTAAGATTATTTGCACATAACAGGAAAAAACAAAAACAAAATATCAGTTATTTAATCAAGTTACACATATCTTCCTCATACAAAAGATGTCCAAAGCTGCCTTGGAGGCTCCAATGTCATCAGAAGCTAGAATTCTACTTTTCTCTTCTGCCATATTCAGCAGCTCTCCACAATGTCAAGATGGCTCGTAGAGTTCTAGCTCTTATGTACATATTCCAAGCATCAGGAAAAAGTTAGGAAGGAAAAAGGGATTACCAACATCCTTTTTTCTTAATCCTGCAATTTTATTGAAATATAGTCACATACCATACAGTCATCCAAAGTGTAAAATCAGTTGTTCATAGTATCATCATATAGTTGTGCATTCATTGCCACAATCAATTTTGGAACATTTTAATTAACACAAAAAAATAAGAATAAGAATAAAAATTAACATAAAAGTAAAAAAGAACATGCAAAACATCCCATCCCCTCTATTATTCATTTACTTTTTGTCCACATTGTTCTACTTATTTTTTCATACACTGGATAAAGGGAGTGTGAACCACAAGGTTTTCACAATCACACAGTCACAATGTATAAGCTATATGGTTAGTTATACACCATCCTCAAGAACCAAGGCTACTGGATTGCAGTTTGACAGTTTCAGGTATTTCCTTCTAGCTATTCTAACACACTAAAATCTAAAAAGGGATATCTATATAATGTATAAGAATAACCTCCAGAATGACCTCTCAACTCCATTTGAAATTTCTCAGCCACTGGAACTTTATTTCGTTTCATTTCTCTTCCCCCTTTTGTTCAAGAAGGGTTTCTCAATCCCATGATGCTGGGTCCAGACTCATTCCCAAGAGTCATATACCACATTGCCAGGGAGATTTACACCCCTGGGAGGCATGTCACACGTGGGGAGGAAGGCAGTGAGTTTACCTGCCGAGTTGGCTTAGAGAAAGAGGCCACATCTGAGCAACTAAAGAGGTTATCTAGGGGTGACTCTTAGGCACAATTATAAGCAGGCTTACCCTCTCCTTTGCAGTAACAAACTTCAAGATTGAGGGCTCGGCCTTCTAAATTGGTAGTCCCCAATGCTTGTGGGAATATCAGGAATTCCCCAAGTGGGTAAGTTTAATATTTCCAAATTTTCCCCCAGTACTTCAAAGGGGCTTTTCAAATACTGTTTTAATTCTCTGCCTAAATTACTCTGTGTCTATGGGGGCACCACTGTAACCTGTAACACCAACTAGATCTCACTCCCTATTCAATGTTCCCTGTAATTATGGTCCAACATCTTTTTAATGATCCTTCCCTTAGGTTCCATGCAATTTTTCTCCTCAAATAATATAGATAATAACCAAGCCACATGACCCTAAATAGCTACTATGTAGGCTGGATAATACAGACTTTAATCTTGGCAGCAATGTGTTCAAGTCAAAATTAGATTTTCCACTAAGGAAGATGGGAAAAATAGACATGATAGTCAACTAGCATCGTTTGCCAGAAATATTTGGTGCTATTTTCATGTATACATGGTGCTGTGTACCTAGTAGCTTCTCAGTAAATACTGAATGAATTTTACTAACTTAACTACTTGGTAATTGATAGGAAATTGTATAATTTATTCTAGTTTCTATTAGAAACAGGAGCAATTTAACTAAACTGAAATATGATCTATTTGATCCGTAAAATTACCACTTTAAAGTATCATGTGTAACTCTGATAAAAAAAAGAGATGAGTACAGTATCTGGCCAGTAAATTTAGCATTGATTACTGCTAGAACTTTTCCATTATTAAATTCAAACCTTGCTTGTAGTTTTTTTTTTTTTACAAGTGAACTGACATATATTTTGCAAGTTTTTAAGCTGGGCTTTTCATTATACATGTGTAGAGAATAAGTGCTTAATCATAACCCCACCAGGTAGTAATAGTTTTCATATGCCACCAGGTATAAATATATCACAATTTCTGAGATGTTTAAATATGAAACATATGCATCTTAGAATAGATGAAGAACCTAATGGATGGATTAAACAGCAAATAGAAACTGAGATAAAATAAGTGAGCCATGCAATAGTTTTGAGTAAATTAAACTGAATACAGGTAAAAAAGGCAGAACAAATGAAAAAGAGATTACAGCATGCAAAATAGAATAATAAAATCCACTAAATATCTATTAAGAATTATGGAAGGAGAATATAAAAATTGGGAAGAGGATAAATGGAAAGAAATAGTGGCTAGGGATTTCCCAAACTATGAACAGACACACACACACACAAAACAATGATACATCTTCATATTCAGAAAGCTCACTGAGTTCTGAGATGAATAACTTGAAAACAAAATAAGAACCTTAGATTTGCTGTAGTAAAATTCTAATATTTAAAGACAAGGAAAAACTCAAAAACAGTAAGGAAGAAAAGACAGATTACCTAAAAATAAGTAAAATTTTGAATGACAATGTATGTCTCTTTAGCAGCAACAAATGCCAAAGATCAGTGCAATATTAACTTTAAAGTTCTCAGTGAAAAGAACTCTCAACAGATTTCTATACCTACTTAAACTGTCATATAAATGAATTATGAAAAACTTTGCTAGTTACATAAAATTTATTTAAAAAAATTATAATTCAGACAGAAAATAGAATGATTTAAAGAGCAATGAGGAAGAAAGATATCAGTAAATGTATTTGTTAATATAAGCAAATATGAACTTTAAAACAATAAAAGTAGCTCTGATTTCCACCTCGAATGGAGAAAGTTGGAAAAATGGATCACTCCCAAATTAACAAAAAGAAAAAGCCAGATAACCTGAAAAATCGCAACTTTTCTTTAACCCCATGTGCCAGTTTGAATGTATTGTGTCCCCCAAATGCCATTATCTTTGTGGTCTTGTGGGACAGACATTTTGGTGCTGGTTAGATTTGCTTGGAATGTGCCCCACCCAGCTGTGGGTGGTGACTTTGGTGGGATACTCCCATGGAGGCATGACCCCACCCATTTAGGGTGGGCCTTGATCAGTGGAGCCATATAAATGTGCTGACTCAAAGAGACTGAACGGAGTGCAGCTGTGAGTGACGTTTTGAAGAAGAGCAAGCTTGCTAGAGAGGAATGTCCTGGGAGAAAGCCATTTTGAAACCAGAACTTTGGAGCAGACGCCAGCCACGTGCCTTCCCAGCTAAAAGAAGTTTTCCAGACGCCATTGGCCATCCTCCAGTGAAGGTACCCGATTACTGATGTGTTACTTTGGATACTTTATGGCCTTAAGACTGTAACTGTATAGCCAAATAAACCCCCTTTTTATAAAAGCCAATCCATCTCTGGTGTTTTGCATTCCGCAGCATTAGCAAACTAAAACACCCCATCAGAGATCTGATGTCTCAAGCAACCATATAGCCTGAAATCTCAGGAAGGAGAGGGGCCTCTGAGGACACAATGGGATGTGAACACTGGGTCACTTGAGCAGCCAGAGTCAGATGAAGCCTCTTTTCAAGTGGGTAAAAAGAATTCAGCCAAAATTTGTAATTAAATGATAAATACTGAGTGTGGACTGGGGTGAGATTACAGGATCTCTGGGAGTCACAGACACAGATGGAGTTCACACCCCCAGCACTTTCTTCTCAGACCTTCTCAGGAGTACATCAGAAAGATGGTGCAGAGCAGGAGACTGAAGAAAATCATCCCACAAAAGGCAGGCTTGTAGGAGGGAGGGGCTGGCAATGCAGGCAAACACACAACCCATGCAAGTCCCTTCTCCTGCAGGGAACAAAACCTTAAACCAAAGAACAGCAGACTTGGTCAGCTCCAAGAAAGAGTTGAGTGCATTGTGGCTGGCAGGAGGATAAAAGGAAAACCCCTCTGTCCTTGGAGAAAGGGAAAGACATTTTCCTGGGCCTACACTATTAGAGGTCTTCTGCTACTGGGAGGGTCAGTGTTGGGGATTAAATCATGTCCCCCACAAAAGGCATGCTCATGTCCCACCCCCTGGTCCTATGCATGTATTCTCCTTGGAAAATAGGACATTCAGTATGTTATGGTGTGCCCAAACAGAATGATGGCGGGCCTTAATCCATCGTGACTGAAGTCCTTATAAGTAAAGGAAATGAGACAAGGAAAGAAGAAGCCACAGGAAAAGCAAGAAACTTGAAGTCAACAAAATCTGGAGAAGAAAGCAGACATCGCTATCTGCATTGCCATGTGACAAAAAAGCCAAAGACCAAGGATCACCAAAATTCTAGTCTTTGTGAAGAAAGCATTGCCTTGCTGATGCCTCAGTTGTGGACTTCTCCTAGCCTCAAAATTGTGAGCCAATAAATTCCTGTTTTTAAGTCATCCTATTGTATGGCATATGTTTTAGCAGCTGGGAAATTAAAATAGGCAGTATCACTGAAAAAGCCTCACTTGCAAGTCCAAGGGACACAGGACCTGCATAAGATTGAAGCTGAAATCATGATACCAGATAACCTCACCTCCTGCTCCCATATACTAGATTAGGTAGCAAGAGTAACAAACTGCAATAGTCTGTTGATGGAGGAAGGGAAAGACCACAGAGAGGGACCCTCTCTGAGGTATATGGGCAGAGAGAGGGCCCAGAGTTCCTGCTGATGCTGGAGCAGGACCACTGAGAAAAATCATCCTCCAAACCAACCCCCACTCTAACCACAGGATTATACCAGGAGAAGATGATGCACTTCAATGGTGCACTGAATTAAAGGCATATTTTATAAACCCTATGGCTAACACAAGAAATTCAAAACACACCTATAAATAATAACTAGAGATGAAATGAAATCATAAAAAATAACCCAAAAAGCAGACCAAAAAAAAAGAGTAGGGGAAAGAACTGAATGAACATAGAGAAAACAATTTACAACATGATAGATTTAAATTTAACCATAACAATTTTGTTAATGGTAAATAGTTTAAACAACATGTAAAAGAGAGAGATTATTAGATTGGGGAAGGATAAACAAAAAACAACTATATGCTGTCTTTAAGAAGTTCACTTTGAATATAGAAATGCAGATTAAAAACAAAAGGATGAAAAATATAAACCATACAAAAGTTAGTTAAAAGTTAGCTGGCATGGCTATTCCAATATCAGATGAAACAGACTTCAAAGTAAGGCATATTAGCTGGGATAAAGAGGTACAATACATAATCATAAGGGAGTTGATTCATAAAGAAGGCATAGAAATCCTAAATGTGAATATACCGCCTAATAAAGCATCAAAATACATAAAGCAAAAACTAATAATATTGAAAGGAAAAATAGCTAAATCCAAAAACATAGTTGGAGATTTCAAAACTCTTCTTTCAAAAATCAGTAGAAAAAGTAGACAGACTATCAGCAAGGATTATAAAAGAGCCAGACAACACATACATCAATTTGGCCTAGAGTAACACCTATATTATACATTATTTTCAAGTGCATAAAGAAACATTCAACAAGATAACCATAATCTGGGCAATAAAATAAACCTCAAAGAAATTAATAATTAAATTTAAATCATGAAAAATATGTTTTTGACTAAAATGGAATTAAATTAGATATCATTAATGAAAAGATATTAGGAAAATCAAATATTTGGGAATTAAACAACATTTAAAAAAAATGGGCAAAGAGGAAGTCACAGAGGAAAATAGGAAATATTCAGATTTAATAAAAATTAGAATGCAACATATCAAAATGTATGGGAGGCAGCTAAGGCAGTGTTTAAAGTGAAAATTATAGCATTAAATGCTTGTATGTAAAAAGAAGGAAGATTTTAAATCACTGATCTATTTTTCCATCTAAAGAAACTAGAAAAAGATCACATTAAAAACAAAGCAATCAGGAAGGAATAATTAAGATATGATTAGATATCAATGAAATTCAAAACCAAAAATCAATATAAAATTTAATCATATAAAAATCTGGTTCTTTGAATTATTCAATAAAATTAATAAAATTCTAGACAGCATGACTAAGCAGAGGAAGAGAGAGAGAGAAAGAGTTAGAGAAAGAATATAACATTGCCAATGTCAGGAATGAAGCGAGGATATACTTGCACATTTTACAGGCAATAAAAGGATAATAAGGGAATATTATGAATAACTTTAAGACCATGAATCGACAACTTAGATGAAATGGAAAAACAACCCTTGAAATTATCAAACAATAAAACTTCACTGTAGATTAAATACTTAGTGCATATTTTCATATATCTATTTGTGGAATTGAATTTGTAGTTAAAAAGCCTTCCAATGAAGGAAACCTCCAATCCATATGGCATCACTGGTGGTTTCTACCAAACATTTAAGGAAAAATAATACCAATTCTATACTATCTTTTGCAGAAAATAGAAGATAAGTGGACATTCCCTACTCATTTTATGAGACCAGCATTATGCCAAAACCAAAATTAGAAAATGAGAAAAAGACATAAGAAGGAAATAAAATTGCAGATCAATATTTATTAAGAACATAGATACAAAATTAGATACAAAAATGCTCAACAAAAATATTTGCAAGTGGAATCCAGCAGTATATAAAGAGAATAATATATCGTGACCACGTGGGGTATAAATCCTGTAAATCCAAGACTGGTTTTACACTTAAAAAAACCAATGTATTCTCATTATCCATAGTTCAACATATAATCATGATAAAAAATAAACCTATCAGCCAATGAGAAATAGAAGGAAACTTCTGACACAAATTAACACCCATTTATAAATAATAATAATAAAATAGTAATAATAATCAGCCAATTAGGAATAGAAGAGAAAGTCCTCAACCAGATAAAGGGATTCTGTAAGACAACTACAGTTAACATCACATTTATTGGTGAAAGACTACTTTTTCCCCAAAGTACTGGAACAAGGTTCCCACCTCTCCTACTCAATATCATACTAGCTGTCTTAACCAGTGTAATACGCAAGAAAAATAAATGAAGTCCATAAATATTGGAAAGGAAGGCATAAAACTGTCCAACTTTCAGATGCCATGATTGTCTATGTAGACAATGCCAAGTATTCTACAAAAATCTAGTTACATATTTATATATCTGTATAAACCTAATAAAATATTTGTGACATCTGTATGCTAAAAACTAGAAAATGCTGATTAAAGAAAGAAGACCAATGAAATGGAGACATATAGCATGTTTAAGGAGTAGAATATTCAATATTGTTAAGATGTCAATTCTCCCCAAATTGATAGCAATATGCGATCTCCTCTAAGCTTTTTGAGGGCAGGGGCAATGTCTAATTCAATTGAATGGCCTTGTGCATAGTAAGCCTTCAGGAATGTTTTTGAAGGAATTTAGGAATGCTGGAGTCTAATCAGTGTTAAAAAGACATTTACAGAATTAGATCACTGGTGTAATGAAACAATCTCCTGATTACATACCCCTGTGTTTTTTTTTTCATAGATGTTTCATTTATTTTTTATATGCTGGCATCATAAATGTGAGGGATGTTAAGACATGTAGGCTTAGTAATTTTCCGTACATTTTCTGATTAAAATATAATTATCTAATCAGTGGAAAGCAGCATAATGAATAAGGTATGGAACACAAATTGTAAATGACTATAGAATTCAATTAGTATTTCTAAGATTTTAGATTTTTTTCCCTGGCAATGTAGCATAATCAACATCTATACAGTAATAGCAGTTTCAAGTCAAGCCGAATGGAATTTTTTTTGTATCCATTTCAAAATGTGGTATTTTCTTTTATTGTTTAAGTTCTGTAAGGGGAGACAATGAATGAATAAACAAATGATATGGAGACAGTGGAATGACAGGTGTATTTTAAAGAGGGAATTTTTGAGAAGACTTCTCTGAAAGTGACATTTGAGAACAGATTTAAGGAAAGAGAGGGCATTCAGGAACAAAGTAGCAGAAATGAGGTGGAAGAAGTAGCTGCGACCACATCTTGCAGGCCTTGCAAAGTCAATTCAGGTTTTAGTTTTTGAACACACACTTTGGTACCTGTTAGCTCTTTGAAACACATCCAAACAGTTCTAAACACCTCCACTGCTAACTTTCTGATCTAGGCCATGATGGGCTATTGCCTGTGTTACTTCAATAGCCTCCCAACAGATCTCTTTTTGCTCAAAACCATCCAAAGACTTCCCATACCCCTCAGACTAACACTGCAAGTCTTTTCAGTGGTACACAAGCCCCTAGAGGAACTAAACCCTGGTTTCCCCTCATTTCATTTCTTACCACAGATCTTCCTTGCCGCCTGTTCTGGACTTACTTACAAATGTGTTCTTGCCTTGGGACTTTTGCATATACTACACTCTCTGCCTACAATGATCTTTTCTTTTCTTTTCTTTTTTCTTTTTTTTTCTTTTTTCTTTTATTTTCTTTTCTTCCTAGAAATACATGGCTCACTCTTATACCTTCTTCATGTCTTTGCTCAGATGTCATTGTATTGTATCCAAGTCCTTCCCTGATTATGCTCCACCTCCTACTGCAGGGCGCCTAGTCCCTTTACCCTGATTTGTTTTTCTTCAACACAAATAATCTGACAAATGATTATTTTTTCTCGTCTATGCCTACATCTACTCAAGAAATATTTATTGAGCTCTGACTATGTGTACCTGTGTTAAGTCTTCTCAAGGACTGGTTTCAACTCATATGAGTTATGCAATGAGAGGCAGTGTCATACAGAGGGAAGCATGACATTCTAATTCATACTTTTACACGGGGAGAATTAACACATGCAAAGGTCTAACCAAAGAGACTAGAAGGAAATCACTGGTGTCTTTTTACCTTTAGTCAACAATTGTGCTTTTTCCTTTCCCTCTTACATGTCTCCCTAGTCATGTTCAAATTCAATAGTCAATTTAATACACCTATTTTTTCCAACATGAAGAAGAAGAATTTTTTTTAAATGGCCTTGTCAGTAAGGGTGATAATATATTTATTTCACTTGTTTCTTGTGTCTGAAATCTATTGTATTCTGCAATGTATATCAAAATGTTTTTTTTTATAAACTTATTTTCCACATATTGACTCATTTTCTGTAGTGTTCAGCATCTTTCATTCATTGTTTGGTGACTCATTTCTTATCCAAATGAAGTTTTATCCAAATAATAAAGTTTTCTTTTTCTAAATGTTGCACAATGATAATTGTATTTTTATTGGAATGAGCTATATACTTTGGTATCTTATAGCCTCAAAATGATGGTGGACTTAGTCCATAAATTATTGGGAGGACCTAATGCTACCTTGGCCACTGTGTTTCTTATACTTGATGTCAACAGATCAAAATATTATCAAACAAAAACACATTAGTGTTAGGTCGGAGTCATTCAGGAATCCATACAATGCAGCGAGTCAAAGTTTAAGTATAAAGTTTAAGATTTATTAGAGGAAGAAAGCAGGTGGGAGCCAGCAGAAAAGAAGAAAAAAGATAATGACTCCAGCTTTCTATCTGAGAGCAGCATTTTTTTAACGAAAAAAAGGAACCCACGTTGGGTAGGGTGTCTGCTGTGATGTTCTGTGCCTCGATTGGTTAAGTGCCTATCTAGTTTTGGGCTGATTGGTTGCTAGAATTCTGAGACAATATCCTTTTTTAGGAAAGCAGCTGCGTTATCTAGGGAGAGCAGGCCTTTTTGGTTGTTCATCTTATGGACCTATCTGACCTTGCCTTACCCGCCTTTGAGGCGCCACTGTGGCTGGAACAGCCTTGAATAGCTTTGAACAGCCTCCATTCTTCAGTTTATGGGGCACCTGTTTTCTGTGAGATAAGCTGTGGGGCCCCTGGGTTAGAAACTCCTTCTACATGTTAGTTTCTTCTTCTGGGATCTAACATTCCTGCTTTTTGCTTTTAATAAACTTGGCAAAAGTCTGGGCTGTATTAGGGTTAAGGCTTTAACTTAGCTCAAGGCAACTTTTTGCAGGGGGCTGGAGCATCATTTTTCTCTTTGACTGCTTCTGGCTGGTGGGGTTGTAGTTGGGGGTAGTTGAACTAAGCTTTAGCATTATTAAATTGATGTTGGGATATCTTCTCCTGGAACCGGCTGGTAGCAGGGTTCTTCTTGCAATAGGAGCAGACCTTTAAATCTTTGTTGTGGCAGGAGCATGTTTTCGGAATTTTGCTGGTAAGTCACGGCTGTTATTGACCTATTGATAAATTTAATTAGACATTGTAAGAGGCAAGGAGCAAAAAGAAAAATTAATATAAGGATAATTAATGGCCCAATAAGGGGGAGTAGAATAGCTCATAGAGGCATGGAGAAGAATGAAAGAAAGTTTGATAGAAAGTTTTTTAACTAGGTTGAAGAGAGAGAGCTGTTTGGTTAGCATTTTCTTGTTATTTTTAGGTTTTTTCTTATTTAGGCTTGCTTTTTAAGGTTTTGATTATGAGACTATATGGTTACATCCCTCATATTTTACCACTGGCAACGCTGGGAAAGTTCTTGGGAGCAGAGAATAAGTGTTTGTAGTTGAGATTAGGGCAATAGCAAGTTATGTTAACAAGGGCCTTTTATGGTTAGAATAACTGGTTAGAATAATAGAGCTGCTTGAGTGAAGCAATTTTAATAAACAGTTTTTTCTTTTTCTCTATTGGCTATTGAGGACTATATTAACCATTTTTTAGCTAAAGAATTATATTGAATATTTTGTATTTATTTAGCTTTTAAATTTTCCTTCTTTATGAGACATTTTCTTTATTTTTAAGAAATGATTTTCTTGTGAGCATCTCTTATAAAAGGGAAAGTGGGCAGAGGTTTTTTTCTTGTAACTGCTTTTTGCTGAGCAAGGTTGAAGAGGTTTTTATATTAATTTGGAAGATGTTTTGGACATAAACTCACAGATACAATATAGGCAATAATAAGATAAGCAAATGACAAGCAGAATAAAAATTATGATAATAAGGGCTATTTTCTATTTTATGGTAAATTCATTAACCATTTAGAAAATGCATTTAGTTTATTATAATTTTAACATTATTATTATATTGCATATGATTTAATATTGAAGAGACATTATTATATTTATTTGATATATATGTATAGCACTTAATGCTAATGAATGCTTAAGTTTCTTTTTGAGCTGCATTGGGTGTTAAGTTTATGGTACCATACATGCTGTCCCCTCACAGAAGCAGGCCTTAGTGTTAATTATGTTTTTAGGTTTTAACCACATCACACTGGCAGTTATAGCTCCGGGAGGTATCTTTTTTGCACAGTTGTTGTAACGCAGCATCGTTGGTCTTCTGGGAAACAGGACAATGGGCTTTAGGGTTCCATTGGGCTGTTTCACAGCACCCTCTGGCATTATGCAGCAGAGCTAGTTTGGAGGCAGTGTCCACTGAAAAGCTAAAGTGATTGAGTCTTTTCTGGTAGGCAGAGGCAAAGGTGTTTGTAGTAAAAGGTGTTTGCGGTAACAGCAGATGCTCATTTACTTCTGGAGCACGTCCATGTGATGTGGTTGATACCCTTATAGCTTTAGGGATTACAGAAATGGGTCTTACCAATAACTCTGATGGGGAGAAAGCATGCAGGCATAGTACTAGGAGCTTGGTTTAAACATGCAAGCACTTTAATTAAAACAGAAGTTTATTTTTTTTTTTTACATTTTACTAGGGTTATGTTAGATAATGGGTAGAACATAATTTATATACTTGCCTTGCTTCTTTTTAAAAAGTTTTTCTTTGTTGTAGTTGAAGATGAAGCTTTGACCTGTAGCTAACTGCAAGCACTTTTAGAGAAGCATTAGAGTAAAACAATGTAATTTACAAAGACATTTGGCTGTTTTTGTAACAGATAACACTTTAAAATAACTGAAATTATAATTAGCATTACTATATTGTTGTTTGGTGTTATGCACATCAATAACTAAAAGAAAGTTAGAAGTTTTTAATTTTTATAACATTGTCTAAACATTTCTTGTGCAACTTATATGAATTTAATCATTTTAAGTAGTTTATTTATATTTTTTTCCCAAGGTGAAAGAACAAATTCTTTGTAACTGTTGGGAATAAAAAGATATTCTTTAAGGTTTGACCCTGAGAAAGTAAAATGTTAAAAGTTATTAGGTTTGAAGCAGTATATATATATATTAATTTAAGTAATTACTTGGCAAAGTATCTTTTATTATTATTATATTTTTAATGTAGTATGCTAACTTAATACTGTTAAATATTTGAGGTTTGATGACAAGTTAAAATGAAGATATTAAGTTTTCTCTATATATTCCAGGTTTACTACAGTGATTACTAAGTAATTGATGGATACATTTATTTGAGGCATGGATAGCTTAGAAAACAAATAATATTTTTATACATTTACAAAGTTTAATATAAAATGAGTAAACATAGTTTTATTTATTGGCTAAACAAGGCTGTTAAAGGGACTTTGTATTAGTGTTACAGGTTTGTTTGTTACACTTTAACCTATGGTTTTTATTAGAAAAGGCCTGAGCCTTATCAGGTCATTGTTCAGCCAGTTTGGATTTCATTAAGTAACCTCCCATTCAAATAAGAGTATAGGGACAGACAATAATTTAAAAGTAAAGAGTGCTTAATACAAGAATTTAAATAAACAATCTAGGACATAATAATGTTAACATAAAGTACAGCAAGTTATTTTGATAAGAGAGACTTTTTGCATCCTAGACTGATTACTTAGAAAAACACTTTTATAACTTTTTACTACGAAATAACACCTCAATAATTTAAGAAACTTTTTTTAAATAAAAGCACACATTTTTCTATATATTTCATTTTAAAAGTTATTAAAATGATTTTTGAAATTATTTTTAAGCAAACATTTTACAATATACAATTACCATTATGAAAAGTAGGATAGGAGGAGCAGGAAGAGAGTGGCTGGATTGATAGGAAACAGCAGAAGACAGTAATGAGAGGAGCTTGCAGTACAGTGAGGTATGTTTACATTTTGTGAATTATTAGGCACATACTTACAACACTGAATATTAATTACTGCTTTGGGTGGTGGCCAAAATATTCAATGCTATTTTGTTTTATAAAACCACTTTTTTTCTTTAAGTTGTGAGGCTCTATTTTTAAGCAATGTAATTACTAGTTTTTACCATTTTTTAACTTTGACCACAGAAATAATTGTTTTCACAAACTTTTTACAGCCTTCTGTATCTATCTTTTAACCTTGACTACAGAAATAAATTTTCTACTCTACAAACTTTTTGCAACTTTTTGTATCTATCCAGGCTTCATCCCACATTCCTAAACAATGAGTCATTTAGGACAAAGCCACTTTTCTTTTCCTCTTAATTAGGAAAACATTCTTTATACCTTTTATACAACATGCTATTACCACTAAAATCAAAGTTGTTAGAATGATACTAAATATTTTTAAACATTTTAGTTAATGCATTTTGAAACAGTAATAAACAATCTTTTGGCATTTAAAAAAATATTTATGGCCTTTAACTGCTTAGCTCGTTTTGAAGTATAAATTTTTAATATAGGACTTGGAGGATATGAATCATTTGTTTTAGTTATTATATTAAGACTTTTTACTTTTTATTATTTAGAAATTGTATTTTAGTGTTTTAGGGTGAAATTTTGTTAAATATGCTTTTATATTAGAAAGAATAACTGGTTTTTTACCATCAGAACACAAATCATTAGTTGACATATGAGAATAACAAGGCTTTTTAGCTGTTTGATTTTTATAGAGAGAGGGAGTTAAAGTTTTTATTATTAGATTTCTCAGGAGAGATATTATTTTATGACACTGGTTTGATTATTTGCACTTTTGCTGATTTTTAAATTGTATTAGTTACTTTTGATGTCTTTCTAGCAGTTTTAGGTTTTTGCAAGGACCCTTTTGACTAGATCTTTTTGACTTCTTAATTTTAAAAACTGATAGGCTAGCACATTTACATTATTATTTCTTTTATTTAATTGCTTTGGAAGGCTTCATATTAAAGCAGAGGTGGAAGTTCACATATTTTTAAATTGTAACTTTTTTTTTTAACTTACAGATTTCTTTGTCTTCTTTGAGACAGTTTGCTATAGCTAGCCATACCACACATAAAGGCCAGCTGACTGCAGCTATAGCTCATTAACAATTTTAATGACACTTTTCAAATTTAGACCAATTATTAAGGATAGTTTTTAAGGGAGATGTAACTGGCATATTTTGAGAGTTTCCCATGGCTGAGCAATAGCAAAAGAAATTATAAAGACAGAACATAGGAGTAGGAGCTGTTTAAATGTAACTGGTTTTTCATACAAATGCAAACTGAGCAAATTGCACAAAATTTAAAAGGAGAATTACAAATTCGGGGTTACAGTTAGTGGGGCTTAAACCCACTGAGTTTGCATGCATGACTCTCGGATTAACTTAATTAGCCTTAGTACACAATAGACTAATTGAAACAAAAGAAAGTAAAGTGAAGACAATAAACAAAAAATTACACACACCCAGCACAGGGAAAGTCTCAATTGCAGCGCTTCCTTAACTCAGATGCATTTGGTGTTTGTCTGTAGTGGATGCTTCCACCCGGACTTCCCAGTCCCGGTACTCTAGGAAGAATTTCTGGACAGCTGAGGGGAGCTTTACAGCCCACGAGACATGGATTAGGGCATTTGAAAACACGGTTTTAAATAGTTAGGCTTACCTGATCTTGCATTAAATAGAGAAATAAGTTTTCTTTTTGTTAGGGGAGAGGGAAATTTTTAAGTGACTTGTGGCTTAGAAAATTGTTCTTTATTTTTGGAAACTTTATATTGTTTTTGTTGGAGGTAGTTAAGGAGAGTGACTGTTTTTTGATAAGGCTTTGGAGGGACTGTATAGTAGGAGTTTATTTATACATTGAAGCAGCTTACTGGGATGTAAATTTAGTGTTTTGTAAATTAGATGCTAAACGTTGTTAAGGATGGGGGTAGGTTTGGGAAAAGAAGGGGTTGATAGTAAAATAGCAGGAGACGGTAACTTGAGGAGTTTTTGTCTTATTTATTTATCCTCCGGTTGCACCAGGTGTGTGCGCTCTGGGCTTGTGCTGCACCCCCCTGCCCGGGAGAGGCGGGCTGGATTGGGAGATGGAGGGAGGGGCGCACAGGCTGCATAAAGACTGCACACCGGCAGGGTGAGGTGAGGAGAGGGTGGTGATGAGATGAGAAGGGAGGGGAAGGGGTTAAGGATGAGGGGAGGGGAGCGGAAGGGGTTAAGGGCAAGGGAAGGGGAGTGGAAGGGGTTGGAGAGGAATTGGGAGGGGTGCGGTCGCAGTTGATTCGTCTGAGGGGGGGGGGGCGGCCGGTTGCTGAACCCTCGGCTATTGGCGTTGCTTGGAGGGTACCGGCGGCGGGGGCTCTTTCCCGGAGGCGAGGGCGAGGCGGGGGACTTGGCCAGGTCCCCGGCGGGAGGCGTGCAAGGTGTGGAGGGTGGCGAGAAGGGAAAGATAAGACACTCTTCCTCCAGTAAGGGTAGAACAAAAGGACCTTTATTCCGGGGTGAGCACAGGTTATATGGGCTGGCATAGAGGGCGGGGGTTGTTACAAGCCAATGCTGAGGGGATAAAGGCTAGGATTGGTTCTGAGAGGGTGCGGAGGTTAGGATTGGTTCTAAGAGGGCACGGAGGTTGTTCTAAAAGGTGCAGGAGTTGCTCTGGCAATGGTGTCTGGCAACAATGTATGCGCACTGGTGGTGATGGGAGTTGCATTGGCAACGGGGAGTGTACGGGCAAGATAAGGAAGTGGGGGAAAGGGCGGTTGGGGGAAGGGCGGTTTCCTCCGGCAAGCCTCCCCCACCGGTGGTATTTTGGGTGAGGAAATGGGGCCTGCCTTCGACCTCGCTTCCTTAGGTCCGGGGGGCTGTGGAGGACACTGACCGCCCGTACCCACTACCCTCCCTAGGGGTTGCGCAGGTCCCCTAGCCCAGACCTGGTAAGTCGAGGTATATGCTCAGTAACCCGCAATTCCCCTTTCTTTTCTAATTTAAAGGAAGAGGCTTACCGGAGAAGTCCGCTAAGGGTGAGGGAAGGGGGAGGTCGGGGAAGGGAAAAAGGGGTTGACGGTGGCTCAGCGAGGCTGGAGCTCAGTGTTGGTGTGGTGCTCGGGCGCTCGACAAGGGCTTTGCTGCAGCGGGCTGGGCGAAGGTGAGGGGTTTAAAGTTCAGGGGTTCAGAGAAGCTGGAACTCGAGGCGAGAGCGATGTTCAGGTGATTGAGAAGGGCCTCGCGGTCGGCGGGTTGACCGGTGGCGTTGAGGTCGCGGAGGGTTGGTTGTCATCTCGGAGTGGGGAGCGTCAGAGGTGGCGAGTCGCTGATACTGGATTTGCACGAACGAGGAAAAAATGGCATCCGTTTGTTTCCTTACAAGCTGGACAATTCTGCGGATGAGGCAGGGTCCTAAGGTGAGAGCTAGAATAATCATTAGTAGAGGGCCGAGGAGAGGGAGGAGGTATGGGAGGAGGGGGGTAAAGATGTGGGACCAATAGCTGGTGGCTTCACGGTCTCTTTTGCGTTGTTCCAGTCCCTCTCGGACCTTCTTTAGGCTGTCCTCGGCGAGACCTGTGGAATTGGCATATACACAGCACTCTTCTCCTAGGGCGGCGCAGAGGGCTCCTTCTTTGAGGAGGAGAAGGTCGAGACCTCGGCGGTTTTGGAGCACTACCTCAGAGAGGGAATTGACAGAATCTTTTAGATGGGAAATAGCGTTTTGTAGGTGACGAATGTCCTCGTCAACAGCCGCCCTGAGGTGAGTTAGGGCGGAGCCTTGACTGGCTAGTGCAGCGATTCCGGTGCCAGCGCCGGCAAGACCTAGGAGGGAGGCAATTGTGAGGGCGGTGATGGGCTCTCGCTTTTGCAGAAGGGCAGGAGCTGCAGTTCTTTCCAGGCGGAGGAAGAAGTCTTCTTCGCTGTGGTATAAGACCCTAGGGATAAGGACAATTAGGAGGCAAGTTTCTTTATATTCACTGATGATATTTGTGCTGAGACAGGGGGTAAGTCCTGTAGAGGAGCAGAGCCATTGGGAGGAGTTATGAGGAATGAGAAATTTTGCCGAGCTGCTGGGAGATGAGTAGCTGGCACAGGCAGTGAGGTCGGGAGAGTTACTGGAGCGAGGGCGGACGCACTTTCCTGTATAGGAGACTGAATGAAAGGTCAGGGGGACGGCAGAGGTATTCCAATTGCATTCCAAGGGGCTGTCCTCTGTGCTTTTCTGAAAAGGAGAGGTTGGAGGCAACGGGCTCGTACAGGGAGGAGGCGGTGGAGAGGCAGAGCCAGCAGGAGGAGGTAAGATTGGGGTTGGAGGAGTTTACTGAGGTGAAGGCTGCTTGAATGAGGCTGAGGAGGGGAGAGGAATAACGAGAGGGGGGTAGAGGAGGCTGGGGTGGTGGGGTTTGCGATATAGCTGAGGTGCGGCTGGTTGGAGCTGAGGTGCGGCTGGAGGGCTGTGGAAAAAGAGGGTTCACTCGGACTGGGGTCTAGGCCCAGGTGTACTGTTGTCATCTGGTGCGTCACGCTGCGGAGCTGGCGGCGTTCTCGTCTCGTTGGACGCGTGGTTGCTGGTGGCGGGCCGGATTGCCCTTCCTGGGATCCATATTGGTTGTGCTGCATCATCTGGGAAAACACAAGCAAACCCGCGCCCCTGGGCGAGAAGTGGGGAGGGACCTTTCCAGGTATTATTCTCCGGGTCCTTCCAGTAAACCATCGGGGCCTGGGTGGGCCTATACGAGGGCCCCCAATGTTTATGTAGGGGCGAAAGCCCTTCCTTATTGAATGTGAGTAGATTAAGGTGAATAAGGGCTGCTATAACAAGGTCCCCTGGAGTTGCCTGGGGGAGCATTGCCCTTTCTTTTTCAATTTGTATTTTTAAGCGGCGATGGACTGCTTCCACAATGGCTTGCCCCTGTGGATTATAGGGGATGCTGAAATGATGGGTGATGTTATATAACTGAAGAAAAGCCGGAAAGGAGGCACCGCGATAGGCAGGCCCATTGTTCGTTTTTAGGTTCCAGGGGACTCCCATGAAGAGAATTCCTTGTCTCAGGGCCTTGATACAGTGTTTGGCCGTTTCCCCGGCGAGGGGGACTGCATAACACATAGCTGAAAAGGTGTCAATTATTACATGTACATACTTAAGGTGCCCAAAGGACGGAACATGAGTTACATCCATTTGCCATCTAGAATTTGGTTTTAGGCCTCGTGGGTTGACTCCCTGAGGTTGCAGGGGGCCAAGCGGCGCAAAGGGCGCACAAGTTGTACAATTGCGGACAAGATGTTTACAGGTGTCTAGGGGAAGGTCACATAAATGATGTAACGATGTAGCCGAAAAGTGAAACCTGGAATGCAATAACTTGGCCTGGTTAACAGCATCCCCCGGAGGGGCCGCTGTGTTAGTTAGCATAGCTTGGGTAGTCTGAGCTGAGACCGCTTGGTCTACTATACTGTTGCCATTAGCCAAGGGCCCCGGAAGGCCTGAGTGACTACGAATGTGGCTAACGAACCAAGGATCCTGTCTATGCTCTAAGATGCTTCTGAGGTCAGAAAGTGCTTTATCAATGGCCGAGTCTCCCGGGGAAAAAGGTGGAAAATGCAAGGACTCGGCAGACCTGATACGTGTAGAGGCTGTCAGTGAAAATGTTCACTGGGTGGTTGCAGTGGGCGTTTAGTGCGTATGACACTGCCAGAATTTCCCCCACTTGGACTGAATGAAGGTTGACATAACTGAATAGGCGGGGTTCTGGATGGTCCTGCGAATAAGAGAGGAAGGCGAAACGGGTTTTGGAGGCGTCAGTAAAGACGGTAGTGGCACCTGGAATGGGTGCAGAGGAGGGGAAAGGATGGAAGGGGCTGCGGAAGGGAAGCTTGGTGAGTCCCTGTAACAGCCGATGGCTGGGATAGTGGCAGCTGAATTCCCCCTGAAATCCTTCTAAAAGGATTTGCATGTCCGGGTTGTCACGTATAAGCAGGCGGGTTTGGCCTGTGTCTAGGGGCCAAACAATTTTTTCTGGCGGCTCTCCGAATACATGAACAGCCAAGGTAACTAGATCTGAAGCTAGGCTGATCCAGAGCCGCACTGCAGGGCAAATCTTCCTAAGTCGACTTTTAGCGGGATGCGCCCAAAGTAGAGGGCCTTCCTGCCACAGGCAGCCCATAGGTGTGCCGGGCGTAGGGAGGATGAGTGCTATAAGATTGCCCTCTTTAGTGTTGAACCTGTTGAGACAGCAGGCAGCGAGTGCCTTGTTAATTGCGGCAATGGCTTCCTTTGCCTTCTGGGTGAGCTTAATGCGCTGGGAGATTGCTAGCGGCGGGGCTTCGGGGACACTCAGTAGCATAAAGAGTGGTTGTAGCTGTGCTGTGGTGATCGGCAACGCAGAGCGGAGCCAATTGATCTGACCGCAGAGCTGTTGAAGCTCAGTGATAGTGACCCGGTCCGGTATGTCCAGCTGGGGAGCGGACGGAGCAATGGTTTTATCAATACTAAACCCTAAGAAGGCTAATGGTGGCACAATTTGAACTTTATCGGGTTGAATCGTAAGGCCGAGGTTAGCTAAATTAGTAGTAAGGTCTTTTAGGATTAGAGGAAGAGCCTCGGCGTCTTCAGAGGCCACTAAGATGTCATCCATGTAATGGATGAGCATGGCCCGCTTTCACAGGGGGGCCACTGCGTGATCAACATACATCTGGCAGATGGCCGGACTGTTATGCATCCCTTGAGGGAGGACTTTCCATTGGTACCTGCTAGTTGCGCCCGCGTGGTTTGGGACGGGGACTGTAAAGGCAAAGCGCGGGCGATCTCGCTCATGTAGCGGGATGGAAAAGAAACAGTCTTTGATGTCAATAGTGGCTACATGATAGTGAGCCGGGATGGCTATCGGATGGGGAAGGCCAGGCTGCGGGGAACCCATGGGAAGAATATGCTTATTGATTTCCCGCAAATCATTGAGGAGCCTAAATTTTCCTGTGGTTGTTTTATGAATAACAAATACTGGCGAATTATTGGGACTAGTAGAAGGTTCTATGTGGCCAGCATCCAATTGTTCTTGTACAAGGGCTTGGAGTACTACCAATTTATGCGTGGGAAGGGGCCACTGCTCCACCCATATAGGTTTCTCAGTATCCCACTGTAGAGGAACGGGTGCTGGAGGTGTTAAACGAGCAGTGGCACTCATTATTGGGGGGGCTGCGTGGTAAGCACTGCCCCAGAGGCGGCGAGGATGTCACGGCCCCATAAAATTTGGTCTATGGTGTGTAGAAATAACGGGCGGAAGGTACCTGAGTGGCCTTCTCCATCCTCCCACTTAATGGGTCTTATGGCCTGAAGAGAAGTAGAGGTACCAGTGGCTCCCACTACCGAGGGACCATCAAGAACCATGCACATGGTGGCATACTGAGCGGGCATGCAAGAGACTTCTGCCCCTGAATCGAGCGTGCCTGTGTACCATTGCCCCTCTATTCTTAACTTACGAGTAGGTTTTTCTGGAATGATGGGGACTGTCCAGAGAAGCGTTTTACTGCCGGTGAAGTGATTAGTTTTATTAGAACCGGCCGGCACGCTGCCTCATAGGGGCGGGGCTGAGGCTTGCCCCGCTTGGAGTTTAAAGCTTGCCCAGTGCTCTGGCGCTGACTGCCATCAGGGCACCAGGGATAGCAGAATTTTTTTAAATCTTTCTCGTTAAGGTCTCTGTGGCTGCTTTTGCAATCGCGCGCCCAGTGATAACCACGTTGGCAGCGCGGGCATGGAGTGGGAGGGGGGCGCCCATTGCGTTGCATGGGAGGCGGGCGTTTGACCTCTGTATTGGGGCACTCCCGGGCAAAATGACCGCTCTGCCCGCACTTAAAACAACCGGTGGTGGCGGCTAAGGCGGCAGTGACAGCGCCAGAGACAGCCTGGGCTAGGGACGCAGCAGCTGGGTCAAAGGCGCTGCAAGCGAGGAACCCAGTCGTTTAGACTTTTTTCCCGCAATGGGAGAATGGCTTGCTTACAGGGGGGGTTAGTCCCTTCTAGAATGAGTTCCTGGGTGAGCGCTAGCTGGGCTTGGGGGTCAATAACTTTTCTAGCACAGGCCTCTTCAACCCTGGAAACGAAGGTGGCAAAAGGTTCATTTGGCTCCTGGAGGAGCTTGGTAAATTTGTCAGGTCGACGGGCAGAGCAGTTGGCAAACGCGCGTAAGGCGATGCCTCTGAGGACAGTCCAGAAGGCAGCAGGGGCATTAATATAAGCAGACGCATTTAGAAACGCTCCAGTGCCCAAATAGGCTTCAGGGGGATGATAGACTCCAATGGCTGCGTCTTGCTCACTTTGCTTAGCTGCTTCCGCCTGGAAGTGAGCACGCCAGTCAACAAACTGACCGGGGTTAAGAATGGAACGGGCAAGCGAGGCCCAGTCTTGGGGGATGCAATAGTTCATGGCGAGATCCTGCAGTATTTGGGAAGCATATGGGCTACCTAACCCGTCCTCCTTGACGGCCCTGCGAAGCTGCTTGATAGTATCTGAGTCAATGGGATACCAGTCATACGGTTTCTGTGGGGTGGGGGCAAGGTTAAGAGGAAAGCAGCGAAAAGCACGAGAGAAAGGAGGACGCGCTTGTAGAGGGCTTGGCGCGGGAGTGGGGGTAGGGGGAGCGTTATCCCAAGGGTTGCCTTGAGGTGTAGAAGGCAGCCAGGGGTTGTTAGTCGGCAGGGTGGGAGGAGCGGCGGCAGCTGCCGGTAGCGGCTCCGAGGGGGAGCTTGTCGAAGGGGAAGGCGGAAATGGGAGGCCCCAAGCGTCGCAAGATGGCGGCGCGGTAGGCGTGGCCAAGACACAAGATGGTGGATCAGCCCCGCCCTGTGAAAGGGCGGGGTCCAAGGCACAAGATGGTGGACTAGCTCCGCCCCACGAAAGGGCAGGGCCCAAGGCACAAGATGGCGGACTAGCTCCGCCCTGTGAAAGGGCGGGGTAAAGCGCATGCGGTTTCCGGCAGGGCTTAGGGCTGACGTCATCACTAGAGCACTTCTTCCCCTCGATGGAAGAAGAAGGAGGAAGTTCGCCATCTTGGAGCAGTCTGGGGGGGCGGTTGCAAAGAGGCACAGGGCGCCAAACAAAGAAACAAAGACACAAAGGACTACAGCAAAGTAATGGAGGGGAAGAGGGAGAGCTACTGGAGGAAGAGTGTCAGGAGGAATGGGGGACATAGAAGAAAAGGATGAGAGGCAGCCGGGATAATTGGGGAAGGGAGGAGCGGCTCCGGAGCGGCGAGGGAGAGGCGGCCCCTGACACGGAGCGGCGAGGGAGGAGCGGCTCCGGGAGCGGCGAGGGAGAGGCGGCCCTTACCTTGCAGGCGAGGAGAAGGGAAGCTGGAGAGGCGTCCGGGCGAGCGGGTGGTTTTACTGGACCGCTGCGTGGAGAGGACTTTTAATTCCAGGGGCCCCACGTTGGGCGCCAGTTGCGGTCGCAGTTGATTCGTCTGAGGCGGGGGGGCGGCCGGTTGCTGAACCCTCGGCTATTGGCGTTGCTTGGAGGGTACCGGCGGCGGGGGCTCTTTCCCGGAGGCGAGGGCGAGGCGGGGGACTTGGCCAGGTCCCCAGCGGGAGGCGTGCAAGGTGTGGAGGGCGGCGAGAAGGGAAAGATAAGACACTCTTCCTCCAGTAAGGGTAGAACAAAAGGACCTTTATTCCGGGGTGAGCACAGGTTATATGGGCTGGCATAGAGGGCGGGGGTTGTTACAAGCCAATGCTGAGGGGATAAAGGCTAGGATTGGTTCTGAGAGGGTGCGGAGGTTAGGATTGGTTCTAAGAGGGCACGGAGGTTGTTCTAATAGGTGCAGGAGTTGCTCTGGCAACGGTGTCTGGCAACAATGTATGCGCACTGGTGGTGATGGGAGTTGCATTGGCAACGGGGAGTGTACGGGCAAGATAAGGAAGTGGGGGAAAGGGCGGTTGGGGGAAGGGCGGTTTCCTCCGGCAAGCCTCCCCCACCGGTGGTATTTTGGGTGAGGAAATGGGGCCTGCCTTCGACCTCGCTCCCTTAGGTCCGGGGGGCTGTGGAGGACACTGACCGCCCGTACCCACTACCCTCCCTAGGGGTTGCGCAGGTCCCCTAGCCCAGACCTGGTAAGTCGAGGTATATGCTCAGTAACCCGCAGAGGGGGAGTATAGTTACAAGGGGAATGGTTTGCAAGGTTAAAGAAGCCAAAGCTATTTAAAGGCTTTTTAGGGTTAACTTTTGTAGAAAGGAAAGCGGAAGACTTAGAAGGTTTTTTTTGTGAAGGAGGAGGATTTGGTAGGAGGTGACAGAGTGGCACAAAGATAGCCAAGATCGGATAGTACAGAAAGCTTGGGAATAAGGGGCTTCAGACCATTTGCCATTGCACTGAATAAAATTAAGTTCAGTGAGAATTTGCCAATCAAAAGTCCATTTTCTAGCCAACATTTTTGTTGTTCTAGAGGATATTGCGGCCAAATTGTATTACAAAAGTGGATGAGTTTTTTTGCTTTTATTTCCCCTTCTAATTGAAGTTTACTAAGATTGTGGATTAAACATCCAAGGGTAGTAGATTTAGGAGGAAATTCAGTCTTGGAGCCACTGAAAAGTGACTGTATATTACCCACGATTATTTAAGAAATTTGAGAGGCTTGAGGTTTGTTAGGGAACTTTGCTCGTCAGAGGCTTATGGAGATCACCCATGGGAGACCCCCCACAGTTACCCTGCTCCTTTACAGCTTACGGTCTCCCTCAATGAGGCTGACGTGAATTGGGGCTATGCTCATCAGAGGCTTACAGAGATCACCCATGGGAGATTCATGGCCCCCCTGCTCCTTTAGAGGCTTACGGTTTCCCTGTAGGGAACTTTGCTCTTCAGAGGCTTACGGAGATCTCCCATGAGACCCCCCCCCATGGTCCCTCTGCTCTTTTAGAGGTTTACAGAGGCCTCCCAAAATGTTGCTCAAGTGAGACTAATGGCTCAGATCCACACAACTGCCACAACAACAAAGCAGGCATCCCCAGTTTGCCGTTGGCAGTCAGGAAATGTGTGCAGTCTTTGGCCCAAAGCGTCCCCCAGGTTACTTTGCTGCAATGGGGAAAGACACTCACAGAGTGTTGGAGAGTTTTGACTGAGCGCTCAGGATTTCCCAGGCTTATGAAGCTGGGTGCTGCATTAAAGCGAGCTGAGGTGCAACACAGAGGTGGGCCGGGGTGTCCACGGGACACCGAACAAGACTCTCGAGGGGGGATCTGGGCAGAAAGGCATCACTTACCTACCTAGGGCTGAATTAGTTGTAGATAGTTGAGAGCTGTGTGGGTGAGCTGGCGTCACATCAAGGTGGTCTGAGCTGATGGACTCAAGCCACTGAATGCATGGGAACCTGAACGGCTGTCGTTCGGGGAACGGAGTCAACTGGAAGGCTGCCCTGTTGCCCTGAGGGGCCAGGACATTTAAACCTCAGTCAAACCTCTGTCCCAGGTCTTCGACACCATATGTTAGGTCGGAGTCATTCAGGAATCCATACAATGCAGTGAGTCAAAGTTTAAGTATAAAGTTTAAGATTTATTAGAGGAAGAAAGCAGGTGGGAGCCAGCAGAAAAGAAGAAAAAAGATAATGGCTCCAGCTTTCTATCTGAGGGCAACATGTTTTAACAAAAAAAGGAACACACATTGGGTAGGGTGTCTGCTGTGGTGTTCTGTCCCTCGCCTATCTAGTTTCGGGCTGATTGGTTGGTAGAGTTCTTGGACAATATTCTTTTTAGGAAAGCAGCTGCGTTATCTAGGGAGAGCAGGCCTTTTTGGTTGTTCATCTTATGGACTTATCTGACCTTGCCTTACCCGCCTTTGAGGCGCCACTGTGGCTGGAACAGCCTTGAACAGCCTTGAACAGCCTTCATTCTTTAGTTTATGGGGCACCTGTTTTCTGTGAGATAAGCTGTGGGGCCCCTGGGTTAGAAACTCCTTCTACATGTTAGTTTCTTCTTCTGGAATCTAACAATTAGCACTATGGGGATTACTTTTATATAAATATTATAATATTTAACCATATTGTGTCAGATAGTCCCATTCCACTCTATCAAGGCTATTCTCTATAGAGATATAACTATAAACAGTATTATTAGAGATTATATTTCTAACATTTCTGGAAATCTCAAAGACATCATGATTTTGATAGCTCAGTTTTTTTTAATGATGATGTTATTTCAACTTTAATGAAGACATTGGCTCATTCAGATAGTCAATTCTTGAATTCATTATCCATTCAATCAACATATTAAGAGTTAATTCCTTCACAAGCTATAGAACTATAATGAAATTTAAATTATGGGCAGCCAGGTATTTGAAACTCAAACAAATATTCTCATGAAAACAAATGTGTCAAGGTGCATGGATTCCTCATGTGATCTTCCCAGTCTGTCTGTCTCAGAGGGAGCTGATGTAGGACCAAGGAGGCTTATGAAGCAAATGCAGCATAAGGCTCCAGACAAAGGCCCAGAAGCAGAAAGGGCACTAATTTCATGGAAAGTTTAGTGACATTTCACCATTAAAAATTTCATCCACAGTGAGAAGAGGGAGGCTGCATCAATCACATATCTGTAGGTCATTCACATGTTTGGTTTTTAATTTCTAAGGTTACCTAATTATTAGTTGAGCTTTCATTTATTTATTGTAATTCCATTTTTTCCAATTATTCAGGTAAAACATTCTCATTATGGGAAATTTCAAAAATACAGGAAAACATAAAACTGCAACTAATATATCCAGATCACTACCATGAAGCAACAACAATGGTTAATACATTAGACACTTTGTTTCTTCCACAGCTACAGGGGCCTCCTTGCTGCTCCTGGAACACACCAGGTATACTCCTTCCTTGGGGCCTTTGCGCTGGAACAGGCTGCACTGTTTAGTAGAGGTGGTCAGGGCAGGTCTCTTTGGAGGGCAACTTCCTGGAGGATGAGGAAACAATAGTGTGGTTATCTGGCAGAAGAGCATTCTGGGAAAAGGGAAGATCAATTTCAACAGACTGCTTGGTGTGTTCATGGAAATGTAAGGCCAGTGTGGCTGAGCAGAGGGAACGGGGGTGCAGGAATGCCATATGCGGTTGGAGAGGTGGGGTAGAGAACCAGTTAAGTAGGGTCTTAAAAGCCATAGCATAAGGAGATTGGCTGTTACTCTTAGTAAAATAGGAAGTCGTTGAGAGTGATGAGCAAAGTAGTGACAAGATATCACATACCAATTTTAAAAGGATCACTTCAAAAGATACCTTCATAATTGTTTTAATGTTTGCTTGCCCTTTGTTGTTGGTAAATTCCTTTTGCTGTTTTTCCAAATCACTAATTCAGTTTGCAGCAGTTTTCCCTTTGTTAGCCAGAGTTGTTATTGAATCACGATATTTATTAACCTAAAAATTTCTATTGCATATTTGTATGTGTTTGTGTGTGTTTACCCCTCATTAAAATGGCTTGGCTTTCTTTCTCCAAGACCTGCACATATTTATTAATATATTAAATTATTTTGAATTTCTAATTTTCTTTTCTCTGTGAAGGGTTTCTTTTTCATTATATTTTCTATATGGTTATTGCTTACACTAGGAACTCTTGATTTTTGAATATTTATGTTTCTTACCAGGCATCTTACTGAACTCTCTTAATAGTTCTAATAATTGTTCAATTGATTTACTTTGGTTTGTCAGGAAAACAATTGCAGTATCTGCAAACAATAATATGTTCTTCTTTCCCATGTTATACTCTGTTTATTCATTTTCTTTTGAAGTGTTGATGAGATATTAAGCAAAAAATATGGAATAAAAATATTATGTATCTTAATAGGAATTGGACTTATATTGTATCACTGTAGATAATGTTAACTACATTAACATTAGCAATTGAGACATATGCTAGGAAAACCACAGTTTAAAAAAATTTGTTATCCAGAACTTAATCTCAACTACTCATAGTTTTACAGAGGAGGAACATTTTTTTTATAAATAGAAATGCATTTCAAATATTTTCCAATCAACTTTTTAACATAGTTTGAGGTGAATTAATGTTTGTCTCCCTTTCAAATACTGGTGTGAAGAATTATATAAATAGATTTCTGAATGTTGGATTATCTGTTCAGTTTTGGAAAACAACTATTTTTCTAATATTATATTAAGGATTTTTGAGTCAATAAAATCCCAGTTTAAGAATTCATATCTTAAGCTTTAGAGTCAAAAAAAATCTGAATTTACACCCCAACTTCACTCTTTGTTTAGCATTGTAACTTTAGGCATCTTTCTCAACCCCTTTAAGCCTTGGGATCCTTATGTGTAACAGGGAGATTATAAAATAACACACCTTTCAGATCATTGAGAAAGTTAAACGGCATAGTGCATGTAAAGCATAGAATCTGTTATGCACAATGAATGTGTAGTCTTGAATGAGATTGGTCAGTAGTCCCCCCTCCACCTATTTTTTTTTCACTGATCAAGTTTTTTTTTTTTTTTTTTTATATGAAGGCCATGAAAGCTTCTTAAAATTAATTAACTTCTTATAACTAGGGTATGGGGTATAATTTAAATGATATATAGATTATTTATTCTTTAAAATTTTGTCATTAATCACCCCCATGAAAACATATGAAATTGGTATAACTTTTGGATATAATTATTTGCAAACTAAAATATTTTTCAATTTCTTCTAAGGCAATTTGTGTACTTAATATCTCAATAATTTTGAATATTTATATTTTCTCAACTTTATTAATTCCTTAGAGCTTGTTACATGTATTAGCATGTAGTTATAAGTGAATTATTTGTTTAAAATCACTTCCATATACAGAGTTACAACCTTTTCCTCATGCCTAAGTCACAAGATTGTGAACATTTGTTGTTATTGGTTTTCCTGATGATACACCCATGTACCAAATCCACATTTTAGGCATATTTAGAAGTTTATATATATATTTTTCTTCTTTTTATCTTATTTGCTAATTTGATTTTTCCATGATTTTTTCTTCCTGCATAACTTTCTTAGACAGGATTCTTGCCTACTTTGTGGATTGGGTGCTATTTGATTATTTTCAATTTGTGGTTTTAAAAATAAAAGCATTTTGTTCATGAATCCACCATGGTGTTCTTTTAGAGGAACAGCACAATTTAGGGGACAACCTGCTCATTGCAGTTATTTTCCAAGTAGTCTTTAGTTGGAGTTTTGATTTTTCTTTTTTTGTTCAAAGTCTCATATAGAATTTGTCATTTTAATTTTCTTTGCTGCATAAAGTATTGTTTATAATTTCCAAACTTTTGTATAATGATAAGAAACTATGATATATAATTCTCTTTCAAAATTAAATTTAAAAAACAGCAGTGGAAATCATGTTCATTGGAAAGTGAATCAGAAGGTATGAAGAAATGTGGGAGTGCCCCCACCTCTGTATACCCACAGATAACAATTTTTTTTTTTTTTTTTGCAAGTTGGATTTTCTTAAAGCAGTTACTCAGTCAAACTTTAGCATGCAGGATATTTCTCAAGGATAAACAGTGATGGGCAGGGGAGGGCAGGAGTGAGCAGAATAAAGTTGCATTGCAGTGCAGGCCTGACAACACCTTAGCCATCCCCATGTGGAGATCTGGAGCATATATAACTCCTCATAGTTGTCTCATAGTGGACCGGAATGAACCATTTTTGACTATTGCCATTAGTCTTTGTATGTTGACCATCCTGGGAAGAGTGAGCCCTCAGGAAATGCTGCTCTCTGCAGCTGACTTGGACAGCTAGTAGCTACCTAGTGGCAGCTGCTGTAAGTCCTTCTTTCAAAGGGACATGGCTCAGTGTGCTCCAAGCCATTTTTAAAATCAACTTAGAACATTTTATTAAAACATTTAACATACTTTATTTAATTGTGGGAACATATATATAACCTAAATTTTTTCATCTTAATCATTCCCAAGCATGTCATTGAATGGGATTCATCACATTCACAATATTGTGGAACCCTTACCACCTTCCATTATCAAAACTTTCCCATCTCCACAAGTAGAAACCCTGTGCCTTCATTAACATCTCCTTCTCTTCTGCCCCTGACAACCTGTACTATAATTTCTGTGCCCATAAGGTTATATATTCTCCTCTATTTTCTTTGTAGTTACCATGTGGCTTAAATTTAGTGTCCTAAATCTATAAAAATCTCCTTTGCTTTAACACCAACTTAACTTCAATAAAATACACAAATCCTATACCCTTCCATCCCCCCACCTTTATGTAGTTCTTGTCACAAAATACGTTTATACATGTTGAGTCTAAAACAATGGACTTATCTTTACATTTTATGCATTTGCCTTTAAGATCCTGTATGAAATAAAAAGTGTAGTTACAGAACAAAAATACAATAGTACTGGCATTTATATTTACCCGTGTTGTTACCCTCACTGGAGATTCTTGTTTCTTCATGATACTTCAATTTATTGTCTGTTGTCCTTCCCTTTCAACCTGCAGAGCTTCTTTAGGGTCTCTTGTACTGCTAGTCTAGTGGCCATGAATCCTTCAGCTTTTGTTTATCTAGGAATGTCTTAATCTCTCCCTCATTTTTGAAAGACAGTTTTGCTAGGTATAGAATTAGTGGGTGGCAATTTTTTGGGTTTCATGTTTTAAATATGTCATCCAACTGCTTTCTTTCCCCCGTGGTTACTGATGAGAAATCAGCACTTAATCTTATTGAGGCTCCCTTGTATATAACAGGTTGTTTATCTCTTGTGGCTTTCAGAATTCTCTCTTTATCTTTGGCTTTCAGCAGTTTGATTATTATATGCTATTGCAGTGGTCTATTTGGGTTTATCCTGTTTGAAGTTTGTTGAGCATCTGGGATGTGTATATTCTTGTCTTTCATTAAGTTTGAGAAGTTTTCAGCCATTATTTCTTTGAACAGTCTCTCTGCCCCTTTCCCCCTTCTCCTTCTTGGATTCCCACAGTGCATATATTGGTACACTTGATGGTATTTTCACAGGTTCTACAGGTTGTGTTCACTTTTCTTCATTTTTCCTTCCTTCTCCCCCTCAAACTGGATGATTTCCATTGTCTTCTCTTCAAGTTCCCTGATTCTTTCTTCTGCCAGCTACAGTCTGCTCTTGAACCTCTGTAGGGTATTAATTTCTGTTACTGTGGTCTTCAGCTTTATTTGGTTCCTTTTCATACTATCCATTTCTATATTGATATTCTCTTTGTGTTCACCTATTGTATTCCTATTTCCTATAGTTCATTTCCTTTTTTAAATTTTTATTTTAGCTCTTTAAGCATATTTAGGGCCATTTTAAAAATCTTTGTCTGATATATCTCAGGTCTGTTCCTCCTCACTGATACTTCCTAATGCTCCTTTGCCTGGGCCATCATTTCCTGTTTCTTTGTATGTTTTGTAACCTTTTGTTGAAACCTCAACATTTTGATATGTTAATATGGTATCGCTGAAATTTAGACTTTGAGACATCTGTTCCTTAAGCTTTCATCCAGCTTGTGTTAAAACAGCTTTCCCTGAGTGCCAGGAGATAATACAAAAAAAGGAAAAAAAGAAAAAAAACAAAACCACCTTTCCTGGTTCTCGCAGATTGACTTGTACAAGCACTATCCTTCAGGGCTTATCCCCATAAGTTTAGAGAATCATTCTAGGTCAAAGCTCAGGGTATCCCTGATTCTTGCCTTGGGCATGAGTGTGTGACCCTAGGAATTCCTACATTTACCCAGTTCCAAATGCCCCCTCTTCCCTAAGAAAAAGTTTCCTCACAGTCCTGGGAACTGCAGTGTAAGTCCTATAGCCAGCAATCTCTTTCTCCAGGCAGCACAAGTTGACTGTTCTCTCACAGCATTTTTTTTTTCCATTTTTATTGAGATTGTTCAGATACCATACAATTATCCAAAGATCCAAAGTGTACAATCACTTGCCCCTGGGTACCCTCATACAGCTGTGCATCCATCACACTTAATTTTTGTTCAATTTTTAGAAACTTTTCATTATTCCACACAAGAAATAAAGTGAAAGATGAAAAAAGAAAAAAAGAAAAGGGAACTCTAATCCTCCCCATCCCTAACCAACCCCCCTCAATTATTGACTCGTAGTATTGATATAGTACATTTGTTACTGTTTATGAAAAAATGTTGAAATACTACTAACTGTAGTATATAGTTTGTAAAAGGGATATAGTTCTTCCCTATATGCCCCTCTATTATATTTTTTTAATCATCATTTTACTGAGATATATTCACATACCACGCAGTCATACAAAACAAATTGTACTTTCGATTGTTTACAGTACCATTACATAGTTGTACATTCATCACCTAAATCAATCCCTGACACCTTCATTAGCACACACACAAAAATAACAAGAATAATAATTAGAGTGAAAAAGAGCAATTGAAGTAAAAAAGAACACTGGGTACCTTTGTCTGTTTGTTTCCTTCCCCTACTTTTCTACACATCCATCCATAAACTAGACAAAGTGGAGTTTGGTCCTTATGGCTTTCCCAATCCCATTGTCACCCCTCATAAGCTACATTTTTATACAACTGTCTTCGAGATTCATGGGTTCTGGGTTGTAGTTTGATAGTTTCAGGTATCCACCACCAGCTACCCCAATTCTTTAGAACATAAAAAGGGTTGTCTAAAGTGTGCGTAAGAGTGCCCACCAGAGTGATCTCTCGGCTCGTTTTGGAATCTCTCTGCCACTGAAGCTTATTTCATTTCCTTTCACATCCCCCTTTTGGTCAAGAAGATGTTCTCCGTCCCACGATGCCGGGTCTACATTCCTCCCCGGGAGTCATATTCCACGTTGCCAGGGAGATTCACTCCCCTGGGTGTCTGATCCCACGTAGGGGGGAGGGCAGTGATCCCACCTTTCAAGTTGGCTTAGCCAGAGAGAGAGGGCCACATCTGAGCAACAAAGAGGCATTCAGGAGGAGACTCTTAGGCACAAATATAGGAAGGCCTAGCCTCTCCTTTGCAGCAACCGTCTTCCCAAGGGTAAAACTTATGGTAGAGGGCTCAACCCATCAAACCACCAGTCCCCTATGTCTGTGGTCATGTTAGCAACCATGGAGGTGGGGTAGGCGAATACCCCTGCATTCTCCACAGGCTCCTCAAGGGGGCACTACATCTTTTTTCTTTTTTTTCCCTTGTTTTTCTTTTTTTTTTTTTTTTTAACTTTCCCTTCGTTTTTAAATCAACTGTACGAAAAAAAAAGTTAAAAAGAAAACAAACATACAATAAAAGAACATTTCAAAGAGACCATAACAAGGGAGTAAGAAAAAGACAACTAACCTAAGATAACTGCTTAACTTCCAACATGTTCCTACTTTACCCCAAGAAAGTTACATAATATAGCAACATTTCTGTGAACTTGTTCCTACTATATCCATCAGAAATTAACAGACCATAGTCATTTCTGGGCATCCCCAGAACGTTAAATAGCTTATCTGTTCTTCTTGGATTATTGTTCCCCCTTCCTTAATTGCTCTCTACTGCTAGTTCCCCTACATTCTACATTATAAACCATTTGTTTTACATTTTTCAAAGTTCACATTAGTGGTAGCATATAATATTTCTCTTTTTGTGCCTGGCTTATTTCGCTCAGCATTATGTCTTCAAGGTTCATCCATGTTATCATATGTTTCACGAGATCGTTCCTTCTTACTGCCGCGTAGTATTCCATCGTGTGTATATACCACATTTTATTTATCCACTCATCTGTTGAAGGACATTTGGGTTGTTTCCATCTCTTGGCAATTGTGAATAATGCTGCTATGAACATTGGCGTGCAGATATCTGTTCGTGTCACTGCTTTCCGATCTTCCGGGTATATACCGAGAAGTGCAATCGCTGGATCGAATGGTAGCTCTATATCTAGTTTTCTAAGGAACTGCCAGACTGACTTCCAGAGTGGCTGAACCATTATACAGTCCCACCAACAATGAATAAGAGTTCCAATTTCTCCACATCCCCTCCAGCATTTGTAGTTTCCTGTTTGTTTAATGGCAGCCATTCTAACCGGTGTTAGATGGTATCTCATTGTGGTCTTAATTTGCATCTCTCTAATAGCTAGTGAAGCTGAACATTTTTTCATGTGTTTCTTGGCCATTTGTATTTCCTCTTCAGAGAACTGTCTTTTCATATCTTTTGCCCATTTTATAATTGGGCTGTCTGTACTATTGTCATTGAGTTGTAGGATTTCTTTGTATATGCAAGATATCAGTCTTTTGTCAGATACATGGTTTCCAAAAATTTTTTCCCATTGAGTTGGCTGCCTCTTTACCTTTTTGAGAAATTCCTTTGAGGTGCAGAAACTTCTAAGCTTGAGGAGTTCCCATTTATCTATTTTCTCTTTTGTTGCTTGTGCTTTGGGTGTAAAGTCTAGGAAGTGGCCGCCTAATACAAGGTCTTGAAGATGTTTTCCTACATTATCTTCTAGGAGTTTTATAGTACTTTCTTTTATATTGAGATCTTTGGTCCATTTTGAGTTAATTTTTGTGTAGGGGGTGAGGTAGGGGTCCTCTTTCATTCTTTTGGATATGGATATCCAACTCTCCCAGCCCCATTTGTTGAAAAGACCATTATGGCTCAGTTCAGTGACTTTGAGGGCCTTATCAAAGATCAGTCGGCCATAGATCTGAGGGTCTATCTCCGAATTCTCAATTCGATTCCATTGATCTATATGTCTATCTTTGTGCCAGTACCATGCTGTTTTGGCAACTGTGGCTTTATAATAAGCTTCAAAGTCAGGGAGTGTAAGTCCTCCCACTTCGTTTTTCTTTTTTAGAGTGTCTTTGGCAATTCGAGGCATCTTCCCTTTCCAAATAAATTTGATAACTAGCTTTTCCAAGTCTGCAAAGTAGGTTGTTGGAATTTTGATTGGGATTGCATTGAATCTGTAGATGAGTTTGGGTAGAATTGACATCTTAATGACATTTGGCCTTCCTATCCATGAACATGGAATATTTTTCCATCTTTTAAGGTCCCCTTCTATTTCTTTTAGTAGAGTTATGTAGTTTTCTTTGTATAGGTCTTTTACAACTTTGGTTAAGTTTATTCCTAGGTACTTGATTTTTTTAGTTGCTATTGAAAATGGTATCTTTTTCTTGAGTGTCTCTTCAGTTTGTTCATTTCTAGCATATAGAAACATTACTGACTTATGTGCATTAATCTTGTATCCCGCTACTTTGCTAAATTTGTTTATTAGCTCTAGTAGGTGTATCGTTGATTTCTCAGGGTTTTCTAGATATAAGATCATATCATCTGCAAACAATGACAGTTTTACTTCTTCTTTTCCAATTTGGATGCCTTTTATTTCTTTGTCTCGCTGGATTACCCTGGCTAGCAATTCCAGCACAGTGTTGAATAACAGTGGTGACAGCGGGCATCCTTGTCTTGTTCCTGATCTTAGAGGGAAGGCTTTCAGTCTCTCACCATTGAGTACTATGCTGGCTGTGGGTTTTTCATATATGCTCTTTATCATGTTGAGGAAGTTTCCTTCAATTCCTACCTTTTGAAGTGTTTTTATTAAAAAGGGATGTTGGATTTTGTCAAATGCTTTTTCAGCATCTATTGAGATGATAAATTGAGTTTTCCCTTTCGAGTTTTTAATGTGTTGTAATACATTGATTGTTTTTCTTATGTTGAACCATCCTTGCATGCCTGGAATGAACCCCACTTGGTCATGGTGTATGATTTTTTTAATGTGTCTTTGGATTTGATTTGCAAGTATTTTGTTGAGGATTTTTGCATCTATATTCATTAGGGAGATTGGTCGGTAGTTTTCCTTTTTTGTAGCATCTTTGCCTGGTTTTGGTATTAGATTGATGTTAGCTTCATAAAATGAGTTAGGTAGTGTTCCATTTTCTTCAATGTTTTGAAAGAGTTTGAGTAAGATTGGTGTCAGTTCTTTCTGGAAAGTTTGGTAGAATTCCCCTGTGAAGCCATCTGGCCCTGGGCATTTATTTGTGGGAAGATTTTTGATGACTGATTGGATCTCTTTGCTTGTGATGGGTTGGTTGAGGTCTTCTATTTCTTCTCTGGTCAGTCTAGGTTGTTCATATGTTTCCAGGAAATTGTCCATTTCTTCTACATTATCCAGTTTGTTGCCATACAGTTGTTCATAATATCCTCTTATAATTTTTTTAATTTCTTCAGGATCTGCAGTTATGTCACCTTTTTCATTCATTATTTTGTTTATATGGGTCTTCTCTCTTTTTGATTTTGTCAGTCTAGCTAGGGGCTTGTCAATCTTGTTGATCTTCTCAAAGAACCAACTTTTGGTGATATTTATCCTCTCTATTGTTTTTTTGTTCTCTATGTCATTTATTTCTGCTTTAATCCTTGTTATTTCTTTTCTTCTACTTGGTTTAGGATTGGTTTGCTGTTCATTTTCTAGCTTCTTCAGTTGATCCATTAGTTCTTTGATTTTGGCTCTTTCTTCCTTTTTAATATATGCATTTAGTGCTATAAATTTCCCCCTTAGCACTGCTTTTGCTGCATCCCATAGGTTTTGGTATGTTGTGTTCTCATTTTCATTCATCTCTATATATTTAGCAATTTCTCTTGCTATTTCTTCTTTAACCCACTGATTGTTTAGGAGTGTGTTGTTTAACCTCCAGGTATTTGTGAATTTTCTAAGTCTCTGATGGTTATTGACTTCTAATTGTATTCCATTGCGGTCAGAGAATGTGCTTTGAATAATTTCAATCTTTTTAAATTATTGAGGCTTGTTTTATGTCCCAGCATATGATCTATTCTGGAGAAAGTTCCATGAGCACTAGAAAAGTATGTGTATCCTGGTGATTTGGGATGTAATGTCCTGTATATGTCTGTTAAATCTAATTCATTTATCAGATTGTTTAGGTTTTCAATTTCCTTATTGGTCTTCTGTCTGGTTGATCTATCTATAGGAGAGAGTGATGTGTTGAAGTCTCCCACAATTATTGTGGAAACATCAATTGCTTCCTTTAGTTTTGCCAGTGTCTCTCTTATGTATTTTGTGGCACCTTGATTGGGTGCATAGACATTTACGATTGTTATTTCTTCTTGCTGAATTGCCCCTTTTATTAGTATGTAGTGGCCTTCTTTGTCTCTCAAAACATCCCTGCATTTGAAGTCTATTTTATCTGAGATTAATATTGCTACACCTGCTTTCTTTTGGCTGTAGCTTGCATGAAATATTTTTTTTCCATCCTTTCACTTTCAGTTTCTTTGTGTCCCTGTGTCTAAGATGAGTCTCTTGTATGCAACATATTGATGGTTCATTTTTTTTGATCCATTCTGCAAATCTATATCTTTTAATTGGGGAGTTTAATCCATTTACATTCAACGTTAAAACCATGAAGGCATTTCTTGAATTGGCCATCTTATCCTTTGGTTTATGTTTGCCATATTTTTCCCTCTCTCTATTAATATCCTTTATTGTACCCATACCGAATCTCTTTAGTACTGAACCTTTCTCCAAGTCTCTCTGTCCTGTCTTTGTTTCTCTGTCTGTAGGGCTCCCTTTAGTATCTCCAGTAGGGCAGGTCTCTTGTTAGCAAATTCTCTCAGCATTTCTTTGTCTGTGAAAATTTTAAGCTCTCCTTCAAATTTGAAGCAGAGCTTTGCTGGATAAAGTATTCTTGGCTTGAAATTTTTCTCACTCAGAATTTTAAATATATCGTGCCACTGCCTTCTTGCCTCCATGGTGGCTGCTGAGTAGTCACTACTTAGTCTTATGCTGTTTCCTTTGTATGCGATGAATTGCTTTTCTCTTGCTGCTTTCAGAACTTGCTCCTTCTCTTCTGTATTTGACAGTGTGATCAGTATATGTCTCGGAGTAGGTTTATTTGGATTTATTCTATTTGGGGTTCGCTGAGCATTTATGGTTTGTGTATTTATGTTGTTTAGAAGATTTGGGAAGTTTTCCCCAACAATTTCTTTGAATACTCTTCCTAGACCTTTACCCTTTTCTTCCCCTTCTGGGACACCAATGAGTCTTATATTTGGACGTTTCATATTATCTATCATATCCCTGAGGTCCATTTCGATTTTTTCAATTTTTTTCCCCATTCTTTCTTTTATGCTTTCATTTTCCATTCTGTCATCTTCCAGGTCACTGATTCGTTGTTCAACTTCCTCTAGTCTTGTACTATGAGTGTCCAGAATCTTTTTAATTTGGTCAACAGTTTCTTTAATTTCCATAAGATCATCCATTTTTTTATTTAGTCTTGCAATGTCTTCTTTATGCTCTTCTAGAGTCTTCTTGATTTCCTTCATATCCCGTACTATGGTCTCATTGTTCATCTTTAGTTCTTTGAGTAGCTGCTCTAGGTGCTGTGTCTCTTCTGGTCTTTTGATTTGGGTGCTTGGGCTTGGGTTATCCATATCGTCTGGTTTTTTTCATATGCTTTATAATTTTCTGTTGTTTTTGGCCTCGTGGCATTTGCTGAACTTGATAGGGTTCTTTTAGGATTTGTAGACCAATTGAAGTCCTTATCTCTAATTTATCAGATCTACAGCTTCGTGGAGTACACTTTCTCTAACTAACCAGCAGGTGGCGTCCACGAGCCACCTGTTCTCCACAAGCCAGTTCTCCCCTGCTTAGCCTTTTTGGTGAGTGGGGGAGTGAGTCTTGTGGGGTCCAATTGGTGTACCAAGCTTGCGTGTGTAGTTGGTGTTGCCTGCCCTGTATATGGGGCGTGTTTCTGGGCAGTCAGGGGGGGGTGGCTCTAACAATCAAATCTCCCTGGTGATCCTAGAGTTTTAAAGCTGCTGCAATAGTCTAATCCTTCAGTTCAGTCCTGCCACAGTTTGTCTCTGCCACTGACCCACAAGTCCTTGGTATTGGCGTATGGCTCCAGAGACTTGCAAGTGGCCCCTCTTCCAGGCCGTGCACCCCGGGTCCTCTGTTGAGGGATGACTGTGCTATGTCACAGGTGAGTGCCGTCCCCCCAGGGCAGTTCTGGGCTGCTGGGCTGTGTAGGGAGGCTCCCAGTCTGCTCAAATGATGGCTGAATGGGGCTTTGTTAATTCACACTGCTCTACCTTCCCAACTCTGGGACAATCAGCTGAGGTTGCAGGGAAGGCTAATGTCCACGCCCAGTTTTGTGGTGTGTGCCTGTTATTTGAAGCACTTCCGTCACACTGGGTTGTCTGGGGCAGTTCTGGGCTATGGGGCTGGCGATGGGCAGGAGTGTTTCCTGTCCACCAGGATGATGGCTGTGAGCGGACACCCCCCTTTTCTTGGGAAGTTCTGGTGTTTAGTGAATTTTCTCAGCCACTGGCTTATTGCATTTTGTCTCAGAGCTCTCCTAGTTCTGCTCTTGACTTGACCTGCCCAAATAGTAAGTCTTTGAAGCTTTCTGTATTGGCTTCTTAGAGTAATTGTTGTAGAAAAAGAAAAAAGGATTAAAAAAAAAAAAAAAGAAAAAAAAAAAAAACGGGCCCTCCTCAGAGATCTAATGGGTTATTGAAATGCTAAGAGATAAAGCAACCAGGGCCATTAAGGAAAGGTCCACAGGGCAGAGAGATCAGCTTTTCTTCGGGATTTGCATATGCGCCTCAGGGCCCTTCCCCTTTCTATGTTCACCAGAACTCCAAAAATCCTCCGCTTTTATTTTGGAGTTTTTCATGTTGTTTTTTTTCTATGCCTGTCTCCTCTCTGCTGGGCTGGCTGCTCTCAGATTCTCCGGTGTCTGGTCTCAGTCTATCTATGGTTGGATTTTGGATCAGTAGAATGAGTTTCCGATAAGGGCTGCCACTGCAGTTCTCCCTTCTCCTTCCCGGAGCTGACAGCCCCTCCTCCCCCAGGACTGAGCCTGGCAGGGAGGGGCGCGGGTCCCCTGGCCGCAAAAACTTACAGATTTCGCTGATCTCAGCAGTTCCACATTTTCATGAGTGTTGTATGAACTATGCCCAAAGTCAGATTGCTCTGTGGTGTCCAGTCCACGCAGTTCCTGGCTTTCTACCTACTTTCCTGGAGGAGTAACTAAAACATACAGCTCACCAGTCTGCCATCTTGCCCCGCCTCGCCCCTCTATTATTAACTTCTAATTGTATTGTCATACATTTGTTCTGGTTCATGGAAGTGATTTCTAGTATTTGTACAGTTGATCATGGACATTGCCCACCATAGGATTCAGTTTTATACATTCCCATCTTTTGATCTCCAGCTTTCCTTCTGGTGACATATATGACTCTGAGCTTCCCCTTTCCACCTCATTCACACACCATTCGGCACTTGTGGAGAGCCGTCTCCCGGGACGGGCATAGCGCATGCGCTGTAAACCTGCTCCAAAGTCCCCCCGCCCATCGAATGAGCCAAGATGGCGCCCATATCCTGCTTCCGCTTATGACGTGCACACTCACTATTCCTATCTGCCAATTGAGTGCATATGCGTGGCGCTAGATCATTGGTTATGAGTAGAGTACTTAAGAGTTTGCCCAAGCGAACCTCGGGGAGACAGCCCACTAGGAGCCGTACCTGACGGCCACATCGAGGCTGCTCTCCCGCGAGGCACTCTGCCCCGCGTGGAAACCTGTAACAGAGAATGCTTATCTAGCTTCAGTAAAAGACTTGCTCTCGCAACCGCCGTGTGGCTCGAGTCGTGACTTCCAGCCAGGTCAGTTTGCGTGGTCTGCATCTCTCTCTCTCTCATCCCTTGTTTCTCCCCTCGCCGGCCGGGGAACAGGGGTCGAGCGGGGCGGCGCCGGACAAGTGGTGGCCCGTACGGGGAACGCTCCTCCTCCTGCCTCGCTCTCGACGGTCCCTCTGTGAGGAGAGCAGCGCTGCGCATCGAGCTTACGGCGGACTTCCCGCGCCTGATCAACGCGAGAAGGTGAGTGCGTCTTATTACATGATAGTTAGGGCCCGTGGGTTTTCAGGTGACCCCGGGGGACTCGGAAGAGCTCTCCGAGTGACTGAAGTATAGTGCCGACTGCAATCATGGGGCAGTCCGGAAGTTCACCTCTCTTAGCTCCCTTAAAGAACCTTTTGAAACAACGGGGTATCTCGGTCAGGAAAAGCTCCCTTCAGCGTTTTCTTGATGATGTTGATACTTTTGCCCCTTGGTTTGCCTGCACCGGCAGCCTTAGCCTACCCTCTTGGATGAAGTTCGGTCGCGACATAGACCGAGCGCGCCAGACGGGCGTGTGTATGGACCCGATTCTAGTACCCATATGGGAGACCGTCCGTGCGGTCCTTGAACTAGAATCGGCTGCCGGCCTAAGCCCGTCCTCTGCCTTGCAAGAAGCACGGTGCGCGCTCCAAGAAACCCAGTCAGTTTCGTCAGCGGACGGCTCCTATAAGGGCAAACCGCCGGAGTCCAGTGACTCTGACTCAGAGTCAGATAGCGATACTGGCGAGGAGGCGGAAGCATCCCCGCTACTTGAGTGGGAGGAGCCTCCCGCCACACCCGTGCGGCCTTCCGCCCCGCCAATGTCTACCGCTGCACCCCCAGGGACACCCCAGCTCCTAACTGACGCCTTGGGCGGTCCCACCAAAGGACCTCGCCGAGAGCTCCCTCTAGTGGCCATGCCCAGTAAATGTAATTATCCTTTGCTGCCAGACCCGGAAACCCCGATGGGCCGGTCAGGGGAGGGGCAACCTTTGCCGTACCCCCCGCCCGAGTACAAAGGCCCTGACCCGGTGCTCAGCTGGGCCAGAGGCTCTGTTTGTGTTTTTCCCCAGGAACCAGGACGTCAACCAGTGTGGGTTCCGGAAAGACTGGTGAGAACCGTGACATCACCTGAAGAAGCCAAGGAACAGCTGTCAGAAACGCCAACGAATATACAACCTGAACCATTAGACCAAGCCTCCGACCCTGCTGATGATGGCGACGACCGACAAGACGATAATAGTAGGACTGACCACCCCGCGGTTGCCCAAAAAGAGGATCGGTAACTCTGTTCTTTGCTCTCCTATAGCAATCCTTCTAATCTGCCTTTTTCTTTTTTTTAGTGGAACTGTGGTAGCGCAGGAGAGTGGTCTTTGGGGCCTGTGGCATCATCCCCCGACCCTGGCCCCATTCTCTGCTGGGTCTCCCGCCTCTCCTGTGTTTTTCACTCGTACCCTGTCTCTAGGTCTCCACCACCTGCCTTCTGACAGAAATATTTCCTCCACAAGCTTCAACGAGTCCTTCCCCCTCACCAATGACACACTGATCCTCTCTTTTGCTAACCTCTCTGTCAAGGTTGTCAACACCACAGTTGCGGCGAATGCTACTTGTGAAACTGGTAATGGCGAGTTAAGTAAGGGAGTCTTGCTTGAATTTCTTAACGTTACAGGGAAGAGCCGCCAGTCTTGTGAAGGGATCTTGAGTAAAAATGAGACTCAAAGGTGCCTTTTCCTTCCGGGGTTTGCTCCTACAGTCTGCAACCGTTCCAAAGACCCGGATGCCTCGCCGCCCCGCTATCCTAGTGTATCGCCCAAGTTATGTCTGGCTCCCCGTCAAGGCAACCGACTGGGTTGGCCCTGTTTCTCAAGTTGTTTCACTTAACAATATCCCCTTCTCTAAGTCTAGGCGTCCAAGAGGCATACCTTACCCGAGACGTGCTACGCCGCCACAATCAGATGCTGAACTTAAATTTCCAGGCCATTCAGAAACTCCTAGCGGAGATAGATGAACTTGGACTAGAAATAGATGGACTCTGGAGAGTTCTCCAGCAGACGTGTGATACCCGATGGTTATTCGGGAGGCTTTGTGTCACCCCGGTTAGGGTGAACTTGACAGAGGAGCAGCAAGATGTCGCCGAGTGGCTCAAGGACACTTATCTCCCCAACTTCACCAATCTCTCCGACCAAGTGAAATCCGACCTTCAGGGACTTGAGAACATTAGGAAATTGAAGCCTGTTAGTTTCGACCTTTCCACACTGGGCGAGACTGTAAAAAATCTGTGGGACCAAGTCACCTCTTGGTTCTCTTGGCCCAATTTGACTAATTGGATTCTCTTGATGGTGGGACCATTGGTGGGATTAGTCATTGTTAAATCTTTGCTAGAACGCCTGTTTCAAGCGCGGCAGTACCGTGTTACCACTATGATGGCTATGTCCTCCACCTTTGATACCCCCAACAGCGACCATTCTGATGGCCATACCCCATCCTGGCCGCCTCGGGCGGGGCACTCGGGAGCGAGGTTTGTAGCTAAGCGCGCAGCTGTGTCCCGGGTATAACGGGCGACGCCAGCAGTCATAATTTTTGTCTCAGGTAGGTCCCTAAGGCAGAGTCATAGTTGTGGCCAGACTTGACTCTAGCCAATGCATAGGGACGCCTAGTGACGCCTCCGACTCTGGTTAATGCTATCCCTGCCCCCGCCTTTGTCCCCCAGTTGCAAGGCAAAGCACTGCAGGGAGAGTCATGTTGTTTCCAGCTCACGGACTCTCCTGTCTCCATATGAGGTGAGCATTCTGGTCGGTGCTAGAGGCTCCGCCGCTAAATGGCTGAGACCTAGTCCAGACTCCCCAAAGCACCGGAACAAATTGTGAGCCATCTGGGTTCACGGGAGCACACTCATCACTGGGGACACTGGGTCGATATAAATAATAAAGGGGGAGATGTGGAGAGCCGTCTCCCGGGACGGGCATAGCGCATGCGCTGTAAACCTGCTCCAAAGTCCCCCCGCCCATCGAATGAGCCAAGATGGCGCCCATATCCTGCTTCCGCTTATGACGTGCACACTCACTATTCCTATCTGCCAATTGAGTGCATATGCGCGGCGCTAGATCATTGGTTATGAGTAGAGTACTTAAGAGTTTGCCCAAGCGAACCTCGGGGAGACAGCCCACTAGGAGCCGTACCTGACGGCCACATCGAGGCTGCTCTCCCGCGAGGCACTCTGCCCCGCGTGGAAACCTGTAACAGAGAATGCTTATCTAGCTTCAGTAAAAGACTTGCTCTCGCAACCGCCGTGTGGCTCGAGTCGTGACTTCCAGCCAGGTCAGTTTGCGTGGTCTGCATCTCTCTCTCTCTCATCCCTTGTTTCTCCCCTCGCCGGCCGGGGAACAGGGGTCGAGCGGGGCGGCGCCGGACAGGCACTCTCAGTTATTCTTACATCTTGCTACCAACACCCCTGTTCATTTCCAAACATTTAAGTTCATCCTACTTGAACATTCTGCTCATATTAAGCAACCACTCCCCATTCTTAAGCCTCATCCTGTATCTTTGGTACCTTATATTTCATGTCTATGAGTTTACATATTATAATTAATTCCTATCAGTGAGACCCTGCAATATTTGTCCTTATGTGTCTGGCTTATTTCACTCACTATATTGCCCTTGAAGTTTGTCATCAACCCATTTTTTTTTTTTAATATGGTTTTGTTCACTCACCATACATTCCATCCTAAGTAAATAATCGATGGTTCTCTGCATGGCCATACATTTATGTGTTCACCACCTTCAGCACTATCTATATAAGGGCATCTACATTTCTTCCACAAGGCAGGAGGGAGAGTCGAAGAAGGTAGAGAGGCAAAACAAAGAGGAAAAAAAAATGACAGCCAGGAAGCAGCAAAAGGAAAAATAACCTTAAATCAAAGTAGAATAAAGAATCAGACAATACCACCAATGTCAAGTGTCTAACATGCCTCCCCTATCCCCCCACCTTATCTGCATTTACCTTGGTATATCACCTTTGTTACATTAAAGGAAGCATAATACAATGATTCTATTAGTTACAGTCTCTAGTTTATGGTCATTGCAACCCTCCCCCAATGCCTCCCCATTTTTAACACCTTGAAAGTTTGACATTTGCTTGTTCTCTCTCATAAAAGAACATATTTGTACATTTTATCACAATTGTTGAATACTCTAGATTTCACAAAGTTACACAGTCCCAGTCTTTATCTTTCCTCCTTTCTTGTGGTGTCTCAGATGCTCCCCACCTTCCTCTCTCAACCATATTCATAGTTACTTTTGTTCAGTGTACTTACATTGTTGTGCTACCATCTCCCAAAATTGTGTTGCAAACCACGCACTCCTGTCTTCTATCACCCTGTAGTGTTCCCTTTAGTATTTCCTGTAGGGTAGGTGTCTTGTTCACAAAGTCTCTCATTGTCTGTTTGTCAGAAAATATTTTGAGCTCTCCCTCATATTTGAAGGACAGCTTTGCTGGATATAGGATTCTTGGTCGGCGGTTTTTCTCTTTCAGTATCTTAAATATATCACACCACTTCCTTCTTGCCTCCATGGTTTCTGCTGAGAGATCCGCACATAGTCTTATTAAGTTTCCTTTGTATGTAATGGATTGCTTTTCTCTTGCTGCTTTCAGGATTCTCTCTTTGTCTTTGACATTTGATAATCTGATTATTAAGTGTCTTGGCGTAGGCCTATTCATATCTCTTCTGTTTGGAGTACGCTGCGCTTCTTGGATCTGTAATTTTATGTCTTTCATAAGAGATGGGAAATTTTCATTAATTATTTCCTCTATTATTGCTTCTGCCCCCTTTCCCTTCTCTTCTCCTTCTGGGACACCAATGATACGTACATTATTGTACTTTGTTTCATCCTTGAGTTCCCGGAGACGTTGCTCATATTTTTTCATTCTTTTCTCCATCTGCTCCTTTGCATGTAGGCTTTCAGGTGTTTTGTTCTCCAGTTCCTGAGTGTTTTCTTCTGCCTCTTGAGATCTGCTGTTGTATGTTTCCATTGTGTCTTTCATCTCTCGTGTTGTGCCTTTCATTTCCATAGATTCTACTAGTTGTTTTTTTGAACTTTTGATTTCTGCCTTGTATATGCCCAGTGTTTCCTTTACAGCCTCTATCTCTTTTGCAATATCTTCTCTAAACTTTTTGAATTGATTTAGCATTAGTTGTTTAAATTCCTGTATCTCAGTTGATGTGTACGTTTGTTCCTTTGACTGGGCCATAACTTTGTTTTTCTTAGTGTAGGTTGTAATTTTCTGTTGTCTAGGCATGGTTTCCTTGGTTATCCAAATCAGGTTTTCCCAGACCAGAACAGGCTCAGGTCCCAGAGGGAAGAAATATTCAGTATCTGGTTTCCCTGAGGGTGTGTCTTAGAAAATTGCTCCACCCTTTGATGCCTCAGGTCTCTGTGCTTTTCTGCCCAGCAGGTGATGCCTGTTAGCCTATAATTCTTAACTGACATGAAGAGGTATGGCCGCGTTCCCCCAGGCTCTGGGGTCTGGTTCTGAATGGAAAGGGCCCCAGCCCTTTCCTCCTAGAGAAGACAGACCCCTCAGGTGGAGGTCATTAGCATTTCAATAGTCTCCCTCTCTGCTTGTGCTGTCTCCACCCTTCCCAGAGTCACAGCCCTGGAAACTGAATATGACTGGGGCTTTCTCCACTGAGCGGAAAAAGAAACAGATAGTCCCCTTCAGACCCAGTCCAAGGCGACCCTCCAGCTCTCCAAGGTCAGTCATCACCCAAAGCCTCTGTCTGTTTTTGGGGGCTGCGTACATGTAGTGAGCAGTTCACACTCGCTACTTAAAACCCCAGTTGGAGCTCAGCTGAGCTATATTCGCTTGCTGGGAGAGAGCTTCTCTCTGGAACCACGAGGCTTTGCAGCTTGGGCTATGGGGAAAGGGGTCTCAAGACTTGGATCCGCAGGTTTTACTTACAGATTTTATGCTGTGTTCTCTGGCATTCCTCCCCATTCTGGTTGGTGTATGATGAGTGGATGGTCTCATTTGTCCCCCTGCAGTTATTCTGGATTATTTACTAGCTGTTTCTGGTTTTTTGTAGTTGTTCCAGGGGGACTACTTAGCTTCCACTCCTCTCTGTGCTGCCATCTTGCCCCACCTCTTCTCACAGCATTTTGTAGGAGAGTTCCATGAGCTGCCTCGTACATGCAGGGCAAGTTCTGGGATGGTGAGCCCCTCAGGTCATCACCAGACAGATTGGGCCAGACATACCTGCTCCCAGTTTGTGCGTGAGGGTTACTCTGCGCTTTCAGAACAAGGACCAGGGATCCACACTGGGGGTTCAGTCCAGCTCCACATTGTGCTGAGCTAGTGTGGGGTGGAGAACAGGCCAGCTAGGTTGCCATGAGATTCTACCTCTTTTATGTAACCTTTTACTTTATTTGTCATTCTTCCTGTTACTGTAGTCTTTCAACTGCTTTCTGGAGCTTTGATGAAGATACTCCCTCCAGTTCTTGTTGATTGTTTAAATCTTCTGTGGGGAGACAAAGCCTAGAAGCATATCACTCCACCGTCTTGATCAAGGAGGGCTCCCATTTTACATGCATTTTTATTTTTCATCTTACTTTTCACTTAAGCAATTTTTCGATTATATATGTATATGTAAGAAGTTGAGCACTCTTCTAATCCATAATCTGCATATTCTGTTTTGGTTTTTTTTTCCCAGTTACCTTTAAAAATTTTTTTTTCCTTTATTAAAGAAGCTGCTGCATAAAATACAGGACTCCCGTATCCCACCCTGCTATTAACACATTGGTTGGTGTGGAACATTTGTTACAATTGATGAACGCACATTTTTATAATTGTACTATTAATTATAGTCCATGGTTTAGCTTAGGGTTCACTCTTTATGTAGTACAGTTTCATGTATTAAAAAATTTTTTTTCTCTTACCATATATACAGCCTAACAGGGAATGGGAATGGGAAGTTAAGGCTCAAAATGAACAGGGTTCCTATTTGGAGTGATGGAAATGTTTTGGTAATGGATGGTGGTGAGGGTAGCACAAATTTGTGAACATAATTAACAGCACTGAAATATATACCTGAATGGTTAAGAGGGAGAAATGTTAGCTTGTATATAAAGTAACTGAGTTGCTTTTAAATCAAGATTTTCTCATTTTTCAATCATAATATTAATTTATCTGTGAGTTAACAATACTAAATTATCAAATAAATTTTTGAGAAAGACATGGGGTTTGTCTGTCTTCTCTGCTATTGTGCAATTAAATATTTCCATAATATTAATGCACAAATAACAACTCCTCTCATACATTTATTTAATGTCTTGTGGCATGTCATGTTGCATAGACATCTTTATTTCTGCTTAAATACTTCAAGTGTTTAGTTAGCTTTGAATTAAAAAAATAAGAGACTCAAGATCTATTTAAATATGGTCAATTAGTTTTGCTTGAGCTATGATGACAATAGAAATCAGGGAAAGATCATGATTAGATTTCCATTTTTTACAATCACAGTGTCTTTAATCTGGAGATTATACTATGGGGGGGATGAGTAGATCCAAGGAAAAACAATTAAAAATGACTATGAGGTTTATGAAAGAGATATTATGAGACACAGGTAACACAAGAGGAAAAATATGAAGGACATGGTGAGATAAATTTTACTCATTTTGAGTTTGGGAAGCTATGAAACATCATAGTTGATATATATATATATATGGTCTAGAACTCAAGGAATTGGGTTGTAAATGAAAATACCGATAGTCATGTACTAATTTCAAGACATATGAACTAGAGATCAAATAGTATTAGAAGAAAATGGGCTTAGTATAGAGACTTAAACTATATCAATACATAAAGAGAATATAGAGGAGAAAGAGATGCCAGGAAAGGAGAGTGTGAAAGCTGCTGGAAGCCCAGGAGAATGTTTTGATAAAGAAAGCAAAGGAGGAGAGTGTTTGAAAAAAAAGAATGTTTTCAAGAAAGTTAAATCCTCAGAAAATGAGAAAGATGAGAACTGAAGTGTACCGTCATAATTTATTGACATAGAGTTCACTGATGACATTAGCAAGAGCAGTTTTAATGGTAGGAATAGACAAAATATTACAAAAAGTGAGAGATGAAAGAAAAAGGATTTAATGGATACAGACAATTTATTTCAGAGGTTTTTATGTTTTAAGGAGGAGGTAGATCAAATTTTTATCTAGAAGGATTTAGGGTAGAGCAGAGGCTTTTGTTGCTTAATTTATTTATGCACGAGTCACTGAACATGTTTAAAGACTGATAACAAGGAACAAATAAAATAGAAACGGAACCAGTTGAGAACCAAAAAATAGAAAGTGCATTAAGTTCCAATAAAGATGGAAGGAGATCTGTTATAGAATACAGTTGTGAGGATTGACTTTAGATAGGAGGTTGGGTTTCTCCTTGTTTGTAACAAGAAAAAAAGAAAATAACATGGATGCTTTGTTTTTTTAATATTCATTTTATTGAGATGTATTCACATACCACGCAGTCATACAAAACCAAATCGTAGATTCAACTGTTCACAGTGCCTACCATTACATAGTTGTACATTCATCACCAAAATCAATCCCTGACACCTCCATTACCACACACACAAAAGTAACAAGAATAATAATTAAAGTGAAAAAGAGCAATTAAAGTAAAAAAGAACACTGGGTGCCTTTGTCTGTTTGTTTGTTTGTTTGTTTCCTTCCCCTATTTTTCTACTCATCCATCCATAAACTAGACCAAGGGGAGTGTGGTCCTTATGGCTTTCCCAATCCCATTGTCACCGCTCATAAGCTACATTTTTATACAATTGTCTTCAAGATTCATGGGTTCTGGGTTGTAGTTTGATAGTTTCAGGTATCCACCACCAGCTACCCCAATTCATTAGAACCTAAAAAGGGTTGTTAATATTGTGCATAAGAATGCCCACCAGAGTGACCTCTCGGCTCCTTTCGGAATCTCTCTGCCACTGAAGCTTATTTCATTTCCATTCACATCCCCCTTTTGGTCAAGTAGATGTTCTCCATCCCACGATGCCGGGTCTACATTCCTCCCCGGGAGTCATATTCCACGTTGCCAGGGAGATTCACTCCCCTGGGTGTCTGATCCCACGTAGTGGGGAGGGCAGTGATTTTACCTGCCAAGTTGGCTTAGCAAGAGAGAGAGGGCCACATCTGAGCAACAAAGAGGCATTCAGGAGGAGGCTCTTAGGCACAATTATAGGGAGGCCTAGCCTCTCCTTTGCAGCAACAGTCTTCCCAAGGGCAACTCCTGTGGTAGAGGGCTCAACCCATCAAACCACCAGTCCCCTATGTCTGTGGGCATGTCAGCAACCCTCACAGTGGGGCAGGCCAATACCCCTGCATTCTCCACCAGCTCCTCAAGGGGGCTCTGCATATTTTTTTCCTTTTTTTTTTTTTTTTTTTTAACTTTTTTCTTTTTTTTAATCAACTGTATGAAAAATAAAAAAAAAACTTAAAAAATTAAAAAAACATACAATAAACGAACATTTCAAAGAGACCATAACAACGGAGTAAGAAAAACACAACTAACCTAAGCTAACTACTTTTTTTCCAACATGTTCCTACTCTACCCCAAGAAAGTAACCTAATATAGCAACATTTCTGTGAGCTTGTTCCTACTATACCCATCAGAAATTAACAGACCATAGTCATTCGTGGGCATTCCCAGAACGTTAAATTTACCCACGATAGCTTATCTGTTCTTATTGGATTATTGTTCCCCCTTCCTTAATTACTCTCTATTGCTAGTTCCCCTACATTCTACATTAGAAACCATTTGTTTTACATTTTTCAAAGTTCACATTAGTGGTAGCGTATAGTATTTCTCTTTTTGTGCCTGGCTTATTTCACTCAGCATCATGTCTTCAAGGTTCATCCATGTTGTCATATGTTTCACGACATCGTTCCTTCTTACTGCCGTGTAGTATTCCATCATGTGTATATACCACATTTTATTTATCCACTCATCTGTTGAAGGACATTTGGGTTGTTTCCATCTCTTGGCAATTGTGAATAATGCTGCTATGAACATTGGCGTGCAGATATCTGTTCGTGTCACTGCTTTCCGATCTTCCGGGTATATACCGAGAATTGCAATCGCTGGATCAAACGGTAGCTCTGTATCTAGTTTTCTAATGAACTGCCAGACTGACTTCCAGAGTGGCTGAACCATTATACAGTCCCACCAACAATGAATAAAAGTTCCAGTTGACATGGATGCTTTTAAAAAAATAAATGTATAACAATTAGCACAAGATGATGAAGGAATTCCATCTAATGTCTTTAATTGTCTCTGTGAAGTAGGAAAAGGAGAGTTCTGGCTTGCGAGGGTCTTAAGTAATAAAAATTGAAGTTTTAAGGAAAATAGAGAAATTTTGAAATCCTCTTTGTAGAGGATGGGTGAATGTTCCTATGAAGTAACAAAGTAAGGTTGGGGACAGACAAGGCCTCTCTTTAGACTAGAGATTAAGAAATTTTGGTGACAACAAACTGCCCATTTATATAATTTATCCAACTGTTTAAGAAGTGCAAGAGACTAATAGCCAACTTCACACATGCTTTTGGAAAATCAGTGAGATAATGGGATAGAAAGTTTAAAAATCTGCAAGAGAAATGTTGAAGGTTTGTTCATTGGGATTTAGATGACTAATGAGAAAAGAGTAAAATTTAGATTGATGTATGTAAAGAAAGATGATAAAGTTAGTGTTCTCAAACTTAATAAACTAAAAAGATTAAACATTGTGGTCTCAGATTGAAGTATCTGAAACTGTGATTTTAGATGTGGAGAAGTGGCAAATTATGAATGGGTAGCTCCAGAGTGTGGCTGTGGTAGTGGTGGCAGTGAGATTAAATGTGGAGAGAAATTAATGGGCAATAAGAAAGTCAAGCTAATGTAGTAGGTTCAAAATAAGTGATAGCTATTATTATATTTAGAAATTAATATTATTTATATATATTAGAAATTATTATATTTAGAAATTGGAATGATGACTGAATTGACTGTACTAACAGCAGAGCCTAACACAGAGAGGAGGATTATGGGATGGGGTCAAGTTCTTGAAAGAATAGAGAGGAAAAAGTTAAAGGGGTAGATATCAATGAAGAAAAGAACAAAGCGTAGTACAGACACTGGTAAGAACACCTAATGAGTATATGTTTTTACAAAAGACCACCAGAAGAATGATCTGGAAAAATGTGGAGTTTCTGAGCAAGCTTGTTGAGAGCAAAGATTGCCCATTATAACAGTCCCATGTTGGTCATGAATCAGCTGGCACTACCGCCCTTACCATGCTCAGTCCATCATTGGCTTGCAGAAAACCAGAAGAAACATAGCCTTTGCATAAAAGTACATCCAAAGGGCTGGCTGCTAGAGTTCTGTCAATGATGCTATCTGTAGGATCTTGGAAAGTTATGGGAGAGGCACACTTCCATAGCCCCAAACCTTTCTTCTTGGGGAATAAGGAGTTATAGTATCTGTCCTGTAATCCATTCACTCTCTTTCTTGATGGGGATGACTGGACATTAAAGAAATGAAGGCAGGTGACCTGGTATAACATCCTTGACAACTAGACCTCCAGATAAATAGACTAATGGAATTTACTATGTGGAAGACTCTTTATCTACTGAAGGTCACTGTAAAAGCATTACAGTGGCAGATGGCCCCCCAGAAAATGTTAGGTAAGCTATACAATTCTCCTGGGTATAAAATCGAGATGTTGTATGACTTAACTGCTCTTCACCATGTTATGCAATGTGAAATATCATTTAGGCATTTCATCTATTATCCTGGACCAGACATGTGAAGAAAGAACCTGGGGAAACACAGGTGATTTCCCATACCTCTCTCTGCTTCATTCAGGGTTCTTGATTGCCTGTATCTTAGAAATTATTATTAAATCTTGATGTTGTGGAAGATTTGAGTCTGATTTGAAGAGTTGATTCAGTGTTTATCTCACTTTTTTCCTAATATACCATTTAAATCTGTAAATATATCTATATGGACTACTTCAGCTGTTCCCTAGAATTTTGATAGTTCTGTTTATAGTTTCAGTTATTTATAATTGGATATTCCTTGTGATTTTCTCTTTGACACATGGGTTACTTAGTAGTCAGTTTTTAAGTTCCAAATATCATACTATTATTGTGGTCAGTGCACATATTCTGTGTGACTTTGATCTCTTGAAATATACGGAATATTGTGTTACGTCACAGTATATGGTCAATATCAGTCAATGTTCTATGTACACGTGAGAAGAACCTAGTATTCAGCTGTCATTGGGCTCGGTATTGTGTAAACATCCGTAAGGTCACCTTAATTGATAGTGTTGATCAATTCTATTTTCTTATTGATTTTTCACCTACTTGTTCTAACAATTGCTTAGAGATGGATATAAATGTCACCCCATTGTGATTGTGAGTTTTCTATTTCTTCATTTTGTACAATTTTTGCATTATGCATTTGAGAATTTTGCTATTAAGTGTTATTGATTTAATTATATTTTTATAATTGTTAATTGCTATTATTGTTAATATTGCTATTATTATTATTAGGTTCATACACCTAATAACAATGTTATATGACTGCATTAGAAAGTTTGGACGGTATTAACAACTCACTTTAAAAAAAAACAGCAATAAAATATCACAGAAGCAGAATAATTTTAAGCAGCTACCTTAAGTAAAAGATGGGATTTGTAATTCTTACTGCTTCTTAAACATTATTTGGTCAGTCACCCCTATTTTTTGTTTCACATTTTCCCTCATTTCTAGAAATATCTCATATGACCAATCCCCAAGACTGATGTGGGGGTTCTTGGTGTATAGTTGATTTTTTCTTGGCTTTTTCTGGAATGGACCACACAATTATCTTTCTGGAGTCTTCTAAGTCAGTGACCATGCATTTATCTGTGTTCAAGTTTCAAAAATTATTATTCTCCTTTCATATATTCATTTTGATTTTGTAAATTTGTCCATCAACCTCCCACCCTTCTTTTTGAAACAGCTTTCACTTGTTATAGCAAGAATTTTGGAAAAGATGAAGGCTAATATATGTGTACAATTTGCCATCATTGCCTGGCAGGCCAACAAATATATCTTTGTATGAACTTCTCTGCTAGTCTTTTATTACTTGTGCTGATGATTCTACTGCTGTTATTTGTACTTCTATTTCTCATTTTCAAAGTCCTTTATCAAAGCATCTTACACATAGTAGGTCCAAAGTCCTAAATAGGAGTGCAAATACCAGGTTGAGTGAATTTTGCTTTTGGAGGAACAGAAAATGGCCATTGCACATGAAGGATTCTGAGAGAAAGAGAGATTGTTGACATTTTATTCTCCCTTATATCACCAGATATTGTTTTTTTTTTTCTTTTTGTAAACCAAAAATTTTAATTTAGTTTCCAAAACTAAGGAAGCATGTTTTAGGATTCTTAAAATCCCCCAGTTATCTTGCACAGCTCCTTATGTACTATATGTTCTTCAATTTGAGTTAAAAGGAAGTATGACACATTGGTTAAGATTTTGGATTCTGGAGTTAGATTGTCTGCATTCAAAGCATAATACCACCACTTACTAGCTCTGTGATCTTGGGAAAATCATTAAATGAAGTTGTCCCCAGTTTCTACCTCAATAAAAATGGAGCTGATAATAGTACCTTATTTATGCAGTTTTAGAAAGGTTTGAATGAATTAATGTATTTAAATCTCTCAGCAGAGTGTCTGACACTTAGTAATCCCAGTGTTATTATTATTATAATTGTTATTATTACAATTATTATTTAATCATCGTTATAATTGTTGTATGATAGAATCATAGAATGATCTGCACTTCAGCATCTACAAGTCTAGCTGGGATAAAGCAGGGCTTCAACAATCTTAATGAAGGGATGTCATCATAATAAGCTTAATTCTTTCACCATTCTAAATCTCTGACTGAGGCTTCACCTATGTGTGCTTATTCACCATTCCATGAGACAACGTTTAAAAAGCAAAGGATCTTAAATATAATAACAATAATCATCATCTGTCAAATGAACAGTTGTCTTGTGGGATCATGATTTGAGTGCTCTGTTAGAAGTTAATAAAGTAGTCACAAAGGATTCTGTCCACTTTTGTACAGAAGAGGATCATATTTAAGGCTCCATTTAATTTGCAAAATGTCAAAGAGCATCAGAAGGGAAAATTTACTGCATTAATCTTTGAAAGACATAGAATAGAAGCCTCATATTAGCAAACTGATTAATCAAAATTAACTATAGATTTTATTCAGTCACTAAATCCAAATTTTGAAAGATATTGGTCTATAAACACTTAGTTTAGATAAGTGGATGTTCATTTGGCATTTTTTAATATACAGGAATGTTTACCTATTAGCATTTCTGCTTATAGGAATTATGGGTTTGTAGAAGAGTTAAACTAATTGTAGTTATTTTCATAAATGATAAAAATTAAATTAAACTAACTAATCAATTCAAGTTAAATAACTGATTAACTCAGTAATGTTACCAAAGTTTTGTGCTAATAACATAACATGTTGGAAATGGATAGTAACAATTAAATTAGGACTCACCTGAGATAGAGAAATCAGTTAGAAGATTATTTATTGAAAAATCCTGGCAAAAACTCCATACTTAAGAAACAGATCATGGTTATAGAAATTAGTGCAGACATTATGGAAGTAGAATCAACAGAACTTGCCCAAACACTGAAAATTGAAAATAACCATTTAATTCTAAATGATGCAGGTAATTTAGAAAGCATAACCTCCCTTTAGAGATGAGAAAATTGAGGATTGACTAAAGTGAGATAAGTGGTAAACTATAATCTAAAACTTGCACTTTCTTTCATCCATAATACCTTAGAGCATATTTTCAATTGGCTTTAGGAGGAAAAAATACATGGATGATCTAAAGCTCAGGTAAATTAATTTCCACCAAGATCACATAAAGCATTTCTAATCAGTAATAATACTTAAAGTCATAACTCCTTATTTTACCTGTTAAGCATATCTATGTGGAATTTTGTTTGTTTTAATTTATCATTGCTCAATTGTGGCTTTTTTCCCATAATTTCTATCTTTATTTAAAGCAAAAGTAATCATAACCCAAGTTTACTTTATTAATGACAGCTATATGTTTTGATTTTACCTTTAAATTATTCAGCAAGCATAACACCTACAGGTAAGGGGTCAAAAAATACAACAAACATTTGCTCCATTTTCTATAAAGAGAAAGAAATTGGCCAAGAGACAGATGGAGATTTCAAGACACAGAAAATATTAAATTTATGAATATTTGTTGACCTCCTTTAGCCTTAATAAAGAAACTCAGCATTGAACATTTTAAATTATATAATTTAAATTTACTCTCTTAAATTCTGGAAAAATCTAATACCTTGACCTCAGGTGAATCTATACATTAAAAAGAACAACAGCAGCAAAATCTCAGACAAAGATGTGTCTCTCACTCTATGAAAGGCTGTACATAAGTCCAAGAAGGCAAGAACATAGATTCAAATATTCCTTCTGCCTAAGAAAATAATTTTCATGTTACTCCAGTGCCACCAAGTTTTAGTTGCTTCTTCCCTGCCTTTACTTGCCATCATTTTTGCCTGGGATAGAATATCTATTGTCATATAATATGTGTTTTTTATGACTTAGAAACTGTGGCTAGGAAATATAAACAAGAGCTTGTTTTAGTGTATTTGGAAACCTCTGGTTAATGAAGACTAACTTCTTTCTGGCTTTATTTTAAGGTAGAGAGCAAAAGAATTTTTACGCTCTTCTTATCCTCACTCAAACCAATCCAAACGTGTTTTCTCTGCTTTACTTTTGTTCCAGTGTAATGCTGGTTTATGTACCTCTGGCTTAAGTTAGGCATGCCCTTAGCTCTGTAAAGAAAAGATCTAGAATCAGAAGGAAGCACCAGTGGAAGATTGGGACCAGCCCCATGAAATGAAAAAGATAGTTCTACTTCTTCCCTGCCCTGAAACCATTCCTAGTCCCAAAGCAGAGTCTAATATACAAGTCTAGTTGTATCTAGTGACTCAGTGTTTTTAAGACTAAGCTAAAAGATGACAGTGGTTCTTTCTTTGGTGTCTTAACATGAATTCAACGCAAATGCTTTCAGAGCTCAGTGGGAGGTTTTACCAGCATATGGTGTGGTAACTGTTATGTTCATTAATCCCTGTCATTTTTGTGCACCATAAAATGAGCATTCTTGAAACCAAGGTTATTAGTGCAAAAGCTGTTTGATTATCTTGCACTGGTCAAAAAGGAAATTTACAAAAATAACACTTCTGTTCCCTTTCTGTATTTACTGGCCCAGGGCCCTGATGGTTCATGTTTCTCAGAATATAGAAAGCAGTGACTGTGATGGAATAGGTCTTTCAATGTTACAATCCTGGATCTCTGATCCTTACAGGGCTTTTGTAATTACTTGTCTCAGGGATGATATATATGAGCAGTGTCAGGTCTGAGGCTTTGTCCCAGGACAGTTAAGGGGCACCAACAGACACAGCTGCAACTTTTTGATTTAGCTAGAGAGTCACTGTGGGCTTCTCATCCCTGCTTCTTGGTGGCATTCATGAATCCAGTTCCTTGCTAGGGCTATGTTCTGGTTTGCTAATGCTGCCTTTTTTGCAAAATACCAGAAATGGATTGGCTTTTAAAAAGGGGGGTTTATTTGGTTACACAGTTACAGTCTTAAGGTCATAAAGTGTCCAAGGTAATGCATCAACAATCGGGTACCTTCACTGAAGGATGGCCAATGGCATCTGGAAAATTTCTGTTAGCTGGGAAGGCACGTGGCTGGTGTCTGCTCCATATTCTGGTTTCAAAATGGCTTTCTCCCAGGACGTTCCTCTACAGGCTGCAGTTCCTCTTCAAAATGTCACTCTCATTTGCTCTTGGGGCATTTGTCCTCTCTTAGCTTCTCCAGAGCAAGAGTCTGCTTTCAATGATTGTCTTCAAACTGTCTCTCATCTGCAGCTCCTCTCTCAGCTCCTGTGCATTCTTCAAAGTGTCCCTCTTGGCTGTAGCAAGCTCTCACCTTCTGTCTGAGCTTATATAGTGCTCTAGTGAACTAATCAAGGCCCACACTGAATGGGTGGGGCCATGCCTCCATGGAAATTATCTAATCAGAGTTGTCACCTACAGTTGGGTTGCTCACATCTCCATGGAAACACTCAATCAAAGAATTACAATCTGATCAACACTAATACATCTGCCCACACAAGATTGCATCAAAGAATATGGCTTTTTCTGGGGGACATAATATATACAAACCACACAGGCTATGAACAAAACTAACTTCTTCATCACCCCCAATTAGAAAATCTTTGCCTTTTTTATTATGTATATAACAGATCTTTGGATTTTTTGATACATTTTTTTCCATATAAATTTCTTTGCTATACTGATTATAAGATCCAATTATATTTTTTAAAAAATTACATACCAGTGACCAGAAAGAATACTAAGCATTTCATAAGCACTGTATAATTAAATCTTCAACCAAATCAGTGATACACCAATTGTTGAGGGCTGTTCATACAAGCATGAGTGGGTATTTTTTTAAAAATATTCTTACTGACAGTTTTTAGAACTTCCACAACATAGTGAATATAAAAAGCAGAATGACGTTGTCAGTTTTATTGCTTTTATATTATTTATCACAATGAACCCCCTTATTGCCTGCACTGAGTTGACCACTCCTACTGCCTGCACTTGGTACGGCACTGTCCAACCACTGAAGTTATGTACTATTCTCATCTCCTTTCCAAGCTTGGAAAAGGAGGCAAAGAAAATTTGAGAAATCTGACAAAGTTGATAGTCAATGAAGGGAGTCTCACCCCAAATCCTGTAATTTTAACCACTATATATAACTCTCCACCCAATAATACTTACATTAATTTGAGCTAATGATTACAATAAATATCATGTGCCAAATCGGGACATAAACACTAAAAGATCTGAGTTTCAATGGTGATTAAGCATTTTATAAAATTGTCTTATATTAGTACAGACTTTTCCCCAAAATTTGGTTTTGATAAGATCTTGTATATACCAATTGATTCAGAGAATGATAATTGAGGTTTCATGATAATTTTGATGATATGTAGATTGAAGCTCATCTTACAACAGATAATGCAAGGTTGAAAGACTATTAAATTGCATGAAAGAACATTACTATTCAAACCTAAGAGATGAAACTTTTACAATAAGACAGTGACATATTTATCTACTCTATAAAGTAGACCTTGTAGGATGTCTTCTAGCCAATTGTAATAAGTATTAGCCTTATTAACATTTCTTCTAACACTTGAAGTAATAAAACTGCATTATTTAAAAATATGTTGTAATTCAAACTTTTTTTGTTGTTTCTTCTTCCTCTTGTCTTCTTTATCGTTCTTCTTCACATGTAATAAAGAACTATGATACATGCTAATGTATTTCCTATGACAAAAAGTGAAAAAAAAAAATGACTAAGACTATTTAACAATGACCTAAATATTTCACCCCAGTGCCTGAAGAAGTGAAATAGAATTGTGGGAACAAATGATCATTGTTTGCTGATGATATGTTAATATATCTTCAAAATCAAAGAGAATTTACTATAAATGCAAAATAAAAATGTGAGTTCCCTGAGTAATCTAGAATAATAAGGGCATTCACAGAAAAGTAATAGTATAGTGAAAGGAAAAGAGATTTGTTGTGATTTGGGAGAGTCCATGCAGTCTGATAAGGGTATACCAAAGGGAATCTGAGAGAATATAGGATATAAGCCTGGAATGAGTGCATATCACTACAGCTTTCAGGCCACAATCAGTTATTTGGACTTGGTCATGCAAAGGAGTGGCTTGATCACATTTCCATTTTAGAAGTTTTTTATTTTAAAAAAATCAAGGGAGTGGAAGGTAAAGGGCCCCGGCTAAACTGGGGGCAGGAAAACATTTAGAAAGCTAGTGCAAAAATCCAGTTGTAAACTCTATCTACAGCACTGGTGAATGCGATAAAGAGGAAGCAGGTGAGTTAAGGGTGAAGGAAAAGAAGGCATTAATATATATGTAATTTCAATTTTACGACTCTTCTTTCCTGTTGCACCGTCTATTCTGTCTTTTGTAACTGTTTTACTTAACTCTCAGGTATCATCAAATCTGCTTGCCCCGAAAGGGTGGTTCACTGATAGGAAAATAATCAATATAATTCATGACCATGACATACAAAACCAGAAAAAAAAAAACATGTATCAATATATACTAAAAAAGCACGATAAAATTCACCAGCCATTCCTAGTTAATACATTTTAAGTAATATAGATGAATATTATTAGAATATAATAAGAACTGTTTACCAAAAGTAACATTAACTAACATATTAAATAAAAGAGCTCAATACAATGTAATTATCACTGAGATAAGAGAGTGAGGTCTTCTCTTTCTCTGATTTTTCGGTATTGTCTTGAGATGATACTAAATTAATAAAACAAGAATCTGAAATTAACTGATCTATTTTCAGATAAAAGATGCATATCTTTGCAATATGTAAATACTGCAAAATAAGCAAATCTATCATATACACCTAGGAAAATTAGGAGACTCTAGGTAAAAAAAAAACAATGTTAAAATATATATAATATTAATATTAGCATGGTTAAGATAAACTGATGCAAAGAAATAATAAATTAGCTATGCAAAGCTAGAAATTAAAATGGAAAAAATTCTATTCATACTAGTGAAAGAAATTATAAAATACTGAAGAATATATTTAATTAAAAGGCAGCTCCCAGGTCAATAAAACTACAAATCTTATTAAAAATTATAAACATTTTCCAAATAGTTTGCAATAACGATGTTCTTAGTGAGAAACTTACTATAAAATTGTCAATGCTTTGTAAATTTAAAAAATATATTTTACAGAACAGATGATTTTAAATAGTATACAATGTCTGAGATTTATCAAGAAGTATAACAAAAAAAAAAAGGAGGAATGGGGGAGAGCACTTGCTTTGCTTTGCAATATCAGAACATATGTAAATAAATTAGTATTGTATTGGTATACGTAAATATAGCAGCGTTCCAGTTGTCTGCACAAATTCATTCTTCCCGTCTTCCATGGCAAAATGATTATAGCTGGGCTTATGACTTTCCAGTCAAACTACATTTCACAATTTTCCTTGCAATTGTACTTAGCCATGTGACTATGATTCAGTTCTCACCAATGAGATTTGAGTAGCATTCAGTGTTCCACTTTTCTGTACACTTCATATATCTAGGCATGCCTCCCCATTCTCAGACCCCTTCTTTCCAGCTAGAAGCGGGACATGATAGCAATCTAGTTTATATATGGACAATTACGGTGCCACAGGCAAAGGAAAGAGTGATGTGATCCTGAATGGCAAGGACTAAATCTACCCTACCAAATCAGATTATTCGTGTTGGGATTATAATGTGAGAGGGAAAAAAAAATCTTATTTTTTTCTTTAAATCACATTTTGTTGGGTATATTGTTTTAGCAGGCTAGCCCTAACTTAACCAGATGACAAGATTAATAGAAATGAGTAGAGATTCCATAAATACATTTTTGATATTTAAATATAGAAATAAGTGTGTATTCAATTGGGAATAAAGAGGATAGTTTAATCAACAAATGATGCTGGCATGAGAGGCTATCCAACTGGAAGAAAATAAATATGGAACATTACGTATATAAAAGACCCAACAGTGAAAACCAAGACAATAAAAATCTTAGAAGAAAATCTAGGAGAATATAAATAAAAATGGATTTGGAGGAGAAGTCATTAACCAAGAAAAGAAATGCAGATTTTGAAATGCATATGTTTGATCAAGGAATCAAGAACAGTCAAGATAATTCTGAAGATCACAGAAGTGGACAAATCTAAATCTATTCCAAAAAACAGTAGTAAAGATAAAAATTAAGAAGTAAGACACTGAGGTGTTGACATAAGGATAGAAAAATAGGACAGTGGAACAAAATTAAAAGGACAAATTACAACAAATTTCCCCCAAAGTATTGCCAAACTTTCTTTCTCAAATTCAGCTTGCCCCATTCTCTCATAAACCCACTCTAGTATGGATTTTTACACAATCACTCCACCAAAATTGCCTTGATGAAGCAAATTTCAGTATTATCTTACTATATTGAGAATCTATCTAAAATTCAACCATTTTTCATTCCTTTCTTCCTATACCATGGGAAATCTCAGTTTGTATTCCCCATGTTTAGTTGCAAGTTTTTTGTTGAGAATGTGATCTAGGGATCAGAGAGGAGGATCAAGAATTGAAGTGTGGAAGAAGGGAAATCAAAGATGTTTTCTTGAATTGGGACTACTACAGACACATGGAGGATCGATCCCATAGTATTTAACCTGTGAAGTGTAGATCACATGGTGCAAACCTGAGACTAGATGCTGATGAGGAGTAACTGTATGAAGTTAGTTGAAACTCATGCAGTCTTGGTTTTACAACAATGGCAGGAATAGGAGAGAGATGAAGCTGAGATAATCTAAAGTGACACATAAGAGGTGGCTGGTAGAGTCCACTCATGCACTCCATTAAGACCAATCTATCAGAGTCTCCTTCAATGTGGGAGCTAATTGCTTAAAAGAATTTAAGGCAAGATATTGTGTGAAAGAAGCTACAGTCCCTGCTACTGTAGCTTGCCCTGAGATCGTAATTTTCCTTCAGAATCTCCTTCCTCTGATCCACTCTGGATATTGTTCACCTTTGACCAGCATTTAGGTTACCTTCTTGCCTAGCTGAATGACCCAGATTTTATCAACCATGGTTTGACTCCAGTTGTCTTGCTTTTGTCAGGTCATAATTGCCTCTACTGCCTATTCATCATTATCACCAAACACAAAATCGCCAAGAGATTCCCAGTGTATCTCCACTTTCTAGAAATAATTCTCCCTGTTCCATTGTATAGAAACAACCTTAGCTTTTCATGGCATTCAGAGTCAGGTACTCTCATTGAGTTTAGTAATATTGATTTGTCTCCTGGATCATTGGTGTGAGGAGATTAAACTAAGCAAGCCATAGTTGCTTACTTAGTTACTTACTTTTTGTTGGACATCTTTACCAAAACCAGAACTTCTAATCTAATTCTGCAAGTGGGTAAGTGGGATTGATGGTGAGAAAAGCCAACTCTACTCCTTTCTCTTGTATCCTGGGCTTTTGTGTTGTGTTCTAGCTGTTGGAGACATAGCAAAATATAGAAGCTATTTTTAATTAATATACCACCTCCTGGAAAAAAACTCCCCAACCTCACAGAATGTTGTCACTAAGCTGACTCTAGCTGAGCTTTTAACAGGCAATTCTGCTGTTTTAGTAGGTTGGTTGTTTCTGGACAATGAGATAGGCACTCTAGAAGTCCTTGCATAGAAGTGCTGGACGAGGTACTTTGGTAAGGGAGGAAGAACTTCAACACTTTGCATGAAGGGATCAATCATAGGACACATTGTTGCCTTGTCAAGGTGGAAAAGGATCAAATATAATCAATCATCTGCCACAGTGGCTTGATGGCTTCTTGAGGAATGTTGGCATATTGAGAGCTCAGCATCAGTTTATGCAGCTAGCAGATGGGGCATTCAGCTGTGAAAGTAACTAGATAGAGAGAGAGCCCGTTCTGCTGGACCCATGCAGTCTCCTTCCCTGACACCATAAACACTGTATACTTGAGACCATTATACCAGCATATCATCCAAGTGTTGCAGCCACTACATAACCTGAATACCTCAGTGAATACCTACACTAACACGTGCTCCACGTCTCTGACAACCATGGGTAACTGATGCCACCACATGCAAGGGTTATAGTCACCTCTTACATATGTATATCTGGGAGGTGGGCAAGGAATGTAGAAATACAGAGTAGTCAGGAAGGAGGTGAGAAGAAACAGGAAAAACAAGTTCTTAAAAAATAAAGAGGCATGAAATATTCCTGTCTTGATCATTTAAATATGTATCTATGTGTACACAAGCAATTATGATACAATTGAGTTAGAATTATTATACTAACTTATAGGATGGTTTATGTTATAAAAGTAAAACATGCAAAGTGATGTATATGATATGATTAAAAATCTGTGAAAACAAACACAATAAATACTTATAGTATTTAAGAAAATAGTATTTAAGACTATAGAAAAGTCTTTATATTAACTACTCTGGTAGGACTGGAGAAGTACAGCAGAGGTAGAAAGGAGATGTTTCACTTTATCCTTATATACTTTGTCCTGTATTACTTCATTAATTGCATAAAAATATATTATTTTGGCATTGTAGATAAATCCAATAAAGAAAAAAATAAATATTGACATATAAGTTTTTAAGAAAGTATACCAAAATATCTGGATTGGTTTTAATAGGCTGGGTAAATGTTTTTGGTTCACCTTATCCAAATTTTGAAGAATGTTTAAATTTAAAGTATTCTTACAATTTCTAAATTCAAAACTCTAAAGGCAGATTAAAGAGATCTGGATATTGGTCATATCTCATGATGTGTTTTATGCATCCATGTTATCTAAATGTTATTAAAATATATTTTATTTCTCATTGGAAATTTAGCTGAATCTTCTGGGCTAAAGATTAAGTAAAAGTGGCTCTGACACACAGTTCAGTATGGGATTTGGATGGACCTTTGCAATAATTTTTAAAGCTATGTTCTTATTCTGTAATCTGTTTTGTGAGCTCTGTTGAGAATCATTGACCCTGTAGCTATGGAGAGAAGCAGAGTTCAGGTAATCTCGTCGTCGCTCTGCCCCAAAGCGGTTAACCCTCTCTCCTTTCTGTGCACACGTTCCTGCTAGCACAAAGACACTTTTCATTACTTCCTGAAAAACCACAACATCAGAATCTTTTGGATTTTTAGATAACCCTGAGATCATCATAAAGGGACTTTGAGGCCTCTGGCAAAGCTCTCTCACAGAAATACTAATTGGACAGAGATCCTGGGGCTTTTAAATGTAAGCTCTGTGTGTATTTAAGGTTGGCCAAGCTTTAAAGTGGAGAGAGAAGAAGTAGAAATTTACCTCTTTTCATTCATTAATTTCTACTGTGAGCTCCAGGAGAGGTATTCTCTAAGGACCAATTTACAAAGTTCTAAAGACATTCTTGGTTTGCTCCCTATTTTAGCTTTTTGTGATAACAATGAAGGAAAACATCTCTTAGGTAGCCTGCTGGGCCCTCTAAGAAAACAGGAAGGTGAGATGGGAGAGAATGTAAACATTCACACATACTGAACATGGAAGGGAGGGAGGAAGGAAGACAGGAAAGAAGTAACAGGAAGAAAGAAGTAATGGGAGGAGAGGAGAGGGGGGAGGGGAGGGTGGGAGATGACAAAAAAGGTAAAATGGGGAGCAAATATGAGTAGTGTAATATCAAAGTATATTTTTTTTGTAAGTACATATCCCTTATGTGGTTCAATATAATTTTACTCAAAATATATGCTAGATGTAATATTAGAGAACAAATATATTTCCATTCACAATTCTTTCAAATAACTCAAATTACTCCCTGAAAATTATTTTTAAAAGACACTAAGTTCCATCACATTAAATCTTTAATTCATATTGAGCTATAAAAATTAGAAAACTTCCTTTATTTGATACGTTCTCTACTTGATGATTATATTATTATAGAAAACTGTCCTCTCTGCCATAGTAAATTAGAGTTCTTCCTCAACTTTCTTATCAATTGCTTTATTCAGAAATATTCAATGAAGTAAATATTACTATAGGTAACTTTTCTCTAAAGTTTGCTCATGTGTAGTGACCCATACCTCAGTTTTCTAGATAACTTAAGAAGCCATAGATTTAGTTTCAAATAACTTTTTTTCCACCCTGTTCCGGTTTGCTAATGCTGCTATTTCACAAAACACCAGAAGCGCATTGACTTTTATAAAGGGGGTTTATTTGGTTACAAAGTTACAGTCTTAAGGCCATAAAGTGTCCAAGGTAAGGCATCAAAAATAGGGTACCTTCACTGGAGAAAGGCCATTGGCATCTGGAAAACCTCTGTTAGCTGGGAATGCATGTGGCTGGTGCCTGCTTCCTCACAGGTTGTGTTTCAAAATGGCATTCTCCAAAATATCTCTTTTAGCTGCAGCTTCTCTTCAAAACGTCACTCTCAGCTGCTCTCCAAAATGTCACTCTTAGCTGCTCTGAGGTCCTTCTGTCTGTGAACTCCTTTATAGGACTCCAGTGATCCACTTAACACCCACCCCGGGTGGGTAGGGTAACACCTCCATGGAAATTGTCCAGTCAAACATTTCACTCACAGTTGATTGAGTCACATCTCCATGGAAACAAAGAATCCCAATCTAATCAACACTAATACATCTGCCCCCACAAGATTGCATCAAAGAACATGGCATTTTGGGGGACATAATATGTCCAAACTGGCACATTCCACAACCTGGACCACAAAATGACATGATCTTTCCATATACAATATACATTCATCCCCACATGATATCAAAAATGCTTAAATCATTTCATTAACAGTAAGTACAAGATCCCATCAAAATCAGTTACAGGCATGGTCTGTCCCAAAGCAAAATTCCCGTCTGGCTGTGGACCTGTGAAACTTAGAACAAGTTATCTGCTTCCAATATACAAAGGAGGGACATTTATAGGATAAACATCTCCAATGCTGTAAGGAGAAACAGTAAGGAAAACAGGGTTTAAGGGACCAAAACTGTTCCTAAAACCCATAGGGCAAACTCCATTAGATTTCAAGGTCTGAGAGTCATTCACAGAATGACGTTTTATCCTTGGGGCTTGAGAAAGCAGGAGTCCAACCCTTTCCAAGGCCCTTGCAACCGCCCTTTCCTCTCCAAATGCCAGGATGAGTGCTCCAACATATCCACACATTGGGGAGACCACCTTTTTTCTCAGCCCCACCTTCCTCAAACATGGGGATGCCACCCAGACTCTGCCTCACTAGGGCAAAGGCTCTCCCCTCTCCAAACAGTGGGGTGGTGGCCAGGCTCTCCCCAATCCCTGGGGAATGTGCTCCATCCTCTCTGGGGCCTGGGGTGGCAGCACTCCTCCTGAGCATCGAGGCGGGGTGGGGTAACACCTTCATGGAAATTATCCAATCAAATGTTTCACTCACAGTTGATTGAGTCACATCTCCATGGAACACTCAAAGAATCCCAATCTAATCAACACTAATACATCTGCCCCCACAAGATTGCATCAAAGAACATGGCGTTTTTGGGGACATAATACTTCCAAACTGGCATACTCCCCCACCACTTTTTTGCATAGAATAGAGATCATAGAGCAGAGCCATAATATTAAGTTTAATTCTAAGGCTATTACTATGTGATATACCACAGCTAGAAACAGACAGAGTTCACCATATGGTTCTCTTTTCCCTTTATATTTGCCATTCACAAATATTTATTTTCTTTGTCTTAGTATACTGAAATACTGATTTTGAGCCACAGAACAACTTGGAAAAATCTAGAAAGGTTAAAATTAGGTAATGGTCAGTTGTGATATTGTGAAGTATTGATCATCCCTGGCAGTATAACCTTATAAAATTGATACCATTTTGAATACCTGCTAGAATTTTAGGATATACTTCCTGCTGTTACTAATTTTTTTTATTAATCCTCTGTATTAAATAATGAAATAGTCTTTTGTGTAATTGTGTAGTTCAATTACTTTGCCCTGCTTTACTTCAGTGTCTGGGAAAAATTACCTCCAGTTGGAGCAAGTCTATGTAAAATTTTACTTGTGGTTTCTTTTCGTATTATTGGATTCAATTTACCCTTTTCTTTGATACATCCTTTTTAAAACTCAGACAATAGCAATGTTTGAAATCAATGTTTCATGTGTTTGGTCCACTTGTACTCTATTTTAAAGATTTGCTGACATACCTCACATTCAGAATCAATATTTGAGAACAAAAATTCCTTCAGTTGAAATCTTATTTAAGAAGTCTTCATGGTCATAAAATCAGGTTGCTTTCTTTGCTGTCTACTGTCATTTCTATTAACACGATCACAGATTTGTGTTTTCCAATGTTAGAGAATGGGCATTGGAGTCAGCCACACCTCAGTTCAAGATCAAGCTTCTTCATTTAAAATACTTCCAATATTTGCACCTTATTTAACTTCTTAAATCTCAGTTTACTCATGTTTAAAAGGCCTAGTATATTAGTACCTCTTTTAGCCATTTAGGGTACCCTGCCCTTTCAATAAATCTGGTTATTGGTTTTTTCTATTTCTGAGAAGCAAGTTGTTGGGATTTTAATTGGTATTGCATTGAATCTATAAATCAATTTGGGTAGAATTAACATGTTACCTATATTTAAGTCTTCCAATCCATATGCACAGTATGTCCTTCCATTATTTAGGTCTTCCTTGATTTCTTTAACAATTTTTTTGTAGTTTTCTGTGTATAGGTCTTTTATGTCTTTGGTTAAATTTATTCTTAAATACTTGATTCTTTTGGTTGCTATTGTAAATGGAATTTTTTTCTTGATTTCCTCCTCAGATTGCTCCTAACTAGTGTATCGAAACACTACTGATTTTTGCAGATTGATCTTATATCCTGCCACTTTGCTATACTCACTTATTATTAGCTCTCATAGCTTTAGTGTAGATTTTTCAGGATTTTCTACATTTGGACCATGTCACCTGCAGACAGTGAAAGTTTTACTTCTTCCTTTCAAATTTGGATGCCTTTTATTTCTTTTTCTTGCCTGATTGTTTGAGCTAGAACTTCCAGAACAATGATGAATAACAATGGTAACAGTGGGCATACTTGTCTTGTACCTGATATTAGAGGGAAAGCTTTCAGTCTCTCCCCATTGAGTACGATGTTAGTTGTGGGTTTTTCATACACACCCTTTCTCATGTTGAGGAAGTTTCCATCTATTCCTATCCTTTGAGGTGCTTTGATCAAGAAAAGATGCTGAATTTTGTTGAATGCCTTTTCTGCATCAATTGAGATGATCATGTGATTTTTCTTCTTTAATTTATTGATGTGGTATATTACATTAATTGATTTTCTTGTGTTGAACTACCCTTGCATACCTGTAATAAAATATACTTGGTCACGGTGTATAATTATTTTAATGTGCTGCTGGATTTGATTTGAAAGTATTTTGTTCAGGAGTTTTGCATCTACATACAATATAGAGATTGGTCTGTAATTTTCTTTTCTTGTAGTATCTTTGCCTCCTCTTCAGTTTTTTTGAAGAGTTTGAGCAGGATTGGTACTGATTCTTTCTTGAATGCTTGGTAGAATTCACATGTGAAGCCATCTGGTCCTGGACATTTTATTTTGGGAAGTTTTTTAATGACTTATTTAAAATTCTTACTTGTGATTGGTTTGTTGAGGTCAATTTCTTCTTGAGTCAGTGTTGGTACTTCATGCTTTTCAAGGAAGTTGTCCATTTTGTCTAAGTTGTCTAATTTGTTAGCATATAGTTATTCATAGTATCTTCTCATGATCTCTTTTATTTCTGTGGAGTCAGTAGTTTTGCCCACCCCATGCACCCCATTTCTGATTTTATTTATTTGCGTCTTCTCTTTTTTTTTTTTTGTCAGCCTGCCTAAGGGTCCATGTATTTTATTGATTTTCTCAGAGAAACAACTCCTAGTTTTGTTGATTCTCTCTCTTGTTTCATGTTCTCAATTTCGTTTATTTCTGCTCTAATTTTTTGTGATTTATTTCCTTCTGTTTGCTTTGGGGTTAGTTTGCTGTTCATTCTCAGGTTTCCTCCAGGTGAGCAGTTGAGTCCTCCATTTCCCCTCTCAGCACTGCCTTTGCTGCATCCCATGTTTTGATATGTTGTGTTCTCATTTTCATTGGCCTAGAGATATTTATTAATTTTTCTTATAATTTCTTCCTTGACCAAAAGGCTATTTAAAATGTGTCATTTAACCTCCATATATTTGTGAGTTTGCCTGCCTTCTGCCTTTTATTGATTTCTAACATCATTCCATTTTGATCTGAGAAAGGGTTTTGTATAATTTTGATCTTTTTAAATCTATTGTGACTTGCTTTTTGTGATCCAACATATGGTTAATTCTGGGGAATGATCCATGAGCACTTGAGAAAAATATATATCCTGCTGTTGTTTTGTACAATGTTCTGTAAATATCTGTTAAGTCAGCTTATTTACCATTTTATTCAAAACCTCTCTTTCCTTATTGAGTTTCTGTCTATATGTTCTATCCATTAATGAAGCCTCCAAATACTATTGTAGAAGTATCTTTCTCCCTTTAGTTTTGTCAGTGTTTTACTCATTTATTTTGTGGCACTCTGGCTTGGTGCATAGATATTTATGATTGTTTTGTCTTCTCAGTGAATTGTCCCTTTCATTAGTACATACTGTCCTTCTTTGTCTCTTTTAACTGTTTTACATTTGAAATCTACTTTGTCTGATTTTAGTATAGCTACCTTCACTCTTTTCTAGTTGTAGTTTGAATGAAATATCTTTCTCCAGCCTTTCGCTTTCAACCTGTTTTTGTCCTTGGGTTTTAAGTGAGTCTCTTGTAGACAGTATATACATGGATCCTGCTTTTAATCCATTCTGCCAGTCTATGTCTTTTGACTGGAGAGTTTAATTCATTAACATTTAATGTGATTACTGTAAAGGCATTACATTCTTCAACCATTTTTTCCTTTTGGATTTTGTATGTCATATATTATTTTTGTTCTCTCTTTTTACCGTTTTACTTAACCTTACTGCTAATCTTCATTTCTGTGCTCTTCTCCAATCCAATCTCTCTTACCTTTCCTATCTGTCTGTAGTGCTCCCTTTAGTATTTCTTATAGAGCAGGTCTCCTGTTCACAAATTCTCTCAGTGTCTCTTTATCTGTAAATATTATAAACTCTCCCTCATTTTTGAAGGACAGTATTGCCGGATATAGAATTCTGGGTTGGCAGTTTTTCTCTTTCAATATCTTAAATATATCATACCACTGCCTTCTCACCTCCATGGCTTCTACTGAGAAATATGCACATAGTCTTATTGATCTTCCCTTGTATGTGATGGATTGCTTTTCCCTTGCTGCTTTTAGAATTCTCTTTTTGTCTTTGACATTTGACAGTCTGATTAGTAAGTATCTTGGAGTTGGTCTATTTGGATCATTTCTGTTTGAGGTACACTGCATTACTTGGGCCTGTAATTTTATGTCTTTCATAAGAATTGGGAAATTTTCATTGATTATTTCCCCCATCATTCTTTCTGCCCTTTTTCCTTTCTTGTCTCCTTCTGGGACACCTATAACACATATGATTGGGTGCTTCATGTTGTCATTCAGTTCCTGGAGACCGTGTTTGTATTTTTCCATTCTTTTCCCTATCTGTTCTCTTTTGTGTAGGATTTCAGATTTCTCATCCTCTAGTTCACTAATCCTTTCTTTGGCCTCTTCAAGTCTGATTTTGTATGTCTCCAGTGTGTTTTTCATCTCTCCTATTGTGCCTCTCATTCCCATAAGTTCTATCATTTGTTTTTTTTCAAGCTTTTGAGTTCTTCTGTATGGACATCCTGTGTCTTTTTTATATCTTTCATCTCTTTTGCCACATTTTCTTTCAACTCTTTGATTTAATTTAGATTTGTTTGAACATCTTTAATTGGTTGTTTTCAACTCCTGAATCTCAGTTGAGTTGTTAGATTGTTCCTTTGACTGGGCCATATTTTTGTGTTTTCCTGGTGTGACTCATGATTTTTTTTTGCAGTATAGACATCTGATTTTCTTGATTAGTTTATTCTGGAGGTCAATTTCTCTCCTTTGCCTAGCATTTTCTTGTTGGTTGTCTTTGATCTTTACCTGTTCTTTGTCTCTCTCACTGGCCAGTTGTCAGAGTGGCTCTGCCCCCAAGTCTTCCCACAAAAATCAGCCTTCCTCAGCAGCCTACCTCAGTGATGGGAGGTAGGCACTGGGCACCCTAGCAAGTACACTATGTGTGGTAAAACAAATCTGGCTTCCAGTGGTGCTGTTTTTTGCCAGCCAGAAAGACCTGGGTTTGTTTTAGAGCCCTGCTTTAACAGTTGGGTTGTCCATATTTCTTACCAAAAACAAAGCTGGGTTTCCATGCAGGGCATCTAGACCAGCTCCTGTGGTCCTAAGAGATCATCTGGGGCCTTTTTTTTTTTCTTTTTAAAGTGTTTCAATTCCCTTGCACCTGCTTGTCTTTCCAGCAGATGACACTGTTCAGTAACTTAATCATCCTCAGAAGCTGTTTTGCCTCTGAGCACAGGCTACATCTGCACAGGTGAGCTGAAACTGCAGGATTCCTATGCCCTCACTTTGCTGGCCAAAATCTGGCTTGATGTGGAGCTACACCCATGGCAGAATACTCCCCCATCTGATCCAGTCCTCTAGCTGTCCCACAGGCAAGGAAATAGTTGCACACTGACGCTTCTATCAGGGGTGGGGGAGGACTTTTGGACCCAGGGCTAGAAAACCAGTCTCTGTCCATGTTTTCTCAGTCTCTTTGTCCCTCTCTGACCTGGGCCTTGAAATGTCTTCCCCTGTCTCCCAAGTCTTCAAATTATGGGGGTATGTCTCACTGCTGTGAGAGATTTTATAGTCTGTGTCCCTGTTGGAAGGGGTCCCATCAGCTGTTTCTTTGCCTTTCCCACACTGAGACTAAGTGAGTTAGAGGGAAGAGGACTGCCTGATCCAGGATGGAAGATCCCTACCTGATTTTCGTCTGTTTCCTCAATTTGGCAATTGCAGGGCCCTTCTCCTGTCTATATCTCCCTCCAGAGTTCTGAAAAATTCAAAATTTGTCCTTCTTTTTTTACTGAATCTCTGGAGAGAAGTTTTCAGTAGCTGTTTACATTACCATGTTGAAGGTGTCACCTAGTATGGTGACGGTAATTATTTATAATGATAATGATTTAATATAGTAATTTGGTAATTATTATAGAAATGAACATATTAAACACTAAAGTGATAGCTAGGAATATAACAAAAAATCTCATTCAAAACTAATGTCCTATCTGTGATTTTATGTAAACAGTGGTGTATGTAAGCAATGGAGATTTTGGCAAGACACAAAATGCTGAGCCCCACAACCAAAATTTTTCATTCAAAAAGTCTGGGATGGGGCCAAAGAATTTTCTTTTTTGAATAAGTGCCCAGAAGATGGACCACTGCATTGGAAAAGTTTTCTTTCAACTAAGGCATAAGTCTCTAATGACCTCTATATTGGACAGATTTGCTTTGGAAAAAAAATCCAAATTTCAAAGGTTACTAATCACTAAGGTTTATTCTTCTCTCATGTTTCATGAGAATTGGTGATTTGCTCAGACCTGCTATGAATGGGTCTCTCATCCATGTTTCTACTTCATAGAGAAGGAATAGCCCAATCTAGGACATAATGTTCTCACAGCAGAAAAGAAAGGAGCAGATGAGTTATGGAAATCACCAAAAGTCTCTTAAATATTCTCCTGCCAACTAGTCTGCAGTCGTTTCCACACTTATTCCATTGGTAAAGTTACTCACATGACTAAGTATGATATAACAGAGCCAGGACATATACTCCTCTCCCATGAATAAACCCATAGGGGGTAAGGGGATTCAATCTTCTAGAAGGTAATAATTGCAAAAACTATTTTAAGCTACCATACCCCACATGCTCATTTCATGTCTCTTCTCACAAAGTACATTTGTTTTCTACCCAAAGAAGACACTGTACAACTCTCATCTTATTATGCATCAGGCAAACAGTCTCATGATAGTCTCTATTTCAGGTCTTAATATGGTTTTTCTTGATACAGAAACCTTTGAAATAATAAACTATTTACTTCCACTTTCATGACATACATTATTGGAACAGCATAGGGTGACTTCAAAAAAGTTCCATTTGGAAAGGCAAAAATGTGTAACAGCATTTATTGCCCATAGCTAACCTGGAATCCCACTGGACAGATATTACAAGGGGTGCTATATTGGAGGTTTTGAAGTGTTCCTTGATTAGATCCTCTAAGGGACTTGTTCTTCAGGTCATTGCTTTCCATTGCTCTTGGCTCTGGCCATTCCCAGGTCTGATTTTTCTATTCTTTAGCCACATCTGGGGTAGCTTTCATTAAATATTTCTTCCTAGGGGTCAAGGAAATTTCTCACCCTGTTTCCTGCTTATAGAAACATAGGAGTCTAAAGTTTATTTTAAGTCTGGTATAGTCATAGTTGCATTTGGTACATTCTGAAAGCTCTTTTGTCAGTACAAACTTACTAAAGAATTTTGTCAGTTTTTTCTGTTTCCAGTCACCTCCATATGCTAATAGTCATACCCACAATCAATTTTAAGGCATGCATCTCAGTAGTCTTAATTGTTGATAATTTGTACTCATCAAGCTGTTTGTTCCTTCTGTATATTAATACTCAGTAAATGTGCATTAGATAAGTTAATAATGTACAGTTAAAAATAAGAAATGTGAATATTTGGTTTTAAGAAAATTGTTCAGTAATCAAAGAATTGCACATTAATATAATGGTAAATGTCATTCTTTTCCATAGATATTTTTTCCATTGTGGGTTAGATTATGGGACAATCACTGTGCATAAATCAGTATTCCCAGAGGGCAACTTAACAATGAATATTAAAATTCCAGAAATTGCTATATCATCTTATTTGCTGGCAATTCAAGTTTAAAACATGTGGGCAAAAACATATGAACAAGGGTCTAAATTACAGCACTGGTTATATTAGCCAGCAATAAGCTATTAGTTATATAAATTATGGAAAATTTATTTATTGGGTTAATATGCGGGCATTGAACCTATATATTTAATTAAATATCTCTTCCAAGGTACATAACTATATTTGTATGTATGTGTAGTTATTTATTACTTATGTACACACTCTTCAATAGATATACATTTGACTATATAAATAATGGTGTGTATGTGTGTATAAATAGAGAGAAGCAGCCATTTGGATGGTGGGATTTAATTTTCATAAAAAATTTATGCATGTGCATGTATTATATATTCATATATACAAAGAAAAAGTCTTAAAAGAAATGTGTCAAAATATAAACAGTGGTTATTGGATCATAAATTGCATTTTCCTTTTTTTTCTTGAGTATATTCTAATTTTCATAAAATGAACATAAATTAGTTGTAATTAAAGATTAAAGTAAAAGTGACAGCAAAATATGAAGGGAGAACTATTGGGGTCAAATAATCTATGATTTATTAATATAAAACACATAAAATTCAGGTACACAAATATGACTAATATACCAATAACCAGCTTTATTGTATGATTATAATTTATAAAAACTATCATTCTCAATAACACCAAGCAAATATACCTTAAGATATTTCTATGAATTGAAATTTGTATTTTCTTTTTCTAGCCTAATTGTTCTCGCTAGAATTTCCAGTACAATGTGGAATAACTGTGGCACCTTATCTTGTTCCTGTCTTAGAAGGAAAGAGTTCAGTCTTTCACTATTAAGTAGGATGTTAGCTGTAGGCTTTTCATATATGCCCTTTATCATGTGGAGGAAGTTTCCTTTGATTCCTACTATTGTAAGTGTTTTAATTAAGAAGAGATGCTGGATTTTGCTAAATACCTTTTCTGCATCGATGGAGATGATCATGATTTTTTTCCCTTCATTGTCTTAATGTGGTGTATTACATTAATTGATTTTCTTGTGTTGAACCTACCTTGAATATCAGGAATAAATAGCATTTGATCATGGTGTATAATTCTTTTAATATGCTATTGGATTCAAAAGTTTGCTAGTATTTTGTTGAGGATTTCTGCATCTATATTCACAAGAGACATTGGTTTATAGTTTTCTTGGTTATCTTTATCTCACTTTGATATGAGGGTGATGTTGGCTTTATAGAATGAATTAGGAAGTGTTCCCTTCTCTTCAATTTTTGGAAGATTTTGAGCAAAATTGGAGAAAAGTCTTCTTGGAATGTTTGGTAGAATTCTCCTGTGAAGCCTTCTGGTCCCAGGCTTTTCTTTGTTGGAAGGTTTTTGATTACTTGTTCAATCTCTGCTAGTAATTGGCTTGTTGAAATCTTCTACTTCTTCTTTTGTTAATGTAGTTCTAATAACTTTTCCATTTCATCTAAGTTATCCAATTTCTTGGCATACAATTGTTCATAGTCCTTTTTATTTTGGTGAGACTGGTAGTAAAGTTCCTCTTTTTATTTCTGATTTTCATCATTTGTATCCTCTCCATTTTTTTCTTTGAGAGTCTAGCTGAAGATTTGTCAATTTTTATTGATCTTTTCAAATAACCAACTTTTTGTTTTGTTGATTCTCTCCTTTTTTCTCTATTTCTTTTTATGTCTATAGAAATTAGAAAATAAGAAGTAAAACTTTCCTTATTTGCAGATGACATGATCCTATATAGAGAAAATCGTGAAAAATTCACAATAAAGCTGTTAGAATGAATAAATGAATTCAGCAAAGTGGTGGAGTACAAGATCAAGATCAACACCCCCAAATCATTATTGTTTATATACACAAGCAATGAACAATTGGAAGAATAAATCAAGTAAAAAATTCCATTCACAGTAGCAACTTAAAAAATAAAATATCTCAAATAAATCTAACTGCGGATGTAAAGGACTTGTACACACACACAGAAACTGCAAAACATTGCTAAAAAATTAAAGAAGACCTGAACAAATGGAGGGACATTCTACATTCATGGATTGGAAGACCAAGTATAATTAAGATGCCAATCCTATCCAAAGAAATTTATAGATTCAACTCAATCCCAATCAAAATTCCAAAAACAACCTATGGAAATGGAAAAAAAAAAAAGTCACCAAATTTTTGTGGTAGGGTAAAGGACCTTGAATAGCTACAACTGCCTGGAAATAGAAGAATGAAGTTGGAGGACTCACACCTCCTGACCTTAAAACTTATTACAAAGCCACAATAATAAAAACAGCCTGATACTGGCACAAGGAGGGACAAATAGACCAATGGAATCTAACTGAGAGCTCAGAAATCAACCCTCACATTTTTAGCTAACTAAATTTTGACAGGGATGCAAAGATTGGGAAAGAATAGCCTCTTCAACAAATGGTGCTGGGAACACTGGATCTCTATTTGCAAAAAAAAAAAAAAGAAAAAGGACCCCTACCTCACACCTTATACAAAAATCAACTGGAAATGAATCAGAGACCCAAATATAAGAGTCAGAACTATTAAACTCCTAGAAGAGAACATAGGAAAGCATCGTCAGGATCTTGGGTTAGGTTTTACACTTAAAGCACAAGCAACAAAAGAAAAAAAAAATAGATGGGACCTCATCAGAATTAAAAACTTTTGCACCTCAAAGGACTTTATCATGAAAGTGAAACAACAACCTATACAAGAGGAGAAAATATTTGGAAACCACATATCCAATTACAGTTTAATATCCAGAATATATAAAGAAATCCTTCAACTTAACAAAAAGACAAACAACCCATTTTTTTTATTAAATTCAGTTTTATTGAAATACATTCACACACCATACAATCATCCATGATACACAATCCACTGTCCACAGTATGATAACATAGTTATGCGTTCATCACCACAATCTATCTCTGAACATTTTCCTTACATCAGAAAGAACCAGAACAAGAATAAAAAATAAAAGTGAAAAAACAACACCCAAATCATCCCCCCATCCCACACCATTTGTCCTTTAGTTTTTATCCCCATTCCTCCACTCATCCATACGCTAGATAAAGGGGGTGTGATCCACAAGGTCTTCACAATCACACTCACCCCTTGTAATCTACATTATTATATAATTGTCTTCAGGAGTCCAGACTGCTGGGTTGGAGTTTGGTAGTTTCAGGTATTTACTTCTAGCTATTCCAATACATTAAAGCCTAAGAGGTATTATCTATATAGTGCATAAGAATGTCCACCGGAGTGACCTCTTGACTCCATTTGGAATCTCTCAGCCACTGACACTATTTCATCTCATTTTGCATCCCCCTTTTGGTCAAGAAGATACTCTCAGTCCCACGATGCCGTGTCCACATTCGTCCCCGGGAGTCATACTCTGCTAACAACCCATTTTTAAAAATGGGCAAAGACATGAATAGGCATCTCTCCAAAGAAGATATTCAAATGATCAGAAAGCACATGAAAAGATGCTCAACATCATTGGCCATCAGGGAAATGCAACTCAAAACCAAAAAGAGATACCATTTCCCACCCTTTAGAATGACTGCTATTTAAAAAAAGGAAATAACAAGTGTTAGAGAGGATATGGAGAAATAGGAACACTCATGCTGACAGCAACATAAAATGGTGCAGCTACTGTGGAAGACAGTTTAGTGGTTCTTCAAAAAGCTAAGCATAAAACTACCATATGATCCAACAATCCCACTACTAGGTATATACCCCAGAGAATGGAAAGCAGGGACTCAAACAGATATTTGCATACCAATGTTCATAGCGGCATTATTCGCTATTGCCAAAAGATGGAAGCAACGCAAGTGGCCAGCAACCAATGAACGGATAAACAAAATGTAATATATACATACAATGGAATATTATTCAGCTGTAAAAACAATGAAGTCCTGATATATGCAATAACATGGGTGAACCTTGAAGATATCATTTCGAGTGAAATAAGTCAGACACAAAAGAACAAATATTGTATGACCTCACTGACTTTAAATAATTAGAATAAGCAAACTCATAGAGTCAGAATCTAGAATATAAGTTACCAGGGGACAAGGGTGGAAATAGGGAATGGGAAGTTAAGGCTTAAAATGTACAGGGTTCCTATTTGGACTGACAGAACTGTTTTGGTAATGAATGGTGGTGATGGTAACACAATACTGTGAAGGCAATTAACACTGAAATACATATCTAAATATGATTAAAAGGGGAAATGTTAGACTGTATATATGGTAACTGAATAAATTAAAAAAAAAAATCCATGGAATTACCTCACACGACCAGTGAACCAGAAGTTAAACCATTGACTATAATTAATAGTACAATTTTAAATTGTGCTATCATCAGTTGTAACAAATGGTCCACACCAAAGCAAGGGTGGTATATGGGAATCCCGTATTTTATGCATGATTATTCTGTAAACCCACAACTTCTCTAATGAAGAAAAAAAAAAAAGGAAAAATATGTGTTTCCATACATAACTGAAGAATTTGACTTAGAAAAACAAAACAAAGTAAAAGGTTCAGATTTGGACCAAAAATTGGATGGCTTTCATCAAGAAGTAAATTTCACTTTAAATTATTATTTTTCTTTGCTTTAATTTCCATTAGAGCCTTTTCCATTTCCATTTCAAAAAGCCAGCCAGGTTAGGGATGGTGAACCTAAATAACATAAGACATTTCTTATTTACCTTTTAAACCAGCATATACTGGGATGGAACCTCTGCTTTTCCAGGCTCCAGTGCCTCATCAGTGGATATGGTCCAGGCAGGCAGAGTAAGTGTGAGAAAACAAGTGAGGAAATCCATGCAGTCATTTTCAAGGAAGAAGTTCAATGAGGAAATATCTCCTGCATCTCCTAATATTCTCATTCCCTCCAAACAGATATTTATTCCTGCTTTCGGGCCATTGATCAATTATTTTTATCCCCGTGCCTTGAAATATTATATTATTCGAAGATATGAATCTATTCATCCTTACATTTATTACATCAGCATTTATTTAACATCTGCTCTGTGCAATTATTGTTTGAACCCATAGACACAGTGCTGAGAAAAATGCAATTCTGTCTTCAAGGAGATATCAGTCTAATATTGATGAGAGAGGAAATCCAGTCCCACATTCTGAAGAATGTATCATTTCAACTGCATATTTAATGATGAAAATGATTTTAGTAACCATAATGGTGACAGCAAATACAAGAAAGCATGATCAATATGTGCCAAGTCATAGGGAAGATAAGGCAACAGAATATGTTTAATGAACAGAAGTTAGATCAAGTAGAATGAAATACAGGATGTCGGAAAGGAAGTAGAGGAAGCAAGCCTGGGAAGAGAGAGTTGGGTTAAATTTAGAGGATCTAAAATATTAAGGTGTTTGGAATTATTATCAACGGAGAGCTGTTGACAGCTTTGAGCAGCAGGTATAAGATTAAAAAATGTGTTGGGAATATTAATGGGTTATTGTTTATGGGAATATTTGGTGCAGAAAATAATAAAGGGAGGGAGCTAATTGGGGGCTATTATATTAGGCCAGGTGAAAGATAATAAGTACATTAAAAAGTCCTGGTAGTTAGTAAGGATGGATAGTACATAGGTAAACTTAACAAGTTATGACAACATTTTTAAATACTGGGAAAAAGGAAAGGAATGATCAACTATAATGCTGAAATTACTGGGAAAATAGAGCATTTACTAAAATAAGGAAGTCAGCACATGTACATACTGACTTGTGCCCAAATGTAGTAAGTTTATTCTGGGTCATATTGAGTTTGTTGTGCTAGCAGTTTACACAGGTAGACATGAAGGCCAGCACCAGGTGATGATCTTGACTGTCCTATGCCTTTGGCAACACATCTGTAAACAACGTTTAAATTGCAGCTTAATGCATCAGTCATATTCCTCATTTACCTCATCACAAACTACCTGCCTTGTAGTCCTTTCCCTCAGCTTTCTGCTCTCTGCTTTCCAAAACTTCAAAGGACATTGAAAACTAACCCATGTCAATAATATATTTGTCCTACTACACCCAAACTGGTTGCTTTTCAACAGACGATTTCTGCATAGCCAGTTGCTATGCTTCAAAAGGCTGATTCCGCAGGGTTAAATTGGGATAACCAGAAACTGTCAACAGGAAAGTGTTTGGGGACAATGGATATTAGAGATGTTTCTCAATGCCCATTGTACTATATATGGTAGGCAACTGCTTGATATACCTAGATGTGATCCTTATCAGGGTTAGGTTGACCCCAAAGCATACATCAGGGGATACATATTCTACAGACCGTGTTTTTGTCAAAAGCTCAATTGTCATTTTTTTAATAAATCACCTTATTCTGTTCTATCTCAGAAGCTTAAAAGAAAAGCACTAATTCCTGTTTTTCATAAGAATCTATTCATTACTTATATAATAATCTTAAGTATGGAAAAGCAGAATTTTTAAAAGTATATACAGTATTAATTCAATTTTTAAAAAATTATATCTAAACAAATATTATTCAAAGAAATATTAAAAATGGTTACATCTGCAGGGTAAGATTAAATGCTGTTTCAAATTCATTCTTTATTCTTTGCTGTATTGTTCAAATTATCCATAATGATCATGTATTGCATTTATAATTTGAAAAAAAATTGGAGGAAGTAAAAGGGTTATTCATCACACAATGTGGAATAGAATTTACTTGGCCTTAAAGGCAGACAAAATTCACACCCCAAAGATAGCCTTGGAGGAAATGTATCAGTGCCAACACAGTAGCCCCCTGACTTCTATGTAGATTGGCACCATTGTACAGTAACATTACCCTCACAACGACCTGCTCAATCTCTCGTGGCAACTATTGAATTCTGACTGAGGCCACTCTTGTTCATTCTCTTGCCTACCAGCGTTAAGTCACTTGGTCGGGCACGGCTTAATTCTTGACTGTGGATTTCCTGAACTCCTCTTATAAAATGGTACAATTACTCGCAGGTCATGAACATCAAATGCCACTAACACTTCCAGCTGTGACCACCAAATAGCCTCCCAACAGAAGTACTGCAACATGGTAATAATAACATCCCAGCTGTAGCCACAATCACCGAAATCACTGACAGTGTCAATAATGTGTAAAACCCACGGAAACTCAACTGTACTTGCCAAAAGGCATTCATCAATTTCACTGCCTTTTATTTACCATTTAAAATGGCCTGGTTTTAGTGTTAGGGTTTTAAAATAAATGACTAGGGTAAATAGGCTCTGGCTGAATTGCACACTATCTGCTTTGAATTGCTTCTTTAAATGTTGGGGACGTGAAGTTCAGCCTTAGCCATGCAAGTACATTCTGTAACCACTACATGTTAGGTGATGGGATATGAGCAAAGAGAGTTGAGAATGCAGAGAGGAGAAACTTACTAAGCTCCTTTACAGCATATGTTCATTTAAAACATTGTACAAGAAATGGTGAGAATACAGAAGAGGCAGCTGCTTTGATTTCTCAGAAGCCATTCAAAGATCTAAGGGACTGAAAATGTGAGAAGGCCAAAGAGAAAAGACCTATTTAACTGATGCTAGGAGTAATCTGTAACTCTCACGCCACACCACTATAGTGTTTTCCTGTATTCGTTCAAATACACTGTAGGGGAGATAGAACAATTGCTTGGAATGTTTGGGCAGACTTAAATTACCATTACTGAAGATAGAAAACTGAACAAAATCGAAGAAAAGATTGTTTCTCGTGTAATCACTGAGTATCATTTACTTTCAATATACTGACCAATATTATTGTAACTTTAACACATGTAATTATTATTCTTGTAATTGTCACATGTATAATTATAAATTTTAATAACATCATTAGTCTTTCATAGCTATTTCAAATATATTACCTCAATTGATTCTTCACTGTAATTCTGTTGTTTTATTATCCCCCTATATTACATATAATAATACAGATATCAGAGAGGCTAGAATGATATGCCCATTGTCACAGGCTAGTGAGATGGCCAAATGAGCACAAGAATGTTGCTATTTTGTCAAACCGACTGCTTTCGTCTATGAAAGCCTCCCTCTCCCTCACTATGCATTTCTTGTTATAAATACCTAGCAAGCTTCAGAAAACTTGTGGTTTATAATTTCAGACTTTAGAATATGAAAGCCTCCAAAGAGTTTTCTCTCCTCTCAGAAGAAAAGTGTAACTTTTAGCTAAGGCCAAATCTCTTGAGCAAAGAGCCAGGCAAAGGCACTTCAACAGTGGCAGTGAATAAAATATAAAGAATATATAAAAAGAAACAATAGTGAATGTATAAGTAGTTGGGTAATTTTTATTCATTCATTCATTTATTTATTCACTCTTTTCAGTAAAAATTTGCTGAGCACCAAAATGACAAGCATTGTGTTGATGCTCAGGGTTTCATGGAGAAAAAGATAGATTTCGTCCTTGTCCTGGGTTTATAATTTAGAAGAAGAGACAAAAATACAAATATATGCATATATATTTCAAATTTGACAAGTGCTATGAAGGAAACTGGGTTCTGTGATAAAGAATAAAGGGGAGAGAGAGAGCATAATTTTGATAGGATGCTTTTGATAGGATGGTTAAATGCATCTGTGAGAAGGTGGCATTTAAACTGAAGTTATAGTAATAAATGTAGGATTATATGGAGAAAATAAACTTTCAAAGAGGAAAGAAATGATTTTTAAATAAGGAAAATTGCTTAGATACAATACAAAGTTTTGAAAAGTCTGTGAAGGATGCTAAAATTACTTGATCAAAATGCTCAGCTGAAACATTATGAATGAAGATGTGAATTCTGCGAACTGTGAAGTTGCCTAATGTGAAGAAGTGGAAAACTTACATTTCTTAATATAATGTCTGTCATAACTTCTTAGCCCTCAAAAAACTAGGATTCCTCTTGCAGGGAATGGGATTAAAACTATGTTTCAGTTGAAAACTTTATATGCTGCTTTCATCCTGGAGATACTGTTTCACATGTCTTAGCACAGTTTTTCAAATGTAGCACATTTGGTATATTGTGTCTTAGCTGTCAGGTTGAATACACAATGTATTCCAATAACAAAGAGAATTATGACTTATTCCCTTGTGAGTGTGATACTTGTCCTTGCATTTCTAAAAATGGAAGGCATAAAACTGTTTGTTACTCTGGAGCACAACAGTGTTTTCAATGTACATGAATTACCTACGATTTTAAATGATTTAATTATAGGAATTTCCGTTATAAGGTTTTAAAGGTAGCATAGGCTAGAACTGCCCAAAATCTGAACTTGGAGTGATCTAGGCTAATTACCTTCCTCTGTCTTCCCTAATATTTTTGCACTATTTGTTCTTCATAGCAAATTTCATGATACTTGCCAACATGGCCATTGTCTAATCAATGTAGCAAATTCCAGTACCCAAAATAAGATAGAAAAGTGTGGATTGGAGATTCACAACAATGGCAAGGTTGTCTTGCAAAGTTGGGATTTTCCACCCTGGATATTTTTTAATAATGAATGCTCATCCATTAGGGAATGAAGGTAATACTCTTTATGCTCTGAAATTCTTTCTATAATTCTGTGAAATAAGATGAGTTTATTTGCCATTATGACACCAGTTTGAAAGAACAATGAATCATTCAGTCAAATTTTTTTAATCACTTTGGATAGAATTTTTATCCATAAAATTAATCCAGTGGATATTCTTGATATCAAAGTTTTCATGCAATGACCATGTCCTAATCAATAAATAATTAAAGAATAGTCTAAGTAAATCTGAGTTTTATTCTTAGCTCTGCAATATCACATGCTTCCTTAACCTCTTTGGGCCTTACTTTGTTTACCCAGGTAGGCGTTGGAGGACATCTGAATTTGTACAGCAGTATGATTCTCGAAGGGAGAATAGGGTCCTTTAGTGATGAGCAAGGACACAACAATTTTGAATATGGAAATGGATTTTCTCTCTGATTTATTTTATTTTGCTTCTTATAGTTCATAATACTTCAGATTGTCAGTATGAGGCAGTGGTTAGGTGTATGGGTTCTGGAAATAGACCAACTTGGTGTCTCACTGACTGTGTGATCTGAGATATATTTCTTAATATCTCTGCACCACAGTTGCTTGATCTGTAGAGTAGGGACAGTGATAGTACTCAACACAGCGACTGTGAGAGGGACTGAATGTGCTTGCATTTGTAAAAATGGATACTGACCCATAGTAAACAGTCAATAAATGTTAGCTCTTTTTTATTATCTTTTTCAACATTTTATTTTATTTATTTATTTATTTTTTTACCTCATATCTCATTTTGGGCTTAAAATGATGCAAGAATTGGAGACGTGGATCTATGCCTCATTGAAAGCACTGCTTTATGTAGATGAGCCTGTGTATAGTGATGATAGTTTAATATAAAGGGATGTTTAGGCTACTTTTTAAACTGATCATTTCAGCAGCAAGAAAAGAATTTTAGAATATGGTTGTCTCTACTTCATTTTGGGATTAATTTTATCCAAATATAAAAATTTGGACTTTTTTTCTTTGATATACACTGACTTAATTTTGAAAATATACCAAGAATGAACTTATATGTGTAGTCAAAAGCACATAGAAAATATAGGATAACAATATTGTCTTGAAATAAAAGCACTGCATATTTATCCAAATACAAATCCATCATTATTTCAGGTTTTATAATTGCTAATGAAAAAGAAGTATTTTACAAAAGCCACAATGACTTAGAAATAGACTTTAAATTGTTTTCCTCAGTCACATGCCGTATTTTCCACAAACACCACACGATTAAATCCTTTAAATAATGCAGCACTTTTGGGTACCTAAAATAGATGCTTAAAAGTGGCAACTTTGTCCAAACACCTTAAATAAGTCTTCTTTTATTCTTGCTTTCTTTTCTGACCTGGATCTGGCTGCCAGCGCACATGAAAGAAATTACAAAAGCTTCTCAGTCACTGCAACTCGGGTTCCTTTTGCACTACAGCATTTGTCATTGCCAAAACAGCAGAGTTTAATTAAGTGTTGTGAGCAGCCTAGTGAGAAACACACTTTAAATTAAACCTCTGTACATGCAGCTATTGGTTCTTTACCTCCTGAACAATCAGCGGGGTGTTAGGCATAAATTCCGTCTCTCAAGGGAAACACCGCTCTACGCACCTCTAGCAATTCATAAATGATCCTGCTTTCTCAGAACCATATCTTATTAAAGCACATTTAATTATTTCTTAGTTTTAAACACCGATAGATGAAGGCGATAATTAATGTGCCTACCACTAAACATTTTATTTACTCTTGATATATTAATGGTGTTATCAAGAAAATATGCTACAGTTTCAGGTTTAACAAAATTACATGGCAAATTATCATTTGATGCATCAAGCAATTGTTAATATAATGGAATAAATTATTTTAACACCTCAGTAGTAATGGATGGGTAAAAAAAATAAGCATTTTAATTTGCACAATGTGTTTGCAATTACACATTTCAGGGGACACTTAAATCAATGATGCAAAGGTTTAGAATTTTAGAAACAAAAACAAAAGAACAATTTAGAAGAGTGACTTGTGAGTTTCTTGCATGCAAGTGATGTATCAGTGTAACTGACCTTCTCTTGACAACAAAGATCTGGTACAAAACTCATATGAAAAAAAAATTGCTTCTAAAAGTTAAATTTCTGTCTGTTCCATGCCACTTACACTTTCAAATTTAGATTTTTGTTTAAAATTGAAAGGAGAGTGATGTACATTTAAAGTCCATTTTATCAAATATAGCATCATATAAAATAATGGTGATGACTTTTTCTCAACTGAGTAGAGTCTAATAATACAGGCAAACAGTCAGAATAGATGACCACATCCAGGAACTGGACTTCAATTGTTGGACAACACCCTGGGATAATTTCACACTCTGAAGGACATTCTCAGTACAGGCCTGCCCTACAAAGATGCAAAAATGAAGAAACTTTATTTTCTGACTAGAATTAGTCACAAATATTTATCTATTCTCCATTGATCTGGGTACCAATCCCATATTATATCTCATGTTTGGCAAATTTCAATAATTGATGCTGCCTAAAATCTTTCCATTGATTAGGACGTTCTTTACTAGAACTTTTGGAGAAAAGGAAAGAATGATATCTATCTAAAATCTCTGTTGGCAAGGTGATTTTAGACTTTTTATCCTGTTATTCTTACAAGTAGTAGAAATAGTTGTCAGTGATTATTTTTAAATATGCGGAAGGAGATCCACATAGAGAAGCACCTACCTCAAAGTAGGCAGGACTCTTAAAATATTTCAGGATTAAAGCATTGGTTATTTTGCAGGGATGTTGAGTAGATTAATATCATTTATCTTAGTGATCTGAATTTTATTTAAATTAGTGAGCATATGAATTATATTTCACATTTGCGATGATGAGTTCAAAGAGAATATACATGTTTAATGTTTTTAGGAATGTATCCTGGATTATCATTGCAAGTGCTAAAATAATTTACATAATGCATATAAAATAGTTAATGGTTACTGATATCAATGTCTTAATGAATTGATAAAGTCATTTTTTCTCTAAATGTATCATTTCTCCCCAGTAGTCCTGAGGCTACACATACAGTCCTCTCAAATGACTATTTATCCTTCTTTCTACTTTCTTTGTTTTCTTTACATTCTCCATTATCTCTAGTTTCTCTATTTCTATCCTTAACTGCACTGAGAAGAGCAGTATTAAAACAAAAAGCCAAACAAACAAACAAAGCAAAATAAAAAAGAGTTGGAATGTGCAGAAGCAAAGTAGCTAAGTAATCTAGTTTAGGGGAGCTGCATGTCAATCTGGTTAATAGGTGGCACCTCAGCTCAAAAAATATTTCCCTCTCACATTCCTAAATTATTTCATTTGTTTGTTTTACACAACTGGACATTTCACCAATGAGAAATTAATCTGTTTTAAAAAGCTTCCTCTTTAAAAATAAAAATACCTTTGGGAAAGTCTAGTGCTTAATACCACCTACAGTAATATGAATAGTCTCAATTAGGCTACCTTCCTCATAACCTCCTATCTGATATGTGATGCACCAAGAGAGAAAAGGGTTTGCATGATGAAAAAGACACATTCATCAATTCTCAAACTTATTATGGCTTGAGGAATAATATATAGAGGAGTGAAGAGAAGATGTTTCCCAGCATACTGCCCAAGATCAGGGGCTCAGAAGCCAGATTTTCTGGGTTCAAATCTGAGTTCCTGCACATGTTAATAGTGTAACCCTGGACAAGTTAATTAGCTTCATTTTCCTAAGTAAACTAGAGATGATAATAATAGTGCCCATTTCATATTTAAAAAAAAAAAACAAATAAGTAAATGAGTATAAAATCTCTAACACATAACAGGCTTTCAATAAATAATAGCTAACTCTACTGGATCTTTTTGGTGAGAAAAGTATTAGGCAATCATTTATTAACACTCTTAAGTCAGATGAAATAAAGATGAACACATCATTGGGTCCCTCTTTAGCTGTGCTGCCAACACAGTCATCAATATTCCAAGGCAAAACCCAGCAAGGCCTGCCAGCCTCTGCATCGGCTCACTCAGCAATCTCTTCCACGTTCAGCCACAAGCCTTCACACATCCCTTGCTCAACCCCTGGTTTGTCTTTTTATAATACGGACATGAAGGGTTTTCTCAGTTCAAGAGTTAGACACTAACAGTAATATTGGGGGAAGCTACGGGAAGGAATCAGAACTAGATGGGCTCAGAATTTAAAGGTGAGAGAAATTTAAGGTTAAAAATGAAAATTATCAGAGCCTGGGATCTTAAATCAGTAATCCTCAGTATGTCTCCAAGATAACACTAAAATATTCATCATTTATGGACAACCTGGGAAGATGTGGGCCACGCTTGGAATCCAGTCCAACCTTTGAAAACTATAAAATGGTTCAAAACAACTAGTGTGCTATTGAAGTTTATTACACAATGTATTTATTTTTCAGATGCATCTTAATTTAAAGTTCCCAAACACTAACACTGGAAAACTTTTTTAAAGTTATAACACACGCACGCAAACACACAAATGAAAAAGCAAGGAAGGGAGAGAGAAGGAAACCAATTAGTTTGCTCTTGCAAGTTGCCATTTCTAATCAGGATTTAGTCTAATAAATTATAAGTTAGTCTTTGTTCTTCTTACATAATTTCAACTCTCTAAACAATCATTATATGAGATCTTCTAACAAAAAGCTTACTGAGATAGAATTTTTTCTTCTCATTATATCACTTTACTATTATTAGATTTAAGTAAAAATTAATTTAAGGCAAGTTAAATAAGTTAAACAATATGGAATTTTTAAAAAAGGAAATTTAATAATGGCCACCATTCAAATTTGCTACCTGATCTCCATGCTCTAAGGTAATCAATGATAACATATCACATACTTAAACAAAACTGACATAAACAGAATATACAGTGAAGATGTTTTAGTAAAAGGAAACCTTAATAAAATTTTTATTATGCAATTTGCTTTATAAAGTTAATATATCATGCACAGCATTACTCCAGACCATCACACATAGTTTTAATTTGTTTATAAGGCTATAATGAAATTTACTCAAATATTTTTACTTTTTCAAAATATTTCAGATGATTTTAGTTTGGAAACACTGTAAAAATAAAAATAAATGATAGTTTTATTTTATTTCTGTAGTAGTATGTACTAAAGGGTTTAAAAAATGGTGGACATTTTCATCTGTGGTAGACATTATCAAGGTAGTTTTCTAAAAGTTTGTAGCAAGTCATACTTTCTCCAGTAATATGGAGAGCACCCAATCCCCCCACATATTTTCCAAGACTTGCTTTATAAACTTGGTGACAGCAGTTTCTATTAAGTAATCTAAATGTATCTGAAGGAATTGCAAGCAATTCTACAGTTTTATAGTTAAGGCAACTAATGACTTTGCTTGCAATTATGAACAAATTTCCAAAATATTTTCATTTATTTAACTGTACATAAAGAAAAAAAAAACATTCATCTACTATACCTAATGTACCCCCTGGAATGGGTGATAGTGAGATGAAAGGAAAGGAGGGAAAAAGAGGTTCTAAGTCTTCTACTATTCTTTAATAATATATGCTGTTTTAATAACCCAAACCATATGTAACATAAATAACTTACTTTTTTTGCATTGATTTATTTTTCTATGTAAATTTACCTGTAAATTGAAAGGATATACTAAAATTTACATCTCTTACTCATGTTATAAAGTGGTTTATTGCATCAGTATACAAAAATGCTGAGAAAATGTTCTACAACTAATCATCCACTTTCTTTTTTTTGGATCTCCATAGGAAAAAAATGGTAAGAATAGTTGCAGTGATCTAGATGCTCATTATGAAGAGGAAAGCTTTATTTCTGTAAAATGGGCATGTTAATATTGACATATACTTTGCATGCATGAAATGAACTAATTAATGATCACTGAAAGTATGAAAATGTTATGTGTAAACTGTTTATAATAAAGGACTACAATTAATACAAACACAATGTAAACATCTGAACAAATTATGTTCTCAACAGTATTAAACTTAAAAAGCACAAAACAGTAGATGCTGGTGACCTGTGCTTTGGATGTAGATTAGAGAGTACTTAGTTTACAGTTATAATAGTAGAAACCATGTGCCTCTATGAGATTGCCCAATGAAAAGTTGTACAATGGAAATAAGTGAAGGCCAAAACCACTATCAGCCCTTGTTAGGATAAGGTCTGTGACTGTGAAGTAGAATAAAGTTACCTAAAAACCACAAAACACATCAAATTCACCGACTTCCAAATTAGATAAATTCTCCTCACATGCCTAGTATAAAGTACTTCTCCTTCGACTGGGCCCAAAACTCACCCTCACAACTTCCTCTTAGTTTGTTATATTTATCCCCTGAGAACAAAAAGCATCTAAGAAAAAAAATTTTTTTTTTACATTTTGATATATATTTTTTCGTGGTCCATCAGATTTTTATTTCCCATGCTTTGGAGACACAATAAATAGTTTCAGTTTTTTTTAAAGGACCCTAGTCCAGGTGTAGTCAAGACCATTGCAGGATGCACTAAGATAAAGGTTCTGGAGAATTGCAGGAATATAAAAATTCTGTCTGTACACATTTTTAGCAAAACCATGACAAGCAACCAAATTGTGCAGAATTTGTCTATGCTTTCTTAAAGGGAGCTTTATTTATTGTATGAATATTGGCTTTTAGTAAGTCATGGTTCTCAATAGGGTGAGAGTGTTTAGGAAATCTGTAGGGTTATTTGTTATTGTGATGAAGTGATGGTTTAGGACTGTATGCACCCCAGAAAATCATATTCTTAAAGCTAATCCATTCCTGTGGGTGTAAACCTATTGTAAGTAGGACATTTGATGAGGTTACTTCACTTAAAGCCTGGGCCAGAGTGAGTCTTAATCCTCTTATTGGAGCCCTTTATAAATGGGATGAATACATGGAGAGAGAGAGAGAGAAAGGCCAGGAAACAAGAAGCTGAAAGCAACAAAACCCAGAAGAGAAGGCAGAGAACAACAGACACTGCCATGTGCTTTTTCATGTGGCAGAGGAGCCAAAGATTGCAGGCAGCAGGTCTTTGGGGGAGAAAGCATTGCCTTGATGATGGCTTGATTTGGACATTTTCTCAGGCTCAAAACCATGAGCAAATAAATTTCCATTGCTAAGCTTACCAATTTCATGGTATCTACTTTCAACAGCCTTGCAATCTAAAACAGATAGATACTATTCTCATCTGTGGATGAAGACCAGGAATTTGCAAGTTCTGTAATTCTGTGTAGCTGAGGGTAATCACAAATCTTCTCAATTTTGTAAGTGAAAAATACTTACAATCAGTTAACGGCCAAATAGATGAAACGTGGGGAATACTTAGATAGTGAAACTATTCTCTATGACAGTTTAATGTTGAACATAAGACATTATTAATTTGTCAAAACCCATAGAACTTTATAGCATGATAAGTGAACTTTAATATATGCAAATTAAATCATTTAGGAGGTTTGGGAATCTCAGGAATCAATGCAGAAAGTAAGAAGATCAAACTATATTACAAATATGTGAAACAAACTCAGTGTCAGGGGTGGGAAGAAAAGGTGCTGACTTAAGTAATGTTGGAAATGAGTGTAGTCTGTAAGGCTAAAGGCCATAGAACTGCACATTAGCACTGTACTGTAGTTGATAAAGGCGTTTCCCTTGAATATGTTTTAACAATTCAGGAACTCCTATTCATATATCCTGAAATTGAACAATTAAGTGAATGGATAGCAGATAGTGGTAACCAGATTTCTCATTAATGGAGTGGAAAGTTACAGAGAAGCAAGAGGAAGAGTCTAGAATGCTCGACATGGTAATGGATTAGATTTGGGGATTTATTATGAACACTTGGTTAGCTTAATCTAGACTGAAGTGGTTACATGCAGAAATATATGTGTGTATCTGTGTTATGTGTGAATGTGTATACATGGGTTAATATGCATATATATGATTCCCTGGTCTGTCATGTGAGAGGGCCTAGAAGCAATGACACCCTAGTGGTAACAAGCACACCTGGCAACCAGTGTTAGTTTCTAATACCATTCTCCAAATTAAAGAACCATGACTCCTTGTAGAAGGGCTGATTCTAGGACACGAACAGAAAATATACAGTATGAGCCTGGAGCATCTTGTAGTTCTAGAGAGAAAGGAATTTCTCAAAAAAAAAAAAAAAAAAATATATATATATATATATATATATATATATATTAGATTGATGGGGTTATTTCAAAGGGAAATGGGAGCCAACTGAAAGCCAATAGTTAAACATGCAGCAATTTGAGCAACAAAATAAATAAAATATTAATGGATTATAATCCAAAATATAAAATAAATGCCCATGAGTCCATACTAATAATGATTGAATAAATAAACAAATGGAGGAGAAGAGATATTTCCCATGGAGATATATTCCAAATGACTTATGTAGTTACTCCATCCTCAATGAGGGGAGCATCATTCCCCGCTACTTGAGTGTGGTTGGTGAATGATGACTTCCTTCCAAAAGTGCAGTATAGAAGTGAGCAGGAAGGAGAGTAACTTCACAGAGGAAAAACCTGACAAACTCTTCCTCAACTAGGTGATCAAGTTAAACGTCAATAGTCATAAATCATGTTGATAGCATGTACCCTAGGTATGATGTGATTAAAATGGCACTTTACCTCTCTTGTCTTCTTCCCAAAAACCTATAACACTAGTGGAATGATGAGAAAAACCTCAGGGAAATTACAATACAGGAGCATTCTACAGAATACCTGAACAGTACCCCTCAAAACTGTCAAGGCCATTATAATCAAGAAAAGTCTGAGAAACTGTCACAGCTAAAAGAAGCCTAAGCCAAAAAGCCTAAGGAGACAAGTAAATGTAATGTAATATTCTGGATGGAATCCTGAATCAGAAAAGGACATTAGATAAAAACTAAGAAAATCTGAATAAACTGTTGACTTTAGTTAATAATAATGTATCAATATTGGTTTATTATATGTAACAAATATACCACACTAATGTAAGGTATCAGTAATAAGGGAAACTGATAGGACTTAAGTCCCATGATTAATGACATACCCATATAATAGAAGAAGATAAAAGCGCAGAGTGCAGAGTTAACATTTTCATCAAGGATTTACATGAAAGAAGAAAAAGATTGACAATTACAGCAGTTTGGAGAACAAGGACCCAGAAACTTTAAGAATGTGGCTGGAATTAAAAATGGTATTTACTCATAGGAGCAATAAATAGAAAGTGATCAAGTGAGATCAATGAGGGAATTTTTACAATAATGTGTCTAATGGGAAAATGTAAAATGTAGAAATATAAAAACGTTCAGATTGGCAGAAAGAGATCTTAGGACAATGGTGAATGAGAATGTCCAGAATGCACTGTGAAAAGTAACAAAGCCAATCAGGTGCATGCATAGATGTCTATATAAAAGTTTGTCCTCATCCCCACTGGGTAAGGTAGTTTACAGTGCGGTGTTAGGTTTTGAATTTCACTAAGTGTAGAAGCGTGTGGAGAATGGGAAGGCCATTGAGAAAGAATAATACATAGACTAAAGACTGATTCAAGTGAGGTTGAAGAAGAAAAATTATGATAATTTATTTAAAATACAAATGTAAACTTGCTTTAAAGCAACCAGGACAATCTAACAGATGTGCAATAATGTTGACTTTACCTGTCAGCTCACCTCCTTACTCCTAGAAACTTCTACCAAGTTCTCCTTTCAAAGTCTCTGTCTGGAATGCCACTTCTTCCTGTTATTTGTTGGCTCATTTCCTCATCTTATTGAGCTTTATAGTAAAATACCATACCCTCGGAAAGATATTCTCTGGCGATGCTATCTCAAATAGCATCCCTGTCACTTGCTTTTGCTATCACACTTTAATTTTTGTCAGCCTTGATTTTACATTATTTCTGAGTGTGTGTATACAACCATACTTACTCACTTTTTTTTTTTACTGTCTCCCCCACTCAAATGCAAACTCTGTGATGTTAAGGGGCATTGTTTTGTTCACTGCTGTGTGCTGTCCCTCAAGCTTAGAAGAGACTGTGACACATAGTTGCTCAATAAACTTTTGTCAAACTAGTGAATAAGCAAATGTATCTGTGCTTTGATATTGGCCTGAAAATATTACAAATTACTCACAATATAAAGTTTACTGAAATAATATGCCCAATGGTCATGGAATCTACCATCAGTGTATCCATAGTCAGAGGATAAGGCTTTAAAATAAAATAAATAATAATTGTTTAGCTACCCCCAAATAAACATCTTAGTCACATTATTTTTTTTTATATTTAGAGCCTATAAGTTTGACCCCAACAAATCTGGGGTGGAAGGAGTTCTCGGCATAATGTTCTATTGAGATGCCAAGCTACCCCCTACCAACACATATAAAAACATTTTTCAGAATAAATGTTTCATATTTGGACAATTCTTAGCCACTACTAGCCTTAAGAGCTTCATCCTAATGTACTTCTGAACCTTGGGCTTCCTGCTGGGAGCACAGCAAGTGCCCTCTGTGAGAGTGCGGAAGCTGAGAAATTCACACCAACCGGAATCAGTGCTTTGAAATTAACTGGTACTTGGAAATTGATCTGGTAAGATAATAATGTTCTATATGTAACTTGTGATTTATTCTAATTTTAAGTTTTAACACATGCTCTCTGAAACAGACAACTTCTGGCAGTTGTATAATTCTGGGCCTGGCAACCAAAAGCTTTCTAGATTTCTATCTCAGAAATTGATATATTTTTGTATGTTAGCCATACAAAGTCCTATGGCAGGTTTTGTAGTTCAGAAATTACTGAGTGCTAAAGATACATACTAAATAAATTGTCCAATTACATCAATAAACCCAGAGAGGAGAGGCATACTCTGATTATAATCTTAGGCAAATCTGGGTTGGTGCAAATATGATTAATGGTATATAAACATGTCAAAAATGAAAGATGGAATGGCAAATCCAAACAAGAGAAAGCTTACAGTTTTATTTACTTCTTAAAATCTATTTGAACATGACCATAAATTTTTTTAAGATAATTGGTTGCTATGTTTTGTTATTGTTTGCCTACTTGTTTTCAAAATTTCCCTTCTTGCTTATTTTGTAAGAGATGGGTTTGCATCAAGTAATTCATATGAACTTGGCCTTTCGCATGGGAATGTGTGGATACTGATCAGGACGTTGTTAGCATTTCCCATTGAAATAATGTTCTGCCAGTAACTTCAGCTTAGATTCTCAAAGGGAGCACCACCACCCCCTGCCCCATTAATATGTTCAGTTTTCAAAGGAAGTGATGGGTGAAGGAAAGAAACAAGCAGCTCAAGTAAAATCATAAATGTTCAATATATCTGTCTCAAAAGAAGGACAGAAATGAGTTATATTTCTAGACTACACCCTACCCCTACTGCTCAGAAATGCAGCCATGCTTGAATAGAAGGGATATCTCTATAAAAATCACTGTTGAAATCTATATATTTAGCACCAAGAGGCATGTTTTAACAGTTTGTTGACTAGCTTCAGGATCAGCCAAACCATGCCATCTAAATAGATTTTTTTTAAATGAGAATAAATATTTAAAATGCCATCTTTTCCTGTCTGGATGGTTCTGACTAGCTCTAATATATAACAGAAAACTTACTTCTGTAGGATCCATCAAGAAGCTGAAATAATTAACAATCTTATTATATCAAGAAGAGGGAGAATTTTCTTTCCCTAAATAACACAATGCAGCCAACATATTTAAAAACTTAATCAATTCAAATAGGGGAAAAATAACTTTATTTCCATTTAAACAAAGCAACAACAAATGGAATAAATTTTTCATTTTTCAGATGTTTGTTTGTTATCAGAGACAGATATCTGGAATTCTTTGACCACAAATGTGGACACACTGAGCTTAAATCCTTGCATTTGGGATGTGCATTGCTGAAATTACAAGTCAGTACATCTTGGAATCTACTATTACTATTGTCATGGAACCATTTATACAAAAAGTATTTCTCCAAGAAATCATCAGAATAATCACCATCTGTTTTAATGATATATTGCCATGTAACAAACCACACCAAATCGTAATGGCTTAGAGCAATAACCATATATTTATTCATGGCTTTGCATTTTGGCTGGCTGTGCAGAATGGCTTTTCAGTTCTTGCCTGGTGTTAGTCATGAGGAAGCAGTCACCCGGAAGTTCAACCAGGACTGGTTCCAAGATGGCCCCACTTATGAGTCTGAAAGTTAACTTCAGATATCAGCTGTGATGTTTAGATTCTCCACCATAGCTCCTCTCTAGCAGGATAGCCCAGGTTTTCTACAAAGTGCCAACAGAGTTGTAAGAGAATGAGTGTGGAAACTTTAAGTCTGCTTGAAGTGTAGGCTCAAAGTCATATAAAGTTATTCCAGCCGTATTCCATGAACGAGGCTATTTACAAGGCCAGACCAGATTCAAGGAGTCATGAAATAGACACTTCTTGGTGGGAGGAGTGGCTAATAATTTGTGGCCTTGTTAAATCTACCTCCTTTCCAGTTGTCTTAATACAAAATGTTCATCTGTTTTTTATTTTGGAAAATTTAAAGTCAAACCCTGAAAAAGAGGAAAGAGAATAATATCATTTGTTCATTATCTAGACCTTCTTGTGCTTTATGGTTCTTAACAAGCAAAGGTGTATTTGAAGAGTTTATTTATGGGAAGGGAATATTTGGGAGAGGGTCATAACTGATATAACACCTTACTTATAATTAATTAGATGTGAGTTGATCTTCTTTAGATAGCCTTGATGATAAAATATTAATTTTTCAAAAATGACCATCATAGAAAAAACTGCATTTTAATAGTCCTTGAAAGTTCCACATCATAACGTGATTTAATATCTTGTAAGGGAAATCCTCTAATTTTAATGTGCATATCAGAGAACTGGATACATAATGCATCTTATTGAACCCAAATCTTCGCAATTTTATACCAGGTGAATTGGATGCAGTTGGTAGATGGACTATATTTTGAGAAATACTGATTTAAGGAATATATCCAGAAGAATACAACTCCCAGTTAACATAAGTAATAAAAATAGGAGTTAAAACAAATACAATTTACTAGTGGGTGGCATATTGTTTAAAATATTTCTTAAAGAATTGAATCTATTTCTATTATTATAAAACATCAGCAGCAATAATTTTAAGTGTAATCCATGCTTTTGTTAAGAAATTGAGCTAAAAGATAGAATTATTTCTGACTCTAACATTATGAGATTTTGGGAAATAATTAAATGAATATTCTTGTTTCCAGAATATATTGCTAACATTTAAATATCCCTAATTAAGTGCCTTTTAAAGGTAAACTCTAAACACATATTTGTAAAATACAGTTGCAAATAATAAGAGCCTAAAATTAGCCCAAGCTGTGATTACTGTTTCCTATTATATGGGTCACATAAAGAAAATAAGGTCTTGATTGTGTTTGTTGATTATTTATTTTATTTGCTGATGATTCAGTTATTATTTATGGATGCTAGCAAGATTAAATATGTTTTCAAGACTTAAATCACCAAATATGGGGAAAAATCTCCAAGGTTAAGCAGATGTTGTATCCATAAATCCTCCAGATGAGTATAGGAATCAAAGTAGTCCTAAGTCAAGCCGAGTTTGTGACATGCCATATGGACTGCAACAATCAAGTCCAGAAACATGTTAGCAAATTTAAAAAAAAGAAGTTTTAAGTTGGAAATCCTATAAGTTTGGTGGTTTTCATTCCTTCTGGGCTTCATAAACATTATTCTAACATGTAATTATCCCAATGTTTATGTCTCTGCTTAAATGGCTAATGGTGGTATTTCTTCTCACTTTTAAAAATTTCATTATAATTACTACATCACCCAAAACATCTGTATTGCTAATCTGATTAATTTTGAAAGTAAAATGAAATGCCAATATAATTAAAAAATTGAAAAATTGTCAGTAATTATCTTTTCTAGCATCGCTTTCTTTACATCTTGTATATTTAAGTTGATTTTTTTAAAAGGGTTTATTTTCTATGAAACAGAAAGGCTAGATCTGTGTAACCAGAAGAGATAACCAGTGATTTCACGAGCACTGACATATTTAAATGCACCCTTAAATAGGTCATCATCTCCATATCTTACATTTTAGTGTTAGACATTGAGTGTGGCAGTCAAGTCCTTGGGAGACTTGGGGTTAAAAAATACACATAGCCGTTTACATGAACCTTAAACAAAGTTGCAGCAGTATTTTTCTTTCAGTCGACTGACATTTTTCTTTATGTTTCGTCAGTTATATCTGAGTGATCAGACAGCCACTACACGTGGTACACCCACCAGGATTATTATCTAGACCAAAGGCCCAAAGCTCATTGTAGCAGGCATGTAATTCTTTACAAAGTATGCCACGTTAACTGTGTTGGGTTATCTATTCAACAGCTGACTGAGCTGGGCTCTCAAGCTCTTCTCAACAACCATGTAAGAAGCGATGACAATTGTGCTACTTCATAACAGCTGCATGGAACTCTGACACACACTTCACAGCAACCAGTCATCTATATAAACCAATTTCAGGAGCAAAATTGCATGGTGCCTCCACTCTGTTATAAACACAATGATTCCACTCAAAGCTGATAAATGCACCACATTTCTCTGGAGCTTAAAAGAATAAGTTCCTTGCATCTGAGATTTCTTTCCCACAAATTAAGGCTCTTTTTGTTCTAGCCATCAATTTAGAACTTTACGAAGAGCCAGACACTTGGATTTCGAATATCTGTAAAATAAAGAAACTTTGGTGTTCACATTTTGGTTCTTCAACTAAGTGCTCTTTCACTTTCATTTTCTTTTTTCTTTCATTTATTTATTTATCTATCTGTTTATTTATGTGTGGTGCCAGACTTTCTTAAGGGATGATCTGAAGCAGAGAGCAAAAAGGAAGAAGTAACTAAGGTTTAAAATACTTACCAATGCCGTAGCAAATTTGCCAATTAATTGTTAAAAGACTTAAATGTTAACTGTTCTAGATTTGGTGAATAATGAAGCTTTGGTGTATCAGTTAAGAATTCCAATAGATTCAAGTAAGATAAAGAAGTTGCTAATAATTTTTAATATCTACTTGTATTATGACACAAGTTTCTGAATAAAGCTTGAATAAAGCTTGAAAGGACATGGGTAAAAATTAGGTATGGTACCAGAACACAAAGACTGGTACTAGAACCAAATTTTTATTTTATAGCAGTGGCAAAAATATATATTCAGTATTATTTCAGAGATTAGAAAGTATGTATACACCTGCATTTTCATTTTCTTTATCCTAATGATTCTATAGAAACTCAGAAGACTGTAATATTTGAGCTAAAAGAATAACAAGCTTAGTTCACAGGAAACATCCTTCAATAAATCATGATGTATTAATATCCTGTAACTTCATTACAGAGAATATTTCAGTCTGTGCTTAGGGTAGTTTATTGCACAAAGAATTGGAAACACCATGTTATTGTACTATTTGAACTATAAGATATTATGGCATAATAATCAATTAGCTCAATTGCCTATTTGTTAATATACACTTTAGGCTAACTTATAATATCCGATATTGCTTACCAACTGTTTTAAGTTATAAGAATATCTTAGGATAAGTTCTAGTGTTGGAAATGGAGACCTTTGTACAATTTCGTTTTAAGGACTTCCCTGCTTTAAAAAACCCATGAAAAATTATTCAATACATAAGAACAAACAAGGTTAAATTATTTTCCACAATCCAATATCAAAGTTCTGATTGTATGTCAATTATAATATTTTTATTGAATCCCTCTGACCACTATGGTTATCTTCAATAGGAAGAAAATGAGGCACTTGAAAGTTAGTGATTGTCTTAAACGGACATAGGTAATTAAGAGACAGAGCAAGGAAAAGAACCTGGTTACTGACCCTTAATACAGTGTTCTGTCCACTGCACCATGCTCCTTCTAGAATTTACGCAGGCCCTTGTAAGATTATTTGAGCAATGCACATAATTAATTAAAGTCCCAGGAAATTATGCCAAGGGGGAATGCGGTATTCTAGAATTAAAAACAAAACAAAACAAACCTTGTGTTTCTATTAAACAAAGGAAAAAAATATTAAATATATTGGGTTTTTACCAAATCACTGCTTCTAAGCAAAAAAAGTAGATATTCATTTAGGTGTTAACGGTACCCTTTATCCCAATTGTTTGCATATGTTATTAATGTATGTGATTATATTGGAATTACTAGCTAAGTAATTTGCACTAAGTATAGGCTTTGTATCTTAATAATCTTTTTTAAAAATCTCTGTAAAATAAAAGGACGAATACAAATTATTGCTTTTTTAATGGTCACGACAGATATACCAAGAAGGAAAAGGCATAACTTTATATCTCAACGTTGAACATATTTCCATGATCTCATGGAAGCATTTTTGATTGCAATCATTTTAAAATTGATTTGCTTGTTTTGTATGGGACTCATTCATTATCAAACAATTACTTATTGAGTGCTTACTAAGTATGAAGCACTGTTCAAAGTGTGGAGATACAATGATGAATAAATCAAAGTAAACTTTCCTCATGGATATTGAATTGTAGGGGGAGAGAGCAATAGATAAATTGATACATTGATAATGTGTAATATGAAATCAGATACTGTTCAGGAGGACTATACAGAAAAATACAGATATGTAAGGGGAAATAATTGAGGGGGATGAAAGGAATGTTATCTTAAAAAGAATGATGAGAGAAGGCTTCTTTGCATTATGGGTGCAGTAGAAAAGGATGAGAGCCAGCCATGCAGAGATCTAGGGGAAGTGAGGATAATAGCCTTTTGAAAAATTTTGAAGTTAATCAACAGTAGGCTAACAAAGTGCTATGGACAATCTAAAGAAGACATTTACAAAGGTGCAAAAATCACAGACATTGACCTGGAATTTCTATGACCAAGGATGGGTATATGAGGCATAAAGAAAGCATAGAGAATAAAAAATGTTAATCTGACTCTAGAAAAATGACTTGTGAGAGAGGAGTTATCAATGTTGATGAGAATTTTGTGTAAAAGAAGAAAAATGAAATACATTTTGATATAATGTATGGTATTAGTGACCAGAGAAACAGAAGAAGAAAAACACACAGACGCAGGAATGTGCAAGGGTGAGTAGAGAGTGGCCTGATGGTAAGAAAGAATGTTTGCTAGGAGACAGGCAGGACAAGGTTTATATTAAGGTCTAAATGTTCTTATATTCTCACCTACTTACAATAAAAATTGTCACACCCTCTGAGGAACTGGGGAAAAATGTGGAAATGTTGGACTTCCCCACCTGGGTTTTCACTGGTATTCTCACAAACATTGAAGACTGACAATTTAGTAGGCCAAGCCCTCGATCTTGGTGCGTTCCCTTATGAAGCTTGTTACTGCACAGGAGAGGCTAAGCCTACTTATAATTGTGCCTAAGAGTCTCCCCTGAGAACTTCTTTGTTGCTCAGATGTGCCCTCCCCCACCAAGCCCACTCAGCAGGTAAATTCACTGTTCTTCGCCCTACATGAGACATGAATCCCAGGGGTGTAAACCTCCCTGGTAATGCAGGACATGACTCCTGGGGATGAGCCTGGACCCAGCATCGTGGGATTGAGAAAATCTTCTTGACCAAAAGGGGGAAGAAAAATGAAACAAAATAAAGTTTCAGTGGCTGATAAATTTCAAATGGAGTTGAGAGGTCACTCTGGAGGACATTCTTATGCACTGTATAGATATCCCTTTTTAGGTTTTAATGTATTGGAATAGCTAGAGGGAAATAACCTGAAACTGTCAAACTGCAACCGAGTTGCCTTGATTCTTGAAGACGATTGCATAACTATGTAGCTTACGTGCTGTGACTGTGTGATTGTGAAAACCTCGTGACTCACACTCTTTTTATCTAGTGTATGGACAGATAAGTAGAAAAGTGGGGACAAAAATCAAATGAAAAATAGGGTGGGATGGGGAATGGAATGCTTTGGGTGTTCTTTTTTACTTTTACTTTTATTCTTATTTTCATTCTTTTTGGAGTAAGGAAAATGTTCAAAAATTGTGGTGATGAATGCACAGCTATATGATGGTACTGTGAACAGATGATTGTACACCATGGATGGTTGTATGGTATGTGAATATATCTCAATAAAACTGAAGTTCAAAAAAATTTATGTCACACCACCACAGAAAAGTATAATGGGTGTTGTTCCAGTTTGCTAATGCTGCCTTTTCATAAAACACCAGAAATGGATTGGCTTTTATAAAGGGGGTTTATTTGGTTACAAAGTTACAATCTTAAGGCCATAAAGTGTCCAAGGTAAAGAGGTTGCTTCACTGAAGGATGGCCAATGGTGTCCGGAAAACCTCTGTTAGCTGGGAAGGCACATGGCTGGTGTCTGCTCCAGAGTTCTGGTTTCAAAATGGCTTTCTCCCAGGACATTCCTCTCTAGGCTTCAGCTCCTCAAAAATGTCACTCTCAGTTGCTCTTGGGGTATTTGTCCTCTCTTAGCTTCTCCGGAGCAAAAGTCTGCTTTCAAAGGCTGTCTTCAAAATGTCTCTGTAAGCTGCAGCTCCTCTCTCAGCTCCTGTGCATTCTTCAAAGTGTCCCTCTTGGCTGTAGCAAGCTTGCTGCTTCTGTCTGAGCTTATATAGTGCTCTAGTAAACCAATCAATGCCCTTGCTGAATGGGCAGGGTCACACCTCCGTGGAAATTATCTAATTAGAGTTATCACCTACAGTTGGGTGGGTCCCATCTCCATGGAAACAGTCAAAGAATTAAAATCTAATCAACACTAATATGTCTGTCCACACAAGATTGCATCAAAGATAATGGCATTTTGGGGGACATAATACATTCAAACTGGCACAGGTGTTATTCCATTTCTTGAGGAAATCAGAACCACACTGAGGTGGGGATGTGGGAGAAAAGCAGAATTTTCTAAACCTGGTACTATTCCTTCTGGAAAAACATGCAAGCGCAAATATGAGATAACTATTTGCAGGCCCCTTCATTAAAATAAAACCCACTGAAAAAACCTCTCAGGATTTTCACAGCATTACCAACAGGACGGATGTTAAAAAGATGATAGAAATCTGAGTGCTTCCATTCCTAAAGTATTTTAGCACTCTCCATGGAGGATTGAGAAAATCCCAGATTAGCCACTCCTTAATATCATATCATCCACCATACTTTATCAAACCTGCCATAGGTTGTAGCAGATAGCAGTGATATACTTCAGGCAGTGTGCCAGGTGCTCATAAAAGACAGTGAACAAAAGCTGTGTCATCTTAATCTGAGTTCCTGATCACCATGTAATCTCTTTAAAAAAATATTTGATACAGAATTAAAGAAAATTCTGGAGGAGGCAAAGTATATCTTTGGCTTAAGTCTATTCATTTCCTTCTATCTAAAAACAAAAATAACAATACCTAACTTTATATCTTAAAACAAAATAAGAAAACATATATAAACCATTTCATACAGTGCCTGGAATACAGTTGGGATTGTAGGAATTCAATAAAACTTCACTCGGTTTTCCATGTTGTGGTAGATTGAATTATGTACCCAAATTTGGACAAGTTCTTAATTTTAACATTATAAATAGGCTGTATTGAAGATGTTATTTTAAATTAGGATGTGGCCCAACTGAATACGTGTAGGTCTTAAGCCATCTGGAGTCTTTTAAAAGCAGAGGAAATTCAGACAAAGTCAGAGAAATCCACGGGGAGAAGTCAGAAGCCAGAAGTCAACAGAATCCAGAAGGGAAAGGAGAGGACATTGCCCTGTGACCTGAGGCAGGGATACAAGCCAAAGAACCCCAAGAATCACTGGCAGCCAGCACCAGTATCTTACAGACTTTGGGGAGAAAGCATTGTCCTGCTGATGACTCAATTTTGGACTTAAAGCCACAATACCATGAGCCAGTAAATTCCCACTGTTTAAGCCAACCCATTGTGTGCTATTTGTGATAGTAGCTCAGGAAAAGTAAAATATAGGATTACCCTCCCCCCCCTTTAATGCTCATCTGACACTTTAGAACTTTGGGGGTCTATTTTCAAGCCTATTGTACCAGCTCTTGATCTAAACTAGCTATTATATTATTCTCTGTGGGAAATGATGTCATGAAGTTTAAGCATAATACATAGGAGGTTATAAATCCTAAGCCCTAATTCTATTTCCATCACTTACTAGTAGGCTACTTACTAGGCAATTCCAGAAAATATGTGTTGAGTTTCTACTATGTGTTATAGACTGCACTAGATGGTAAGGTTAGATGAATAACAAATGGTTATTGAATTCAAGAAGCTCATTGTCTCATAGGGGGAAAGTCTCAGTTATAATTAACTATTATAAATGTGATAAAGTGTTCTGCAGGGGAAAGAACAATATGCTAAGAGAGCACAGAAAAAAGAAGTACTAAATCATCCTCTGTAGGGATGGAGACATTTTTAGAGAGGAGGTCCCATTTTATGTCAGCCTTGAAGATGAGAATATTTTCCACACAGAAATATGAAGTATATGCAGAAGGAACATGAGGAAAGAGATAAAAGCAAAAGCATGTGATGTGTATTTGGAAAGTGATGGTAAAATCACATGGCTGGGCTATCACAGGCTTGTGTGACTTGTGGGAGAAAAGACTGGAAGGCTGGTTGATAACCAGAATTTGAAAGGTATTCCATAGCAAACTAAAGAACTTGGATGTTACTTATAGAAAGCATTTAATCTAGAGAGAAGCAGATTACATAGATGTTTTAGAAGGGTAATTCTGACTAATGATACTAAGCTTCTAAGATTGTTGTGAGAAATTAAGAAGCTCATGAAACACATGAAGAGTGATTAAATTAGTAGCTACTAAAAATATCTGCCCAATAATGTCAGCTGTAATTTTGGTGAGCAGGTAGCTATTATTGATGTTATTTTTGAGACAAAGTACACAGGAAAAGAATTACGATAACATTTTTGAGCTTGTTGAATTTGTGTCTGGGAGATATTCAGGCAGAGGTATCTGAGAGATGAACGTAAATGCAGATGAGTAACTTAAGAGAGAAATGATTGTACATCAGGGCCGACTTCAAGGGCTTCACTTGTGCACCCAGACTCTTCTCCCACTTAGAGGTCACTTGTGCTCAGTTTAACACTATGCTGACACCTTCCTGAAGTTCTCAAGAATTTTGGAACCAGGGACAATGCATTTTCATTTTGCACTGGGTCCTGCAATTTAGTTAGCTCGCCCTATTCTATATATATGGATCTTGAGGCCAGCAGATAATAAATGAAGTTGCTACAGGTTGGCAAAATCTCTCAGTGAGAGAGAAAAAAGTGAAAATTAAAGCAGAGACAAGAGTAGAAAAATGACAGCAACAATATTTAAGGAGTGGGGGAGAAAGACCATCAGTGAAGGAACCTGAGAAGTGGATGCAGACTGGGAAGAGAACTAGGGTCCAATGATAACATGGAAGCTAAGGAAGAGCATAATTTTAAAAAGTAGGTTGCGTAAGGCATATAAAACTCTATGGGTTTGTCAGGCAGAATTTTTTTAACAGCTCAATTGAGATATAATTCACATACCATACAATTTATCTATTTAAAGTATACAGTTGAATGGTTTTTAGTATATTCACAGAATATACAGAAATGCACAACCATTACCACAGATAATTTTAGAACCTTTTCATCACCTCAAAAGGAAACCCATACCCTTTAGCTATCAACTCTTCTAAGTCCCTTACCTCCAGCCCTCAGTAAACCATTAAGCTACTTTCTGTCTTCATAGATTTGCCTACTGGACATTTCATATAAATAGAATCATATAATATGTGGCCTTTTCTGAATTGCTTCTTTCACTTAGCATAATGTTTTCAAGTTTCCTCCATGTTGTAGCATCTATCAGCACCATTCCTTTTTATGGGTAATAATCCACTGTAAGGAGAAATAATTTTTTTTTAATCCATTCATCATTTAAAGAGCATTTGGCTAGTTTCCACCTTGGGACTATTATGAATAATGCTGCTGTGAACATTTGTGCACACATTTCTGCGAGGACATATGTTTTCATTTCTTTTGGATAGATACCAAGGAGTGGAGTTGCTGGGTCTTATGGTAAGTCTACATTTAACCTTTCAAGGAACTGCCAGACGATTTTCAAAATGGGAGGCACCATGTTACATTCCCACCAATTTCCCCACATCCTTGCCAACACTTTTTATTATCCGACTATTTTATTTTATTCATCTGAGTAGATATAATATGGTATCTCATTGTGGTTTTGATATGCATCTCCATGATTCTAATGATATTGAGCATCATTTCATATATTTCTAGGTCATTTGTATATCTTCTTTGGAGGAACATCTATTCAGATTATTTGCCCATTTTAAAAAATTTAGTTGTGTTTTTATTATCATGTTATAAGAGTTCTTTTTATTTTCTGTATAAATATCAGCTACATGATTTGAAAATATTTTCTCCCATTCTGTGGCTTGTCTTTTTACTTTTTTGATAGTGTCCTTTGAATTAGAAAAGTTTTCATTTTGATGAAGTCCACTTTATCTATTTTTCTTGTGCCTTTGGTGCTGTATTTAAGACTTCATTGCCAAATCCAAGGTCATCAAGTTTCACCCTTTTGTTTAACTCTTACATTTATGTCTTTGATCCATTTTGAGTTAATTTTTGTATATGATGTGAGGTAAGGATCCAATTTCATGTTATTGTATGTGGCTGTCCCAGCTCCATTTGTTGAAGGAACTGTTCTTTCCCCAAAGTATTAGATTAGGATTCTTGCCATATAACATTGGGTAAATCATTTTATCTCTTTGAATTTCAGCTTCTTCATCTGAAAAATGGGGTACATAATGTCTGACATACCTTACAGGAGGTTGTGAGGATCAAATAATAAAATAGATGAAATATTCTTTGACTGAAGACTATACAACATGTGCAGGTATAAAGAATCATTATTATATTTGTTTTGTCCACTTCCGTAATTGAGATCATCAGTTAGTTATAAACCCCTCTTATATATATGATCCATTATTATTGTTTAAGTTATATGCTTGTGAAAGTCAGAAAAAGGATGATAAAGGAAAAAAGTTTTAAAGTCATTGCTCACATATATGTCACTAAAGAGACCTAAGGAATCATCCAGTCTAATGTTTTCATATTGATGAAAACCTGAGTTGCAAAGAAACAAAATAACTTAATCAATATGAAAAATAAGAAAAATTGGGACAGACTTATATATTTTTATTCCCCTACCAGCCTTGTTTTTTTGTCTTTTTTGTTTTGTTTTGCCATGGTAAGCATTTATTCTCCAGAAAATAACAATTAATGGGAAGAAATGTAAAACTGTCTTAGGGAATCCAGGAAATACAGTTGGACCTCTGAAGGAATTAAGCACAAGAACTATAAAATCAGCAATGGAGATTACTCATTCTGCCATTCTCTCTCTCTCTCTCTCTCTCTCTCTCTCTCTCTCTCTCTGGGTGTTTTGTATTAATGTACATATAGTCTACCACATTAACATTCAAGTCATCTGGGATGTTGAAGAATGAAGAAAGTGGATTGTCAGAGCTAGATATTAAACTCAAAGAGGAGGGAGGGTTCTATACATGTGAAAACACAATGGTCTACACAACCACCCTAAGGAGCAATTAGGAGAATGTTGCTGCTCTGACTTTTTTGAGATAATAATGCAGATTTATTTTGTTTCAGCTTGCTCCCTGATTGTTCAAGTTATTCATCTCATGTGTTATGTCTGAAGAAAGAGCACCATCAACACAGGTAGGCTGCGTAGTACTTAAGGAGATGCAGTACTTTAGGAAGAGTAGGGTTCCTGTTAAGGTGGAAGGAATGTTTCTTGAGAAGATTGAAGATGGAGGGGAGTTTCTATAGATAGAATGAGATGAGTTTGAAGAATTCAGTAGGAAAGAGTTGGGAGGAATGCAGGCAGTGGGCAAAAGAGTAAGGAAGAAGCAATACAGAGAAGTACGGGACAGATAATAACTGATGGGAAGGGCTGAAATTTTGGCCAGTGACCACATGTGACAGGGATGTGACGCATGCTTACATATATTGCCCTTGAGATTATGGACCTGTTTAGGCTGAAGCCCAGCAAATGTCAAAGTCTTGCTGAAGTAAGCAGTGTTCAGCATTCAAACGGGACCTCATTTAGATGCTATTCCTCTTGACACCCCATCATCCTCTCCACCATAATTTTGCATAAACTAGAAAAATGTGGAACAATTCAGAGGAAATGACCCTTTGAAGATGATTTTTGGTTTATCTTTCTCTCTGACAGTAATATCTCAATTATCACCATCATCCATTTTGTTTTTTGGTTGTTTTCAATTGCTTATTTTTAAAAAAAATAGGTATTATGTTCAAAATATATTTTGATCTCAATACAGAATTTAAAACATCAAAAAGATCTCACATTGAAAAGAAAACCTCCCTCTTACTATCAGTGTAGCAGACCCTATGGTATGTTGATTCTCAAGCCAGCCCTCCTTCTCCTTGCATGACTGAGACATTCATTCTCCCAGCCTTGGGGAATGTTGGCCACTGAAAGCTCTCTCAGCTGAGTTTCTCTCAAAGGAATTGCTTTCATCTGAAGAGACCCACTTGGCCAAAGTGACACCTTCTCCTGAGGGCAGCCTGCGTCAAATGATTGCTGGAGGCCAGGGGTATAAAGACACAGCCCAGACCCCTTGCATCGAGCTGGGAGAATCTGAAAGGCCATCTCAGTCCAACGGCTTCCTGTGGGATCAGGTGAGGCTGCTGTTATTTTTGTGACTTGACTGAAATTTCTGCCTGTGTCCAGTTCTACCTCTTTCACTCCCTAACAGCTACTGACCCCAAGAGCACTTTTTTGCATCAGAGTGTTTCTAGGACAACGTAATCAAATATATTGAGTACCATACTTTCCTTTCAGAAGTAACCACTTTTAGCCAGTGTTTTGGAATAATAAGGGAAAAAGGAAAAAAAAAAGTTTCACTAAAGAGATTTCAACAAAGGTTTCAGTGACTACAACCAATGTTGCACGAACCTCAAAGGAAGACTTCTGTATAAACATGAGACTATATCTGTAGATAAATTACTAGGAGTAGAATTGCTTGGTTAACAGGTATGTCCATTTTAAATTTTGGAAAGTATCATTCTTTAAAGAGACTGTAACCTCCTCTCAGCAGAGTACAAGAGTGATGTTTCCCCACAAAATTACCAATATGGCGTGTAATAAGATCTTTGGGGCTTGTTCAACCTGTAGATGAAAAATAGGTCTTCCACAATTTTATTTTGTATTTCTCTCATGTAAATGATTTTGAACTTTTTATATTGTCTTTTGCATTTTAAATTTCATTGTAAATTACTTTATTGTATTGATCTTTTAAAATTGATATTCTGAACCTTCTTTATATGTTAAGGAAATTACAACTCTTGTGAGTCATTTAAGTTGCTAGGGTTTTTCTTTGGCTTTGTTTATTATTTATCTTCCCATGCACAATACTTAGTGGTTTAAATATTTTCAGTTGTCAATCTTTTCTTTATTTTATGTCTTCTGAGTTTTAATGTCGATAATATAAAGGATTTCACCACTATAATTCTCCTGTATCTTCTTCTAGCCCTTTAATAGATTCTGTTGATGTTCTTGTTTGATAAAATGTATGGTATATCTTGAAGTAGTGATCTAAGTGTGTTATTGAATTCCATTTGCTAATATTTTATTTAGGATTTTTATATAAGTTTTCATATTAAGATTATTTTGTATGCTCATTTATGTGTTATGATACTTATGTCAATATTATGTCACTTATGAGAGGAATATGAATTTTTTTCAATACCCTATAACAGCTGGTTCATTTGAGTTTTGACTTTTAAAGTCTTGTTATAAATCCCTTTGTACAAACCAACTTATCCTGGTGCTCATTCACTGGTCACTCTTGGATCACAATCTCTAAAACTTGTAGGTTTATTTATCTATATAGATTTTCTTCTGAATTTGCATTTAGAATATTGCTTCTTAATAAATGATCATCTATTTCAACCACACTCTCAAAAATATTTAATATTTATATTTATTTCTTCTATAATTTTTCCCTTCAGTATCATTTTTCATTTTTATGTACATGTATTTTACTCCAGCTTTTAAAAACTGAGTTGGCTTAATATTTATTTTATTCGTTCTTATTTAAAGGACAAACTATTTGATTCATTACATGAATTATTTTCTATATTACAATATTAATCCCTGCTTCTATCATTACTGAGTTCTTCCTTATGATTCTTAAGGTTTATTTTGGTTTCATTCTTCTAACTTCTTTAGTTGATCCTCACTGTACTTTTTATTCTTATTGCCATATTAATATAGATATTAAAGGCATAAACTTTCTATGAACATTGCTTTAATTGACCACAGATATTCTGAGGAGTAAGTTTATGTTATCATTACTTTCTAGATATATTGAAATTATTGTTTTGATTTCCTCATTGACCCAAAAGGTATTTAGGAGATTTTTGTTGTTTGTTTGTTTCCTGGCATTGTGCTAGGTTTTGAGTTGCTGTTGTTTTTTCTAATTTGTCCTTAATTTCTGGTTTTATGCATTGTGACTAGAAAATAAAATCTTTACTATTGTAATTTTTATACAATAGTTTGTATATTAGTCAATAGTTTTCTCTATTGACTAATATACAAATTTTTAATTTTTTTATTTTAGTATTCTATGGGCTCTTGAAAAAGAAGAAATAGTATCTGTTTTCAGAGTATACAGTTTGATATTCATATCTACATCTTTACCCATAATATCTTATGTGTTGGTATATATAGGTACATATGTATCAATATCAGGTCTACTTTATTGATTATTTTAGTTCTTCTCCATCTTCAGGTTTCACATTAGTCTGCTTGCTTCTCCCATGGACCATGAAAGGTGGATTAAAGTCTTCTCCCAATAACATATTTTCTATTTGTTTTTCCTCTTATTTCCTGTATCCCTTATGAAGGTAATGCTATTTCTTACACATATCTCCACAACTGTTAGATTTCATTTCTCAGTATAGTATCTCTTATTTGGGGGAATTTAATCTTTTCTTGTTTGCAGTTTCAAAATATTCTAACATTAAAATCAAGATCCCTGTTTTCTTCTCCTTGCATTGACCCATTTTTAAAAATTTTCATCTTTCCTGAGTCACTTTCAGACATATCTCTTACATGTTACATATAGTTTCAACTTGATTTGTAATACCATCTAACAGGCTTTTTTCTCTTCAACAGATAAGTTAGTTCATTTATATTTTTCTGTATGACTGGTTTCAGTTTGGTAAACATGTTTTATATTATGCTTTCTATTTTTATTGTATCTGTTACATACTTCACTATGCAGTCTTTATTTGCTTATGGATCATGAGTCTTGTCTGTGTGTATGTCTGCATGTATGTGCGGGTGTGTGTGTGTGTGTGTGTTACTGATCATTGGAACATTTGCATTCTTGTTCCAGAACTTGCTTTTATAACTATAGTTTGTATAAATCCATGTAATCCTTTATTTAATTTGCAGTTGTACTGTCCAATATTTATTATTTTGCTATTTCATATTTATTACCTAATACAAACATAATGAATTTAAAATGTTGACTCTCCCCACTTTGCTTCCTCTATTTCACCAACTAATATTGACTAGTTGTATTATTTTTTTCTTATTAAGTGCGGTATCTCTTTCAACCCCTAGCTATGAAAGTTCAGGAAATCAGGCTACCCTACTTACAAACTTCTTTCTCTCTTCCCTCCCAGCTTATGTCATTTCTATATTACTAAGGGTCATAATACTTTCTATTCTGTAACTTTATTCCCCCAAATTATTATACTTTTAATCTCAGAAATTATTAAACTCAATATTCACTGCAATTATTTTTGTAGCTGTTGATTGGACACAAATTTATGTATGTTTATTTTCTCTGGAAATATCTACGTCTGAATGCATACACACATTCAGATATATCTGTCTGTTGCCTTTATATTTAAATGCAGTTTGCTTTCTTTACTTGAGGGACTTTTAGACAATGCTCTGCTATCTTCCACTGTCAAATATTGCCATGATGAAGTCTGAGCTTGATGCTTTCCCTTTTATAAGTCATAAGACACTTTGTTGTTCTTGTTTGAGTAGATGTCAAAAGGATTCTTTATGTTCGAAGTCTATTAATTTTACTAGGCTGTGTCTGAGTGTTGATTGTTTTGGGCTAATCATTCTTAGTTTAATGAATGTCATTTAAATTTTAAATTTACAGATTCAGGTTTCCTATATTTTGGAAAATATTTTTGCAATATTTTTTTTCTATTCCATCACTTTGTCTCTCATCTTCATGAACATCAAGTATGAGTTACATCCTTTTTTTCCTAAATGTGTATGTGTTTATATATCTAGATGAAGAGATAGATATAGATATATAAGATTTTCTTCAAACCCTTGTTCATATGCATTTCCTTTCAAAAGAACTTTTTTTTTACTTTTTACTTTTGTGTAACATGTCAGTTACTGTTTTATTTTATTTTATTTTATTTTATTTTGTTTAGAAAGAAAACCTCCTTGGAATGGCTTTCACTATTGGCCTCATTATATCACACTTGTTTTTGTTTGTTTGTTTTTTAATTTTTGATTATAGTAATATATACAATTCAAAATTTCCTGTTTTAACCACTTTTAAATGTATAATTCAGTGGTATTAATTACATTCACAATATTGTGCCATCATCACCAGCATCCATTGCCAAATTTTTCATCACTTCAAACAGAAATACTGCACCCATTAAGCAATAACGCCTCCTCCTCCCCTTCACCCCTCCTGCCCCATACCCTAGTAACCTGTAATCTATACTCTCTCAGTGAATTTGCTTATTCTAGGTATTTCATATAAATGAGATAATACAACATATATCATTTTGTGTCTGACTTATTTCACTCAACATAATCTTTCAAGATTCATCTATATTATAGCATGTATCAGAGCTTCATTCCTTTTCATACTGAATAATATTCCATTATGTGTATACACCACATTTTGTTTATCCATTTGTTTGTTGATGGCCACTTGAGTTGTTTCCACCTTTTGGCTATTTGAATAATGCTGCTATGAACATTGGTGTACAAATAACTGTTCAAGTCCCTGTTTTCAGTTATTTGGGGTATATACCGAGAGTGGTGCTGCTGGTCACATGGTAATTCTATATTCAAATTTCTGTGGAAACACAAGCTTATTTCCACAATGGTACACCATTTTACCTTGTAATAGGCAATGAAGAAGGGTCCCAATTTCCCTGCACCTTCATCAACATGTTATTTTCTGTGTGTTTTTAATAATAGCCATCCTAGTAGGTGTGAAGTGGTATCTCATGGTTTTGATTTGCATTTCCTTGATGACAGATGATGTTGGTCATCTTTTCATGTTTTTATTGGCCATTTATAATATCTGTCCGGAGAAATGTCTATTTAAGTTGTTTACCCATTTTTTAGTTGGGTTATTTGTCTGTTTATTGTTGAGTTATAGCAGTTTTTATCTTCTGGATATTAAACCATTATTAGTTTGTGATTATTTTCTTCCATTCCATAGGTTGTCTTTTCACTTTCTTGATAGTGTGCTTGGATATACAAAAGTTTTTAAATTCTGTAAGTCTATTTTATCTATTTTTTCTTTTGTTGCTCTTGCTTTTGGTGTCATACCTAAGAAAGCACTACCAAATCCAAGAAGTTTCGGAGTTGAGTGTTTTAACTATTATGTTTAGGTCCTTAACCATTTAGAGTTAATTTTTGTATAGGATGTTACATACAGATCCAAAATCATTCTTTTGCATGTGAATATACAGTTTTCCCAGTACCATTTGTTGAAGAGACCATTCTTTCCCCAATTAATGTACTTGGTACCCTTGTAAAAAAAAATGGCATAAAGGTAGACATGGAGACCAATGGAATAGAATTGAGAATTTACATTTGTTTTTATCTCTTTATCTAATTTCTTGATTGCTACTTCCTCAGGGTTACCAAAGTTTTGTTTCTTGTTTTTGTTTTTGTTTTTTCATACTCTCAGAACTTTATTACATGGAGTTTTCCTGAAACAATCTCCCACCTGGTTCAGGACAACTGGAATAGGGGAGTCTTTACTTTTAAAGGAGAGCTGAGTAGCTGAGCATCTGAGCTCAAGTTTAGATTATTTTTAAAATGGTCATACAGAGGAAAGCAATTCTCTGAGGACAGGACTGGATCATAAGCAGAAGCCCCTGCTGCATAAAACAGACAAGTGCCCACTGTTACGTGGGGCCAGGGGACGTCTCTGCTATTCCCAAATCAGGATTGGGTCTTGATGGAAGGAGGGTGTGCCAGTTTGAATGTATTATGTCCCCCCAAATGCCATTATCTTTGATGTAATTTTGTGTGGGCAGACCTATCCGTGTTAATTAGATTGTAATTCTTTGAGTGTTTCCATGGAGATGCACCCCACCCAACTGTGGGTGATGATTCTGATTGGATAATTTCCATAGAGGTGTTGGCGTGCCCATTGGGTGGCTCTGAATTAAATTACTGGCACACTATATAAGATCAGACAGAAGGAGCAAGCTTGCTACAGCCAAGAGGGACACTTTGAAGAAAACACAGGAACTACAGATGAGAGACAGTTTGAAGATAGCCGTTGAAAGCAGACTCTTGCTCCAGAGAAGCTGAAAGAGGACAAATATCCCAAGTGCAACTAAGAGTGACATTTTTAAGGAACTGCAGCCTAGAGAGGAATGTCCTGGGAGAAAGCCATTTTGAAACCAGAACTTTGGAGCAGATACCAGCCACATGCCTTCCCAGCTAATAGAGGTTTTCCAGACACCACTGGCCATCCTCCAGTGAAGGTACCCGATTGCTAATGTGTTACCTTGGACACTTTATGGCCTTAAGACTGTAACTGTGTAACCAAATAAACCCCCTTTTATAAAAGCCAATCCATCTCTGGTGTTTTGCATTCTGGCAGCATTAGCAAATGAGAACAGTTTTTGGTACCAGGAGTGGGGTGCTTTTGCTGCAAGTTTGCAAATACCAAACATGTTGGAATGGGTTTTTAAATGGATAAGGGGAAGATTCTGGAAGAATTGTGAGGAGCTTGATAGAAAAGGCCTAAACTGCTTTGAAGAGACTGTTTGTGGCAATATGGACTCTAAAGATACTTCTGACAAGGCCTTGAACAGAAATGATCATTGTGTTGTTGCGAACTGCAAGGAAGGCGATCCTTGTTTTAAAGTGGCAGAGAATTTGGCAACATTGAGTCCTGGTGTCAGAAGGAAGGGAGAATTTGAAAGCAGCAACCTGGAATACTTAGCTGAGGAGATCTCCATACTACATGTGGAGGATGTAACCTGGCTTCTCCTTGCAGCTTATAGTAAAACGCGAGTGGAGAGAGATAAACTTAGAACTGAACTCTTGGGTTCAAAGAAACCAGAAGCTGATGGCTTGGAAAACTCTGGGCTTCCAGGGGATGGAATCCCAGAAGCTACAGCCCAACATGAGGCTGTAACCAAACATGGAACCCAGCCACCATTTCAGTACAAGCCAAGATTGGAGATGCAGTTATCCAGAAAGGATTTGTGGAAAGTTCTATTGTCTGACAGCTTTGACCCCTGTGTGCTTCATACAAAGCCAACAGAATTTTTGTGAGATCTTTATAGACAGAGCCATTGCCAGTCTGGACTGGAGGAGACAGACAAGGAACAAATTGAAGGAAAAATTTCTTCAAAGACAGAGCCATGGAGGTTGAGGTCTGGAATCAAGAGGTCTTGGGCTGGGAGAGCAGAGTGGCCCACATGCATGGAAAGGGTAAGTTTGCCCCAGAGGTCAAGGGTGGGCCTTCTGCCTCGATGCTCCAGAAGAGTTTTTCCACCCCAGGCCCCAAAGAGGATGGAGCATATTCCCAGGGAATTGGGGAGAGCCTGGCTGCCACCACACTGTTCTGAAGGGGTTGAGCGTGTGCCCCAGAGATGGAAGGGAATCCAGGAGCTGCCCCAATGTTTGAGGAGGGTGGGTCCGAGAAGGTGGTCTCCCCAATGTGTGGATATGTTGGAGTACTCACCCAAGCTTTTGGAGAGGAAAGGGCTGCCACAAAGGCCCCTAGGAAGGGTTAGACTCCCACTCTCTCAAGCTCCAAGGATGCAACGTCATTCTGTTAATGACTCTCAGAGTTTGAAATCTAATGGAGTTTGTCCTGTGGGTTTTAGGAACTGTTTTGGTCCTGTTAACCCTGTTTTCCTTTCAGTTTCTCCTTATGGCAATGGGAATGTTTATCCTATGAATGTCCCTCCTTTGTATATTGGAAGTACATAACTTGTTCTAAGTTCACAGATCCACAGCTAAAGGAAAATTATGCCTTAGGACTGACCATGCGTATAATTGATTTTGATGGAATCTTGTACTTAACTATTGTTACTGAAATGATTTAAGTTTCTGTGATATTGTTGTGGGATGAATGTATTTTGTATATGGAAAGATAATGTCATTTTGGGGTCCAGGGGGTGGAATGTGTCAGTTTCAATGTATTATGTCCCCCCAGATGCCATTATCTTTGATGTAATCTTGTGTGGGCAGACCTGTCAGTGTTAATTAGATTGTAATTCTTTGAGTGTTTCCATGGAGATGCACCCCACCTAACTGTGGGTAATGATTCTGATTGGATAATTTCCATGGAGGCCTGCCCACTGGGTGGGTCTGAATTAAATTACTGGTGCACTATATAAGATCAGACAGAAGGAGCAAGCTTGCTACAGCCAAGAGGGACACTTTGAAGAAAACACAGGAGCTGCAGATGAGAGAGTTTGAAGACGGCTGTTGAAAGCAGACTCTTGCTCCAGAGAAGCTGAAAGAGGACAAATATCCCAAGTGCAATTAGGAGAGACATTTTTAAGGAACTGCAGCCTAGAGAGGAATGTCCTGGGAGAAAGCCATTTTGAAACCAGAACTTTGGAGCAGACACCAGCCACATGCCTTCCCAGCTAACAGAAGTTTTCCAGATGCCATTGGCCATCCTCCAGTGAAGGTACCCGATTGCTGATGTGTTACCTTGGACACTTTATGGCCTTAACTGTGTAACCAAATAAACCCCCTTTTATAAAAGCCAATCCATCTCTGGTGTTTTGCATTCTGGCAGCATTGGCAAACTAGAACAGAGGGTCATGAGGAGGAACATGTTAAATGAAAAAAGTACCAGTTTCTTAAAAAAAGAGCAATAAAGTAATTTTACAGGGTTGAGAAAACTCAAATAATGTTTCAAGGGAGTGAGATAAGTCATGATTCTTCATTGGCACCTGATCCCAACACTCAAACTACCTTGATCCAGGCAGCCCAGGCATGGGGGCTACATGGAAGGCCTGAGAGCAGGGGGTGAGGGGGCTTATTTTGCTACAGTGTGGCTTGAGAGGGGAGATCCTGCCTGGCTAAGGGCAGCCCCATTCCAGTGCTCCCAAAGCTTCCATCACATTTACAAATACAAATACATACATATATACATTATATATAAAGGCCAGTCTGAGAGGCAGGCTTCCCACAGAGGCTCAGGTGACATGGGTCATACACTCTCAGGGATTCTAAGAAAGGGCCTTGGGCTCCCAGAGATGGGCTCTGTGTGTTGTCTCCTGCCTAGGGGAAGTCCTGCCACAGCCCACCCTTCTCTCTGAGGTTCAGTTTGTCCAATACAGAGAATTGCCATAGGCAGGTTTGAAGGCTTGAGTCTCTGGCTGCAGGGAGCTGGGCTGGCTGAGGTGACCCAAGCCACTCTGAGCATCCTGCAGAAGGTGATGGTGCAATAGCTGAGAGTGGCACTGCTGGTAGACAGGCAGGATGTGCAAGACTGATGGGTTTGCATAGCCAGGGGCTTCTCCAGGGGCCAGAGGCCCAGTGGAGCCCAAGGCAAAGGGCAGACTGAATGGTGCAGAGGCCCCTGCATGAAATCCCTGCTTGTCAAAAGTCTGGGTCTTGTAGACGGAATCAGTCACGTTAGTTATCCCAGTAGGGCTTGAAGACACCAATACTCCTTTGCCAGTCCCAGAACCTGCAAACTTCTTTTGTGCCTACAATGATCCACTATAGCCACCCTTGGTGTAGTCTTTGGTTGCTGTCCCTTGGGTCAGGTCCTTAACCGATGCTGTTGCCATGGGTGGTGGGGTGCTGAGGTTCACACCGTGCTGCTTGGCTGAGGTGGAGGGACCAACATGGTAGAACAAAATAGAAGGCAATGGGCACACCTGTATAGTAGAGGATGCCAGTGTAGCTGTGGCTGGGATTCAGGAAGGGTTATAGGGCTATGTGATGGGTCTGAGATTGGCTTTGCTGTGGCTGAGCTAGTGTAGTGGGGGGTGCAGGGGCTGCAGAGTCACCTCCACCAAACTTGGTGGCATTGCCTGAATATGGTTAATTAGCTAGGCTCCCATCTTGGCTGCAAGGGCTGTGAGCTTAGCAAAGGGAATTCCATAGTAATCCATTGGCAGCTGTGACTGCAACATCTTGAGCTTGTCATAGCAATAGGTCTGGTGGGTGGGAAGCAGTTCTCCTGGGCCCATGAGGTACTGATTATGCAGCAGTGGCAGCAACCCCTGGGGCAGGTTAGGGGACACTTTGCCTGAGGTCTCCAAGGGTACGGCCCTGGTACTGCTGCTGGATGCACTCACAGTGGTTCCATCCAGGCCCTTTTTGGAGAATTCTGCTCTGCCATTTTGATACTTGCAGGCACAAGATTCTTCTCTCAGCATCTTCACATATCTGTTTAACTTTCCGTATAATTAGCATCACTTCTTCATACATCATAGTTTAGGGTTACAGTTGTCTACTAGCTTTGACATACCCAAAATAGGAAATCCTGTTTATTTGATGTTGAAATGCATAATGTGCTGTTTAATTTTGTTGTGTTTTTTACATATTTAATTTTATAGTTAGAATTTTTCCTGAGTTTTTTTTATGTCCTGAGAGTGCTAGATGGTGGTAAGTATGGTGCACTGGATGACAAGGCTGGCCTGGGATCAGAACAAGTACAAATAATCTACTGGGTGGGCAATTGTTACCCATATAAAAAGAATGCTGCTTTTAGCCCTAATAAAAGATGGTATTTTCACATGGATATATATTATATTTAGAACCTCCCAAATAATGTCAAATATTCATTGTTATTATATAACTTAAACCATTTTGAAGAAGACCACTCCACTTTCAGTAAAAACTGCAACTTAAAGAACATATTATGAAGAATGTAAATTCCATAATGATATGCACTAAATATATCAAATCAAAAGTGCCTGCAAGTATTCTTTAGCTTCCTTAAACCTTAATTTATTTCAAAATGAATATTTAGGTGCTGAAGTTAGAAGTAGCCTGAATTATTTGTTACGATGGTACACTGAAGAAAACTTTTAAAATATTCTTCCTACTCCGTGATAAGGAATGACCAATGTTTATTTGTTCTGGGTTTATTTGCAGGTGGAAATAGCTCATCTTTGGTGCATAACATTTTCCTTCCCTAACTATTGCTTCCTTACATGACCTCTGGGATTGAGGCATGTATTCCATGCAATGTTTAGAAGAGAGAGTGTTATTTTTCCCTTTGTGTTAGACTATGTGACAGCTATGCCTTTCGTTAGTTGTTTGACAGGAGGCAAATGATTTAACCTCTCTACTTCCTTGTCTAGACTGAGATACTTTCTAAGTCCTCTAAAAACCATAAATTGATAGGCCTCAGTTATTCAGAGTAAATCCAATTATTTCCAGTAAAAAAGAAATACTCCAATTTGGATTAAAACCATATGGTTTGGATATTAGAGTTTTGGACCATTTGTAACTCATAATCCATTCCTTTCCTACCAATGTGTGCTAATTTACATTTCAAAACAGAGTGATATTTTAAAATCCTAATATATTGCAAAAAAGGGACTCAACTGAACCAAACACTTTCTAAATTGAAAAAAGATGGATAATTTAAAATGAGAAATACTTTAAAGTTTGGATGCAACCAAAGTAATATATTTTTCCTTTCTTAGAGTAATATATTCTTTCACACCAAAATCATTACCATGTATCAAAATGCTAGAAGCTATAATTCTGATGTGCTGTAGCATTCCAGGCTGGATAATATTTTACCTGGATATAGTAGTAATGAAGTTTTGGCTTGATATATATTTTAGAAGGTATTGTCTTTCCATTCAGAAAACAAAGGATCTTGAGTGACAAGTTATTTTTTGTATAAATAGAAAATTTTCCTAGAAAGAAAAGTTTTGAATAAAATCTTTCTAAGAACTGTGCATTTATAATTAATGTCTCAACATGGTCCCTGATGCTTTGAGTCTGCAGCTCACAATTTGTCTAAGTATCAGCCAGAATAAACACTGGCTTTGTTATAGGGCAGGCTGATATAAAGAGCCATATGTGCTCCGATGACGCAGCCCAAGGAGACAGACAAAGGTTTTCACTGTGAATTCCCTTTTTCATTTAGACTGCTCCCTGAACCTGTTTTTATCCCTCTCTAGTTAATTTATATCAGTTCTACTTGCCAACCTGTGCCTTTCAAATAAAGCATCCCAATCAAACGTAAGGTATGCAAAACAGAAATTTTGGTACCCTGGCAGACTTTTGTTCTATTCTGTTTCTATAAACATAAGACCTAATTAAAGTCTTTAGAACCTTTACTAAGACAAGACAGGTCAGGTACGTGAAAGGGAAAAGAAAAGAGTCAGTCAATTATCATAACCAAATTGGCTTTCAATGGCTCACAACCTCATCGACCTTTTTCCTCTGTAGGTCCTCCCAGGCCTTTTGGCACCTGGTACTGTCTGATCAGCTTCTGGTTTACTTGAGCCTGCAGACATCACTTTTCCAAATTCTTGAAGTTCAATTGTACAATGAATTTACTGTGCCTTCCAGAGTCTTTCCACTGTAACATATTTAGTTAATGAACACAGACTATCAGGGAAAAAAGGTAAGGGGAAAGTAAATAAACTGCCTCTAATAAATGATTAAATTGTCCTCCAGGCATAGTGTGCAAGTGAATAATAAAGTTTTGATTAATAGGTTATCTATCACATTAACAAAGGTACAGGCACACACAGTCCAATATTATTGGATTTGCAAGACTGATTTTGAAAGAGTTGTCGCAGTCTGTTCAACTTAGCACAACTCTGATTATGAAGCTCATGGCTGGGTGAAAAGCGTCCTCCTTTTTACTTGGTCGGCATCTATCTTCTTCCTTGTGCTTAAATATTCTTATAAGGCTGTAATTAAATGGGATCTTTCCTAAATGTACAGAAAACTGGGTTCTTTACCACCTCAGCCCCCAAAGAAATCATTAGAGGGGATCCTAACAAGGTTTCTGAAACACAATTTGAACACAATCTTTGCCTCCCCTCACATTGTCTTGATTTTTCCACTAAGTGCCTGTGTGCTATGCTTTTTGGTATTAAAATGAATGAAGAGAAATAGATGGTATTCTCATTATAAGGTCTATAAGGAATTGTAGTTGCTAATATGTGCATGTACAACCAAGAAATTTTATGCTTGATCTGGTAAATGGCAACAATAGTTCTTTAGGAAGGAGGGTAAAAGTAACAGATTCCACAACAATTAATTTAATACTATTCAATAGTTTGGGGTTCTTTATTGCAATGGTTTCTTCTGCTGTTCTTATCATATCAACTCTATGGCAACCATAAGTTTAAAAAGGCTATACTTGTTATTGCAGTTGCAGATATGGCCATGACTTTTAGAGATATTTGAAATGTCCTATAGACAGGCAGAGATAAAGTAAAGAGGCACAAAGCTGGGAAGATGTTCCATATCCAGACCTGTTGAGAATGCATATTCTTCACCATGTCTGTTCCTATGTTATCACCATTAGTAGGTGCAAAACAGTCACTGTGATATCAAGATACTAGAAAAACTCATCCATTAATGAATGAATAGAAGTCAGACTTTTACTTTGAATAAACCTCCATCAAATCTGACAAAGCATGGTCACTTTCTTTGTTAGTTAATTCCTAGACCTTCCAAATTCAGGTACAGTCTGCAAATCTTTTGAACTTGGAAAAAAGATTGTATTATACATGACAAAGATTGATATTACTATATAATATATACCTTGACTTAGAGGTTTGTTGATGTCATCAAGTGAGATGACTGTTGCAAAATTGTTTTGGCTAACTGAAAAAGAAAATGGGCATTAAAGGCAAACTGACCCCGTCTTCTACTCAAGTTTTCAATAGTTATTGTCAAGTAACATTGAATGCTGAGTCTCTGTTTCCACATCTGAAAAACAGGTAATAGTATTACCTTGCACAGAAGGTAGGAGAATTAATGGTAACATACATAAGCTTAATATTATCTAGTAGTTGCTTGAATAAGCAAATATGTAATATAAGGCATTATATTATTATAGAGAGGATACAGGAAATATGAAAATAAGTATAACAACTTTGATATTTAAATGTTTTATTAAGGTATTTTCAACTGGATTTAGTTCTTAAGTAAATCTAGTTGTCCATTTTAATATTCCAACCTTTACTTTTGTCATTTCTTCTACCAACAGCAATTGCTGTAAATCCCCATATTTCATCATCAGTGACTCAACCAGGACACTTCCCTCTGTCTTTTAAGAGATACAGAGTTTAGGATATCTTTATTTTAGCCACATAGAAATGTACCACCCTGCCCAAAGAAATTGGCTCCTGTTAGGAATTAATCATAAGAAGGGGTCACTGCATGCAAAGCCTTAGCACCATAATGGAAGTGAGCATTTCATATTTTAATTTGGTCAGGTTGGCCATACACACGCCGAGGGTACTTTATAAGTACTTAATATTTCTCAGTCATTTGAATATAAATAAGCTTGTCAAGAGAATTTGGATAACTTTTTTTCATTTTTAGGTTTTGTGTTTTTTTAAGCAAACATATCTGGCAAGCAGGTTTTCCCAAGATCACCCAGCTTTAATTTTAAATTTCAAAAGCCCCACATTTAATCCCTTGAGCTGGCCTGGTACCTTGCACCATCTGTTCCCATGGTTTTGTTATAACAGCGAGCACCTGCAGAGTTTTGCAACATTTCAAGCTGACTGTGGACAAAATCAAAATAATTATAATTTTCATAAAGTAAAGACTTCCATTCAGACACTACAATCCCACCTAACCTGGATTTTGGAAAACCAATCTTGCTCATAATGTGTTTCATATAGATAAGGGTAATTTATTTTATATTGTTTTTGTAGTGGATCAGTCCTTTAAAACATAATGTTCAATCAATGTGGAATTCTCACACTCTAACCACATCCAGAAAATGCTTGTGCAATCCTAGTCAATTCTGAGATCATGACTTCTTGCTATTTTTCAATCAGACAAGGTCATTTACAAACAATTGTTCAATTTTTGTTTTGTTTTGTCCGTTGGTGTTAGTGGCAATTAGCTGTTCTAAGCATTTTGGCTTCAAATTTTTTTCCATGTTGGTGGAATGAAAAACATTCATGCATTATCCATTAAAAACAAAAAGGGGGAAGATATGGTGAATACTCACCTTCTTCTTACAGCTTTGGGACAAAGAAGCAATCTATGTAAGTATAGAAAGCCTAACATTTTGATAGAATCAGTGTCTTTTAGTAGTTAAGTTGCTTGCCAGTCAGTTGACCATCTAGCAGTCTCTAGAGAACTACTTATGCAGGATGGAGAAAGATCTTGTAGGATGAATGTACCCAAATATTCACCTTTTTTTCTTTGCCTTGGTATTTAAAAAGAAATCTTCATGTATTGTCACTGATGCCCAGCTTATCATTTTCTATTTAAAGATTTTATCATTTTATTCACATTGCATATCCAAGATGATAAAACCGTACTTTAAATTTAGAGTTTTTACTTTGAATTTAGTTTGGGACCAATTTTTAGATGTTCAAAGGAAGTAATAATTCTGTATTATAAATATTACAAAGCAATGTCACTGAAGCAAGATCAGAATCTAGGGAGAAAGAATGTTGTAAGAATATTAAGAATAGTATCTGTATCCAATTGGTGTCCAATTGGTAGTACTTAAAATCACCTCTAAAAGATGATATCACATAGGAGAGTATGTCTTTTGTCCACATTTGACATGTCATTTTGGCTTTGTGGAAGTGCAACATAACAACCAAAAGTGAGCAGCCATGCCCAGAAGAGCAGTAAGTGAGAATATGGTACTCAGTGGAGAAGACTGGATAACATCAGCATCTCATAGGGATTGCTATGCCGGAGATGCATTGGTGACATGATAGAATGAAGGGAACTACCCACAGGGAACTAGCATGCATGGAGAGGCATCAGAAGACAATACACTACTCAACAGATCAGACAAGAATTGGTGGTAGCAGACTTGGTGAATAAATGAGAGACAAACATTGGAAACACTTGAACTATTTGAGGAGACAGGTATTTTATAGAGGACTGGAAATCTAGTGCCAGGTGGTAAGAAAAAATAAACATATAGAATTTGAGTATTAATTTTAAGGCCACTTCATTTGCTTTCACAGACTTGCAAAGCTTGGGAAAAGTTGGATTACAGTAACATCAGAAATTTTTAAAAATTTTTATTAAAACATTTTATTTGGGAAGCTGTCGTAAACCAGTTTTGTTCAATTGCTCTGCTTCTAACAAAATAATCTAAATAACATCTTTGTTTCAGTGTTCTTTCGGACATGATTAGACCATGAAGTACTCTTTAATCCATGTTTCTTGGCTTCTGCATGTTTCTTGAATCTTTTATGCTATTCTTGGAATTCAAATCTCCAATTGTGGTTTGACTTGACAACTGACTAGAATTGGTTATGAACCTTTACCTTTGCATGTAATAAAATTGGAGATATTCACTCACTTCTGAAAATTCCACTCAAATTTTCCTCAACTTGTTAGGGCCCAGATAGATGTATATTATGGAATAGAGGATAATTATGTAAGGAAGGATTAACATAATGAATTTAAAAACACAAAAAGCAGATTTCCAAATATCAGGTAAAATATAAGTTAATATAGGTAGTTAAGATTTGGTATCACTGAATTTTTAATTTCATAAATTTTATAAATACTTTTTTGAAAATTAGTAAAACAGTTTTGCTTTCATTTTTGCCAACATGTTCAGAAAAATATCCTTTATCAAACTTTTAACATTATATTCCATCCCATCTGTAACCGACAACACCCCATCCCTCTACCCTGCCCCCCTAAAAAAATTCTTCTGAAGTTGATATCACCACTCTTGGCCATTGTAAATACTTTTTCTTTTTTTTCCCCAAAGGACAATAAGAAGAGATGAAAAAATCTTCTCCTTCTTTTTAATGACACTGCTTTCCCAGGATTCCAAATATTGCCCATTCACTTTTTTCCCATTCTTCATTTCACTTCACATTCCACAGGCTTTATCTTTAGGACTTTGTCTTTCACCCTCTTAAAACTTCTCTTTGAAGAATCTTCTATTCTTAATGTGCCAGCTACTAGCTTCATGCCCTCAAATTTATGCTGGCCTTTGATCAGATTGCTGTTAGTCCATATTTTTACTATAAGTTTCTCAATTTAAAATATGGATTTTTTTTTTCATTTCTTTGGACTATATGTTTGTGTCATATTCCATCCCATGTGTAACCAACCAACAACCCCCCATCCCCCTCCCACCCCCTCCCATCCCCCTCCCATCCCCCTCCCACCCAAAATATATAAATAAATATATATATATTTTATATATATATATTCTTCTGAAGTTGATATTGCCATTCTTGGCCATTGTAAATACTTTTTTTCTTTTTTTCACCAAAGGACAATAAAGAGAGATGAAACATATTTTCTCCCTTTTTTTTTTAAATTTTCATTTCTGAAATTCCTTACTAATTGTTAGGAGAAAGCAAACAAAAACTCTCTTTCATGATAGACCCCTACTAGATTACAAAGATATGGAGAGAAAACACTCATACACAATGATGTTTTGGAAAAATTGTAAGTTTTATTCTAAATGAAACATTAAATTTAAAAATATCTATATGTCCTTTTATTTCCCACCTAGATGAAATATAATAAGAAATTACACCTTTAATAAAAACACAATACTCAGGAAAAGACCTAATAAGTGCTAAAGTATGAACTTCATTTTCTTTTTTTTCCTTTCAATTTAAAACTGTTGGCAGGTAGAAACTATTAATTTCAGAATGAATCAAGTGTTCACCATTTGACTCATTTAGTATATAAGGCTATAAAGTTTAAAAAAGAAAAAAAAAAGTTTTCTTATATAATTTTAACCAGATGAAAGAATTAGTTATTTAAAATTTTTTTTTTAATCTGATTTTTTTCTCCTAGAGATCTAGGCATGGTTCAGTACTTAATATGTAGAGCCAGTGCCAAAGAAAAAAAAAATCTCGGTTCAGTTTTTCCTTTCATTTAAGGCTTAAATCCAGTCTAGACCCAAACATCATTGGAAGTGTCATACTTTAACCTATTTTCACCCATTGTTATTTTGGCATGAATTAAGTTGATCAAATTAACAAATTAGTGTCTTAGCAGGAATCTGATGGACTGGAATGCAGGACTGGTAAGTTTTGATTGGCTGGAGATGGGTCCGAAAACACTGGAGCATGGAGCACTGACTCAGACAGCAGCTTCTGGCAGGGTTCTAGAATAAGCGACGCCGGAGTCCTAAGGGTCAGAATGAAGACAACGGCATACCTGTAGGAGGCGCTATCGTGTCCCTTTGTGGTCGCCAAACTGATGCTGAAGAGCCCCAGGAGTTCTCAGAAAGACGGAGACCTCAACCAAGGGCTGGTGCCCTGAGGGTCCTTGACTCAGTAATGAGAAAGAATTCAAGGACTAGTCAGTGTGTACAGCCAGAATTTAATAAGCTTGATGATGCTGGAGAGCCCCAGCAGTCCTTGGAGAAGTAGAGACTTCAACCAGGGGCTGACACTGGGAAGGTTCTTGATTCAGCCTCAGGAAAGAATTCAAGGGCTAGTCAATGTGTACAACCAAAAAGTTTAATGTGAAAGTACACGCTCGAAGAGGGTGACTGCAGGCATTCTCCAAAGAGAAGCCTCTCCCTTCTTTTTAATGACACTACTTTCCCAGGATTCCAACTATTGCCCATAAATATATATATATATAAATACATATATATAATATGTATATGTATTTACCACTTATCAAGGTTGATCCTACTGGTACATCTAAGTACGTTTCTCATAGGTTATAAGGTGCCTGGTTTCATCTTCCTTCTGAGAAGAGTGCTCGTGATGCTTCTTCCATAACTGAGTTTTAAACAATCATCTTGGAAATGTGAATTCTTTATGGATTTAGGGGCAAAATTCTCTCTTGGAAGAAGTTACATAAAGACTGAAATTTCACATTAATAAAGAGCCAATCCAGAACCTTTCCCAAACCATGGCAACAGAACTTCATTCTCACTGAGGGTGAAATGGTTTCTGTGATGACACCACCATGAGAACTGACCAGCTCAGCACATTCACGTCCAGTCCATATTGGTGGAAGTTCTGATACAGTGTCTAATTTCCTTTCTTTATATGTTACATTTCCCATTCAACTCTGAACACCTTGAGAATGGGGATTGTTTACTATTCATCTTATCTTAAGCAGTCTAGTATGTTGTCTGGAATACAACAGGCGCACAGTTTTTTTGTTTTTTTTTTTTTATGAATAAAGGGTTTTAAGTTAAGCAAATCCTGATAAAATGACATATAAGGTCTTCTATTTATGTAGAAAGTCATAGAAATTTTAAATAGGATAACAAGAGAGGAGTAAATCCCATTTTAAAGAACTATTTTCACAAATTGTAACCTTTTGTTTAGTAGGAAACCATGCCTCCATCACTACATGGCTTTTCCTGGTTCTCTTTTTCCTTTGTCCTAATGAAAAACTAAAAATGATTTTAAGCTTCTACAGTTCTCAAAGCATATATCCTCTTCACACAGATATCTTCTTCATTAAAACTTTGATTGCTTAGTTTCATTTTGAATTACCAATGCCATTGTCCCTTTAAATTGCTATACACATGAAGCAAGCTGTTCTTTAAAGTTTAATGAAATAATACTCAAAATTGACCTTGATTTTTAAAAACTTGCACTACTTCTCTGCTAGAATTTTTTGTGATAATAAACTACCTTTACATTGAAGTATATTTAAAAAGGTGATTGTCATTTTGTAACCTTAAAATTGAGTCCTTATCACAGGGAAAAGGGGGAAAATGCTTATATCAATGAAAGGAAAATTTTCTCACATTAAATAGTTTTTTCAGTTATTTTTAATTTATTTTAATTATTTTTCACATGTACTTTTGGCTTCTATTTAAGTTTGGGAATAATGATATAGAAAGGAAAATCCAGGAGTTAATTGTAAAATAATTATAATTTATTTTTAAAATAAAACTGCTTTTTAAAAGTTGGTTCTGAGTCTGAAACTGAAAAAAAATAATCCCTTTTCAATTCCATAGCCTTTCCATTTTTCATTCTTTAATATATTTTTACACATGCCTAAGCTGCTTAGTTGATAGAAGATAATATGAATAGACAATTGAATTTTCATTTTATGAATGCATCAATTAAACTATTATTTAAGAAATATATAGTATGTATATTAAATCCAATTTTTTTAAGTTCCATGTATTCTGCAAAAACCTGCCTGCCATTGAGATCTTAATTATCTCTAGAGAAAGAACACTTGGGTCAAAATCATACCTCTGTCATTGTGACAGAAGTAAGTTATTTAACCTCTCTGGACCTCCTTTTCTTCATATTTAAGATGGGATAATAATAATATTAGTTCATAGCTTTGTTGTCAGATTAAATAAGATAATATATTTAAAGAGCTTAGAATAGAGACTGGCACAACCTAGGACTCAATAAATGTAATTATTTTGCTATTACTTGTAGTTACTTAAGTGATTTATCCTCTGAAATTGGTAGAGATCATTTTTTTCTACTTCATTTTGTGAATAACAACAAATTAAATCAATATAAATTAAGGAAGATTAATTAACTCAAGTAGTGATAAGCTCTCCACATTCTCTGCTTAATAATTTTCAAATTGATATTCAAAAGAAAAGGTAAAGAAGAGATCTCACATTTATTGACCCCTTACAAATTGCAATGCACTGTGTTGGGCACTTTCTTACAGATCTTGAGACAAAACTTAGTGAGGTTTCACTTGTCCCCCTCTCTTCCCACCATCCCCATCACCCCCAACACATGCACACACTCCCATTCTGGAGTCAGCTGAGACTCCCAGAAGATAGGTAGCATAAAATGGAAATGATGGTGAGGCTTCAAATACTCATCCAACTCTACAGCTTTGAAAAACATAAACCAAAACATGTCACTCCCTTGCTTAATACCTTTCAATGGCTTTCCAGTGTACCTAGAATAAGATACAAATATCTTGTTTCGGCTTGCTAATGCTGCCATTAGGCAAAATACCAGAAATGGATTGTCTTTCATAGAGGGGGTTTATTAGGTTACAAATTTACAGTCTGAAGGCCATGAAAATGTCCAAATTAAGGCATCAACAAGAGGATGCCTTCACTGAAGAACAGCCGATGGCATCCGGAAAAACCTCTGTTAGCTGGGAAGGTACATGGCTGGCGTCTGCTGATCCTTCACTCTGGGGTTCTGTTTCAAAATGGCTTTCTCCGTAAGTCTCTGGGCCAGCATCTCCAAACATCACCAAGCATCTCTATGCATCAGCGTCAGTGTCAGTTCTTAGCTTCTCTCCAAAAATGTCCCCCTCAGCTGCTCTTGGGGCGTTTGTCTTCTCTTAGCTTCTCCGGGGCAAACTCTGGCTAGCATATCTCAAAGTGTCAGCAAGTGTCACTCCAAAAATCTCTCCTCAGCTGCTCTGAGCTCCTTCTGTCTGTGAACTCTCTTATAGGACTCCAGTGATCTAAATTAGACCCACCCTGAATGGGTGGGATTAATACCTCCATGGAAATAATTTAATCGAAGATATCACCCACAGTTGGGTGTGTCACATCTCCATGGAAACAATCATGTTCCCCCCAACAAGATTGGATTAAAAGATCATGGCTTTGTGGGAGACACAATATATTCAAACTGACATATATCTTATCAGGGCAAATGCCAAGTTTGCCCTGCCCCTTGCTTGACTCCCTGACCTCATCTTATATCAGCCTTCTCCTCATGATTCCAGTCATTTTGTAATGCCATGCTTGTTACTGCCATAGCAGGATCTTAGGAATTGCTGATCGTGAATAATCTGGCCCCACATCTTTACACAATGGGTCCCTGTTTCTAAAATTGTCTCAGCTCCATATCACCCATGCAGAAAGGACTACCCCGACCACCCAGTCTAAATAGGATCCACAGGACCTGCTTTCCCCAATCTCTTTTTAGCATATCACCTTGCTGTATTTTCTTCAAAGCACTTATTACTACCTGAGGTTGCCTTATTTATTTTCTAAATTTTTTATTGTTTGTCTGCCCTGATAGAATGTAAGCTTCATAAGAACAAGAGCCAGGTCTCTCCATTTTTCTGTGGTTAATAAATATTTATTGGGTGAATGAATGAACAGGAGCTTGTTACTTTTAAATCTAGCATTCCTGATCACATGGCAATTCCTCACTATTGCTTTGACATCTCTCACTTATGATCAGTATTGAGACTTGAATGACATGCTTTAAGTCCAGAGGTTTTTATTCTCTCATTCTATCCAATAGTGCTATTTGAGAAATATAATTCAATACAATAGTGAAATCAACAAATAATAAGACTCCCTACTCAAGATCTTGAAAATAAAAGAACCAAGTTTAATTTTTTGATAGACAAGATTCCATTAAGCCCACTCCTATCTCTCAACGTTATATATTTTGTTATAGCTTTAATACATACAGGATACCTGTATTTTAAGTAAATAAATATACTGGATTTGAAATACCCTAGATTTATTCCTACGTTTGAAATATTCATACTCTTTGAGAAAACTTGTACAAATAATAATCTTTTGAATTACTGCTGATCACAATGTTAAAATTAAAATCTAAAGAACATCTATCTATTCAAGGCAACATATATTCTTTTGATTGATATTTTGAACTAGTATAATTGACGTATCAACAATCATCATATAATACAATGAACAAAAACTGCATTCAAAATGAAACATAATTGTTCATTTTATTGACTACTTAGTGCTGGCCCATCCAACAAAACACCTAAATAACCATTTTAAATTAATCTCATAGAATTAAAGCCTTTTTGATGGCCAGTATCAACTTTTCAACAATTAAATAACAAATTCTGATTGTAAATCTATTTAGAAAATAGGACTGAAATGTTATTTCTTATAAAGCACACTTCTATTATTAACATATTTTTAAATATATACTTTTTACTGCTGTTTTATACAGAAGCTGATTTAACAATTCCTTAATTGGATATTTAAAAGTAAATTTTAACTTTTATTATTGGGGCATTGAACATACTGCTTTATTTTGAAAGATGTGTAATATTTATGTAAAATTCCATCTGTCTCAATGCACTGTGACTGATATTTGTATTAAAAGTCTAATGATGACCTAATACTAAAGTGTTGTTTCAGGTTAAAGTGTGCTACAAGTGCTTCTGCTTTACCAGTCTTTCCTTCTAGGATTTATGGAGAAGGAGACATTCGGATTGCCAATTAAAAAATAAAACCAATGCTTTGTTGTTGTTGGGCTATAAACACTGTGCTCTGGCTGGTTAGAATCCTACCCAAATCCACAGTACTTAATTTATCTAACCTTCTAATAGTGAATGAACAAAGGTAAAAATAACAGGCTAGTTATAAACTAGTACTATGGTGATGACATTGTGAATTATTTAAAAAGGGCATATTCAATGTGACCATAGAGCCATCAATCATAATAGACATTGATGAGAAAAAGAGGTTTCAGTCACTTCCTATCTGCAAGGAGAACAATTCTATCTCGCAGGTAGCTATGAAGTGCTGGGTGACCTGATGTCACTTGCATTGTTGCTCTACCCTTTGAACGGAGAGAGTAGATTCTCTCAATATTAGAATCGAATGAGTAAATAAATTCGCAGTTCACTGCCACTCTCCTTCCGAGTGCACACTTCAATTTGTCTAACAATAGAGAGGACAGAAAAGCAGAAATCTCTTAAAGCATGGATGAATTTTTTATGGAATGTTCAAATCCAGCTGCAAAGGATGGGGTTTTAAATGGTAGCAGATACTCTTTTAGAGGGAGCCCCAAGAGACAAAATCTTTTGGAAATGTTTTGTGCTGAATTCATTCCTTTCCATGTACACATCGTAGCTTTTCTTCTTCTGAAGTCCTGCATTTACTAAGCTGTTCCATCGTAGACTTCACATTTATCTTTGAGGTGCCAAATAAAAACACTTTCTTTATCTTTCATATACAGAATACAGTATAATATCTATTTCAGGTGAATAAGAACAGTTTTTAAGGTGCAGAGGGGCAATGCTGCTTTATTTGTCTGCTTAATTCAATAGGAAAATAAGGACTGTGAGAAGAGAGAGAGGTGACTGGTTAAGGTACTAAAAAGATAACATCCTAAACATTTTAACTTCTTTTTCTGTTCAAGTAATCAGAATAAGTTCCTTTATTACAATTCTTCAACTCAGCGTTTTCTGTTTGAAAGTTTCTCATTGCATGCATTAATCTACATTATTTAAATTTCTGAGTATCATTTTTTGACCCATCATGGAATCCTACAAAATTCTCTGGCATTTACAAACGGCAAAGCTACAAAATGCACATTTTCCCCATATGCAAAGATCTGCTACTTCACTCTAGCACACTCACACATTTTATGACATAAATACATGAAAAGGTATGGATCGTTCCTTTGCAAAGATTCTTTTAAAAATTAAGGAATACAGATAAATTGGTTTTCTTTTCCTCTAACCTTCCTCTCTATCCTCCCTCCCCTACCCCCACTCACAAATTATTACACTCTCCATTAGGGTGGAAATATGAAGTGTATTTGCATTTCATTCTGCCTCTATGGTATAGTCTGTAAAGCATGTACACAACTCATTTTTATTCACTTTTCCTCTGTAACATATCCTGGAAGTATATTCATCTCAACATAACCTCCGAAACCACTTTAAAAAATGTGTACCACCACTTAATTGTTAATAGCAGGTAAATCAAAGGTAAAAGATAAGTAATTAATTTCCTAGCTCAGTTTTATTTTACTGTTACTGTTTTGAGAAAATATAACAAAACCCCATTAGTGTTAAGGTAAGCCCATGAAACAACATAATATAATGCAAGAAAGACATTTAGTAGTGTAGAGGAATGTTAAATTACTAATTAACTCCAAGTTACTGTATAAGAAAGCATAGTAATTTACAGGATTATTGCAATATACAGCTTGGACTGCCACAAGGGTCAGCTAGGGAGCATTTGTTTCTATCCTCTCCTCCATACACCCACCCCTCACCCAGTATAGTGGTTACTGCAAAAATCTTCTCATATTAAAAAAGCACTGTCCTACCCACAGTTCATTGCTGCTAATTAGCAGCAGTTGAGATTTTGCTAGCAGTCATTTTTTTTTCTGTGTTAAGCTGCCAAATGTTACCAACTGCTCAAGATTCACCATGCACAAAGTGTCCAGCTGCCTAGCTTGCACCACAATAATGTGTCTTTCAGCTGTTTCCTGTCAACTTTTAACACCTGTGCAAAGAAAACACTGATCAAATTATCTGTACTGCCTTTTGTTATCAGAAGTAAGGTTATCAAAAGTGTTCTGGATAGTTTGGCCCATGTGCATCATCCACTGCTGGAAATTGCATTAAACACACACACACACACACACACACACACACACACACACACACACACACACAGACCTTGTTGAGACCAGAAACTCTCTAAAACTTAAATCACTGCAATATCTGCAACGTCAAAGTCAAGTGCTTTTTTGCAGTCTATTTAAACTTTTATTTAAGCAATAAGGCTTGGGAAAGTCATCTTTTAGTTTTACCTAAATATATAAGAAGAATGCCATAACTTTGATTAATAATTGATTAAATAAGCCATGCCTACATCAAAGACAGGAAGAAGAGCTGTTCACTGAAAGGGTAGACTATCAAATAGGACTTTGTTGTCTTCAACATTGCTTTAGAACTACAGTGTTACAGAGTAAGGAGAACATTAATTTTTGAGGTCTTAAATAATCACATAAAATAAAGTTGCCTCCTTTTTCTCCGTAATTAAACACTAGAAGTGTTAAAATGCTATAAATTTAGAAGTAATCATACAGCCTAATCATTTCCTGTCTGTTTCTTTGGCTTTATGACTAATTTATATTTAACCTTCTTAGGAACTTACAATCAGAATGTACTTTTTTAAAAAATTCAAAGCAACTGTCACTGGTATCTAGTACCTGGGCAAAGGGGAATAGGGACTTAAACATGTTTTAAAATTGGAAGACGATGTATAATGGAGTCTACTGCTTGTAAGATTTAGCAACAAAATAGCCATTGCATTCTTATTGTTACAGACAGACGATGTGATAAATGCATGGCCCACGTGTTCCTAGTTTCTAATCATTATGATGTATTTGTTTTAAAAATGACTATTTTTAGATGTGTAAATGTGTGTGAGTATATATGTGAATTAATATTAGCACTGCAATGAATTTAATCAGGTAGTCATACTTGAAAGGGTCAGATTTCAGCTCTGTTTATCTGTTTGATACTACTGTTTTCTTTAGATCTTGGTTGAACTATTATATTATAAATGAATTCATTCTTATTTCATTTACACTTGAAAAAGCTGAAAGATTGTAAAATTTACCTGTGACATGAGTATAAAGTTCATTGTACTGACAGGAATGAATCTGCTCAGACCATGATCAAAACTGTAGCCCAAGGGCAACATAGAACAAGTGTCAACTACATTTTGCTGTTAAGTTTCACAAAATCCCTTCTAGGGATTACAATTACAATATTCTGAATCTATATAAAAGAATTACAAAAAATCATAGGGAGGGCACTTAAATTAGTACAGGCACTATACTAAATTAAATTTCAGAACCATAATTTTGTGATTTAAGAACACAATATTCTTTTAATTTTCCTCTTATGTAATCAAAAAAAGAACAATAAAAAATATTACTCAGCATTTTAGACTAGCTTGCCAGAGATTTATATATAGAATTCCTGCTAATATAACATTGCACTGTTTTTGCAAGAACTATTCAAAATTTATTCAGCTGAAATTTTCAAACTAGTGCATAGATGGGACAGTATTAATGTGATTAGAGATCAAATACTGCGCCTTTTTCCTCTTTCCTTTACCCTGTGCATATCTGAATTGGAGAGAGAGATATCAGTAGAGGGATCTAAAGTTTGCTTCTTAAATCATGGCAATACGTATGATTTTACAGGTACTGATAAGGAAATATGCAAAATTAAGGTTTTTAAAGCCAAAAATTGATTCTCCTTGTCTAGGTGTCCAGGAAACAAAGACCTTCAATTATGAAACAGGACTTAGGACAATTTAGGTAAACTTGTTGAACTGCAGTATCTTTAGTTAAATATTGGGAATAATGATACCTTCTTCATAGTTCTGTGGCACGGAATACCTGAGCATCGCCATTTCAGCTAGGAGACATGGAGGGCCTCTAAGTCTTTGGTAGGTTGCATTCATCTTGAGGCTTCTTCCTTATAAACTAGGAACCAGTGCTCGAGAGGCTGTCCCTGATTTCTTTATCAAGTCTTGTGAAGGATTAGATTGAATACAATAAACTCATTCAAGCTGTGGTATAACTGATTAAGGAAGATGAACTGTTAACTCTCAAAATGACACTTAAATTTTTCCTGGAGATAAGACTAATTGATCCATTGGAAGCCTGAACAGTTACACTGTGAAGGTAGGCTGGGTTGGGAGGGAGTTTATCTGAAATTGATGTTCTCACAACACCACTGAAATTTCACAGTAGGACCCTACTAATAACATCATTCCTTCTCACATACATGCTTGTAAATTTGATTATTTAAATACTCATGGGTTAGTCAGAAATAATTTCCTCTGAGGCACTATTAAAATGTGAAACATTATTATTTTATGGGCTTTGAAGGGGACTAGAAAATAATTAAACATGGCTACTAAAAAAGTAAACATGTGGCATGGAGAGCCTAGAGATAGCTCATGATCTTTGGCTGGATTACTAACAATAAGATGTGAAGAGGTGGTCTCTAGAGGAAAAATGCCATTAAATACACTTTAATTCTAATCCCAGACTTTTGTTTCCTCAAATAATCCACCACTATAATCCTGAATAGTATTAGCTACTGCACATTTTGGACAGGCTCAAACACCACATAAATACAGAGGATCTATAAGGAGAAATAAGTTACTCCTGACTTCATGTAGAAAATAAATAGCAATGCCAGGCAGCATTAAATTGGTGCTGAAGGAATATGATGATGATGATGATGATGATGATGATGATGATGATGATGATGATATTGATAAGAATGAGAGCCACTATTTGTGAAGCAGTTAATAGGTGTTCATCATTTATTTATTCAACAAATATTATGGAGTTTCTATTCTGTGCCAGGCATTGGTCTAGGTGCTGAATGAGCAAAACAGAAAACATTTCTGCCTTCATGAAGCTTTCATTCTAGTGGAGGGAGAGAAACAATAAATAAAAGTAAGCAATTTGAGTTAAATAATTCTGCTAATGTAAATATTTTAATCCCCATCTCATGGGTGAGAAACAGGCAGAGAAGTTGAGCTATTTGCCCACACTCCAGGAACCAGCATTTGGCAGAGCTGAGACCAAACCTTTATCTACACAATTCTTTGTGGTACAATGTGTCATATCTCAGAAAAGATACTCCATGGGAAAAAAGGAAAAAGAGATGGCTTTGTGTTGGAATTAAATCATGGCTTCCTGGATAAGGAAGTTTCCTACTCTAATCTTAAAGGAAGTAAAGTATTTAGATAGAATTTGCATTGTGCACAAAGGTGTAGGTGCAGGCATGCGCTGAGTTATATAGAGAAGATTTGAAGATTAGTGTGGCTACAGTGGATATAAGGAGAAGGCAGGTGTGCCAGTTTGAAGCTGTTATAGACCCCAGAAGAGGCATGATCTTTTAATCCAGTCTTGTGGGATGGAAACTTTTGATAGAATATTTCCTTGGAGATGTGACCCCACCCATTCAGGGTGGGTCTTAATTAGATCACTGGAGTCCTTTAAGAGAGTGCATGGAGAGAAGGAGCTCAGAGAAGCTGGGAGAGACATTCTGGAGAGAAGCTAAGATACGTAATCCAGAGCTTGCCCCCGGGAGAAGCTAAGAGCTGACATAGATGCAGACACTTGGAGATAGGTAGAAAGTCATTTGGATATGCTAAGCTAAGAGATGAAGCATTCTCCAAAATGTTGCTCTTGGGTGTTTTGTCCTCTCTTAGCTGCAGCTCCTCTTCAAAATGTCACTCTCAGTTGCTCTGTGTCTGGGCCTGTGTGGCTCTTTTTAAAGGACTCCAGTGATCCAATTAACACCCACCCTGAATGGGCGGGGTAACACCTCCATGGAAATTATCCAATCAAATGTTTCACTCACAGTTGATTGAGTCACATCTCCAAGGAAACACTCAAAGGATTCCAATCTAGTCAACACTAATACATCAGCCCCCACAAGACTGCATCAAAGAACATGGCATTTTGGGGGGCACAATACATCCAAACTGGCACAGCCCCAGAGAAGCTAAGAGAAGAACCCCAGACACTTAAAGAGAAACACCCTAGCAGAACAAGCAAGGATTCACAGGAGCTGAGAGAGAGAATCTAAGAGAGACAGAAGCCCAGAGACATATTGGAGAAAGTCATTTTGAAACAAGAACATAGGAACAAAGGACCAATAGATGCCAGCCATGTGCCTTCCCAGCTGACAGAGGTGTTCCGGACACCACAGTCCTCTCCTCAGTGAAGGTATCCTCTTGTTGATACCTTAGTTTGGACACTTTTATGACCTTAGAACTGTAAATTTGTAAGCTAATAAATCCCCTGTATAAAAGCCAATCCATTTCTGGTATTTTGCATAACAGCAGCTGTAGCAAACCAGAAGAGTAGGTAAGGTCCTTATTGGAAGAATATGGGATGGCAGACAGGTTCTGTACTCTCCTTCTTGCAATCCATAGATACATAGAATTTTTTTTTTTTAAAAAAGAGAAATAAGATCCTTGTGTTTTAGGAGGATTAATCTGGCCACTATGAATGTACAAAAGCCTGGAGCAGTGAGGGATTAGATGTCCGGGTGTCTCTTTAAAGGCTTGTGCAATTTCAAGTGTGAAGTGGAGTGAGATTGATAGCAGTGGAATAAAACAAAGCAGGATATTTACAAGTAAAATAACTGGAAAAATTATTAACAGATAGGATTTGGGATGTAAGGAGCAACTGAGAAGGAGTAAAAGATGACTTAAGCTCAGACCTAGAGAACAATCTTGAGCTACCCATAGAAACTAGGACAGGAGTGGGACCAATTTATAGAAGATGTTAGGTTTTAGAAGGGCTGAATCAAATTGATCATGGTCTGGCTATACATCAGTGGCCTCCCTCTAGTGCCCTTCACCCTGACATCAGCTATGCCCTGTCTTTCCTCGACCCCCTCAAAATTCTCTTCAACAAAGAGAGGCCTTTTCATGATTCCAACTCCCCAGAACACAGTAAAGATTCCTCTGATTTTTGACAGTTTTTGTCTTCATCCAGAAAGTCGACTGATCAAACCCATCCTATTCAGATCATTTTTATCTATATATCAAAATCTCAGTATTGATAATCAGTAGCTACATTTTTCTTTTTGTGGTTTTATTTTATTGTATAAAATATGTAAAACAACAAAGGAAATAAAAAGATAAAGAAAATGCTTCTCACAATACCAATGGCAAAACACATGAAAAGTGGGTTTTTAAAAAATTCGTTTTCAAATTTTGTTAAGCTAGCATAGTTTTAACCAATGTAGATAGAATTTTGGAAGAGTTTGTTTATGATCGAGTAGGGTGGGAAGGGTGAGTGCTGAGAAGAACCAACTCCTGTTCTCAAGCCAAGCACAGAAGAAGTTAAAAGCTGGGACTGTGGAAGCAGCCAACCTGAAAAGCCTGCCCAGAACAGGCTGAAAAGCCTGAAAACAGGCCTGAAAACAGCCTGAAAACAGGCTGAAAAGCCTGAAAAGCCTGCCTCTGAACAGTTTCACTGCTCAGTCTAAGAAAAAAGAAAAAATAAGTTTTAGAAACCCTAATCCATGGGAAAGTTGCATACTCATTGTGAAGTGGCTCAAATAACCATAAAGATTACCCTCTCCCCTTATCATACACCACAAATAACTTGATATACATATACATACTAAGTTTTGAATGAAAATATTTAAAATATTCAACATGTACTACCATAATTTCTTAGCAAATGTTACATAATTCAAACTTTTTTTTAGTAGTCTATAATCTCAAATAATCTATTATTCTGGGTCATCATTTAGCTCTTTGCTCATTTCCTCAGGATAAATTTATTTTTCATTTCCTTTCTGGACAACCTATTCTCAGCTTTAATTCCCTACTGCCATTGCTTCTAACCACTGTAAAGAACCACTTCAAGTGTAATCTATGGAGATATGATTCAGCTCTCCTCACTGCTCTACATCTGGTTTAAATGGCAAGATGGATGGCTTTAACAAACTGCTTTTATGACTTTTTTTTGGTTTTTCAAAAATTAATTCATTAAAAAATATTCTTTGAGTACTTCTTACATGCCAAGCACCTGTGCACATATGAATTTATGGATACAAATAGGGCTAAGATGAAATTCCTGCCCTCAAGGAGTTTACAGTATTCTTAGAAGGCAGATATATGAAGAGATTAATACAATGCAATTTGATGAATGCTAGTTTCATGCACAAACAGGATAGAATGGGAGCATAAAGAAGGGGAAATTTCTCCTAATCAGTTGGTTCAGAGAAGGCTTCCTGAAGAAAGTGACATCCAAATGAAATGTTTAGGGATTCTCTAATTTATTGAACAATATTCACTGAAGAGCTATTATATACCAGGTGCAGTGCTAAGGGCTGAGAATGATGGAAAAGATCTCAACATCTGTAACACTAATGTCTTTGTGGAAATGTAATTTAAGCAGCACCTACTGGTGAGTCCTCCCCTGAAGCAGACAAGAATAAAGTGTTGTCCAGATAGCACAGACCACCAAAACTCCTGCCACACTCTCCAAGTGCCAAGAGACTCTGGGAGTGTATTTACATATAAAATTTCATTAGCGTGCTGAATTTCAAGACGTGAACTTATTAAGCATTCTCCTCCAGAAATTTTTACAGCCAACAAAATATATCTTCATGTGAACCCTCTGTTAGAGATGTGTTAACAATCAAAGATATCAGAAATCATTCCTAGGTTCTGATGTCAGATAATTGTACTATAAACATTGAACTTAAAAATTAAAAGCTGTGACACTTTTTGAGTCATGTTAAAGAGTTTGTTATGTGTGATCTTAAAAAGATTTCAGGATATCTCAGCTAGTTCTTGGAGTTTCATATACTTTGGACTACCGGTATAGTACTATTAAACACATTAGCATGTGAAGAAATGTCACTCGCTTTTGTCCAAAAATGAGTCCACATGTTTTCAACAATGAAATATGGCTTATAATTTCAAGGTGCTCTTATAATCTCAGTTTCAATGTCCATACATCATCCAAATCAGGGTTCCAGGGTACCATTTGAACTAACATGCTTAACTAAATAAATTCACCACTGAGTAATTCAATTAAGCATCAGTTTACCTTCAGGATGTGTGATTTGTTTTCATTGTTTTCACTGACATTGTTTGTTTCATTGTTTAACTTTGAGAGCATGTTAACAAAGTTGCAAGAATTATAAGAGCATGTGTTTATACATGTGTATATGTATGACAATTATTGAATTTTTCTGCTTCCATATTTGGATTTTTCACGTGTTTGCTTTAAGAAATACCAATCATAATGTCTTAATTTAAGAAAATGAACTTATAGGAAAGACAAATTATAAATAATAGACACTAAGATGATCAAAGGGCTTTGTTGACCATTTATCTAGACTAATACCTTTTTACAGAGGACTAGACTAAGGCTCAGGAATGTAAGTGATTTGGCTAAAGGCACATGGCATGTTACTAGACAAGCCAGGACTAGAACCCAGGTCTTCTGACTCCTAGGACTCTTCACAAGCACATGACTGATCATTTCCAACGTAAAAGACTCTAGTAGAAGTTATTAACTCAGCAGTTAAAAGAAGAAAGGCAAAGTAGCAAAATAAAGTGAAAATGATGCCACCCAACTGAAGATTAGTCTAGACTAATGACAGGTATCTTTGATATTATAAATAAAATACATTTGTACATTCTTTGAACATATATGGCTATAAAACCTATTTGCAATATTCAAATTTAAGTTTAAAATCTGTTTTAACTTTTGAAGCAGATTCAGAATTTAAAATGTAAAAATTACAAGTATTAAAATATTAGTCTAAGTTCAGACTTTCTAACACAGTATACGGCTATGTATGAAAGATTATTTCAACCCTCCTTTATATTAACTCTAAAATATTATGGTATACCCTTTGAAATAGTCTCGTTTACCTTAAAAATCCATTAAAGATTTATAATCCATTATATGTACGTGTACTGAAATGAAACATATTTCAGAGTTAAAAGACCTAGTTGTGAGTCTTTACTTTAGAAAATCAAAACACTTTGACTTTGTTTTCTCATACATAAAATGGCCTTTTGAGAATATCCAACTAGCTAACTTGCAACTATTTGAGATCTAATACCCTAACGTGCTCTGTAATGTCCCAATTGCTCCATATGTGATGTGTGTAAATGTGTGTGCATCTATTTCTCTATTTGGAATACCGTTTTCCTTTAGCTTGGCTGTCAAGATCAAGTGGGGCAAAGTGAAAGGAAATGTCTACTAAAAAAATCATGAAAGAAAGTAAAAAAAGAAAAGAAAACAAATGCTTCCTTCAATAAAAAATAGATTTAAAGAGAGGGATGATTATATGTATTCAAAACTACAACTACTGCTTCTCACTGCAAGAAAGAGTAATATCTCCCAGAGTTACAGGTTGAATAAATGCTTAAATAAGTGATTGGGGATAGATAGTTATGTACTCTGACTAACGAGAGATGGGTTGAACTTTAAAATGAGTCAGATTTAAAAAAAATCTGTCTTCCTCTATTTTTACAATCTGCTTTTTGTTCTATACAAAACAAAACAATTAATATAGTCAGGAGAAAAACTGGAATCCTAAAAGTGGTGGGGAGGGAACCCAGGCTCTACTTCTTGGTCCTTACTAGCTCCAGTGTGACCGTGAACAGATCACAATCCTCCCGGACTTCAGTCCCATCACTTCCAACATGAAGTGGCTCTAAGGTTCCCTCCAGCTTTAACACTTGGTGACACTATGATTCAAATTCTCAGCTCCTCTCTCTTTTTCCCTCTCTCACAATATTTGACACTTTGTTGACACACTGTCAGAACACTTCACACATTTTCAGAAAGCCATAACAAAGAATTATCAAGTCAATGCAGATTTTTAAAACAAAAATTTTAAAATGTCTCTCACTGGATACTTGTTATAGCTGCTAAGTTGTGCTATTGGAGTTTTCAATAAATGCATGTGAGTAGAAATACATCGAAAAGAAATCCAACTGTGTTACATTCATATATTATGTGGAAAAGGGTTGCAATACAGCTAAGCATGAAAAGATATCTTCATATAGAGCTTCACCTTATTTCTATTCACTTAATGGAAAATAGCTAAAACATATCTGGCCCCATTTGTGCTTAAAAGCAATAAAAAAGTAAAATAAAATCTCTGTGTGTGTGTGTTCCTACATTTGTGTGTGTAGACGCATATATATATATATATATATATATATATATATATATACATAAAGAGAAAAATCCTAAAACAATAATGAGAAGCATCTATAAATTATAATATTTTACTCTATGTACTTAGGTATCATTTAACATTTCCTCAGTGAGTATATAATTACATAAAGTTTAAAAAAAAAAAAAGATAAACACTTCTAGCCTCATGCAAGTTTGTACATTCTTCTGTAGACCACTATTTCTTCTTCCTTCCACTCCATAAGCATATATCTATTACATACTTTCTGTGCTCTGTATAACATTTATTAAACACTTTACGTTTATATATAACATTTATTAAACACTTTGCATATAACATTTATTAAACTTTACATATAACATTTATTAAACACTTTTCCATGCTTATAATGTGACACCCCTGAGTGGATTCTCTTCATTACCACATGTTGCAGAGCTGTGCTACCAAAGGCCTATTCTCAGGTGTTTTTACTTCTTTTTTGTTTTTGTAACCAAGAGCAGAGCATGGGTATGTTGGCAGATTTTTATAATTGGAAATTTATCGAGCCTCAAGCAGGTCTGCAGACCTCCTTCTCCAGCCATCCCAGTCCTTTTCCCTCTCCCAGGCAAAATTAGTGGAAACCTGTGACCTTCCCAGTCTCCATCCAAATCCTCTCCACCCTCTCCTCCAGACATACGTTATACACTTGCCAACATTTCAGAAGTTTTCTCGTTCATGTGTGTTTGTGTGTTCACATACATACTAACATAATGCTTTCAATCATATTGCTTTCCAAGTATGTGCTGAAGAAGATTTTTTTTTTTTTTTTTGCCATTCTTTCTATAGTGTTTAGTTTAAAGCAGAAACACGTTATTGGAATACAACATTTCTTGAAATACAGCTACTACTACATCTGTGTGGAAGAGAATCAGAATATAAAGAAATGAAATATTTATGCTCTTCATCAAAGGAACACAAGCCAGTGATGAAGTATTTCTTTGGTACAGTATGCTAGAATTCCTCTGAAGTCCATGTAGTCCATATCCCGCATCTGGGCAGAGCTGAACTCAAAACTTCAGAAAGATAACAGTCTGCCATTTTCTTAAAAATACCTTGAGAATGAGATTGACTTATACTCACAGATGAATTATTTTCAGTGCTTTAAGTGAAGAAAGGAAGATGCCGTGCCTAATATTTCTCTAAATAGTAGCAGTTAGGCTGAAATTTATTGATTTTATTCATTTTATATTTTAAAAGTAAATAAAATGAAATAGAATAAATGAGCCATATAGTTCCAGCATGCTGAATATTTTAAGCCAAACTGGAAATTAATGAGGTAATTAAGGAAAAAAATGGTAAATGGGGAGGGAAAAAAAAGAGGCCTGAAACACTTAACCCAGAAGAGCCTGGCTATAATTTGGATAAACACAACTGTAAACACATTTTTATTCTCTTGAATGAAAATAAGGGTAGTTGGCTCTGATGTACACTCCTCCCCCAGCACGGCCACCTGGTAGGGGCACTTTGAGTGACAGCCCAGGTGCCCCGAGTGTACCTTTCTCTGACACCTTTCCCAGCAGGCCTCTGCCCACCAGTGGGCCTGCAGGACTTGCTCCTGCTGAGGAGGCCACACACAGTTTCCCTCCCTCATCCCACTGAGGCCGTGCTGTGCTGCCGTGAAGGAAAATAAGGCTAGAATAGCAGAGATACATCTTACATGAAGTACTGGGCTGCAGTTGTAGTGACAGAGACGTCATTGTTGACCAATACCATTTTCTCTTCCTTATGTAGCAAGTCTAACACAGATAACTCCAACAATCATTCCCACACTGGTCTAAGTCAATTCAGTCTGGAGATTCAAATCTATGCATTTTGTAAATAACTCCCGGAATAGGCACAGGGCTAGCATAGTTACCTGCTCATCCTCATTCAAAAGGATTTTCTAGCTCCCATATGGAAAAATGATAATGTATGTCTGAAAGAATATGGCAGCTACATTTTTTTAAAATTAGTATTCTTAGTAACATTTATCATTGATTACATTATCTTAAGAGAAAAGTAAGACTGAAATAAAAAATAACAAACTTCTACCTAAAAGTAGTGCCAACAGTGTGTATTATTAGGGAACATTCTAACTTCCCCTCTTGCTGCAAGTTTCTCCACAAAATAAAACATTTTCTGTTTGATGTGAACCTGATGTAGCTGTTCTAGTCGGAAGGTCAAACAGACTGAATCTGCTGCCGGAGCCAAGTTTAGAGGAAATGTATGAAAAACACAGAAAGTAAAACCTTCCAGTGAGCTATAAATACTCTAAATTCACTAAAATTTATAGTTTATTATGCTCCTGCTTTGTGCTTTCAGCCAAAGTCAAAAAGCACACGTACCTTCATTTTAAAAGAAATCTACTGTACATTAGGAAGCAAGCCACACAGCAGTCCAAAACATCGCCAAGTCTCAGCAGGTCAAATAGATGCTGATGGCAGATTTGAAATCAGTTCATCCTACTCTGTTTTACATATGAACGTTGGGTTTGTGAATGTGGGGCAGGTGTGTGTGTGTGTGTGTGTGTGTGTGTGTGTGTGTGCACGCCCACGAGCTTTTAAATCACTTTCTAAAGACACTATGGCCAGAAGCTATTTCACCATTCAAATAAATGATGGAGAAATTAGCAGAATGTTTTTCCAGTTTTCTAATCTCATAAACTATGTAAATATATAGAGCATCTATGGCAATGATACTAAGCAAAGATAATTTATGCAGCTCAGGAATCATGAGGTAAAGTCTATTTTTAAATAGTTCTAACCTAAAACATTTTTACTTTCAGCATGCTGTTTTAAGATTACTCCAGATATAAACAATTTCTTTCAGTACAGAAATGTTTCATAAATTTATTTTTAATTCAATTCTGTTCAATGAATACATTCCCTATATAAAAATAGGCCCCTTATATGTTATTGAAAATGTTTTAATTGCATAGTGATTTTGAATAAATAGCATAAGCATATCATAAAGAACTTTGCTCAATATGTGGTCTGGTCTTACTTGCGTACTTGTTAAAAATGCAGACTTTCAGGCCCAATTCTAGAACTACTGAATCAGAATCCACATTTTAACATGGGTCCCCTGTGGTTCTCATACTAAAGTTTGAGACATATAGAAAACAGTACCTTGAGTAGCGAGGATACATAACACCGAATGTTTTCTCCGCAGAGTAGCAAACTGTGTTTAAAGTCCAGTTAATTACATTAGAGCATTTTAATTTCCGAACACAAAGGAATAAGATTATTGTTCTTTGGAAATATTTTACAAGACACTGAACAAAGTAGTTTCAAAATGCTACCCCACAGAATGTAATCCCCTCCCCCTCCTATATTCATATGTATCTTCAAATAAAGTGGGTTTGGTCCTATTTAAATTAAATTCAGACATAAATGATCAGGTCCTTGATTAGTGTGCCAACTAGAAAATTTGCAAATTTCCTCCCCAGGTCTATTTAATCTCACTAATTTATCTAACAGTTTTGTTTGGCTTTAATCTTGGTTCCTTTGTAAATGCAATATAGCAACATTAAAAAAGAAAAAAAATATTCTAAAATACAACCCTTTTCCTCATTTCCTAGAAGACTGTGGCACAGGGATATGAATGATTTATCTTTCTTCATCAGAAGTTGCCTCTCCAGGTCAGGTCAGAAATCCATTGCCATTGCAATGTGGAGGGCTGCTTAGGAGGCACCTGAGCGTCTACAGAGCCTTCTGCAACAAAGATCATTAATCTCCAAGACTCCCAATTCAGTTCTTCTGAAGAGCTATAAACATGCCTACATTATTAGCCTTTCCACAGATATTTTGAAAGAATATCTGTAGTGGTCTAGCTAGGTCAAAACAGAGTCAGATCTGAGCTGTCTCTGCCATCTAGAGTTTGGTTTCCTGCTGCTCATGAATAGCCCACTCAAAAGCTCCAAATTAGCCCTCAAAAATCCTAATTTTAAAAGCAAAGATTATCCATTTATGAGCATATCACACATTATATTTATATATCAAAACTATTTAATTTGTTTTTTGGGGGGGTTGGGGGGAAGGGGGTAGTTTATGGACCTTTCTGAAAATGTGTTAAGTCTGAAATTTTTTTCAGAAAAATGCTCATGTACATTTACCCTCAAAAGCCTGTATACAATTTCAGTGATGTCATTGGCCTCCAAATGCCTATGCCAAGGACTCCATTTGTAGAACCCTAGGGGCATGTGCTTAACGGAACTCTGTGCAAAGTCATCAAGCCCCAACAGGCACTGAAGTAGACAGTTAACTTGTAAAATAACTCTAGCAGGTAAACAAACCTTGTTTCTCCTTTGACAAATATGCTTATCTTCAAAATTGCTCCCTTTTTTCAGCAAATGAGAAGTCTTAATGTTAGAAATAGTTTAGGCTTAAAAATTAAACATTCTGGGAAGGATTATAGATTATTTCATTAAAACTCTCTTCTCAAATATTAATTAGAAACACAAGTTACTTTCCTTTGTTAGTCAAATTTCTGGATGATAATATTAGCTGCAGAAAATCTTGACATCTTTGCAGAAAGAGTAACTGAATAAAACAAGTCTAACAGCAGCATGGGAGGAAAACAAAACACACAAAACATAGGAATATAGTAGACTGTTAGTTCCTAGGAGGTGAAATAAAGTATTCTGTTCACGGTTAAATTGTTATCAAGGTGGTGGGGGAGTGTTAGTGGACTGGAATTATGGCAACCTCTCTCACAAGCACATGGATTCAAGCCTCATTTTCAAATTTAGTCCAACATTGACTTTATTTGCATTAGCACATGTCAGTATATTTGAAAATGTAGACATTCTGAGGATCTTGAAAACTGAGCCTATTACTTGAAACCCAGAAATCTTTGGTGGGTAAAATATATCAATTATAGCACAAACTCCAAACTGGCCTAATTTTCCATCACGTTTCCTCTGGCTGTACCTCAGCTTGAAATGAAGCATGAACAGAAGGCAATTTTACACCACTGAAGCTGTCAGATTCAGCAAGACAGAATGTCTGAAGGCCATTTCAAGAAAGGAGCTGCTGATGTGTTTTAACTAGTGGAAGAACAATGTGGTTTGGAGGGGGGAACTCTGAAAAGGATTTGTCATAAACATATATTTAAAAGAGCATCTGTGTATTCCATCGTTCCCAGAATCTTTGGGATTACGTTTTATTGAAGTCAACATGGCAATGAAGCTGGCAACTGAGCCCTTTCAAATTTTGGCTGCATTATGAGAAGCATAATAACCAGAAGTATGATGGAGATAACTCTGACCACCTCCTGGGTTCCAACTTATACAAACCGAAGTATTCTCCAGACGTTGTCTTTGGCAAACTAGAATGCAACTGTGTGACAGCCAGAATGGTGAAAGAACTTAAAACCTTGAGTTTGGAGAGGAATATAAAAGCCATCATCAAATATTTGAGGAACTACCTAGTGGAATGGAAATTAGATTCATTCTATGTGATTCTGGAGAGAAGAGCAAGAACCAATAGGTGGGAATTATAGCTATATAATAAAATGGGACTGGACTGATTTATAGAGATAAATTCCTCATCAGTGAAGTTATGCAAAACAAAGCTAGGACAGAGAAATTAATAAGAGGCTGTGAATCCCTACTATGTCAATTCATATTAGGTTTTTGTTTTCAAGGTACATAATTTTTCTGTTCACATATGTCAAGCAATACCTTACTATTTTCTCTCTAACAACTCTATTAGTTGGACAATGACATAGTGGTGGCTGTCTGCTGTAGGCAGGGGATGAGAGTAGAAGGTACCACAATGGAATGGGGTGCTGTGGTTTCTATGGAAATAATGGAGTCACTGATTGGAAAAGGCCAGATCATGTCTCTCAACCATGAGAGAAAAAGTATGTGCAATGACCAATGACATCATCCCAGTCCAACTTTTGTTTCTCTTATCTGGATTACTGCATAAACTTCCTAATTATCTCCCCATAACTAGTCTGTTCCTCTCCAAGCTGTCTCTATACAATGTCCTAGATTCTTTTTAAACTTGAAAATTGGACAATATTCTTCCTCTACCTAAGCTTTCCAATGGATTCCTATTACTCATATAATGCAAAACAAAATTGTGCACTCCTCTCAGGATAAAGAGCAGAATGTTTAGAATAGGCTACAAAATCATTTACAATCTGGTCCTTGCCTAAAACTGACTTAATTTTACACCATAGTATCTCCTTTGCATGACTCCAAAATAGGGAACCTTTGGGGCTTCATGCATGTTTTTCCCTTCGCCTTGAAGAATTTCTTCCCTCACCTGGGGATTCATCCACTCAACTGTTACTTTTTAGAACTCAACTTCAATAGTATAGTTTTCTCTTAATATGTCAGATTCCTTTGTTACAGACACTCAAAGCTCTCTGAAACCTTCTGTTACAGTACATCTATCAAAGTCTGTAATTATGAACTATTAGAGTAAATACTTATCTCACTATATCTATAAAAACATCTATCAGTTAGGAATTTTTATATTTCAAGTCAAAGAAAAGAAAACAGGGACAGGGGTGGAATATAGTAGTTGGTTGCTGGAATGACCAGGATTAGGACTGTAGCATTATTTGATCAAGGGCTCAAATTATGTGCCACTCCCTTCGTTCCAGTCTTCTCAGACAGCTTCCACCCTTTTAACAAGATGGCTTCCCAACAGCCCCCTGGTCTACTGCATCTTTTTCACATCCAGTAGAAAAGAGGGAGCCTATGCTTGGCCAGTAGGAAAGTAAAAGCTACAACAGGAAAAGTAATATACTTTCCTCTCCCAGAAGCCCCAGTCAAGGTCCTTTTCATGTCTCATTAACTCAGACTCAGGTACGTGTTATCACTTTCCTAGGGCTGCTGTAACAAAGTATTTCAAACTGGGTGGCTTAAAACAACAGCAACATATTCTCTGACAGTTCTGGAAGCTAGAAATCCGATATAAAGAAGTCATTTGAGACATGCTCTCTCTGAAGGCCCTAGAGGAGAACTTCCTCACCTCTTGTAGCTTCTGGTGGTTGCCTGCAGCCCTTTGTTGTTCTTTGGCTTGTAGCTGCGTCACTCCAGCCTCTGCTTCCATGGTCACATGGTGTGTGTGTGTGTGTGTGTGTGTGTCTCTATTTTATCTTCTTATAATGACACCAGTTATTGGATTGCAGGTCACTCTAATCCTGTATAATCTCATTTTAACTTAATTCATCACATTTACAAAGACTCCATTTCCAAATAAGGTCACATTCTGAGGTTCTGGATGGATATGAATTTTAGGGGTCACTATCTAACCCAGTATAATATCCATTCACAAACAAATCAGCTGTGAGATATGCTGATAAGATTACCATATTACTTTCCTTTGGCTACTGTAACAAATTACCACAAAATCGGTGGCTTAAAACAATACACATCTACTCTCTTACTGACCTGGAAGTCAGAAACCCACAGTTAGTTTCACTGGGATAAAATCAAGATGACAGGAGGGATGTGCTTGCTCTGGAGGCTCTGGGGAGAATCTGGTTCCTTTTAAGTTTTAGAATCTGCATTTCTTGGCATATGGCCCCTTCCTCCATATTCAAAGTCAGCAGTGTAGCATCTTCCTTCATAGCCTTATTCGTCTCTTCTGTGGTCAAATCTCTCTCTGCCACCCTCTTTTAAGGACATTTGTGATTACACTTAGGGTCCACTCAGATAATCTGGAATAATCTCCCCACTTTAAAATCCTAATTCAATCACATCTGCAAAATTTATGTTGCCATATAAGCTAATATTCACAGATTCCAGGGATTAGGATCTGGATATATTTGGGGGCCATTATTTAGCCTACCACACTATTAATTAAAATATGGGTACTGTGGACAGAAAATAAAAGGAGAAAGAAAATTAAGATGCATACAACCAGTATTCAGTAAAATTTAGTAACAATTTAAAAGAGTTATTTTGGCCAACAATCATTCATTTTAAAGTAAAGGGGTCTAAATCAATATTTGTGTAGCTTGTTTGTGGTATAGAGAACAACTGTAGCAGACATGTTATTGGAGACAAGCTGAAGGAAACACAATATCATATGGCCATAAAGATATGTGGTGAGTGTTGTCTTCATGTCTCCATAGCAGTAATAAGAACAAAGGAACATATTTTAACCATGAATACACACTTAATCATGCAAACCTTGTGGTTGTCCAATGTATTCTCATTTATTCAAATTCCAGAGTTTTTCTGTGGTGTCACTAAATATAAAATATTAGGGAATGGTTCTCTCCTGTTGGATGTCAAGAACACTACTAGAAACATATAATATTCCTTCAGGAAAAAGAATGAGAAATTCAGGCAACTGTATAGATTATCTAAGGAAAACAAATAACAACTAAAGTCTAAGTTGCTTAAACTTTTCAAGAAAATATATTTTGTCCCAAATTAAGTGGATAATTGACTTAATTCTCCACTTCATTTAACTAGTGAAGAACTGGCCTTAAACCAAGATGATTTCCAATTAAATGATCCAATTAATGGAAACCTGGAATTATAATGCTCAGAAGCTTAGAGTGCTCTTCTGTAGCAATCTGTTTAATTCTCCTTTAAAATTCTTGGCCTATTAAACATCCTTAATAATAATACAGAAATTATGCCCATGATTATGATCAGGAAACATTTTCCTTCTTTAAAATGCAGCAATATTGGGCATGACAAATATCAGCCAACACTTTTAACAACTTGTCATTTTTGTAATTGTCTAACCAATTGATTAAAACACAGCAATCATCTTTCAAAGACTTCAGGACAGTTAAATGTCTTGAGTTAGTCAGTTTGTACTTCAGCGTTGTGTCTTTTTTTCCTCTTATATTAACAGCCCAAATTTAATATACTGATTATTATGTTTTTCTGGTCCTGTAATAGTACTACGTAAATCTGTTTCAATATGACACCATCAGTTCTCTCCTTTGTTTTTCTTACCTGACAGAAGTTTAGAATCTGTGCTTCTCTCTGCCTTGTTGAGATACTAGACATGTCATGGGGTTAATTTTTCGTTTATTATTTGTTCTAATTTGCATTCAATTCTGGGCAATGTAGTTTGTCATGTTGTTGGTCAAATTTTAAAACTGATAACATCAAACTTTACTTCATCAACATTTCTTATGCAGTTACTACAGGAGAATTTGCAACCAATGTATTTTAATTTCACCAAGTTTTTCTATTAGTATTTACACATATAAAACAAATAAACAATGTTGCCTTGTTACCTATAAGGGAAGGGAGGAAACTGAGTAGAGATATGTTTACAGTCTAGCCTTCTTTAAATGTACCTTATTTTAAATTTGGTAATGTAAAACGTTTTATATCAGTTTAAAAAATCTAAAAAGAAAATAGAAAACCATCCCTAAAATTTGAAAATAAACTGATACAAGAATATCTATTACTCAACAGCAGTAATATATCCACAATAGCATCATCATATCCAACAGAATACATCCTTAAGTCATCAGGTTTATGGTCTCCAAATATTTTCTTCTATGAAGAAACAGGGCTGCATTATTATGACAGACAGTAAGGAAGATTACGCTGGTTCAAAGTAAACGGCAATTAAATCAAAGGAGTTTTCTCTGATTAAGATGGGAATTTGCCCATCACAAAGAATAATGGCTAGAATTGAATTATTACCTAAAGTACTTAAAAACAGAAAAAATCATAATGATATGAATTTGTATTTGTTGCACAGAAAGGTTGCCAAGGCATCAACTTGTTAATCAAAAAAATATTAAATAATGGGAAAGTATCAAGCATTTTTTCCTGCCTTTCCTGTATTACACTGTTTCAGGATAATCAAGTAGCTGTTGGGGTAAAGTACATTTTATTGATGAATTGCTGCTAATAACTGGAAACTGAATTATGGATTTAGAAAAATCATAATTTTTCTATCTAATAAAATAATGCTTCTTGTCAATGATCATCATGGATGCTGACATGTTAACATAATTGATGACGGGGAATGGTGTAATGGAGGGATGGTGGGTGTGGCAACCCATGGCCTGAGCAAAACAGGCTTGCAGATCTTTGGTGCACAGCAGTCTGTATGCCCTAGGCAGCTAAATGTTTAACCTATTGTCTTTCTAAGCCAGTAAAGGGAAAAAGGGTAAATTGACCTTAAAATGTAACTTTGTGCAAGCAGGCAGGAAGTGAGAGGTTCTTAGTCTTACAAAAAGAGCAAAATGTAATTGTTCAAGTGTTGTTCTAGTCCTTCCTGCACCACCCCCCAGGTCAAAGTAACCTGTTCCTGCATCTATGCTCCCCCCACCCAGGAGGGCCTTTGTCTTAAACCCTTATAAAAGGCTATCTGTCCTTTTTGCATTGCTCAGTCATCTTCCCTGCAAACTTGATGCCTGCCCGGCTTGAGAGAGCCGTCATGATCTCTCCACGACTTCTCACCCTGTAAGTAAGCCCTGAATAAAAGTTCATGCATCAGAAAATGCTCATTGTCTTCTTTGGCCTCTGGACTGGCATGGCCCTCTTGGGCTGCGACAGTGGGGTAATCAGGGACACACCTAGAAGCCATTCCCCAGCCTTTGTCTGCCCGCCTGCCGGTCCTCTCCTTTTCTATGTGTGTGGATGTTTCAAAAGTCTTCATTCCAAAGACGCTGTGGAGAAGCTAAGTCTAATGAAGAGGCCTGACAATACCTTAATCCGGAAAACCCAGAACAAGCAGTTCCAGCAGCTTATCAGGGTGGGAGCTCTCAGTGGCAGATCCTCTCCCCCTGGGCAACACAGATTGGCCTTTCCTCTCCTACACAAAGTGAGGTCTACTAGCTGCCATCCACTGACCCTGACTTGAGCAGTCATCCTCGCTGGGAGACCAACCATGGTGGGATCGCGTCCCCTGACATATTGGACCCTTTGTGCTGTGTAAATAATAAAGAGATCCTTTGCTGAAAGTTCCGATTGTGCCTGGGCCTGTGTTCCCATGAGATACCATGAGCAACTCACTCCACAGCTGACATCACCTGAAATCACAGAACAACTTTCTTTTTAATGCTTTAAGGAAATTTTCAAATACTTACAAAGATGATGAGCATTTATAACAAATCCAATGTACTCACTGCCCATTTTCAACAATTATCAATATACGGACAATCTCATTCCAACTACACACTGACCTGCATCCCTCCCCCACAACAGTTTCATTCGAAAGAAATCTCAGGCATGCTATTTTATTTGTAAATTTCCATTTTCTTCTCTAAATGTTACATGTTCTTTCTAATTAAACATATATTCAGTATGATAATCATATTGAAAATAATGCATCCTTAAGTCATCAAAATCAGGTCGGTGTTCACATTTCTCTATTGGTCTGGGAATACTTTCGAAAGAGTTTAAATTTAGATCCAGATAAGGCTCCTACAGTGCAATTTGTTGAAAATCTCTGAGATCGCTTTTCAATCTTTAGCTCCACCCTCTCTATCTCTCTTTCATTCTCTTTTTTCCCTTATTGTAGTTTTCCCCAGTCTTCAGACTTTTGTGGGCTGCATCCCCTTATGGTTTTAACATGTTCTTTCATTCTTGAATTGCTTGGAAATTTCTGGTCATATCTAGAGGCTTGGTCAGTTTTAGATTTGGAATTTGTTTTAAGACTACTTCCTAGATGTTGTTGTGTATAATCCCTGGGGAGTACATAATATCTGGTTGTCAATATTTTTTTTATGATGTGATCAGCCATTGATGTTCAGAACCTAGATCCATTAATTTCTAGGTTATAACCAAATACTAATATTTTACTTATATCCTCCCCTCATCATTGATTATCTGGAATGCTTCTATAACGACAAACATTCAGTTACAAACTATTTGATTATAATGAAATACAAATTATATAGGATTATAGGATAAATGCTTTCTTCATTTCATTTTTTTTATCAGTTTTGCCTAAATATTTGCCTAGCATTCTTCAAAGCTGTCCAAGTGCATTTAAAAATATAATTAGGAACTCATGCATTTAAAAATGTACATTTGATGTGTTGCAATCTATTGCAGTTAAATCATTACTAAGACTCAAATCATCTCATCTTTGGCCCATGGGAGCCTATTTGGGTTGACTCCTGAGTCCTATCAGTATGAGCCTTGGCTTCTTTAATAGATTTCTTGCTTTCTGATATAACCAGTTGTTCCAGGCCTATCTTGTACATTACCTGATATAGACCTAGAGTCATTGCTCTACAAGATCTATTCTCTTTGTAGTGTGGAGAAGATTTTAGAAACTGCAGTGTGAGTGCTGAAGATGTTCACTCATACTATGTTGCTTATTTGTCTATGTCTTTTTAGGGGAAAGACTTAGAAAATGTGGTGTGTGTCTGTATGTGTGTTTAAGACATAATACATGGCCTGTTTTTATTGAGGACATTCAATTCAAATTCAGGACTGAATGATTTTAACTTCTCTTTGATCTTTTATGTGTTTCTCCTTTAATCACATTGAAAATCCTGGTTCTCTATGATATAACAGAATAACTCATGAAATTTACCCCACAATATACACACAACCATCTTAGAATAATTTCAATACTACCACCAATACCAAGAAAAGCAGTTTAGGACTGTGCAGTCCTTTTTGCCCTTAGATATGTACCCTACTAAAGATATAAAGGAAAATCAGCTTTTTTATCTTGTTTCATAATTATGTAAAACATTTATATTGTTCCCAAGTCAAATCATAGCTTAGAGATCATATTCTGTTCCTTTATGCAGCTGCATAGTATTCCATTGGTTATTTGACCAATCCTCTATTGATGGACACAGGTGTTCTTTTCAATCTTTTCCTGTTAGTGTAATATATTGTCATATTTCTGTCAGTGTTTTTACTGATAAGTTTTAACATCACTAAAAGTGCAGCAACAAGACATATATACTTTCTGATGAGATAAAATACAGAGTACCAATTAAACCTGAATCTAATCAAACCTCTAAATCAAATTAGAGTCTTGCAGGAAATACAGGGGAGTCAACCCAATCCCAAATATGGGAAATTTGCAGAGTAAAGGCCGAGGATTTTAAACAAATAAGTGTCAAGAAAAAAAGATAAGTGACCCTATCTATTTTAAAGACTTGAGGCAAAATTAACCAAGTGCAATATATAAACTTTGCTTATATCTTTATTCAAAACCTATTTTAAAAAATAGAGCTCATCTGAAAAATAGAAATATTCAAACATAGAGTTGGTTATTAGATGATATTAAGGAATTCTATTATTATATTTTTGGTTAAATAAAATATAATTTTATAATGTTAGAGACACATACTAAAGTATTTATGGGTAAAAAGTTGTGTTTTTTTTAATTTACTTGAAAATACTCCAACAAAAAATGGGGTATTAAAAAAGCATTAATTGTATGTATATACTAGAGCATTTATTGGTGAGATGTTATATTGTTTTGGGTTTGCTTTAAAATATCCCCTCAAAAATAAATATCTGGGGACACGAAACAAGACCGGCAAAGTGTTTTTAGTGAGAGCTTTGATATGAGCACTCATTATCCTTGACTCTTCAGAAAAATTCTAAATATCATGGTTTGGGGCAATAGGAGATATACACAATCGGGTGGATCTCAACAGTCTTCAGTTGATTAAATAATTGGCATTGTATTTAATTTGTTTTAATTTAATTTTACTTTTAATTTTTTAAAAATTTCATTAGTAATGTTACCAAGGAAAGTCCTTAGAATTTTTTACTTCAGTTGACTCTTCTTTATTGGTCACAGTTTGATGTCTGATGGACATGCTCAATAAAAATGGAGTTGAATCTTTGATTATTTCATAATCCAGGCATTTATATGAAAAAAGTGTGATTCATTTGTCTATCACTCAAGTAGCACCAAACTACAAACATATTTTCAGGGAATGGAAGAGTGACCAGGTCTAGTTCAGAACATCAGTGACACTCGGCTTTATAACCTGAATACTAACAGTGCCATACTCACAAGTTAGACCCACCCCCCCAAGTCCTCACCAGTCACTACCCACGCACTTCTCTTTCTGGAACTCATGCTTCTCCTTTGTTATTGTTTTTGTTTACCCAGGTAATTCACAGCAATTAAAAATGCTTATAACAGTGCACTTTTTTTTTTACACAGCACTATTTTTTTAGATACTTATAAGGTCAAATGAATATACTTATTTCTTCTGTTAACTCTTGTAATGGGAGCTAGTTGACATTACCCTGACCCTTGTCACTCTGACCTCCAAAATGTAAATATTTTTTGTTTTTGTCTTAAAAAAACTTATGAGACCATAAGCTTTTGTTTTATTGCTTTCATCACAGAGAGATTTATTTATTATTCTCCATTACAGAATATGCAGATGGTGCCCAAGTCCATGTGGTATCAGTTCAACCCGAATACTCTTAAGTTAAGCAAACCTTTGAAAAACTGAGCCTGTTGCTTACACCAAATATGTCAATAAAGTGATATATCAATTTGAGCAGACGTGTTTTCTATTTCCACAAATAGTTGTGGGGAAGATCATAATTAACAGAGTACTCATTAAATATTAGCAGTTTATCATATACCCAATTGGGAAATGGGAAGAGATATTTTGAGCTATATCAAGATTACTGGCACTTTATTATTATCATTATATATTTCTAAAACTTGCGCACTCTCTAAAAATAATATACCTTTCCATTTCATCCCTTTGTTTTGAGAGTGAAATAGTAGTAATCTGTTGAACACTAAAGAAAAAAAAAAGTTAAGATCATAACATTTTTTGGTCTCAATATCTGGAGTTCAAACTGAACTCCAGTATAAAATATATACTCTAAACAAAGTTCCTAGAGAGTTAGATGTATGAATGCTACTCTTAATCACACTCTTCAACTCCTTGAAGCAGTGCTTATATGTAAGTAATCATAAATATATTTATTAATAACAATGGCCATTTTTTGAAATAAGATAATTGTATATTCTGAGCATGCTAGCACTTTAGGTTTTCTTTGTTTTTTTTTTCCCACCATTTTAAGATAAAACAAATGTTTGCACACCTATTTATAGGAAATTAACCACATTCAAAAGGGTAATTTAAGATAACCACTTTAGAATATAAGTGTTACGAAGACAATAAAGATTCAGATTGTTTTATAACTATGGACTTTGAGATATGTAATTGTTCTTACTTCACACTTTATTTGACATTGTAAACACCCTTCCTGTTATAAATTGGTGTCTCAGCTGCACGTTGCCTCTTGGAGGAGACCACTGAGCCGTCCTCTTAAATATTACGACATGGTGAAAATCGCATTGTGCTTTAACCTATCAACAAAGGAGCAAAGCAATTACAGAACCAAACAGAGTCCAGGAAGACCCAATAAAGAAAAATCCAAGAAAATTTGGTGAAAATTCTTAAGGGGCCTTCCAATGTTTAATTTAGGCCTGAGGCATGATTAATATTCTGATTCTAATTCAAAAGACTGAACCACAAAGGTACATCTTTTGGGTATTTTTAATAAGCATAGTACAACACTCTGTGAATTAACAGCTGGTCTGACTGGTATTTTACTTCTTCTTTGCTTACTCAAGTGAAGCAGTTATTATTAGTATAATCATCATACTAACACTAGTCCAGTGGAAGGACAGATTTTTTTTTTCCTAGTGTTGTGATGTAGAATACAAATTTTAAAATAGAAAAAAAAGCCTATGGCTGTATTAATATTAATCAAACCATTGGTTTAGATCCAGTACACAATGGAAGTGCTTTTTTTAAAAAATGAGAAATTTAAATCCTTTTCCATAAAAAAATACAAAATGACATATTTATGTATCTCACATTTTGAAAGGATATACAAAACATCAAATACTAAGAATAACTAAATGAAAATGAATAGATGTCTCTGAGAATTATTGAGAGGAATATAATAGTGAAAATGTCATAAACAGCATTTTTATCAATATTATTGCTGAAAGCATATAATAACATCACAATGGAAAATTCTTTATTCATAAAACTATATAAATAATTACAATGTCGTTTATATACACCTCAGATAAAGTTCACATTATCTTAATCATGAAAAATAATATTTAGAGCACGCAGGATTTATTTTCACAATTTTGATTGCTTACAAATAAGATTCTTATCCTTTTTATCATCTGATGTTTTGACATGCTCATTAAGATTCAGATTAATCATCAGTGTTAATATTTGTTGAAAGCAAAATTTTCATTTTTGATTTTAATTTTATTTAATTTTCAGAAGCATATTTCAAGAAGAAAAGTTGCAACACAGTACTCCTTATGATTTTTTTTGTGCAAGCTATATTCAATTTACTTGACAAATTTGTCACAGAAAAACTCATTTTAAGCATCATTTTTGAGCTTAGGTTTTTAACCATTATCATAAAAATGATCATCCCCCAATTTACTAAATGAAAAATACAATTTATGCATACTTAAACTCTCTCATTAGTAGCATTTATTCAGCTTGTAAAATCTTTAGCATTTGCTATTTTCCATTGTAATTGTGTAAATAACAATGTAATTTTTATAGAACATTACTAAATATTAACTATTTGTCATTATTTTGGAAATTCTAAAACCATTTCAAGATGAAACTTTAAACATTAACTAATTGTTATTATTTTGGAAATTCTAAAACTATTTCAAAATGAAATTTAAATGATAGCAGCTTTATGTAAGACTACATTAAAAAGCAATCCATGTAATCACAATTCTAGACTGTGCAACTTTCTATTTAGTGAATTAGAGCTATGAAATGTGTCAGAATATTATACGTAGTAAGAAATATTTGTAACACTTTTAAGATTTCTCCACTAGGTGGAAAGGCTTTGCCTATGATGCGCCAGGGCCTCAGAGTCTGACAATTGGCCTCCATCCACTGCAGAAGTTATCTCCATGGGAAAAAAAATACACCCTCCCCTCCATAAACAAAAATAAAACTACACAATGCATTATTCATGTTGGTTTTAGTTCTATGGTCTAATGAAAACTGAAAAATAAGGGTCATACAAATAATAGGCCATGTAGGAACTGTGACATACTGGTGATTACATGCTTGATAAGGACATTCAAATTCAATTTTTAAATCTGTGCTACCAAAGGAAAGTGCACCTGTAGAAGGATTCCATACCACAATCATTGATTTGCAATTCTGGCTGACAAATGGTCTAAGTCAAATGCTATCCAGATTTATCACTCTGCTTGTCAAATATTAGTTGCTGGTCTTGACTTGACAAAGGAGTGAGTTAAAGTACCAACTACCATAAAGGACATTTGTGACTTGCTGGTGAGGAAGTTCTGAAATCAAATAGGGCTTTACTGAAGAAGAGTCACTATGGACATTTAGAAAAAGAGGCCAGAGAAGAAAGAATAATAAAGCTGAATCAAATTCCATTTTCCCTCAAAAAACTCCAACCAGAACTATAATATAAGCAGTTAAACTTCTTGTAAACATGAGAAGACTCCAGTACACTAAGTAAGAAAAGTCATATTCTAGTATTGCTTTACTGAGTGGCCTTAGTAAGTTCCTCATAAAACACCATGGTTGTATTAGAATCATTTAATTTCTACTATTCTTCCAGCTCTAAATCCGATAAATGATATTTTCCTGGCAAAATAATAGCTGACCAAATGAAAGCTGAATTCCCCTTGCTACAAAAATATGTAAGAAAACTTTCCAGTATTGAAAGCAAAAGAAAGGGGGAGTGGATTCAAGAGACCAAAGGACAGAGCTCCTGATATGATTCTGGCCTCTAAAGACAAAGTTTCTGGAAAAGATTTTCAGACTTGGAAGGGTATTTATATTTCATTACTTCTTAAGAGCATTTATATTTTATAAGTTATTTTAATATTAAGTATTCAGAGTAGTTTATTGCACACTTAAATACAAATTTTATTTAATCTTCAGTGTGAATTTTTATTCCAAAAGAATGATCTCTTATTTTACTAACAAGAATGTAGAATTCTGTTAGAAGATATTTATAGGAAAGGTCACAAGGACACATCCCTTCTGTACCATCGATCATATTTCTATTGGTAGAAACACAGCTAGGAGAGGCTCATAGAATTTTAGATATGGAAGGATTTTTAAAGACTGTATTTGGGAATTAGTGTGCAGCTCTTTTAAAGTTGCCTTCTTATTTTAATGCAGGATTATCTACAATCCACAGCTATCTGTACTTACTTTGACCAAATCATTAATATATTTGGAATATATTAATGTGATCATAAACAAATAAGAATTAACCATCAGTTTATTTATAACTTTGGCTCCCTTCAACATATAGTATCATACTCACTTTGCTTCTATTCTGACTGGGTATTTTAGCTTCTGTTTGCATTTTGTAAGCACATTTATTTATTAAATAGTTTATTGTATTTGGTAAACTTTTTGTACCAGAATGATTATAAACTCTAAGGTAATATCTTTAAAAAGATAGATACTAAACTAAAACATTTGTTTCCATAATTTTATTTGTTAATGATAAATTCCACTTCATTTACTGTTATTAATTAGAGAGCATGGCTTTACATAAATGAGAGGTTTCTTATCTAAAGTCCAAATATAAAGTGATTTGTCAACTGTGGGTAGTATGGAAAGATGTGGCCCAGAAGCTGACTTAGAGAGCACCTAGTTGGGCATTAAAAACACTAGGGTGAGGGGATGGTAATTCCAATCACGGGAGTCAAAATCATTGGAGAATGCAGGTTGAAGAAGGGGCAGAGTTTTTCTTAATAATTTGACTGTTTCTTAATTCTGTTTCAGGATGTAAAGAGGAAGAAGTCATGAGGAATCTGCATAACTTTGGGGCAAAGATTGAACCACAATAGAATGTGTGCATAAGGAGCCGGAGGAGGGGAGAAGACAAGGGAAAGGTTGGGATAGGGTCACTTTGGGAACAAGTAGACTTTAGAATGATGGGTACAGAGACTATTAATCCTGGAAAAAAGATTTTGAAATGAAAAAAAATCCAAACACATTTCATGCATTTATGTGTTTCTAATTGTTCTTTACTTCAGTGAGAAATCAAGTTTTATTGAATAAATGAATGATCAATCACCATTCATTTAGGCAACCAAGTTAGGCGCCATGGATAAAGAAAGAAATGAATAAAACACAATCCCTGCCCTCCAAGAATGAAAAAAAAAAAAAAAAATCATCATCACTGCCCTTTAAGAAGCTCACGGCTTAATTGGGAAGATAGAAAAAGGAGTGTTATGTTGGAGATAAGGGCAAAATGCTCTGGTAGCCAAGGAAAGAGAGTAATAAACTCTGTCTAAGGGTGTTGCCATTTAAGCAGAGGTTTTAAAAAAGAATATGAATTTTACAGGCAAAGGAGACAGAGGACCAGGCACAAAGATAGGCATGACAGCGCATGGCATATTTGGAAAAGATGATCAGCCAGTGTGGCATGTTGAAAGCAGAAAATGCAGAGTGGAGCAGTTGCAAAGGTTGACGTTGGAATAGCTCACTGATGGCAGATGCTGGAGCCCTCAAATTACGTGATTCTTATCCCAAAGGGCAGTGATCTCATTCCTGTCTGATCCAAAAAAAAAAAAACATTTTTATAACAAATATGTTATAATCTTCACTGCTATATAGAAAGAAAACCCTCAGGTAACAACTTATCCATACCCTTAACTATAAAAAAATAGAATGCCCTAACTTTAATATAAAGAAGAAATAAAAGTACTTCTAACAAATTAATATGAATTTCAAGACATAAGTGCCAGACACAACTGCCATAGAAAGCAGAATAAAGAATTCAGATGTTTGCACCTTTATGTAGAAACATTGTGACTTGTAATGCCTATAAATACAGACTGATACAAGTATGCCATAGACACAACTCAAATACCCACAAGTAATTTTCCAAAATTACATGGTTGCTACAGGTGATTTAATTCTCCAAAACAGTGGAAAATTTTAATAAAATATTCAATAAAATATTTCCCTCAATTTGCATAGTGATTGCACTTCTGGAAAACTCAATGTACAATAAAACTGTAAAAAAGACTTTCTTTTTATTTGTAATATGAAACTCAGATATTTATGAAGAGTTTTTTTTCACCCAGTTGCAAATCTAGTGATTCTTTTGTAAATGGTACAGGACTCATGAAAATTCCTCATTGTTGGGATGTGTTCCATGGAGGATGTCTGATGTCCCTCCCTGCTCCCCTCATCCACCTACTAAATCCTAGTGTCCCCCAATCATTGTGAAAAATGCCCCCACAAATATCAAACCTCCACCTCCAGCTATGGATGATTTCTAGAGGGCATGGATCTCCAAAATTTTGGTCAAATTTACCACTAGTAAAAGAAAACTTTTGAATATACATCTCCATTATGTATAAGTATTTATCAAGTCTATACATGTACTATGGTACTAATAGTAAAATGGGTACATTATAAGACATACCCATATTTAACAATATTGAGTCTTCTGGTCAGGGACCATGGGATGTCTTTCTATTTATTTAAGTCTTCTTTGATTGCCTGTAACTATGTTTTGTCATTTACAGAGTACAAGTTTTATACTTATTAAATTTATTCTTTAGCATTTAACAATTTTTGTTGATATTATAAATAAAATTGTCTTCTTAATTTCATTTTTAGACTGTTCATAGCAAGTTTATGGAAAAAAATTGATTGTATATATGAATTTTGTTATCCTACAACCTTGCTGTACATGTTTGCTATTCTAGTAGTTCTAATAGTATTTTAAAGGATTCCTTAGATTTTTCTATTTACAAGGTCATATCATCTATGCAAAGAGATCAATTTTACCTTTTTCTTTCCAATCTGAATAACTTTTTTTCCTTCTTATCTAATTGCCCTGGCTAGAATCCCCAGTGCAATGTTAAATAGAGATGGTGAGAGTGGGCATCCTTGTTTGCTTTTTGATCTTGGGGGAAAGCTGCCAGTCTTTGACCATTAGTATGATTCCAAGTGTGGATTTTTTTATAGATTCCGTTTGTCATGTTGAAAAGTTCACTTCTATGCATAGCTTGTTCAGTTTTCTTACAATGAAAAATGTTGGGTTTTGTCAAATATTTTTGACGTGTCTATTGAGATGACGTGTTTTTGTTCTTTAGTCTGTTAATACGTTGTGTTAAAAGATTGCTTTTCCTTTGTTGAAACAACATTGCATTCCTGGAATAAATACCACCTGGTCATAGTGTATAATCATTTTTATGTTGCTGGATTCATTTTTAAAATTGTTAATTATTTTGTCACAGATTTTGTGTATATATTCCTTAGTGATATTGGTCTGTAGATGTTTTTTCTACAGGAGGTATTTGTTTGCTTTGAGTATCAGGATAATATTGGCTTCATAATATGAATTGGGAAGTGTTCTCTCCTCTTCAATTTTTTAGAAGAATTTGTGAAGGATTGGTGTTGACTTTTCTTTATACGTATGGAAAAATTATGCAGTGAACCCATTTGATTCTGGACTTCTCTTTGTTGTTAGTTTTAAATAACTTTACTTGCATAAGTCTATTCAGATTTCCTGTTTTTTCTTGAGTGAGTTTCAGTAGTTTGTATCCTTCTTGGAATTTGTCCAATTCATTTATCTAATTGGTTGGCATATGTTTGTTTATGGTATTACCTCTTAATCCTTTTTATTTCTGTAAGGTCAGTAGTCATGTGCCATCTTTAATTTATGATTTTAGAAATTTGTGTCTATTCTTTTCTCTTGGTCAGTATAGCTAAAATTTTGTCAATTATATTGCTCTTCAAAGAACCAACTTTTGTTTTTGTTGATTTTATCTATTGTATTTCTGTACTCTCCTTTTTTAATTTCCACCCAGATGTTTAGTACTTCCTTCTATTTGCTTTGGGTTTAGTTTCCTCTTCTTTTACCAGGGCCTTAGTGTGGTATACTAGGTTATTGAATTTAAATCTTTATTCCTTTTTAATACATACAGTTACAGCTGTAAACGTCTCTCTTATCACTACATTTGATGCATTCCATAACTTTTCGTATGTTGTGTTTTCATTTCCATCAACCTCAAATTATTTTGTAATTTCCTTTGTGATTTCTTCTTTCATCCATAGTTAGTTAGGTGTGTGTTGTTTAAAGTCCACTTATTTTGAATTTCCCAACTTTCTTTCTATTAATATCTCTAATTTCATTCCATTGTGTTCAGAAAACACACTTTATATGATTCCACTCCATTTAATTTTATTGAGGCTTGTTTTAAAATCTAGCATATGGTCTCTTCCAGACAGTGTTCCATCTGTGCTTGAGAGGAATGGGTATTCTACTACTGGTCAGAAAAGTGTTCTATAGATGTCTGTTAACATTAATTAGTTTATAGTGTGTTTAAGTCTTATATACTTATTGATCATCTATGCACTTGTTCTAGCCATTATTGAAAGTTATTTATTAAAGTCTCCAACTATGATTACTGAATTTTCTATATATTTTTCCTTTTACTTCTGTCAGTTAAAGCCTCATATATTTTGGGTTCTGTTTCTAGGTGCGTAAGTTTTATAATCGTTGTATCTTCCTAATTGGTTGAACCTTTTACATGATAAAATTTTTATCTTTATTTCTGGTAACATTTTAAAAAATCTATTTTGTCTGATATTAGGATAGCCAACCCATCTTTCTTAGAATTGCTGTTAAAATGATATATCTTTTTCTTTCCATTTAGCTGCAAACTGTTTGTATCTCTGAATTTAAAGCATGACTCTTGTAAACAACATGTAGTTGGATTGGGCATTTTTATCATGTCTGAAAATCTCTGCCTTTTAATCAGATTGTTTAACCCATTTATATTTATGTTATTACTGGTAAGATTGGCTTTACATATGCTATTTTATATTGTTTTCTATATGTCTCATATCTTTCTTGTTCATCTATTTCTCCTTTACAACTTTTGTTTGCACAAAGTGAATATTTTCTTTTGTAATATTTTAATTCCTTTAATGATATTTTCACAACATTTTGAACCATTTTCTTAGTGGTTGCTTTAAGATTTATATAGTTTCTTAGTGGTTGTTCTAGGGTTTCATTTTTTGAAATATTAACTTTTCAAAATCTACTCCAGATTTATGTTAACTAAATTCAAGTGAGATATAGTAGTGTTACTATTGTTTAATACCCTCTAACTCTTTTTTCTGTTTTATTATTATTATAACAGTGTGTCTATATATGTTAGAAACCCAAAAATACAGTTACATTTATTATTTTATAAAATATTATGTCCTTCAATGAAGCTGAGAGAAGAAAGGAGAATAAATATATGTTTATACAGTTTGTCATTTTCACCTTCTAATTTACCTTCATGGTCCTCTTTATTTCTTCCTGTGGATAGAAGATATCATCTGGTATAATTTTCCTTCTCCAATGCACTTATGTCCTACATGTTTCATCTGTGATGCTATTTTGAAATATAGTACAGACATACCTTGTTTTATTGTGCTTATGCTTTGCTTTATTGCACTTTGCAGATATGTTTTTTACAGAATGATGATTTGTGGCAACCCTGCATTGAGGAAGTCTATTGGCACCATTTTTCCAACTGTACATGCTCACTTCATGCCCCTGTATCACATTTTGGCAATTCTCACAATATTTCAAACTTTTTCTTTATTATATCTGTTATGTAATCTGTGATCAGTGATCTTGGATATGATAATTGTAATTGTTTCGAACCACACTCATTTAAGATGCAAAGTTAATCAATAAATGCGGTGTGTGTTCTGACTTTTCCACCAAATGGTCATTCCCCCATCTCTCTCTACTCTAGCCTCCCTATTCCTTGAGACAAAATAATATTGACATTAGGTCAATTAAGGATCCTACAATGGACTTTAAGTGTCCAAATCAAAGGGAGAGTCACACATCTCTCACTTTAAAGCAAAAGCTAGAAATGATTAAGCTTACTGAGGAAGTCATTTCGAGATAGGCTGAAAACTAGGCTTCTTGCACCAAACCACCAACTTGTGAATGTAGAGGAAAAGTTCTGGAAGGAAATTAAAAGTGCTACCCCATGAACACGTGAACAGTAAGGAAGCAAAACAGCCCTATTGCTGATATGGAGAAAGCATTAGTGGTCTGAGAGATCAAACCAGCCACGACATTCCCTTAAACCAAACTAATCCAGAGCAAGGACCTAACTCTCTTCAACTCTGTGAAGGCTTAGAGAGGTGAAGAAACTGTAGAAGAAAAGTTTGAAGCTAGCAGAGGTGATTCTTGGGATTTAAGGAAAGAAACCATCTCCAAAACAGGAAAGTGCAAGGTAAAGCAGCAAGTGCTGATGTAGAAGCTACAGCAAGTCATCTAGAAGATCTAAATGAGATAATTGATGAAGGTGACAACACTGAACAACAGATTTTCAATGTAGACTAAACAGCCTTCTTTTGTAAGAAGATTCCAGCTAGGACTTTCATGGCTAGAGAGGAGAAGTCAACATCTGGCTTCAAACCTTCAAAGGACAAGCTGACTCTCTTGTTAGGAGCTAATGCAGCTGGTGACTTTAAGTTGAAGCCAGTGCTCATTTACCATTCTGAAAATCCTAGAGCCCATATGAATTATGCTCAGTCTACTCTGCCTGTGTTGTTTCAATGGAACAATAAAGCCTAGATGACAGCATATCTTTTAACAACATGGTTTACTGAATATTTTAAGCCCAATGTTGCCATTTACTGCTCAGAAAAAAAGATTCCTTTCCAAATATTGTCACTCATTGACAATGCACCTGGTCACACATGAGCTCTGATGGAGATATACAATGAGATGAATGTTGTTTTCATGCTTGCTAGCACAGTATCCATTCTGCAGCCCATGGATAAAGGAGTCATTTTGACTTTCAATTCTTATTATATAATAAATACATTTTGTAAGGCTATCACTGCTTTAGATAGTAATTCCTCTGATGGGTTTGAGCAAAGTCAACTGAAAATCTTCTGGAAAGGATTCACCACTCTAGATGGTGATTTGTGATTTAAGAACATTTATGATTCATGGGAGGAGTTCAAAATATCAATGTGAACATGAATTTGGAAGAAGTTGATCCCCACCTTCAGGGATGACTTCGAAAGTTTCAACACTTCACTGGAGGAAGTCATGACAGATATGGTGGAAATAGCAAGTGAACCCAAATTAGAAGTGCAGCCTGAAGATGTCTGAATTGCTGCAATATCATGAGAAAACTTTTATGGATGAGGAGTTGCTTCTTATGGATGGACAAAGAAAAGTGGTTTCTTGAGATGGAATCTAGTCCTGGTGAAAATACTGTGAACGTTGCTGAAATGACAACAAAGGATTTAGAATATTACATAAACTTAGGTGATAAAGCAGTGGCAGGGTTTGACTCCAGTTTTGAAAGAAGTTCTGCTGTGGTAAAATGCTATGAATCAGCATTGCATGCTAATGAGAAATCTTTTGTGAAAGAAAGAGCCAATTGATGCAGCAAACTTCACTGTTGCCTTATTTTGAGAGATTGCCACAGCCCCCACTTTCAACAACCACCACCTAGATCAGTCAGCAGCTATCAAAATTGAGGCAAGGCACCAACCAACAAAAAGGTTACAACTCACTGAAGGCTAAGCTGATGGTTAGCATTTTTTAACAATAAAGTGTTTTTAAATTAAGTTATGTACATTTTTTAGACATAATGCTGTTGCATACTTAATAGGCTACTGTATAGTGCATAAATAACTTTTATTTGCACTGAGAAGTCAAAAGTTCTTGTGATTTGCTTTATTGCAAGGTTTGCTTTATTGCAGTGGTCTGGAACTGTACACAAAATATCCATGAAGTATTCATGTACATATCTATAGATAGAGAGAGACCCTCAAATACAATATATACACATTGTTTTAAACAATTGCTTTTAATGTAAGTTAAGAAAAGAAATAAGAATAAATATACAATTATTCTGTACTTAATATTACCCACAAAGTTAACATTAACAGCGTTCTCTACTTTTCAATGTAGATTTAAATTATCTTCTAGTATCACTTGACTTCAGCCTAAGGACTTCATTTATTATTTCTTATAAGGAGGGGAAGTCTGCTGGGAACAAATTTTGTTTATCTGGGAGTTTTATATTGTCTTCATTTTTGAAAGATATCGCTAATGAATATAGGATTCTTGATTAACAATTTTTTTTTTTTTTTTAATTTTCAGTCCTTTCGATATGTCCCTCCACTGCTTTCTAGCTTCCATTGTTTCTGATCAGAAGTTAGTGCTCAATCATACTGGTGTTTCCCTGTACATGGAAAATCTTTTTATTTATTTATTTTTTTTTTCTCTCTTAATGTTTTCAAGATTTACTCTTTGTACTGGGGTTTCAACCTTAACAATGATGTATTTTGGTGAAGATCTGTTGAGATTCTTCCTACTTGGAGTTTGCTAAACTTCTGGATTGTAGAATGTTTCTCATCAAATTTGGGAAGTTTCCAGCTATGATTTATTTGAATATTTCTTTTGACTATGTCTCAGTCTCCTCACCTTCCAGTACTCCCAGTATGTGTATGTTAGTATGCTTGATGGTGTCCCACAGGTTTCTAAGGCTGTGTTTTGAAGCCTCAGGAATTTTTCTTCATTCCTTTTTCTCTCTTTTTCAGATGACATGAAATCTGTGAATCTACATACAAGTTTGCTGATTTTTTTCTTCTGCCCCTTCAAATGCACTCCCACGCCCCTCTAGAGAATTTTTCATTTCTATTATGGTATTTCAGCTACTGTACACTTTGGTGCTTTCATTTGGTCTTTTTAAATAGAATTTCTATCTTTGTATCAATATTCTCTATTTGATAAGACTGCTATCATATCTTCTTTTACTTCTTTATGCATGGTTTTCTTTACTTTTTTGAACATATTTATCATAGCTGCTTTGAAATCTTTGCCTTCTAAGTCCAACATTTAGATCTATTCAAAGACATTTTCTGCTGCCTGTTTTTGTTTTCCTTGTGTATTATTTGCACTTTCCTGTCTCTTTGCGTATTTGACTCATATACAGTTTTAAATTCTGAAGAAGCAACACACTAGCTTTCCAGGGAAATATAACAAGTAGCAGGTACACAAAGTTTAAGATACTATTTTAGAGAGTCTTTGGTCACCTTGTGCACATTTGTGTATCTCTTAGGGATCCATGGATCTGAAGATAATAATCCAAGATTCAAATACAATTTAGAAATGTTGAAAACATGAGAGACAGACACAGTGTTAAAATTTCCTTCAGCACATAACTCACCTGTCAATGTAATAGCAAATAAAACCTTATATCACATAACTTAAAGCATTTCTGAGGAACCACAATTTTTTATCATTCTAAGAAGGAAATCTTGGATAGTGGCTCAAGGTACTGCATCTAAAATCAAGTGATGTGAGTTGAAATTCTGAATCAAGAAGCATGACTTTGGGTAAAAGTTTTACTATATCTAAGCCTCAGTTCCCTCATATGGGAAATGTAATAATTATACCAATCTTTTCAGTAGATGTAGGGAGTAGGTGACATAATCCATAAAAATCATTTACACAATGCTTGGCACATGTACAGCACTTAATACACATTAACAATTACTAACATCTCATTGGTGATGTGAACATATGATTTGAAGAATCAAATTCTTGTTTAAATCCTAAGGATAATCTTCCAAATATGCTGAGGTCCCATAATTTTAATGTTCTTTCTAAGATGTTGCGTTCCATGAGTATTTTTACATTTATGTAGCAATGCAATACTATTTTTACTCTGGACTCTAGTGTTTGATACTACACACATTCTTTTCCTTACATTATTATAGAACAAAAAAACTCTGATGATGTACTACTCATACAAAGCTTCCTTGTGTACTGTTAAGACAGATCATTTGCCAAAAGAATAACCTCACTAAAAGGCCAAAAGCATGGAGCAACAAAAAGTCTTTGTGTATGATTGGTTCACAGGCATCTTGTGCCTTGAGGCATGATTCAAATTTCCTCATTGGATTAATTCTGTACATCTCTCATGCATATCTGCATCCCTCACTAATCAAGTTCCCTAGTTTCTAGAATTCATTAGGTGTCTCATCTTCTCTTTAAATGACTATAACTCTAACTTGTCCCCAGTTTGTTTTCAACACTAGAGAAAAGAGGAGCTGAATGGTTAAGCTCCTAGTTAACATCATTAAGGTTGGAAAAAAAAGATAAAAGATAAATGGAACAGGAAATTTGGAATGTCAGTATATCTTGTTCTTTGCACTAAAGTTGCTCAAGTTGTGAATTTAAGTGATTGAAATTCTAAGTAGAAAAATTATTAAGGTAAAAAAATTTAGAACTAGAAAAGGGAAAACTGGAAATTATTTCATCAGAGCTTAACTTATAAAGCTTTAATTATGTTCAATAGTTGAGCTTGTAATGAAGAATGCCTTCTTTTAAAACTGAAGTTTTAAATCAAGCTCAACCATTTTAGCTGTGCCCCAGTAGCTCTTGATGTCACTTTCTCTCTTCATGTTCTTTCTTTCTCCCCACCCCCTGTCTCTCTTTCTCTCCTTACCATTGCTTTGCCTTCATTACTTCCCCTCTGTCCATAGATAACAGACAGGGAATAGAGTGATGGTTATTAGGGTTCACATAGAAGGTATAACAGATGAGGTTAATTATCGAAGACATAGGAATATTCAGAACCAATACTCAGTATACAGCGCTTTCACTTCAATGCAATATCATACTCACATACAGGGACATAAAACACACACAAACACACACACACACACACACACACACACACATTATAATTCCATGTGCCTCAACTCAGAAAAAGTGTAGTTTACAGTGAAATTCCTAAAAGCTGAGTGATTTATCTCCATTTAGATTTGTTGTTGATGTTTATAAGCCACTTACTGTCACAATTACTTTATTATAGACTAGCCACTTTAAAGGCATCTGGTCCACCTAAGTAAACATTTACTAACAGTGTATAAATGTAGAGTCATTGGTGTTGGCCCTTTATTTCAGGAATTTACCTAGAATACTTCTGTTTTGCAACATTCCAAAGATCTCATCTTATTTTTATTTTCTCAAGTTCTGCTATTCCTGTCTGTATTTTCCCACTTCCTTGTTCAGACACTCACCAAATATTATCAATTCTATCCTTCAGATATCTCTAAATACATGCACTTTTTTTTCTTTCCTTTGGGCTTGGGGAATAGTTTTTATTCTAGCAACATGACTTCCAAATCAGTGTCCATTCTGCATAATTTGGTTCTCCTCTATTCATTCCCTAGATCGAAGGGATGTTTCTAAATGCAGAGCTGATCAAGCCACCCCTGCTTACTATCACCTTTAAAAGCAGTATGAATATAGTTTTATTAATTTCTACTTTATATTTTTTGTCTATGCATTTCACTCTCTTTCTCTCTCCATATATATATATCAAAAGCTTTCCACTGCTGAATGAAAAGAAGGTTCAAGCTATTCACAATGACAGTCGAGGACCTTTATAATTCAGCCTCTGCTTTCCTTGTCAGTATTGACTAATGCCACTTCTGACTATCTATCCTAAATTTCTTGTAGCTCTCAGATTTTATTATGATCTTGTTAGTCTCTGTACCTTTGGCACACTGCTTGATGTGACTGAAAACTTTTCTTCCTTGCTTTATCTGAATAATACTTAATTGTCTTTCAAGATAGTGCTCCTGCTGTAATCAAAAACATACGTGCAACTTCCAACAGTGGTTTAAACATCTCTCATAGGAGACTGAAAACAACTGGAGGGCAAAGACTATGCCTTAAGAATGTATGCATGCACTGAACCTAGTGCCTACTATGTCCCTATTAAATATGTGCTAATGAATGAAACAATGAACATTTTCTTGGCTCTTTTTTCTAAGTTTTCACTTCTCTTCTTAGACCCCCCCACAACCCTACCTAATTTTGGATAGCCCTACCTGGCTCTATCTTGACATTCTCAATCAGACACATTTCTGATAGTTTATTAAAGCTGGGGGATTAATTTTGCATAGTAGAATAGCAAAAGATGAGTGTAGATTTCATAATTTAGGTAGCAGGAAACAAAGAAAATTTTTAAGTGGTGTAAGTCATATTTGCATATCAGAATCATCACCCTGAAAACAGTGTGGGGAACAAATCAGGTAAGAAAGACAATGGTGTCAGGGTGATCAATTCAAAGGCTATTTTAATAGCTAGGAGAGAGATGATGAACACATAGATGACAGTGGGGCATGAAGGAGAGAAGCATATTGGAGACACTGAGGAGGTAGAATCAACATACTTTTCGTTAGAGATGTCGGGGAGAGTTAGAATCAAATAAAATTCCTGGGTTTCAGACATTTCCAAAGAAGAAAAAGAGGAAGAGATTTTGGTGTCATTATTTGTGGCAGCAGGGGTGGTGGGGTGGTAGAGGAGTTAATCTGTTCAGTTCTGAACATACTGAGATTTTATATATATATATATATGTGTGTGTATATATATATATCTCATATATATATATATATATATACACACACACACATATATATACGTGTGTGTGTGTATGTATATGTGTGTGTATATATATGTATCTGGTACATCCAGTAGTAAGATTAGAGTATTTAAATGCATCATTCTATAATTCTGGGAATGACCAGACCTAAAGAAAAATAATTCATAATATGTAGTCTACAAATGTTACCTGAAATCATGAGAGTAGATAAAATTTTCAAATGAGAATATAGATTTTTCTCTAAGAAGCCCAGACTACATTTTTTCTTGGCCGTGTAACTTAAGCAAGAACTCAAATAAAAGTTAGCATAATTACTATTAAAAAATAATGATGTTAAGCAGATTCATTGCATCATTTTACTGGATCCATAGAGTTTCATTTTCTGACTTAACAGTATCACTTCTGTCCAGTGTGCCCTAATAAGTTGCATTATTTTGCATCACATGTTACAAAACGTATTTATATAACAATCTAAATAATTCCTTCATCTTTGTCTTTAATCCAGAATAATTTCTCATGGTTGGCACTTCTTTATTTTATCCAAATTCCCTCCATTGGGATTAGTGTGTAAAAGTTGATAAGGGTCAAATGATGTGTGGGTTGAAAGTGGTTTCATGATTCATGAGAGCTATTAAACTATGCAAAATTATCACTCTTGCACAATGAGTTTCTTATGAAAGCCTTTTTAATGCAAAAAGGAAAACAGAGCATTCCATGGATTTTCCATCTCAAAAAATGCTAAGAAGTACATGGAAAATAGTCACATTACAGTTTCCAAATAATGGCCACATAGCTCTGTTAACATGCAAACATTTTTGCCCTGTTGCTTAGATGCAAGTGCTATATGTTAACTGGTTCTCTTGTAATTCTGGTAATCTACTGTCTGACTCCAGTTTATTAAGATATGATTTGTTTTTTAAAGTTATTTGTCAATTTTGAGCAATTGGAATAATATCTTGTGTACATCCGCAGGTCTTTACTATTTATAAAGTTTTTTCATATAGGTTATCTCATTAAGCATACATTCTATAGGACATCCAGTGGCAAAACTATTTGAAACTATATTTTCACTAGACTTTCATTATTAACTCTTTTGACCACACAAACATGCATTCATTTTTAAATTATCATTTTACATAAACTGATTGAATTAATATTTCTAAAGTGCTTAAAATAGTATCTAGCAGACAATAAGCATTTATTGAATCAGTTAAATGAATAAAAATAAAATAAATAACTTAAATATCTTCAGCAATATTTTATTAATTTTTTCATTTCTCTTGATCCTCAATTTGAATGCTACATCAAAGGGTCTCAACTTATCTACCAGCCTTATTTTAACCTCTCCTTCATATTCCCCTCTTTATAATCTACCTAAAACATTGGCCTAAATTTAGTATTATAACTTCCCAATCATGTAAATCTTCTTTAAAATGTGTGTAATTTCCTAACTTTCCAAATCCTCATTATGGATTTCAAAGTATGCAAAGCAGTTCTATCTAATTATCTATTACCTCTCTCTGAGCAATACATTCTGCTTTCTTGACATAGAATATTCAAGAGGTGGAGAAAAAGCATGCTACTCTGTCCTTTGTGACAAGCCCGCCAATCTAACTCAAACGCCACCTTCTCCATTGAAAACTTACCTGATTATTATGGCCAGAAAGCAGGTTTTCTTCCTTCCCAGTCTGATGGAACTTAGTGTCTAAGATTCAAAAGACATTCATCAACGAATGCAGAGTATAATTGATATGTGTGTGATATGTGTGATGTGCCCTGCTTAGTAGAATGCTAGCTGATTAAGGACCAATTAAGATGGAGAAAGTCATATAGTCAGAATAAGTTTTCCTAAAGGTCTTGAATCAGGAGTATCTGGGTTGTTACTTCTTCTGTTCTTATTTTGAGAACTCTGACAATCACTAATTTCTCCCATCTTTTTTGGGGAGTTTTAAGCTTTCTATCCACTCACCTAACTGCAGCCACACTTTCTCCTAAGCACTGAGTCTGTATAGTGATTCTCTCTCTTTTTCACTTCCTTTTGTCTTTTTTCTCTTTCACCACACATTTCTCTCTCTCTCTTTCCACACACACACACTTCAGATTATGAATTATAAAATGTTTACTGAAATAAAGAATAATCTAAAGACATATAAGAAAAACCTATTTAATAGTTTCCTAAGGATTTGAAAATAAACATGACCTTCAAATATTCTAATTCATTAAATAAGTTATTAAAACCTAAAATTAGGCAAGAAAAGGAAAATGGAAAATATTGAAACTATTCCTCTTAAGCAATAATGCACTAAATGTATATATATCTGATATCTAACAAATGAGAGAAAGTAGTGAAAACAGAGTAATTTATGAAATGGCTTATATATTTTCTTTATATGTGCTAAATTTGTTTTCTTAACTATTTGACAAATGGAAGGTTCAGGGAGGAGAGAGGCAAGATGAAAACATTTAAGAGAAACAGCTCCATTGTACCCCTGTATTTTGATGATATAATTATTAAGCTGGACAATACAGAAACCAGCCTGGCATCAAATTAGCATCATTAGTTTCCATATTGAGAGTAGATTATATTGAAATTATTATCATGTATCATAACAATTAAAAACAGTTGAAATGTGACTCTAAATATAAAGATGATAAACAACTAATGAGTTTCAATGTCTGTTTACCACGAATTCCCTCATAAAGTGCAGATACTTCTCATAAATATTACAATTCAAAAACTATATATTGTGGAGGGTGGGGCAAGATGGCGGAGTGGTGAGGTGCAGAATTTCATCTCTCCCCTAGAGCAGTTGGCAACTACCCAAGAACTATACGAAACAGTTTTCAGGGTCTCCAGTAACCAGTCACACATTGGACGCAAGTTTGGAATTGGAGGAAAAGCTGAGAACGCAGTGAACATTGTAAGTTCCCTGGACCAGGGGTCTGGCGCCCCTCCCCACCCAGACCTCACAGACTGTCTTGCTGCTGGCTCCCTGAAAGAGGGAAAAAAAAAAACCCAAAAAACAGCAATCTGCTGAGGGCAAGAAGGGGGCTCAACCCAGCCTCAACTGCAGAATTAATTAACAAATTAATTAACTAATTTTGGGAGCTGGGGGTGCTAAAGAAGGGCTGGGCTCTGAGAAGTGGGGGCACATAAAAGCGGGCACCCATTCCCAGGCTCCAAAAAAAGCCATTTTTTTCCCCCTACATTTTGTCCCTTCTGGCTTCTCACTGATTCCTTATCTTTTTGCATTTCAATAGCCCCTGGCAAGGGTGGAATTGAAACTGGTGTAGAGTAATTATCAGACAATAGCCCAAAGTACATCTTTAAATGCTCTATTCTGACACTGACAAAACTTCCAGGCTGGGGAAAGACTTTTAAAAGGGACTCCTCTTTTTTTTTTCTTTTCTTTTTCTTTTCTATTTTTTTTAATCTAAAAGTAACATGTGGTTATTTTCTACTGGAAAGCCCAGGCTGAGGGACTAGGCTGGGCTGGGGGGGAGACAGAGTGCCCACAGCGCTTTGAGTTCTGGATTCACTTCTGAAGGTCTCCACCCCCGTCTTTAATTGGCAACTCAGGCTGACCAAGGAATCTAGCTGGAGATGTCCCAAGGAGGAGACGGGAGAAGGGAATAGTGCCCCTGAGAGACAACTGGAGTTCTGAGGACTGGGAGAGTGGAGGGAGGTCCAGCTCAACTGGCAGTCCTCCTTCAGGGAACTCAGTCCCCAGGGGCTGGAATTCAGATTCTGGCTTCAGTCAGCCACACCCCCGACAGGATCAGAGTCACCAGGAGAACTAAAGGCTCCATACCTCCTTACACTGGTGGGGGAGTGGCAGGCTGGCAAGTGCCACCTGCTGGACAGGAGAGGAAAAGCACCAATTCTAAAGGCATCATAGGAGGGTCTCATTCTCAGGAAAACTCCATACCCCCCCAGTGAGACCTGGGCCCCTCTAGACTGGGAAAATCTGACTGGGTCAACCATATCTGAGGAGACCCTCTCATAAAAAGGCTACATAGAGGCAGGGCAAAAAACAGAAAAAAGAAGAGGTGAAAAATTCTGATCAACTAAATAGAACCTAAGTTAGAGGTCTAGAATAAGTTGAACTTAATAACAGAGGCCAGAGAACAAAGCCAACCAACAAGAAAACTGCTAGGTAAAAGATAGAAAACAAGCTCCAGAATAAACTAATCAAGAAAATAAGATGCCTAGACAACCTGAGATAACAAGCCATACCAGGAAACATGAAAATATGGACCAGCCAAAGGAACAAACTAATAGTTCAACTGAGATACAGGAGTTGAGGCAACTAAAGTTAAATAAATTCAATGAAATGAAGGAAGATATAGCGAAAGAGATGAAGGATATAAAGAAGACACTGGATGACCATAAAGAAGAATTCATAAACTTTAAAAAACAAATGGCAGAGCTCATGGGAACAAAAGCCACAATGGTGGAGATGAAAAACACAATGGAGGGACACAAGAGTAGATTTGAAGAGGCAGAAGAAAGGATCAGTGAACTGGAAGATAAGACATTTGAATCCATACACACAAAAGAACAGATGGTGAAAAAAATGGAAAAATACGAGCAGGGTCTTAGGGAGCTGAGTGACAACATGAAATGCACAAACATACCCAGAAGGAGAAGAGAGGGGAAAAGGGGCAGAAAGAGTAACAGAAGAAATATTCACTGAAAATTTCCCAACTCTTGTAAAAGACAGAAAATTAGAGATTCAAGAAGTACAGCATGCCCCTAATAGAATAGATCCCAATAGATCTACTCCAAGACACTTATTGATCAGATTGTCCAATGTCAAAGACAAAGAGAGGATTCTGAAAGCAGCAAGAGGAAAGCAATCCATCACATACAAGGGAAGGTCAATAAGACTATGTACATATTTCTCCACAGAAACCATGGAGGCAAGAAGACAGTGGCATGATGTATTTAAGATACTGAAAGAGAAAAACTGCCAACCATGAATTTTATATCTGGCAAAACTTTCCTTCAAAAATGAGGGAGAGATTAAAACATTTTCAGACAAACAGACACGAGAGACTTTGTGAATAAGAGACCACCACTACAAGAAATACTAAAGGGAGTGCTACAGGCTGATAGGAAAAGACAAGAGAGAGAGAGTTGGAGAAGAGTGCAGAAATGAAGATTATCAGGAAAGGTAAAAGGAGAGAGAGGAAAAAATAAGATATGATATATAAATTCCAAAAGACAAAATGGTAGTAGAAAGTACTGCCTTTACAGTAATAACACTAAACATAAATGGATTAAACTCCCCAATAAAAAGATGCAGACTGGCAGAATGGATTAAAAAATAGGACCTATCTATATGCTGTCTAAAAGAAACCCACTTTAGACACAAGGACAAAAATAGACTGAAAGTGAAAGGATGGAAAATGATATTTCATGCAAACAACCAGAAAAAAGCAGGAGTAGCTATAGTAATATCAGACAAATTATACTTCAAAAGTAAAACAATTAAAAGAGACAAAGAGGGACACTATATATTAATAAAAGGGTCAATTCATCAAGAAAACATAACAATCATAAACATTTATGTACCAAGCCAGAATGCCCCAAAATTCATGAGGCAAACACTGAGGTCACTGAAAGGAGAAGTAGACACATCTACAATAGTAGTTGGAGACTTCAAAACACTGCTCTCATCAATGGACGGAACATCCAGACAGAGGATCACTAAAGAAATGGAGATGTTGAATTATATCCTAAATGAACTAGACTTGACAGACATTTATAGAACACTATATCCAACAACAGCAGGATACACTTTTTTCTCAAGTGCTCATGGAACATTCTCTAGGATAGACCACATGTTGGATCACAAAGCAAGTCTCAACAAATTTAAAAATACTGATATTATACAAAACACTTTCTCAGACCATAATGGAATGAAGTTGGAAATAAACAAAAGGCAGATGGTCATAAAATTCACAAACATATGGAGGCTAAACAATAGCCTCTTAGAAAACCAGTGGGTAAAGGAAGAAATTACAAGAGAAATTAGTAAATACCTCGAGGCAAATGACAACGAAAATACAACTTATCAAAACTTATGGGATGCAGCAAAGGCAGTGCTGAGAGGGAAATTTATTGCCCTAACTGCCTATATTAAAAGAGAAGAGAGAGCAAAAATTGAAGAGTTATCTGTTCACCTGGAGGAATTAGAGAAAGAATAGCAAACTAACCCCAAAGCAAGAAGAAGGGAAGAAATAACAAAGATTAGAGCAGAAATAAATGCAACTGAGAACAGGAAAACAATAGAGAGAATCAACAAAACCAGAAGTTGGTTTTTTGAGAAAAACAATAAAATTGATGGACCGCTGGCTAGGCTAACAAAAAAAAAAGAGAGAGTGGATGCAAATAAATGTAATCAGAAATGGGAAAGGAAATATAACTACTGGCCCTGCAGAATTTAAGGAGACAATGAGAAGATACTATGAGCAACTATATGCTAATAAACTAGACAACTTAGACAAAATGGACAACTTCCTAGAAAAGCATAAACAACCAACATTGACTTGAGAAGAAATAGATGACCTCAACAAACCAATCACCAGTAAAGAGATTGAGTCAGTGATCAAACAGCTGCCAAAAAGGAAAAGCCCAGGACCAGATGGTTTCACATGTGAATTCTACCAGGCATTCAAGAAAGAATTAGTACCAATACTGCTCAAACTCTTCAAAAAAATTGAAGAAAAGAGAAAGCTACCTAACTCATTCTATGAAGCCAACATCACCCTAACACCAAAATCAGACAAAGATACTACAAAAAAAAAAAAAAAAAAAAAAAAAAAAAGAAAATTATAGACCAATTTCTTTAATGAATATAGATACAAAAATCCTAAACAAAATACTCACAAATTGAATCTGGCAACATATTAAAAGAATTATACACTATGACCAGGTGGGATTTATTCCAGCTATGCAAGGCTAGTTCAACACAAGAAAATCAATTAATGTAATAAAACACATCAATAAATCAAAGCAGAAGAGCCACATGATCATCTTGATCAATGCAGAAAAGGCATTTGACAAAATTCAACATCATTTCCTGATGAAAACACTTCAAAGGATAGAAATAGAAGGGAACTTTTTCAATATGATAAAGGCCATATATGAAAAACCCACAGCTAACATCATACTTAATGGGGAGAGGCTGAAAGCTTTTCCTCTAAGATCAGGAACAAGACAGGGATGCCCACTATCACCATTGTTATTCAACATTGTGCTGGAAGTTCTAGCTAGAGCAATTAGGCAAGAAAAAGAAATAAAAGGCATCCAAATTGGAGAGGAAGAAGTAAAACTTTCATTACTTGCAGATGATGTGATTCTATATGTAGGAAATCCAGAAAAATCTACAGCAAAGCTACTAGAACTAGTCAGTGAATACAGCAAAGTGGCAGGCTACAAAATCAACATGCAAAAATCTGTAGTGTTCCTATTCACAAGTAATGTGCAACAAGAGGAGGAAATCAAGAAAAAAAAATCCCATTTACAACAGCAACCAAAAGAATCAAGTATTTAGGAATAAACTTAACGAAGGACACAAAAGACTTTTACACAGAAAACTATAAGAAACTGCTAAAAGAAATTGAACAAGATCTAAAAAAAATGGAAGAACATACCATGTTCATGGATTGGAAGACTAAATATAGTTAAGATGGCAATTTTACCTAAACTGATTTAAAGATTCAATGGAATAACAATTCAAATCCCAACAACTTACTTTACAGAAATAGACCTAATAACCAAATTTATTTGGAAGGGCAAGATGCCCCAAATAGCTAAAAGTATCTTGAGAAAGAGGAACGAAGCGGAAGGTCTCACACTATCTGCCTTTGAAGCATATTACAAAGCTACAGTGCTCAAAACAGCATGGTACTGGCATAAGGACAGATATACTGACAAATGGAATCAAATTGAGTGTTCAGAAGTAGACCCTCCCATCTAAGGACAAGTGATCTTTGATAAGGCAGTCAAGCCAAAGCAACTGAGAAAGAGCAGCCTGTTCAATAAATGGTGTTTGGAGAACTGGATCTCCATTTCCAAAGAATGAAAGGGGATGCCTATCTCACACCTTATACAAAAATTAACTCAAAATGGATCAAAGACCTAAACATTAGCACCAAGACCATAAAACTCTTAGAAGAAAATGTAGGGCAATATCTTAAAGATCTTGTGATAGGAGGTGGTTTCTTAGACCTCACACCCAAGGTACGAGCAACCAAAGAACAAATAGACAAATGGGATCTCCTCAAAATTAAACACTTTTGTACATTAAAGGACTTTGTCAGAAAAGTAAAAAGGCAACCTACACAATGGGAGATGATATTTGGAAACCATATATCAGATAAGGGTTTAATATCCTGACTATATAAAGGAATCCTACATCTCAATAACAGAAAGACAAACAATCCAATTAAGAAATGGGTAAAAGACATGGACAGACATTTTTCTGAAGAGGAAATACAAATGGCTCAAAAACATATGAAAAAAATGCTCAACTTCACTGGCTATTAAGGAAATGCAAATCAAAACCACAATGAGATATCTTTTCACACCTACCAGAATGGCCATTATCCAAAAAACAGAAAATTACAAGTGCTGGAGAGGATGTGGAGAAAGAGGCACACTTATTCATTGTCGGTGGGAATGTAGAATGGTGCAACCACCCTGGAAGACAGTGTGGAGTTTCCTTAGGAAGCTAAATATAGATTTGCTGTGTGACCCAGCTATTCCATTCCTAGGTATATACTCAGAGGAACTGAAACTGAAGACACAGACATTTGTAAACCGATGTTTATTGCAATATTATTCACGATTGCCAAGAGGTGGAAACAGCCCAAATGTCCATCAATGGAAGAGTGGATAAACAAACTGTGGTATATACACATGATGGAATACTATGCAGCTGTAAGACAGAACAAAGACATGGATCATATAATAATGTGGATGAACCTTGAGGACATTATGTTGCGTGAAGTTAGCCAGAAACATAAGGACAGATTCTGTATGGTCTCACTAATATGAACAGACATTAATAAACAAACTTTGGGAGTTAAAAGCTGACAACACAGGCGACCAGGAGACAGAAAGAGGACAGAGACCAGGCGTTTGATGCTGAAGGACTGCAGAATGTTTAGGATTGATTGTATAGATCCAGATAGATAGCATAATACTGTGTGATGGTAGCACAGTATTGTAAGTACACCAAACAAAGATGTCTGTCTGTGAGTAAAGCTGAAAGAGGTGGGATAGGAGAATGTATGACATCAGAGGTAAAGATAGATGATAAAGACTGGGACTGTATAACTTGGCAAAAATTGGAGTGGTCAATGACTGTTACTAAATATACAAATATAAAAATATTTTTGCATGTGGGAGAGCAAATGAATGTCAACCATGTAGAGTGTTGAAAAAGGGATGGTATTCGGGAAAAAACATAATCAAAGCAAACTGGAGTCTATGGTCAACAGTAACATTGTAATATACCTCCATTAAATATAACAAAGGCAATATGCCAATGCTAAGTGTATATGAGAGGGGGATATAGGGGAGGAATATGGGATTCTTGGTAGTGCTGTTATTTTCTGTCCTTACTATTATATTGTATTGTATGACATGCTATTTTTCTTTTCATCATCTTTTTATTATTGCTAAAAAAAAACAATTTTTCTTGTAGTAATCAATATGTTCAAATGCTGATTGTGGTGATAAATGTACAACTTTATGATGATACCATGAATAACTGATTATACACTATGGATAAATGTATGGTATGTGAATATAACTATAAAATTGTAGGAAAAAACTATATATAGGAGTAAAAGTGTTGGAGAAAACATGGTGAGAGGGATGTACCTGTATACTGTTGATGAGCAGGTAGAATGGTGTAGCCTTTCTGAAGGTCAGTGTGGTGGTTCCACAAAAAGTTAAGTATGTGGGGACCATAAGGTCCTGCAACCTCATTATGGGGTATGTCATTTGAAGATCTGAGAGCAGAGACATGAATGGACATTTGCAAACTGTTGTTCATGGAGACAGTAATCATGATTTGCAATGGGTGGAGGTGACCTAAGGGTACAGAGACTGAGGAACAGAATGGTGAACTGTGGTGTATGCATACAATGGAATATTGAGCAACTACGAGAAGGAGTGAAGCTGGGAGACACACAATGAGGTGAACGGATCCTGTACACAGTATTTGAGTGAAGTATGCCAGAAATAAAGGCAAACACTATAATGCCTCACCAATATGGACTAACTACAATGTGTAAACTCAGAATTGAATCTTAGAACATAGCCTAACATGGACATGATTAATGTAATAGTCCCTAGATCATAAGCTCTTACAGCAGTCAACTCTATTCCTGAATTGTAATGCCTATCTCTAAACTTTGAGATGCTGATCCCTTAGTGTGTAACCTGATTGGTCTCTGAAACAATGCATATCTCTGAGACACCTGAAACTCAGAACTAGAGCTCAGCAGATATGAATGTCACTATTAGTGCATACAGACACTGTTAAAAAAAAGCTGAAAAAGAGCCCAGACTTCAATTAGTGATATGAATGAAGCAGAACTGGTGAAGACTAGGGCAAACCGGACCAGAGGGTAAAGGTCAAAACTGACTGTGTTTTAAAACTTCAACTTCCATGTGAGACCAAGGGAAGAGATGTCTATTTGGTGCAGGATCTATATTTTCTGCACAGTATAACTTTACAGTCAGTTTGTTCAAACACCACAATTACATGGAACTTTGAATAGGAAGTAAGATACGGTAGGTTAGTATAGGCTGGAGTGAAATAGTGACACATCTGAAAGTAATTTGGGCAGAGAATAAAAAATATATTTACAGCCTCCCACCGGCCCCCACCCCCCACCCCGAGAAGCTGGGGAAAGGTGCAGTAGTGTTGGACTTCCTCACCTGGACTGGTGTTGATGTTGTCACAAACAATGGGACTGGCGGTTTGATGTGCCGAGCCCTCGATCATGGGACTTGCCCTTATGAAGCTCATTTCTGCAAAGGAGAGGCTAAACTTGCATATAATTGTACCTAAAAGTCTCCCCCTGAGTACCTCTTTGTTGCTCAGATGTGGCCCTCTCTCTCTAACTGAGTCACCTCAGCAGGTGAACTCGCTGTCCTCCCCCCCTACGTGGGACCCGACTCCCAGGGGGGTAAATCTCCCTGGCAACGCAGGATATGACTCCCGGGGATGAATCTGGACCCAGCATCATGGAATTGAGACTATCTTCTTGACCAAAAGGGGGATGCAAAATGAGACGAAGTAGTTTCAGTGGCTGAGAGATTTCAAATGGAGTCGAGAGGTCACTCTGGTGGACATTCTTACACACTATATAGATAACACCTCTTAGGTTTTAATGTATTGGAATAGCTAGAAGTAAATACCTGAAACTACCAAACTCCAACCCAGCGGTCTGGACTCCTGAAGATGATTATATAATAATGTAGATTACAAGGGGTGACGGTGTGATTGTGAAAACCTTGTGGATCACACTCCCTTTATCTAGTGTATGGATGGATGAGTAGAAAAATGGGGATAAAAACTAAATGACAAATAGGGTGGGATGGGGGGAATGGTTTGGGTGTTCTTTTTTTTACTTTTATTTTTTATTCTTATTCTGATTCTTTCTGATGTACGGAAAATGTTCAGAAATAGATTGTGGTGATGAATACATAACTATATGATCATACTGTGAACAGTTGATTGTATACTATGGATGATTGTATGGTATGTGAATGTATCTCAATAAAACTGAATTAAAAAAAAACACACACAACAAAACAAAACAAAAAAAACTATATATTGCTATAAATTTAGCATTATAACATTATAATTATGACTCTTCTCGATTTTCCAGAAGCAAAAAAAGGCAACCAAACAAAATAACCCAGAAGTTTATTTTAGGGATTTTGATATTGATCTTCCATTAATTTAATCCCAGGCAACTAGAAGGATAGTATTTAGAAATCAACAAGTATATGTTAAATGAATGAATGGGTGGTTAAAAATAAATAGAAAAATGAGCCTCCTGTTTGAAAACACTAATATTGTCCTAATTGGTAAAATACAGAGCTAACAGAGTTAACTATTACCATTCAGTGTATTTTGTCTAATATTTTTTGTTGTGAACTTTAACATATATACATAACAGTGATAACTTTCAATGTACAATTTCACAAGTAGTTACAGAGCAAATCTCAAAGAATGTCATGGGTCACAGTTCTACAACTTCAGCCGTTTCTATTATTGTAAAATATAAAACACACACAGAAAGGTGTTTTAATTCTATCTATACAATTTCAAGTATATATATCTAATGAAACAACATACACATGTATGTATTTTATATATATATTTTTCTATTTAGTTTCATGTTGACAAAATCTTCAGTCCTTAAAAATGTATATTACTATTCTTACCAATGTAAGAATCATAGAAGACTTCAACCACATTCAGTTATCTCTAAATTTAGGAAATGAATGACAGACTTTAAAATAAATCATCTCAGTACAAATATAAAAATATACAAACTAGCCAAATTAATGAAAATGATACCAATCAAATGTTTTATTTTTATAGTTCAAGCTATTAAATGAAAAAATGTTGACCTGATAGCCAATTGTGTGTTTCAAGGAGATCACAAACTTGCAGAATAAACAGTTATATTAATGTATAATTAAGATACTGTTTGATAAATATGTATTTAAAGTTTTGAGCATGATGTATTAAAAATCCAAGAAGGGTGTGATTAACACTTCCTACAGAGTTTGAAAAGCCTTTGTGGAGGAAAAGATACTTGAGTTAAAACTGACAAGATGGAGAAAGTATTCCCAAGGCAAGGAATGGTGCAAGATCATTGCATGCTGCAGTACAATTACTAAATAACATAGGAATGCTTAGATATCTGCAATTTGCTGAGATGGTGGATAGATTTACAGAGTAAGAAAGGAACTATATCATGAAAAGCCTTTATTGCACAATATTTTTCTTAGTAGTCAATAGGGAGTTATAGAATTTTATGAATAGATGTACAAAATTGTTTGCATGTTCATTAATTCAACAATCATCTGTTGGCTATCTTCTAAATGGCAGACATTATCCTAAATCTGATGATACAAGAATGGATTAGACGTGGCTTCATTCTGCAAGAGTGGGAACGTTGGTGGAAGAAATAGTCAAAAAATTGTTTTAAATTATCTATTATTTATTTTGCTTGCATCCTTAATTTTCTTCAGATAATATCTAAGATGACCTGTGAGATTATAGAAGAACAGCATATTTTATGATTGGGAAAAATATATACCAAAGAAGCTCAAGTGAGGAAAAAGTAGAGACTGGTAATAAGGCTAATAAGCATGGTATCCAGACACACATACCCCTCGTACTTGGCTATATTTGATGGCTCTAAGCTTTTTAGCAACCACCATGAAAAGGTAAGAATTCGCAGTTATGGAGTTCAAACTGTTCATAAGATTTTTTTTAAATGTGCCAAACTACCACTCTTTGGTACTAAGTTCAAACAAGAATTTCTCACCAGAGACCTCATAGAGAGCACATTGTGTGATGTAATGTATAATACCCAAAGCAATATGAAATATGTAATAAGAAATTTTATGAGGATATTTCATATAAAAGCACTCCATCTAAGCATATAGACTGCACCAAAATGTAATTAAACAAAATCACGGGAACCAAGAGTTTAATATGTGACTGGATTAAAATTGTCTCTCTGCATACCTCAAACAAAAGTTTATTTTGTTGACACTGTTATAATCAATTGAAGAACAGTCTGAGAAGCAAGGCAGGCTGTTGAAAAATAAAATAAAACCTGTTGTATTATATACTTAATGAAACTATGCAACTCAAACAAAACAGAGAAATCAATTGAGTGCTGAGGCTGTTATTGTCACCCATAATAACCAATTTTACATATCTTTGCTCTGTGAAACATCATCATTGTTCTCATTGATTTCTGAAACATCAGTTTTATTCACTTTACATATAGAGGTTCTATTCAAGTACCATGGAAGAAATCTTATTATTGTTGATTAAAAAAAAAAAAAGGCTTACAAATCACTGCTGCAACTCCATGCTTAGAGTCCTGGAGTCCTCTCTGTAGAACGCTATCACCTTGCCAGAGATTTCCCTTCCCTGAGTATGCCCACTTCAGCCAACCTTTCTGCTCAGGGGCCAGCTGTTGTGTCTGTCCTTAACAATTGTCTGTTCAGCAGAGTCAAATTGAATTAGCATGACATCAGCACTGCCTCACATCTAATTAGGGAGCCTGAAAAGTGGGAAAGAGACCTGCTCAAAGAGTTGGTGATGGCAGCTTTGAGGAACACGTTAAATGGTGAATGCATGCTGGGAAGAATGCAGATTTGGTTTGTGCATTGTGGAAGGACATTATTAGAAAAAAGCCCTAGTATTAGAAACTTTCCCTGTATGACTTTTAGAGTTAGCCTTTTTTTTTTTTTTTAACATACTATTAACTATTGTGGAATCTTATAATATCAAAGAACAAGACAGGTTTACATATTATGGGCTAATCTTATCACATCAGCGCTCTATTGGATGAAATCATGTTTCTGGTGGTTGAGCCATGCTATGAGGAAGACTATGTGGCTGGATTCTAAGAGCTCCCCTCCATTGTATTTAGCACAGATATTTTTAAGCCTGGTCTGAGAATGCTGTATTAAACTGGAAAATAAACAATATCTCTGATGTGCAGTTTATCATCTTCTTCTTCACCAAAATTCAAGTAAGAGAGGTGAAAAATTATGATTCCATGATAGATCCATTCAATAAACGAACATACATTTCAAAATTTTTCTTTAAAGGCAAACTGTATTCCTTTTATAGTCCTGTAGAACATTTCAGAGCTTAATCCCATCTTAGATATTAAATGACAATAGCAGATTTATTCAAGGTTAGAAAAAGACTTTAAACAGACCTCTTTGGTCAATGGCACAAAATTAAACAACTAAATTTTAAATTGACCTCGGTAGAAGACAAAAAAAAAAAAAAAAAAATTAGCAACAAAAGAGCAAAAAACAATTCATTAGGCACAATAGCAAGAATTAATTGAACAAAATATATTCAATAACCCTTATTTATAAAGATGATTATGTCCATAGAAAAGTGTTCCTTAAAACAAAATCATCTTTTTTGTTTAGGACACAGAATTTAATGGGTTAAAGCAAACTCACCTTTTCAACAAGGACAGCTAGATATATTCTGACAGCACCAAGCAATTGGTGAGCCCTCCTGAGTAAAAAACATTGCTCGTGTAATCTTTCCTCCCAACACATTATTTTTAAAATGATCAAACTGTGTCATATTATTTGTGATGCTATTAAGAATATATATAAAGTACTTAAACTAATTATGCCTATTTTGTAAGATTAATTATCATTAATAATTTAACATATTTTATCATTTAAGTCAGTATCCGTTCTGATCTTTAACTTTAGAGAGCACACTGTATATGTACCACATAATTAGGGCTTATGTATCACATAATTAAGGCTAAATACTAGGAAATCAGGCTAATGAGACTAAATCAAACTGAATTATTTAAGTCTTTTTTCTTTAATTTTAGAGGTAGAATATTTAGTAATTAAATACTGATTTCATTTTCATTTGTTTTTGAGGTCCTTGTTACAGAAGCCTTCAAAAATGTTTCCCTGAGAAGTAAAGGGGAAAAAAATCCCTTTCTTGCTATAACTGGAGACATAGTAATGAATAGACACAGTTTGTTTTTATTCTCCTCTTTCTCCCTCCTTTTTCCTCCACTCCTTAGTTGCCTGGGGGTATTCATTGTTTTTCCCAGGGTTCCAAGGACCTGTCCTCAAGCTGGAAACTACCTATCTTCCTGTCATTTTATAGCCCATTCTCCCAGGACTAGCTGCTGGGAAGGGGCGTCAATGCAATTAAAGGAACAACATCATTCAGGATTACAAGCTCTATGAGAAGAGATTTTAGACAAAGGGATTTTTCATTTTTTCTCACAGCTTCATTCATTCATTCCCATATTTAATCATTCACTGAAAAAATATTTGTGAGTGCCTATTGTGCACCAGGCACATTGTTATACAGCACACTTGGGGAGAGTTTAGATCTATGACCCTCCTGATAATAATAAATCACATTTGCGATGTCATTCTACAGATATTCACTGAGTTCCTCCTGTGTTTCTAGGGGCTTGGTTAGGTGCTAAGGTTGGAGCACTGAGCAGGAGTGGCAAGAGCTTTGTCCTCTTGGAGTTCATGGTCTCACTGGGAAGACATAAGTATGTAAAGATAATAAGACACATTATGATAGAAGAACTCAATGGTTGGAGGCCTTAACTTCAATTAGGAATTAAAGAAGGCTATTGCAGTGGGTGTCATTTAAGCTAAGGCCTGCAGGATGGTGAGGAATTAGCTATAAGTGTGTATGTGTGTATGGGAATATGGGAAAATGTTTCAGACAGAGGAAACGACATGTGTGAAGGCTGGAGAGAAGAGAGCACTTGATCCAGAGACAGCAACAAGTTCAGTGAACCTGAAGTGTGGTCTGTAAAGAGAGACAAGCAACAATCCTGTGGGACTGGCACAACAGATAAGGAATTCAGGTCCTGTAGCTAGGGGTGCTGTAAGCACCAATTTCTGATTCCAAAGATCCCATTATATATGATAATCCTCTCTGCACCAAGAAAACATAAAGCATGTGCTTAATTTGGAAAAAAACAAAAGAAGGTTCTTCACTTTAAAAAAAAAAAAAAAGATTTCTTCCCCAATTTTTTTTGATGCAGAGGATTAGAATGCATAACAGCACTGAAATACATATTAGAATGTTAGATTGTATATATGGTTACAGAATAAAAATTTTTAAAGAATCCATGGAACCATACTATACAAACAGTGAACCCTATAATTAAACCATGGACTATAGTTAATGGTTCAAGTATAAACGGTGCTATCATCAATTGTAACCAATGTTCCACACCAATGCAAGGTATTAATAATAGAGTGGTACATGGGAATCCTGTATTTCAGGCATAATTGTTCTGTAAACACACAACCTCTCTAATAAAGAAAAATAAATAACAATAAAAACAGATTTCTTAGAAGTGGTCTACTCTTCTCAATGTATTAAAAAACGTGTATTTTCAAAAAAGCAAGTGATGTATCTCCACACCTTCTAAACTACGATTACAAGAGGTAACGTAGTTAAAAAAAGACCCAAGGGAAGCACGAAATGGAACTACTATGAGGGACTGTAGCAAATTTGCCATAAAGACCTTGGGCAGTTTCTCTGCTACTCTTCCAGGGCAGTGTAAGCCAGAGGCCTGTGTGCAGAAAGTCCTTTATGGTCACAAATGTGCACTGGCTTTTTGTGCACATCTGTAGTGTGGATGGTGAAAGGCAATACAAGTACATGAAGATAAATTAGCATCTTTGGCACTTTTCCCTTTTTCTTCATCTCTGTATTTAAACTTGACTCCTCCCTCACAGCCTATTTGTTTCTAATTGCAAAGCCCAGAGTTCTGGGCCTCACTTCCCTCTTCCTTCTCCCAATCTGGACTCCAAAGAGCTGCACCCATGCAACAGGGCACCCATGCAGCAGGGCTCTGCAGAAGGACAAGCAGCAAAGTGAAGGATCCTTTTAGATGGGAAGGAAAGCAGCAAGACACATTAACAGGCTATCTCTGGATAAAGTTGCTAAGGCTCTGAAGACAGTAGGAATGGGAATAGAAGGGAGCAGGCAGATTTGGGAGTTACGCCTGAGGTAGATGGAATCATGTGGCAATCTAATTGGGAAACAGCTTATGCCAAAGGGAAGAGCCAATGAAAATTATGATTTTATCAGCTGAGGGTAATGAATAAGGGAATGAAGTGCAGGTTTGGGGAACATAGTGATTTCAACATTTTAAATGTATTTTATTATTTTTGTTTATTGTACTTTCCCTAATGGCAGGAGTATTCACCTTTATTGTGCTTTAAAGGTGTGTTAAAATATCTATTGTATTGAATGATCATTTTTATTTTCACACAATTCAATAGAGCTAATAGGTCAATTCTCACGTGTACACACTACAAGCAAACAAGCTGTTTTTATACTAGATGTGGAAACCTCAACAAGTGGACCTATTAGCTGATGCCTGACATATGTCGCATGGTTGTCTGGCATTACTGCCCACTGAGAGAAGAGAATGATTGGCAGCAGCTGCCCTAATCCCCAGTCCGCTCAGGTAGTTCTCTGTCAACACTTCAACACCCTCCAAGATCTCTCTGACTCATGACTGCCTCACCACTGAGAGATAGTAAGGCTTTGAGGAAATTAAAAAGGTAACTTCTCTTCCCAAAAGACCTAGAAGCTCTTACATGGAATAAGACACATATACCGCTCTATTGCCAAGTCCTTAGTCAGACATACTATTGGTTGAAATCGAAAATATTGGTAAGAGTGAAAAAGGCACCATGTATCCTTAGTGTCAAAGAAAGCCCTGAATTCAAATTGGCACACTTCTTTTACTCTGTAAATTTGTCACTGAAAAGATTTTTAATTAATTTTTGAAAATATATTTTTGACAAGGTACTGGCTTTTTCTGATGGCCTCAAAACTGATCATTACCCGAAATTGTTTTTTCTTTTGAACCAGGGAAAGAAAATAAGACAAACATTACCACAATATTCATCTTGGGTAGCACAAAATGACACACACAATTTGAACCAGGAGACAAATATAATAATACTTTACAAATGAATCTCTTTTTTTTTTCCAAAGTAGATTTGGAAGAAATTATGAATAGAAAAGCTCTTAAACCTGAGTCAGGGAAAGAGAGTTCTTCATTTATCACAGAAACAAATAGTACAATAATGACATAATTTCCCATAATGTTTCTTGATCGAGTCAACCTATTTCACTCATTATATTATACAGGCCCTTCAAATGTTTTAGATCCATCCTATCACCTGCCAATTCATGCTTCATTATCCTGTTCTTCAGTGTCATTCAAGGTTGACTTCCTCTCCAATAGTTATTCCTGTCCATACAGGAATCATACAGGCCATTTCCATTTACAATTTCAAATCAAAACATGATTTCTCGTTACTGTATATTTCAGAAGTCACAGCAGATACAGTTCTCTCATCTAAAGGGTGGAAAGAACTCTAAACCATCTAGGAAAAGTGAACCTTCTGGCACTTTACATTTGCTAGGAGATATTAAGATATAGTCTTGGTCCCACCTTGTAATTCCAGAGCATTACAGCAAAGGTCTCTTATACAATAGGCAACCTTGTGCAGTACCTATTGTGACTGTAATTATGGACAGTACAAGCAAAACAACAAACATGTCTGAATTTCCCAGAGTAGAGCCATTGTTTCAGCTCTTTGCTTCATGGGCTCACAAGTCTGTCTGACACATAGGACAGGCTTCCAAACTGAGCATTTAAGTTTCAGACTGCACAATTTGCTATGCTACATATGGGACAAAGGCTACTGTGACAGTTCCCACAAGGAGTAGCCACTACAAACCCGTACATATTTTGCCAATCACATCATCACTGGCTAGTGGCACAATTTCTGTCCTTTCTGCCACAACTGTGACAGTGTAAAGAAACGGTCATAAGGAATAGAATGAGCATTTGAGTACCCGTTATGAGCCAAGGACTCTTACTCTTTAATCCTGATCTATCCAATCAGTTTAATTATCTCAAATTTACTCACAATAAAAGTGAGGCTGGGAGAGGTTGAATTCTTGGATTAATTCACATTGATAATAAATGGTAGAGCCTGAATATTAACCCAGGTCTTGTGGTCTCCCAAGCTCATATTTTGTCTCCTACACAACATTGTGCCCAATACAGAAATTTTATTTTTAGAGACAAGCAGGTTTAGCTTCCACATTTTGCAGGTAAAGAAACAATGACACATATCGGTTAAATGACTTAATTAAGGTCACACTCACATTTGTGTTAGAGTGAGCACAAAATCTAGACTCATGATTCCCAGCTCAGCACTCATAGTCAATGAAAGGACAATAATTGATATTGTAACAACAATCATCCCTGTTATTATTGCTGTTGCTAATTAAAACCATGCTTCTAGTTAACATTGGAACTTCTGTGGGACACCATATTATTCCCTGCAATCACGTTATCACAAACTTCTTTGAATAACAGCCTGTTCGGCATGGACTACTACTGGTTTTGTGAAAGAGTGCTATCATTAGAATCAGAGTTCTGGGAGCCTTTACTTACAACATCTTGACTTAACATTTTCCAAATATAATTGTGTGACTAAGGATGACATAATGGCCTAGGAGATCTTTTCATTTCTTTGGGCTTTGCTAAAGCTAGGTTCATTTCTAAGTAAAAGGAGATAGAATAAGCCATTTGACTGTCTTTGTAAAATGCTGATGCCTTTGTGCATTTAATTTTTCTTGTTTGTGAGAGAAGCAAAGGATCCATATCATTCATCAGTTTTTCAAAAGGTGAGCTATCCTACTGCTTGGAGCTATGAATCAGTTTGTTACATTTTGGTGTCATCAGCCCAAAATGTTTGGGACATATAGAAACTATATGGAAATAGGGGCATTCTGCATATGTTTGATCACTTGGTGCAGTAGGTATAGTGCATATTCACTAACCTTCCTCACATAATGCTATGCAAACATTTCATGGAATTGATTTAAAAACAAAACAAAACAAAACAAAACAAAGACACCAGGCTCTATTCCAACATTGAAATTCCATATGAAAATGGAAATACCAGTGCAGATTTCTATTTTTAATTTAACTATCCCCTAATCCAAGTTTGAACTGAAAAAAAGAAAAGGAAACCAGTATTTTACCATGTAATGTCATTTCTCACTGTGATTGTTGCCTTATAACATCATTTGCAGATCAAGCACAAAGATTAATTTAGGACCTGTTAATGGAAGAATTTTCAGAGGAACCTGAGCTCAAATTATACCAATCTGTTACTGTTCCAAAATAAACGCATCAGATGGCATTTAAATGCAGGTGGTTAACCATTTTATCTGTGCAGATATTTAAGCTATTAGAAATATAATTAGAAAAATTAAATTAAACACACAATGTAGATTCTAATTCTAGCAGCACTGTCCTTAGCATTATGCTATTTCTATTTAAATTATCAAATGTGCCTAAATTGCACAGGTTTCTTTCCGAGTGATAGCTGAACTTAGATAATTAAGTTGTTAACCATGAACTTCAGTGGTCAACACGGTTATATATCTTTGTCTTATGCCTGCTCCTCCTTCTTGTTTCCACAAATCTCAGGGGAGGTAGATGAATGGCACTTGACTCTACCCAGCTACACAGTCGACTGATTAGACATAGCCCTATACCACAGGTACACTCAATTATATGCCTTTCGGAGAGTCAAGCTTTTCCTGAAGCTAAAAGTGTTGAATCTGTTGATTTCACACATTTTGTACTAGGAGAAAACTGTGATCAAACATATTTAAACCTTCAATTTTATTTCATAACATGTTGCCTCCTTCTGTTTAATGCAAGAGGTAAGGAGCTTATTGAGATAAAAAGGATAAATCAATTTGCTTCCAAATAATCAGTCATTAAGAACTGGACAATGAATTCATTCTTAGTAATTAAGTGATCTGTGTGTGGGAAAATGTGACATGAGATTTAAGGCACAACTTTGTTTCTGTCATGATACAACCCTATAATTTTTAATTTTAAGATGTCAAATAGAACCAATTCAGTAAAAGGGTAATGCCAAAATATCATCTTTGCTGTCATTTTCTGATACTATAAAATCGCTTAGTAAGCACTGTTCTTAATGCTGCTTGGATAATAATAAAACTGGTTAATGCTTAAGATAAGCCTGTAAGCATTAAATGTTAACGGTAAATGCACAGGATATACAAAATAGCCCATTGTATGGATCAAGACCCAACCTATGCTTATTTCTAAACTCTTTCTTTGATAATGTGTACAATGAGCTGATATCCCTTATATTCCTTTATCCACTAGGTTTGAATGATCAATAGCAAAGGAATATTCAGCGCCCTAGTATTATCATGCCTAGCATGAGGCAACACATAGAGTTATTTTGAAAGCGTCTAATGCAAGGAGATCTAAACTCCTCCCTTCTTAAAGATTAAAACCAAATTACATCTTCTGCAATTAGAAATCCAGTGGATATTCTTCCCCACAAATCTTAATACCCTCATTCTTCTCTTTTTTACCAAAGTTCAAAGAACTCTTCAATATGTTGAAATTTCTAATTTGGAATTGTTCTAGAAATGGCAAAATAATAACTTTCAACAAGATATAACAAAAAGCCTGAAATAATCAATAAATGTAAAGAAATCAAGGAATCCTGGCAATAAGCTATTTCCTAACCAACTCAATTGGCAATTTCTTTGATTTCTGAACTTTATTATAAGTTAACCACTAAAAATTTTATGTCTATTTTGGCTTTAATGAAGGTAGATGTGATTTCTGAACAAGTTCAGAAAAGTACTTATTTCAAGCAGGGGAACTGCTTGAATTAATTAAGCTAATTAGGTTAATGAATAATTAAGGTAATTCTTTTACTCTTTCCACACAATTCAATCTCTTAGTCATAAGACTTAAATGATGGTATTAGAACACCTAAATACAACCACAAATTATGCTTCTTTTTAATATTCTACCTCGCAAGTGAGACTACATTTTTTGTTTCTCTCTTATTACATAACTTAAATAAGAAAGGACCACCTCTTAAATATTGAGTATCTTTCTAATTAGTAAATGTCAATATCATAAATTAAAAATTAATCTAGAGAAGAGGAGATATTTAGATATAAATAATGAATACTTTTGATAATCACTCACTCCACATATAATAATAGGTTACTGAGCACCTGCCATTCATTTACAAACCTCTGCAAAATAATATTTCAGGTGATCCTCCATCTACCCTGGCAGGTGTGTATTATTAACATCTTTTTGTAGTTGAGAAACTGAAGATTCAAAGATGTTAAGAGACTTGCCCAAGGCCATACCTCTAGAACAGAGGGGAGCTAAACTCTGTCGAGTTTTAAAGGAATTATTAGACCCTTTTATTGCTTGGCTTACTTTTGGAATATAAGTGTGCTAAATGAGTATATTTCTATAATCCTCATATTTTGAATGAGTTAGTCAACTGGTAAGAAATGGAAATCTGTGAAAATACTTCTGCAAAGAAAGATTAAACTGATACAGTCAAGTGGTAATTTGAGTCTTTTGTCTCAAATTTGTCTCCTAGTCTCCTATCCACCTGAACACATTGTCAGTAGTCACCCAAGGATGCATTTTAATTTAGATGTAAAGTCATAAAAATTGGATTTTAGAGAATAGAGACATTTTGTTATTTACTTCTTTGATCACAGACATAATTCTGTCAGTCAGTTGTCTAGCTTCAGCCAACCTCTGTCATCCCCCTCACCACTAAGGGGCAATACAGCAGCACACATGTCACTATAATTAGCATGCAGTAGCAATTTTCATTAGACCAATGATCTCCAATAAGATTTTCCCAAGGGCTGAATTCAGTTATATGTAATAGTTAGGTGGGCCACACATGTATTAGCATATAATTTGCACATTATTTGCATATGCATTTAAAGATTGCATCATTTTTCTCTGGATATTTCAAGTAAAAATGTAATTACTAGAATATTGAAGGCTATGATTTCTGTTTCTCTGCACTATCTCAACACATCTGACCCAGGTGGCATATGACAGAATAGCTCAGAAGAAAACTAGGAAAAGCCAGTGGGAAAGAAATAGTCAGTAGAGATGCTTCAGGTCAAGAGAAATCTTTTTGGGGGCACTAATGATGACTGCTGAAAGTACATTGCATTAGACAATTTGTCTCCTTTATAAGGATAAAGGAATAAGTGCACATTGGGCAGACCTTCTAAGAAACGCCTTTCTAGTTACTGCTGATATTTTGTTGAGCAACTTTGTTTCAAACCTCATTACAGGCTAAATGGCAAATTATCTGTTATCACTTGGGAAATCTCAGTTACCTCTTAATTCTAATAGTGTAGTCACATAACAACTTTAACTGAGTTTTCCTCTAAACTAATTATTCTCTGTTTTGAACATGAATTTTAAGTGGAGAGTCTCTTTCTCTCTCTAGTTTTTTTATTCACATGGACCAATCCCACACAATTGGAGATCATACCCTTTCCCACGTAAAGAGCCTTCCGATGTGTTAATATTTGGTGAGATACAGAAAAAAACTTACAAGAAAATGAACAAGACTTGTACAGGATGAAATTGGGGAAAGTTGGGAATAGGTCCACACAATAAACTTACATAGACATATTTGCCCACACATGTTTTAATGCATATTTGCCCTTCTATTTATAAAAAGGATCATTCTCTCCCTTTCTTTTTGACTCTCTTGGTCTGTAACTCTGTCTCTCTCTGTTACTCTCTCTGTCTCTGTCTGCTCCACTGCCCACCCCCACTCCCAACCCCCGCACTCCCACTCCCTCTCTGCAGTCTATTCAAAATCTATATCCTTTCATCTGGAGAACACAGAAAGATAGATGATCAGGAGATAGAAAGGTAGATAGATAGAGAACTACAAAAGAAATTGTAACTAGTGTTGATTGACATATAACTACTGGTAAAAATGGTTCTTTATAATGTTACCAGCAATCTGTTTAGGCTTTCCTACTTCAGATAGTCAGAATCAGGTGGGCACAGGAAAGCAGAGTTTTCCTCACCTCCTCTAGGGTCCTGTGAAAGTCTCGGTCCAGACCAGGAATCAGTGAATGTCTTCAGTTCATTCTTAGTAAGTGACTTGCCCAAGTTGACACAGCTTTTGGGTGATGGGGCCAGGACTTGAACCAATACCTCCATAATTCCCTATTTTGCCCTTATTTCTTTTTTATAATCTCATCTATATCTATGACAAATAGACATCATCTTCTGTTTTGTAAGCAGAACAAACTTAAGTGGTTCTCAATTTCTTGGTCTTGCAGTTCAATGATAACAAAGAGCTCATCAAATTCATCTATTGTCCAATTACACAGTTAATATCCTCAGAAGGGACTAGAGATGAGACGAAAGGTATATTTTCCCTTGTCTCCTTGTGTTCAACCAGTTCTTTTGCCCCAAGCCCTAGTACTATTTGGTACCATCAACAACACGTATCTTTTGTATTTGTCACTGGATCCCTGGGCAATGACTCTGCCTAGAACTTAGTGAATTCTCAGAAGGTATTTTTAATTGGATGAATAAAAATTGAATTAATTTGAGAATGCTATATGAGGTCATTTATTAACACAGAAAGAACTTTATCATATATTAAGTTAAAATGTAGGCTACAAAAGAGTTTGTTCAGTACAATCCTATTTGAGGGAAAATTTATACAATATGTATATCTACATGGAGGGACAAATATTAATGCATTTACAGTATATGTGGGATTATTTTTTTTAAGTTGGTTATTTTATTTTTGAAAAAACGCACAGTTTTATAACACAAATGAAATGTTTTTGCCTTTTTCTTTTTTTAAATTTAAAGAGTGGCCCCTTTACTTTAAGGGTGGCTTCTTTCACTAAATCTCAGTAGTACTTTCTGGAATAAAGTTGGAAAGCCACATTACAACTAAAGTTCCAGGGTTCTAATTTGAAATTTGGGCTTAACTTTCTTACTCAACTGCCCCATCTCCTTACTTCATTTACTCTCCTTTGTTATTTGTGGACAAAACTGCCTCTTCTTCCAAATCTAAGGGTCTTAAAGACAAGGAGCCATCTTTTGTTTATCACTGTGGTCATCCCATCCTTACTCCATCCCAAGTAATTAGCCATGTAACTAACAGGTGCCCAAAGGTATTTAATAAATATTTGATAAATCACTTAATTAAAGGGAGTGCCAGAAAAATATATAACTGCACTAATTAGTATATACGATAAGCATCTTTTTTGAAAATGAATTTAAATTTAAAAGAAAATGGGTGGCCTAATTTCTCAATGAACTCAATTACAATTGGCCCTGCTGTTTCATAAATATAAGTCATTGATCACAAGGGAAACCAGACTAGAGCACCATCAGTCATGTCTATGGGAGAAAACAAAACACCTCAAGTAATATGTCTGTGGTTCATTCTGTCCCTGATCACAAATAAATCATTAATTTAGGACTTATGAATGTAGTCATTATCCTAAATACAAAGATTAGGCAAAAATTTATAGTGCAAAAAAGTATATGAATAAACCTGAAGTCATGTATGTTGTATAAGAAGGGGGAAATCTCAATTCCAAAGAACATCTATATTTTGGTAATTTTAGATTGAGAAATAACCCTATGGATTTTGTTTTTCATAAAGAATGCATCCTTGGGCTCAACCAACAGAAAATTAGAGTCATAACAACTTTTGATAACACAGCCAGTCCCACATCGTTTTATCCTACCCAAAATTACCCTTTCCAAATTATCCATGGATTCATATTTTCCCATTCCAATTTATGAGTTTTTTCTTTATTCAGAGTACTGTCTGTCTAAGCAGTATAATGTAAGACAGTATGTGTTCCTAGGTTGATGTGCGGCAACAGTTTAACCTTCCAAGTAACAATTGTGATAATGCCTGAACCCAGAGGAATATCTCTAATTATAGACATTTCAGGCACCATAGCAGGGAGTGGAAAAAATATTCTAAGTCAGCTGGATCTATAAGTACTATGGGCTATACATGCTGAATAGATGCTTTTTAGTACAAAAGCTCAATTAATAGTCTTTATGATTCATTCTGTTTGCTTTAGTCCTTGGGGTTTAGCACCCTGGCAATAAACAAATATATAATCATAGCAATAAATCCAAAATTTTCCTTTAGAGGTGGATCCCATTTAATATTCTAAATTCTTGAAATTATAGAGTAGCATAAGAGTTGAAGGCTACCTAAGCTGAAACTGCAGAATAACTATTTCTTTAGACAAGGCCAAAACAAATCACCATTATTCCCTTTCAATCAATATTTATGTGGTATTTATTGTTGTACTTACCTTACCAAGAATATATAATGTCCTAAACATTTTAGTACAATAAAGTACACTAGTTACCTGCGAAATTTTTTTAGGAACAGGTTTTTCAGTAAATCCATTTAAAAAAATATTAAATACAAACTCCAGAGTTTCATTTCTACCTTCAGCAGACTCCATTTCAATTACCTATAAGCCTAAGTAATTCATATAAATTTCTCCTTCTTCATTAATATTGAGCACCTGAGGAAAAAATCATATAAGGCTTTCAGAATCCCGATTTTCACTAGATAAATAGCAAAGTGAAATGATTATTATTCATGATACCAGTTTGCCTTTTTAGATACATACCTATGACTTTGGGTATGTAAATCCACCACGTTTAACTCAGTACATCAACACTGCAGGTTGAGTTACCCACAACCCAGGGATAGAAATAATTATATTAGAACTCATTTCAGACCAGGTAGTTCTCTATTAGTAATTGTATTGGGCTATTGAGACACAATCATTAGAGACATAAAAGGGCCATTTTGTATATTAGTAGTAAAAGAAAAAATCGTAAACCTTTAAGGAGATTTCATAAAATATGTGCTTTTGACTCACAGTTAAAACATTGATTAAATTGCACACTACAAAAGAGGGCACTAAAAAATAGGAGGCATTGCCAAGGAGGCCGACTATCAACAACCACCTAAACTTTTTACAAGCTTCCAGTTGCCAATAAAATAGCATGCACGGGAATTCAAAACACATGTTTTACTAATGCATCTAGAGAACTGAGATGTTCCCCATCAACCTGCTCAATGTTCTGTCTAAAAAACAATCTGCCAGCCAAGGAGCATGCCTGAACTTGAAGAGATGGAGAGTGTGGCCCATATTCTGTGCCTCAATTCTTGAGGAACTAAACAGATTCCTAACTAACATTACCACATTAGGATACTTTACATCATAAAGACTTCTATTATTTTTTTTCTAAGACAAACTAATCTAATTTGACAACTATTTTTAAAATGTACCTATTGCTTCATTTTACTGTAACAGTCTCTAAATCTTGGAGAGTCAATGCATTATACTACTGGTTCTATATAAACCTAGAAACATAGGTAGATGCTTCACATGTATTAACATATTTAATCCTCACAACATTTTTGTGTGCTGTAATTACTCCCATTTAAAGTAGAGAAAACTTAAGCACATAAAGGCACAGAAATTTGCCCAGGATCACAGAGCTAGTAAGTAATACATCTGAGATTCAAACCTAGATGTTCTGGCTCCAGGACCCATGTTCTAAACACTATATACTTACTTTCATCAGTTCCAGTGTTTACTTTGAACAGTATTTAAAAAACTCACCACTTCTTACTTCTAATTATGAAAGTGTACATATTTAAATGTGTAATATTCTCTCTTGTCCTCAAAAGAAAATTAAGAGATAATGCATGAAGGTTAGTGGATAATGGCTCTATAGATCACCTTTCAAATGCCCCAATCTTTCCTCTTCCAACCATTTACATGGTGAGTATGTTGAAGTGAATTAACAGAATTGGGCAGTTTTTTTAAATAATTAATGGAAATAAAAAGGATACATGGTCCATTAGGTAATCTTTTATTTTTATTTTATTTTATGCAAATATTCCCTCCACATATATTCAAAGGGTTAAATGGTGATCTCTGTAAAATTCCCTGTCGCAACGCTACAAAAAGGAAAAAAGTAAAATAAGTAAAATCATTTATACCATAGGTCCTTTACATAAATTGGCTCTTAATACTAAGAACTTAAACACATGAACTACCTTTACAAACTGTAGAGAGACATATCCTGGATAACGATCCAAGAGTTGCAACTAGATCTACGCACAGAAGTACACCTCAGAAACGATGTCTTTTGAAAAAGTGAAATCTAAACCAATATGAGGGTCAACATGACCTGACTCCTAGAAAGTCTTGTACAAGAGCTAAGGGGCTCCCAACCACATGTCAACTTCTACAGTGAATTCCAGGGATTCTCTAATGCGGAAATAAATAGAAAGGGGAGAAGTTATTATTATTATTATTGTTATTATTTTGTTATTATTATCATTATAGAGATTCAGAAAAGAGCTTCATGGCCCCTTTTGGACCCTCTTAAATGGAGCCATTGACATCATCCGGAGGTTGACATCCAATCTCTGCTTCCATCCTGACCAGATTTAGAATCAATTAACTGTTATTAAACATCTATTTTCAGTAAGATACATTGGGTCAGGAGTTCCACAACGATTTTCTCATTGTCATCACCAATCTGGCAAACGAAGAAACTGAGGCTTCAAAAATTTGAAGAACCTGGCTATGGTATGGCCACCCAGCCAGTAAGTGGCACAGCCAGTATTCAAACTCAGATTTGCTGACCTTACAATACGAAAGGGAATTACAAAAAAAGTACTACCAGCTGATGGGACTGGAGATTAGCTGTGTTTCCAAGAGGCCATCAGGCTCCAATCTGCCCTTCAGCCCTTCCAAGATGGCCTTAATTTTACAATATGGCTTTGGTCTTGGTTTTTCTGCTGAGAATTCCTTGCCTTGAGCATCAGCTTACACACCCGGGCCCTAAGGTCTGTCTGGCTTCTGCCAGCCTTATCAAGAGGGCACAATTCAAATGTCTCTATTCCTAGAGACTACTCAGGTCCTGTCAAGTTTCTCCTGGCTTTAGTACTGTCTGTCACTTGGACTAATCTTCTCTAACTTCATTCTCAGAAGACTGGGCAACAGTAGAAATGTTCAGAGATAGAAGGAGAAAGGAGGAAAAGATTTTAAGCATTTCATAGCCAAAAGAGACTAGATCTAGACAGGGAATTTAAAAACCTGCCATTTGGATAAGAGCGCTAGTTTTACATAGCACTTCCATATTCTTTGTAAGAATTTAGTTTTACAACAAGAATTCCCATTTGACAGATACAGAAATATAGCCTCAGGGAGAATTAATGGCTTATTTGTAAGACTGTTTGACTTGCAAAGGCAGACATTCTGAGCTATTCTTAGCCATTGCTGCCCAATTTCAAATCTGGCATTATAAACCTACTTTGTAAATAGGCTATTTTTAGTTCTTTCTAAATATTCTTGTGGGTACTTTCTATAGGCTAAATTAATTATACTGCAAATTTAAAAATGATACCTTAAAAGGCAACTTTGCTATGCTCTCAGACTACTTCCTGAAGAAGCACTTCAAGTGCAAAAATATACCGATTTGTCTTTTATATTCAGAGAATATGGGAATCTCAAATAGGCCGTATTTGCCATTCTGAAGGAAATTTTCAGTCAAGTTCTATGGCATTTAACAAAGGCGATCTTGTGTTCTCTTCTTCACCACTACAGAGGGCAGCAACAGACAGCAGAGCTCCTTAGCATCAGAGAGGACTGTTAAAAAGTCCCTTCTAAACAAGGGGGTTAAAGACAAAGTCATGCTTTAATCACAGTAAATTTTCTTTTGCCTTTATGCTGTTTAAAATTCATCACAGTTAGACTCTTTCCTCTAAGTTAGCAGGCCAATGGATGTAAGTATGAGAGAAAGCTGGATTTGTTTCAGAAGTTGAGTCTAAGATATTTTGTAATTATGCTAAAGTCAGCATTAAACAATAAATAAAGACTATGTGCCATGTAATATTGGGACAAGTAAAATTTAGTCTGCTTTTATTCCTGCTGTTTTTCTTATTACTAGTTATTGCCTTCTTTAAATCTATGTCTTAGCAAGTGAAAATAGTTTATATAAAAGCATTTAATACTATAGAATAAATACTATATTTAAACTGCATCCAAATCATCTGTTTTCAGTAGGTAAAAACTTTAGAGGCCGTACTTTCACAATTGGGAGATATACCTGCAAAGTGCACTCTGGACAGAAATGATAGTGAATAGCAGTTTGCAAGGATGAAGACTGTACTTGCTTCCTAGACGGTTGCATAAGCCTAAGAATGATTGCACATGCAAAGGCGGGCAGCAAAGGTCTTATGATCAAAAGGGAAGAAATGACTGACAACACAGAGCTAGTTCAAAGGAACTAATGGAATAATTAGTCCCAAAAAGACCAAAAAGACTGAAGAATTCATGATGTCATAAAAAGCAGAGCTACTTAAATTGGATTAGAAAATAAAAATGACATGAACATTGTAAATATTCACAGATCACATCATTGACGTGTAATGTGCCGTTAAATGATGTCAAATTAAAGGGGAAATTACATGTGTTAGAACTAGCACGAATAAAAAGAAGACATTTAAAGACACATGGTCCTTCATGTGAAAATTCCTAACATAGATTACATAGATGATCATCACCCAGACAGTGAAACTGGGTGAAAGAAATGTAAGATAAAATATGGGGGAAAAGATTCCAACTAAAAACAACTCCATCTCAAATATCATAAATGGTAGTTAACTTTAGATTTCAGAGAGCTATTTTGGGAAATTGTTTTATACAAAGTAAGCCCAAACATGGGCTCAGTAAATAACTTATACTGCCATTAAAATCCTTAAAATTTGCCTTTGCATTAGCTCAAAGTGAATCTTTCAGGAAAGGAAAGGATCTCTATGTTTATATTAATTTGCATATGCTCAGCTTTCTCTTGCCAACTGGATATATTGTTTGAAACATTTCAGTGATTTGTAACTTGTATTAAAATTATAAAAGTGACAAAAAGAAACAAGGAGAACAATATATGAGGCAGGTGTGATATCTGCCCTCCTCCTGTGGCATGTTAATAAATGTTGCTGATATTCACTTACATATTAACACATAACTAATCTAAATTTAACATAAGGTTTGAAAACTTCCAAAATGATATAGATACTTGAAGAGCTTCAGGGCAATATACAAATTTTAGCACAGCGATGTTTCTGTTCTACAAATCTCATTCTTGACAAATATTTTACAAAGTATTAAATGGAAATCATTCACTTTGAAACTGACGGTCACTCTTTCCATTTTTCTGTTTTTACTGGGTAGAAGTTTAGTTTTACCTGAATCTTCTATCATATTAAGTAGATAGCAAGTACCTTTCTTATAGTGGGGTTTGTTATTAATAACATTTAGCAGTATGGAAACTGACAGCCAGATTACCTAATGTTTTAATCTTTTAATCTTTACCACTGTTTCCCTATTAGTAAAAAGGAAATAATGATAATAAAAGTAAATACTATATGGTTGCTCTGAGAATTTAATTTTACATAAAAAAAACTTTGAGCCAGCTTAGCGTGTCGTAAGTTCTATATTAATTCAATGTATGTATGTCAGCATCAAATTGGAAGAATTAATAACATTTTCATTAACATGTCACAGAAATATAAGAAAACCATAACCTAAAGTTGCAATGAATGTTTGAAATTTATGAGTCTTCACTGTGGATGGGATATAGTCAAAAGGGTCATTGATAAGAAAAGGGGAGAAAAAATAGAAAAGATGAAAAGTAAGAGAATATAAATCAAAAGGATGAGTGAAAGAGCTGTAACACATAACTTAGAATTAATCACAGACACTTAAATATGCATTATATTCCCAGTAGCTAAAGGAAGAGAATAATTTGAATTAAGTTTCTATTTCTAAAACTAAAAGTAAAGAATAACCACGATATTATTTTTCCAGAACCAGCTTAAAGTTTCTGGGCACACTAATTCTTTCTTTCTTTATTTCTTTTTTTGAGGGAGGAAGAAAGAAGGATTGGGTTCTCCATTCATCACTCAGTCATTTCAGTGGAAGGGAAAAGAAAGGAGGAGAAAATCATTGGAGCAATGGTTACATTTCTTAATTTTTAAAAATATTCTGAACATTTTAGATAATCAGTATAGACTATACCAGCATGGAAGCTTTTAAAGGGTTAATAAATCTGTTCTGAAGATTCCTACTATTAATATGGCAGGTGGGAAGGGTATATACGGCCTAAGGTAAAACCCTTGACAAGACAGAGGGTGTCTGGATTCTGAATTGGCCTAGGATATGACAAGTGACTGTAAATTTCCTTTTGCAGTCTATAATCTTGTCAGAAACTAATGCAATTCTCTCTGTTGCAGTTTCCATTAATATTTAGACTAACTTTAATGTAGAAAATGGACTGAATATTGGGCATGAACTATTTTATTGACTCAACCAATAGAGAGCTTTGTAGTTTCACCAATATTTCCAAGCCGGTCACAATGATTTCACAGCTAAGCTCATCCAAAGGACTTTATATACTTAGTCTTATTTGCATTCTTTGAGAGTTATATTCTAAGTTGTAACTCAAAGAAAAAAATCCTACAATCTATTAAGACATATTTTATCATGTATACCAATAACTAATGGAACTAAATGATGATCAATAGAGAAAGTAATCTATGAATTATAAGATTCTCATAATGTGTAAGTTAATTAACTTTTTCTAGACTTGGCGTGAGGAGAATAAGTTAGTAACTTAATAAAGATAGGGGCTCACATTAGAGGAAATGGTCACAAAAAATATAGGCTGCCTATCAACATGGGAAAAATGCTTATGAAGTCAGAATATCAACTGTAAAAAAGTACTTCTCCCATCTTTTCTTGATCTTCTGGAATAATGCAGAGGGCAAGAATGCCCAATTTTGTTCTAAAGCATTCCAACCCTATCCCAAATGAGAGATTTACTCCTAGGAGCTTAATAACTAATTATTTAATCACTATATCAAGAATAAAAATTCCACATAATAGTAAAAAGGTTTGAATGCTTTTCTCAATGTCTTTTATAAATCTTGTTCTTCATTCTTTGTCTGCATGTTTCCCAAAATTCTCAGATACCCAGAGAAAAATAAAGCTGCTGAGTTGAAGACACCAGATCTGTAGAAACACTAGTATGGGATCATCTAAATGTATTGAACAAACTCTATCGAAACAAGGTAATTTTCATATTAATAGGTGCTCTACAGAAAATAAGTCAAGGAGTAAGTCTTTATATATAATAATTTATGTTACAATTTGAGCTAAGAGTTACTTCTAAAAATATGTGCAGTTGTCTGGGGTAAAAATAATGTATTTTTGTCTCATCAGTGTTGAAATAAATTTGGTGATATTAGAAATTATTTGACATAAGGTGTTTAGTCTGGAGTTCTGAAAGCACAGAATGATGCACTAGCTTTTGACAAAAGGATTCATAAAGAGGGATTAGGTTTTATTCTGATAGACTAGGACTAGAGTTTCATAGAAAAAGGTTTTAGCTGATCACAAGGAAAAATTTTACAAAGATGGCACTGGATGTTTCCAGGAAGATTAATCTAGACACAGTGTGCAAAATTTGATTATAGGAATGAACATCCAGAAATGGAGGAACCAATTAGAAACTGTTTAAATAATCCTCACACTAATCATTAGGGTATTTTGGAAGTTATCATTGTAAAAGGATTTTTTGAAACCAGAGCCAGGCTCTCACTGCTTCTCGGTATTCCTTTTGCATATCTTTTTAAATACATATTTTTTGCAATTGCAACTCTCTAAAAGAATATTCACCCTCTTCAAGATAATAGCCCCAATTTCAACCCTGGGATACTATTTCATTTGAGAAGATGGAGCTTACCTATTGTGAACACCCCCTTTCTTTGTGCCTTGTGCCACCTCACCTTTCTTTCTTTCCCTTCAGTCTCTTTCTTTACTTGGGAAAGTACTACTTCTTTCATTTGAACTTGCCCTTTCACTTCCCTAGAGCCTTCAAATCCAGGGATGATTTCCTTGCCCTAAAAAATATTTTCCCTTTTCCTTCTCAAGATACAAACCTACATTTGGTTTTCCATTGATCACTGAAACTTTACAATTGTCATCTATCATCTCTGCTGGACAACTGCACCTTCCACCCATTTTTACTCTTCTGAAATATGGATTTTCTTCCACCATTGTGCCAAAGTCCCTCTCATGAAGAGTAGCAAGCACACAGCCATCAGTTTCAAAGCAAAATAGAATCCCATTCCGTCATTTACCACTTACTTCAAAATGCTCTCTTCCCCATTTCCTGATTCTGTTAACACCACCACCATCTTCACAATCACTCTAATATTCTTGGATTCCTCATTCTCTCTTTCTCCTTATTCCTTGACCAGGTCCCATGACCAACCTATAACCAAGGTCAGTAGATTCCTCCTCTTATCCTTATGGGGTTGTCCGGCGCTTCTCCGCCCCGCCTCGAGTCCTCAGTCGGCCGGCGATGGGGACCAGAGAGATAAGGGGAGAGAGGGTGCGGACAACGTCTTACCCGGAGCACTTGTGATCACTCAGGACTCGCGGTGGTAAAGCAGATAAACTTTTAATGGGACTAGGCAATCATCATCTTTACAGGTTCCACCCGGGGCGAGACACCTCGGGGGAGAACAACCTCGATGCGGCCGTCAGGTACGGCTCCTTGTGGGCTGTCTCCCCGAGCTTTGCCCGGGAACTTTCTTATAAACCTTGCGTGTATCCAATGGGCTAACGCCACGCACACAAGCATGATTGGTGAATACAGCGGGTGGTTACATACATCAGAAGCCGGAAGCAGGATGTGGGCGCCATCCTGGCACCACTCGATGGGCGGGGGGAACTCAAGGGCAGGCTGCAGCTTGTCTACTAGGCCAAATCCGGAAGGTGGCTGCTCACATCTCCCCCTTTTTTGTTTTTTATGCCCCAGTGTCTCCAGTGATGAATGTGCTCCCGTGGACCAAGATGGCCCACAACGTATTTTTTGGTGCTTTGGGGAGTCTGGACTAGGTCCCGGCCATACCAAGGTGGGACCTCTGGCACCGACCAGAATGCTCACTTCATATAGAGACCGGAGAACCCGTGAGCCGGAAACCACGTGGCCCTCCTTGCAGTACTCAGTCTCGCAACTGGGGGACAGGAGGATTAGGAGAAGGTAGCCAGTGCCGAGGGCGTCACTAGGAGCCTCTGTGCAAACGCCAAGGGTCCCGTCTGGCCACAACTAGGACTCTGCGTAAGAGGTCCACCTGAGACAAAAATTAGGGCCACTGGTACCGAATGTTTATATACGAGATTTTTTCATATACTTAGCTGCGAACCTTACCCCTGAATGCCCAGCTTCGAGTGGTTGGGATGGGTGCTGGGCAGAGGGACTATAGTTATCAGGAGGGTTACAGGCAGAGGACATGGCCATCATGGCGGTAACACGTAATTGCTGTTGTCTTTGAAACAAACGCTCCAGCAAACTCTTAACAATGATCAAACCTACTAATAACCCCACAGCAAGAAGAACCCAGTTGGTCAGATTAGGCCAAGAGAACCAGGAGGGAAAAAAGGTCAATATTCCTGGCCCTCTTCCCGGTCTGCTGGGGAGTGGTCGACACCGTCGACATCATTTGACCGCTCCTCACGCGAGTTGAGGACTGGATCCAACAGGTCACGTTGGGGGTTTAACGACCCGTCAGGCTGCAGTTCTTTGGTGTTCTCAGGCGACTGCACGGTTCTCACCAATCTCTCCGGTACCCACACTGGTTGGCGTCCTGGTTCCTGGGGAAAGACACAAACAGAGCCTCTGGCCCAGCTGAGCACTGGGTCAGGACCTTTCCATTGCCCCGACAGAACATCCCTCCAACGGACCAGGCCTCTATGCGGAGGACCTGGGGTGGTATGTTGTAGGGCAGGCGTCATCTATAGCAATGCTATAATTGTGATTTCAGCCAGGAATGTTTACCAGAAATAACAAAACCAGATAGTCACATTCCTTCTAATATCTGAACAACATCAACTTCTCCCCAACACATAGAATGGCACCCAAATAGCCTCATGTTTGCTCTCCACTGACACCCTTCTCAAAGATCATACCGCCTAGCTACATGATACTGGATGCTTAAAACAGAAATAATTCAGCCTACTAAACATGTTACCCAAACTTAATTGAATAGTTGAAAATTGGGCAGCTTAAAGGCTTTAGCCCATCTCCTTGCTTGTTTAATAACATTTGTTTCTCTTTTCTTTCGCCTAAGAGACTAACTTTTCCAACAACTGTAACTACTATTTTCCTCCCTCCCCCACTGGCTCAAAATTACACACAACAATGCCTTTTTGATTGTTGCCAGTTAATAATACTGCAAAGACGGATGCTGCAATAGTTTCCAGGGCACAATACTGCACAAAGTGATAAAAGATTTACGGTGGGTAACTCTGTGGGTGAAACAACTTTTCCTCCTTTAAAAATTAGGCGTGCAGTCTAAGTGCAGGTACATACTGCGAAGATTACCAGTCACCGCTCAGAAACAAATTCTGAGCCTCTCTTTATCCCCCAACTGGAACCGAGCTTGCCTGTGACAGTATTATTTGTGAAGAAGTTCTTAGCGGAAAATACTCGATTTCCTTCTCCCTCAACAGACAACTCTCCATTGAGCTGTAAGCCCAGCTAATCTCCTTCCATGTTTCTGTAACAAACAGTGCAAAGCCCATGCCACGTGCCCTTTACACTTGGGTCTGGTGCTGGGTCTCGATGAATGGAATGTGAAGGCTGGCGAGGCTGAGCTCTCCCACGCTCTCGTAGTCACTCATGGCTACTTCGGAATCGTCAAAGCCGCAGTGGGCTGACACATCCGAGGATGAGGTGCCTCTGGAACTGTGCAAGGATGAAGACACGTTGTCTGCTGGGCCTGTGGACTCTGGGCCCTGGTTCATGCTCACGGCAAAAGTACTAAACTCACAGCCGGCAGGTGGGCCCACCAAATCGGTTTCATTGGGGAAGGGGTGAGGAGGGAGGTATTGGCTAGGATGGATCCTCTGGCAGGGGAGGGGGCAGCTGGTCCTGACTCAAGAACTCCTCCTCATGAGGAGGTGGGTATTCGCTGTCGATGTCATAGCCGCCCAGGTAGTAATCGCTCTCTAGCTCCCGTGTGCTGCCTTGGTGTGCAGACCCTCCATCCTGGTTCTCATAGTTGGGCATTTCCTCTATATCTGACAGGCGGGCCCCTGGCATCCAATCAGAGGTATCCCAGTGATAGGCTTCATTTTCTATAGTGTCAACTACATTGTTGACAAGCTGAATGACAGTCACTATGGATGTTTCAGTCCCTGCGTCCCAGCCATTCTTCCGGATGGAATCGCAGTCCGAGCGGCAGGGCGACACGGCGGGGAGGTTGGGGGCCACACTGCACACGACCACACCCCGCCTGGCTGTCAGGATGCGGGGTGACTCGGGGTGAAACGTGGTCATCTCCTGGTGCTCGCCCCCCAGCCCGTCCACGATCTTGTCCAGGTTGCTTCTGGAATCGCTCTGGAAGCACGGGGTGTAGGCCATGGGGCGCACGGGCACCTGCGGGGGCCCCACCTCCTGGTAGACGTTGCGCGCGTCGCCGCCGCGCAGGGTCCGGAAGGGCATGCCGTTGCTCTTGTTGAGCAGCGCGGCCGTGGCGGGGTCCTGCACCAGCGTGATGTTGTTGCGGGAGTAGTTCTTGCGGAAGACCTTCTTGCGGAAGACGATGAAGAGGACGATCAAGATGAAGATGACTAAGAGGACGCCGGCGATGCCGATGAGCTCCTCCTTCCCCACGTAGGAGTGGCCGGCCTGGATGTCGGGCACCACCACGGGGCGCATCCCGCAGTGCTGACCCACGTAGCCGGGGGTGCAGTTGCAGAGGAAGGAGCCGAACACGTTGACGCAGGAGCCGCCGTTCTTGCACTCCTCTCGCTCGCACTCGTTGATGTCCTCCTCACACGTGACTCCAGTGAGTCCATCTTTACAACTGCAGATGAATGTGTTTCCTATCGGGTCTTTAAGGGGGTTAGTAGGGGTGAACTCCCGGACTGCCCCATGCTTGCAGCCGGCACTGTCTTGTAATCACTCGGAGAGCTCTTCCGAGTCCCCGGGGCTACCTGAACGCCCACGGGCCCTAGTCCTCGTATGGAAAGGGGGTGCTTACCTTCTCGCGGTGATCAGTCGCGGAGGTCAAACCACGGATCCCGGGAGCACGTCTCCGTCGGGGCGAGGGGAACGCAAATGAGGTTGCGGGTTCGAAGTGCCCCGTACGGGCCACCACTTGTCCGGCGCTTCTCCGCCCCGCCTCGAGTCCTCAGTCGGCCGGCGATGGGGACCAGAGAGATAAGGGGAGAGAGGGTGCGGACAACGTCTTACCCGGAGCACTTGTGATCACTCAGGACTCGCGGTGGTAAAGCAGATAAACTTTTAATGGGACTAGGCAATCATCATCTTTACAGGTTCCACCCGGGGCGAGACACCTCGGGGGAGAACAACCTCGATGCGGCCGTCAGGTACGGCTCCTTGTGGGCTGTCTCCCCGAGCTTTGCCCGGGAACTTTCTTATAAACCTTGCGTGTATCCAATGGGCTAACGCCACGCACACAAGCATGATTGGTGAATACAGCGGGTGGTTACATACATCAGAAGCCGGAAGCAGGATGTGGGCGCCATCCTGGCACCACTCGATGGGCGGGGGGAACTCAAGGGCAGGCTGCAGCTTGTCTACTAGGCCAAATCCGGAAGGTGGCTGCTCACATGGGGTGATGTTGGGGTAAGGAGAGAAGGACAGAAAGTCTGAAGGAGGAAAACTGTAAGAACTATGATGAGGTAGCCCAAGTGATTAAATCTAAAACGACCAAGAGACATTGAAATGCAACTGAAATTAGATGGCACCACAGATTGAGGATGCAGTTCTTTCTGTTCCAGTGGAAGTTTGCCATACAAAACTGGGAGGACGAATTGAAGAGAACAATAGAGAAGTCATACATTACATTCTGATTTCCACAATGAAGCCTCCCTAGGGAAAATGAGTAGACTCTGAACTAATGAACTTCTGTACTTGTTTATGCGGTGAATTCAGTTTTGGAATATGGCCCTTAATTCTATTGTTGATGCATTTCAAAATCTCTCCCTACAGGAGGGCTACTAACTATGTTGCAAAATATCACAAAGCAAAGTATTTGGAACTGGACAACTTTACCAGGAGGGACTGGGCTGGATAATGTGAAGACTGCTGATCAATCAGGTTGTATGATATTGGAAAGACTGAATGATGCTTTTTTGTTGTTGTTGTTTAATGCTGTTTTTGATTTTTGGAAAAAAATAGTAAATTAAATTTCTAGGATATATTCAGAGTTCAGTTTTTTTAAATGCAACACTACTGAGATATATTCACATACCATACAATTATCCAAAGTGTATAATCAGTTGTTCACAGTATCATCATAGAGTTGTGCATTTCACCACAATTTTTTGAACATTTTCATTACTCCAAGATATAAAAATGAAAATAAGAATAAAAATAAAAAGTATGAAAGAACACCCAAAACATCTCATACTCCTTTTCCCCCACTATTATTCATTTACTTATTGTCCCCCTTTTTTCTATTCATCTATCCATACAATGGATAAAGGGACTGTGAGACACAATGTTTTCACAATCATGCATTCACATTGCATAAGCTATATAGGTATACAATTGTCTTTAAGAATCAAGGATACTGGATTGTAGTTCAACAGTTTCAGGTATCTCCTTCTAGCTATTCTAATACACCAATAACTAAAAAGGGATATCTATAAAATGCATATGAATAACCTCCAGAATGACCTCTAAACTCCATTTGAAATCTCTAAGCCACTCACACTTTGTTTCATTTCTTTTCCTGTCAAGGCGGCTTTCTCAATCCCAAGATACCAGGTTGAGGTTCATGTTTGAGAGTCATGTCCCATGTTGCCAGGGAGATTTACACCCCTGGGAGTCATGCCCCACATAGGGGGAAGGGCAGTGAGTTTACCTGCAGAGTCAGATTAGAGGGAGAGGCCACATTTGAGCAACAAAGAGGTTCTCTGGGGGTGAATCTCAGGCACAATTATAAGTGGGTTTATCCTCTTCTTTGCAGTAACAAGCTTCATAAGGGCAAGCCCCAAGATCAAGGGCTTGGCCTACTATGATGGTACTCCCCAATACTTGCAAGAATATCAGGAATGCCCCAGGTGGGGAAGTTTAATATTTCCAATTTTTCCCCAGTCCCTCAAGGGGGCTTTGCAAATACATATTTATTCTCTGCTCAAATTACTCTGGGATTTATCAGGGCTTCATGCTAACCTGTACAAACCAATCAGGTCTCACCCACTATTCAAGGTTCCATGTAATTATGGTGTTTGAATAAATTGACCATACAAGTTAAATTATATACCGTGCTACAGAAAATACAGATTTTCCACTAAATAAACATCTCTTCCTTTGGTCTCACATAGAAGGTGAAGTTTTAATACACAGGTAATATCATCCTTTTACTTTCAGTCTTATTTGCCTTAGTCCTAACTGACTCCATTTTTCTATCTTTAATTAAAGTCTGATCTCTTTTTCAGCTTCTTTAACATTTGCTGTGTGGCATAATGCTGACATTCATAGCTGCTGAACTCTGGCTCTTAATCTCAGGTGTCACACAGATACCCAATGTTCCAGGCACTGACCAGGTTATACACAAACAGCTCATCATCTCAGAACTTAGACATAACCATTACAACTCATGAATAGATGTGACTGCTTTAAGAGCTTACAATCTAGGAACCTTTACCATAAGCCTTCCCCTGATAACCTATGCTCTCACATTCAATTCTGAGAGTTTGCACATTATATTAAGCATTATAATGTTTTACCTTTTCGATTCTGGCTTATTTCACTCAACATACTGTCCTCAAGTTCCAGTCATCTAGTTGCATACCTCAAAATTCATTTCTTCTTGCTGCTCCTCAATATTCCATTGAATGTAAACATCACAGTTCACCGTTCCGTTTATTGGTCGGTGTTCCCTTAGGTCACCTCCATCCATTACGAATCGTGAATACTGCTGTTGTAAACACCATTGTGCAATGTCCATTCATGTCCCTGCTCTCAGTTCTTTCAAGTACCTACAAAATAATGGGGCTGCAGGACCATATGGCAACCCCATAGTTAGCTTCCTGTGGAACCAGCACACTGCCCTCCAGATGGGCTGCACCATTCTACTTCCCTAATGATAGTGAATAGATACATCCCTCTCTCCACATTTTCTCCAGCACTTGTATCCCTCTATTTTTTAACACATTCATTTTTCATTGTGATTGTTCACATACCATAAAATTATCCAAAGATCCAAAGTGTACAATCAATTGCCCAGAGTACCATAATATAGCTGTGCATCCATCACCACAATTAATTTTTTTTCAATTTTTAGACATTTTCATTACTCCAGAAAAAAAATAAGACAAAAAAAGGAAACTCAAATCCTCCCATTCTACTAACCACCCCCCCTCCATTGTTGACTTACAGTATTGGTATAGTACATTTGTTACTGTTTATGAAAGAATGCTAAAATACAACTCACTGTGGTATATAGTTTGCAATAGGTATATTTCTTCCCTATATGCCCCTCTATTATTAATTTTTAGTTGTGTTATACATTTGTTCTGGTTCATGAAAAAGATTTCTAATATTTGTACAGTTAATCACAGACATTGCCCACCACAATGTTCATTGTTTTATACATTCCCATCTTTTAACCTCCAACTTTCCTTCTGGTGACATACGTGACTCTAAGCTTCCCTTTTCCACCACATTCACACAACATTCAGCACTGTTTTAGTTATTCTTACAACATGCTACCATTATCTCTGTCCATTTCCAAACATTAATCTGCTCATAATAAGCAACCTCTCCCCATTCTTTAGCCTTGTTCTGTATCCTGGTAACTTCTATTTCATGTCCATGAGTTTACATATTATAATTAGTTCCTATCAGTGAGACCCTGCAACATCTGTCCTTATGTATCTGACTTATTTCACTCAGTATATTGCCCTCAAGGTTTATTCATCAACCCATTTTTTTAAGATGGTTTTGTTCACACACCGTATATTCCATCCTAAGTAAATAATCGATGGTTCCCTGTATAGTCAAATATTTATGTATTCACCACACTCACTACTATCTATATAAGGATATCTCCATTTCTTCCACAAAGCAGGAGGAAGAGTCAAAGAAGGTAGAGAGGAAAAATAAAAAGAAAAAAGAAATAGGAAAAAAAACACATGACAGCTGGGAAGCAGCAAAAGGACAGATCACATTAAAATAAAATAGAATAAAGTCAGAGAACATTACCAATGCCAAAAGTCCCATACCCCAACCTTATGCCCCCCTCTTATATGTATTTAGCCTTGGAATATTGCCTTTGTTAAATTAAAGAAAGCATAATACAATGTTTCTGTTAATTATAGTCTCTAGTTTGCATTGATTGTATTTTTCCCCCAATACCTCCCTATTTTTAACACCTTGCAAGGTTGACATTCATTTGTTCTCCCTCATGTAAAAACATATTTGTATATTTTATCACAATTGCTGAGCACTCTAGCTTTCACTGAGTTATAGAGTCCCAGTCTTTATTTTCCTCTTTCCATCTGGTGTCCCACATGTTCCTAACCTTCCTCTTTCAACCATATTCATAGTTATCTTTTGTTCAGTGTACTTTGTTCAGTGTTGTGCCTTTCATTTCCACAGATTCTGCCAGTTATTTTTTTCAAACTTTCAATTTCTGCCTTATGTATGCCCAGTGTTTTATTTATAGCCTTTACCTCTTTTGCCATGTCTTCCCTGAACTTTTTGAATTGATTTAGCATTAAATTGATCAGCTACCATCATCCAAAATTGTGTTCCAAACCTCTCACTCCTGTCTTTTCCCTTCTGTCTGCAGTGCTTCCTTAGTGTTTCCTGTAGAGCAGGTATCTTGTTCACAAACTCTGTCATTGTCTGTTTGTCAGAGAATATTTTTAACTCTCCCTCATATTTGAAAGACAGATTTGCCGGATACAGGATTCTCGGTTGGTGATCTTTCTCTTTCAGTATCTTAAATATTTCACACCACTTCCTTCTTGCTTCCATGGTTTCTGCTGAGAAATCTGCACTTAGTCTTATTAAGCTTCCTTTGTATGTGATGGATCGCTTTTCTCTTGCTGCTTTCAGGATTCTCTCTTTGTCTTTGACATTTGATAATCTGATTATTAAGTGTCTTGGCATAGGCCTATTCAGATCTATTCTGTTTGGGGTATGCTGCACTTCTTGGATCTGTAATTTTATGTCTTTCATAAGAGATGGGAAATTTTCATTGATTATTTCCTCTATTATTGCTTCTGCCCCTTTTCCCTTCTCTTCTCCAAGACACCCATGACACATACATTCATGCACTTCATGTTCTCATTTAATTCCCTGAGACGTTGCTCATATTTTTTCCATTCTTTTCTCCATCTGTTCTTTAGTGTGTAGGCTTTCAGGTTTCTTGTTCTCCAGTTCCTGAGTGCTTTCTTCTGCCTCTTGAGATCAGCTGTTGTATGTTTCCATTATGTCTTTTGTCTCTTGTGTTGTGCCTTTCATTTCCACAGATTCTGCCAGTTGTTTTCTTCACACTTTCAATTTCTGCCTTACGTATGTCCAGTGTTTTACTTATAGCCTTTATCTCTTTTGCCATGTCTTCCCTGAACTTTTTGAATTGATTTAGTATTAGTTGTTTCAATTTCTGTATCTCAGTTGAAGCGTATGTTTGTTCCTTTGACTGGGCCATAACTTTGTTTTTCTTAGTGTAGGTTGTAGTTTTCTGTTGTCTAGGCATTTTGTTTCCTTGGTTACCCCAATCAGGTTTTCCCAGACCAGAACAGGCTCATGTCTCAAAAGGAAGAAATATTCAGTATCCGGTTTCCTTGAGGGTGTGTCTTAGGGGATTGATACACCCTGTGTTTTTCTGTCCAGCAGGTGGTGCCTGTTAGCCTGTAGCTCCAGACTGGTGTAAGGAAGTGTGGCCCATGGCTGTTTTCCCCCAGGCTCTGGGGTCTGGTTCTGAATGGAAGGCGGGTAGTAGAGCTTGGCACCACCTTCTTCTTCTTAGGGAAGCTAAGCCCCCTAGGGAGTTTTCAATTGCATATAAATACATTCTTTGTTTCTCTGACTCTGCTGTCTCCACCCTTGTTTGGGTCAGAGTGCTGTGATTTAATGTCACTGAGGCTTTCTGTACTGCAGAGCACTGTGAGCTGAAAATGGCTGAGGCTTTCTCCACTGAGCCACCCAGGTTGAGAGAGAGAAAAAGGGACAGAAAGCCTCCTTTCAGGGTCAGTCCATGGCCACCAGCTTCATCAGTCAGCCAGAGATAGCACCCAGTCCTCTGGGTTCCCCATCCTGAGACAGAAAAGTCCCCTGGCTCTTCAAGGTCAGTCATCACTAAAAACCTCTGTCTGCTTGTTGGGGATTTGCAGCTTGCATTGATCAGTCCAGGTTTGCCAATTAAAACCCTAGTTGGATCTGGGCTGAGGTATATTTGCTTGTTCAGAGAGTGCTGCTCTCTATCACAGCGAGGCTTTGCAGTTCAGGCTGCTGTGAGGGAGGGGCTCTTGGCTCAGGTCCACAGTTTTTACTTACAGATTTTATGCTGTGATCTCAGACATTCCTCCCAATCCAGATTGTTGCATGATGTGTGGACAGTCACAGTCATCCCCCAGAAGTTATTCCAGACCTTTTAATAGTTGTTCCTGGTTGCTTATTAGTTGCTCTGGGTGGGGAGGACTAACAAACTTCCACTCCTTTCTATACTGCCATCTTCTCACTCCCCCTCCCTCTATTTTTTAAACAGTTTTATTGACACACCATACAATCAATTCTAAGTAAATAGTCAATGATTCCCAGTACAGTCACATAGTTATGCATTCACCACCACAATCTATATGAGGACATTTCCATTTCTTCCTCAAAGAAAGAGGAAAAGGAGAAAAAAATGAATAAAAATATAAAAGAGAAGAAAAATAAAAATAAAGTAATATACAATGAAAAGGTCAGACAACACCACCACCACCAAAAATCCCATACTACTCCCTTATAACCCCTTCTCGTAGACATTTAGCTATGGTATATTGCCTTTGTTACAATTAGTGGAAGCATCTTGCAATGTAACCATTAACGATAGACTCTAGTTTGCATTGATTGTATTTTCCCCTGGAACCATCCAATTTTCAACACCTTGCAATGTTGACATTCATTTGTTCTCCCTGTTTTAAAAACTTTTTTATATTTGTACATTTAATCACCATCATTGACCACTCTAGATTTCACTAAGTTATACAATCCCAATCTTTATCTTCTATCTTTCCTTCTGGTGTCATACATGCCCCTAGCCTTCCACTTTCAATAGTACTTAAACTCATCTTTGTTCAGAGTATTTACAGTATTGTGCTAGCATCACACAGTATTATGCTATCCATTTCTGGATCTATACAATCAATCCTGTTTACCCTTATGTACTCATTCAGCATCAAATGCCCAATTTCTAACCTCTTTCTATCTCCTGATAACCTGTGTTTTCAACTTTAACTCTCAAATTTCACTCGTCAATGTTAGTTTATATTAGTGAGTGCATAGAGTAACTGTCCTTTTGTTTCTGGCTAATTCCACTCAATGTAATGTCTACTGTCTACCATTTTGATTTTGGGAATTTATATGTCATATCTTATTTTACTTTATTTTCCCTCTCTCTGTCTTTTTAATCTCACTGATAGTCTTCATTTCTACTCTCTTCTCCAAACTCTCTCTCCTATCTTTTTCTATCTGCCTGTAGTGCTTCCTTTACTACTACTTGTAGAGCAGGTCTCTTGCTCACACTGTTTCAGTGCCTGTTTGTCTGAAAATATTTTAAAGTCTCTTTCACTTTTGAAGGACAGTTTTGCCAAATATAGAATTCTTGGTTGGTAGTTTTTCTCTTTCAGTATCTTAAATATATAATACTACTGCCCATAGTTCAGTTTTGAGATAAAGCAAAATGTTTGTCAGTCTCACCATCATGATAAGAGCAAGAAGTCTGTTAACACAAACAAAACATTCTTTAAACATTTACATATCTTGAGTTTTAGAGAGCTTGGTTTTTCCTGTCATTAGTCAGAGCACCTACTTTATGTTATTACTACAATTTCAGCCTTCATTAGAACTTCGTCCTAAGTTCAAAATTGACTCACCACTAAGTATTTAGAAAGAAATAAATCAACATTGTTAGTAATGTATATATTTTGTTTAATTTCTCCCATATTTTCTTTTACACAAGGTCCTAGAGAAGCATTCTCCTAGGATTGTACTATTGCAGACTGTCTGAAGAAGAGATGTAAACATTTTTGACACAGAACTGAATAATGTAAAATAATACATAGCTGAAACATAGTATTCTCCCAATATGATTATTCTAGAACCAGTTTTATCTACTTCTATGATTAATATATGCTTCATTATTTTCTGAGTAATAAAAAAACATTGACTTAATTTAGAAATATTTTCATCTTGTATAAACATGAAGTATATTTAAAATATATATTATTTTTTCCAAAATATTTTAAAATTTTGGCATATCTTTATTAATTTTAAAATTTAAATGAAGAAAAGCTTCTTTGAAAAAGAAACCAAAAAGCCAACCATAAAAAATAAACATAGCTTTTTAAGAATATAAACTTGGATAAAATTAATTTTATTTGTATGGTTTCTCCATACTGATATACATTGTCTTCTGGATTGCTTAGTAGTACATGGATATGGAAAAGGACTCAAGAAAGCTCTTTAAAGTCAATTTACTTTCTTATTTGATAAAGGTTTGTTTATAGCACAAAGTAGAGAGAAGAGTGAGCAATTAAATTTAATTAATCCTACAACTGAATTGCATAATTTGGAAAATTGTTGATTTTCTTAGTTAGAAGGGTTGCCTAAATTTCCCACTTATGATCTCTACTTCACATTATCATTTTATTAAATGGAAACTGGGTAAGGGCTGTACTGGGGATTCTTAAACAGAAATATTGTCAGGGATGTAATATTATTTCAGACTTTAAGGTTGCCCTCAGGCTATTTCCAACAGTTGACTTTGCCTCCATTTGAAGTGAAATTTCTCAATTTCTCTCCTCCCTCCAACTCTAATTGAGCTTCACAAAACTGCCAGGCTTGTCTCCCTAAAAATAAGGGGGAAAAAAAAAGGGGGGGGGGAAGAAAAGAATGAAAAGATACTAGGAAAGATGGTGTCTCTCTGATGCTCAGATGCTCAAGGCACTTTCAGCTCTGTTCTCATTTTGTTTCATCATCTGTGACAGCCCTCCACCTTCCCACAAGTCAGTCACACTGGCAAGTCCTCTTTCTAGGAAATACGCACACTTTCACACACTAAAACTGTTCTTAGGCTGTTCATTCATCCCAGAATGCAAACCCTCCTTTTCCCAACCCCCTACTTATCTCTTATTCCATTAAGAATTTGATCAAATGTGACTGCTTTCACGAAGATTTTCCTAATACCCTAAGCAGCATTTACTGACCCTTCCAATGTAGTCTCATTGCAACTAGATCACAAACTCATTGTGGGCAGGGATCACATCATGGTTGAGGATATTAAATTCATTGAGCTGCAGCCTTATTTCAAATAACACTTTCTCTATGAAGAATTTCATGAAACTCTATTAAATAAGATGACTTCTGCCTTTAAGTGCTATGGTTTTCTTTATATGCCACTGTCTTCATTCTTTTATTATAGTTAATATGCAAAGTATCATTCCCAATATAAATTATAAAATACTTGATGGGAAGAAGGTTGTGTTTCACAATATGCATACCTATAGAGTGCATTGCATAGTATCAATTCTCAAATATTTATTAAATGTATGTTTTTCAGTTCTTCAAATATTTATTTATATATAGCCCTGCCTTCAAATCCATATGGCCAAATTAAACATCAACTTTGCAACATTATATGATTTCTCAATAGGATCCTGTATAAAAGCATCAAAAATGTTCCAAGAGTATGAGAGTGGCTATATTTAGATGTCACTATAAGATTTATTTTATTTCATATGCTTTTTGTTATTTTTAAAAATGTATTTTTGAATTATGTATTATTCCATGAGTAAAAATATAAACATTTTGAAAATAAGCTGTATAATCTCTACAACAGTATTGCTATTGGGACATTGGAGTCTCATAAAACCTTTCCCCTAAACTTAGTATATTAATGATATTATTAGATCCAAAAAGCATAGCTAACATATGACCAAGAAAGAAAAATGTACTTTCCTATGAATAATCTAAACAGTCCTTCCCACTCAGTACAATACTATTCTCATTATTGAATAATTAAATCTTTCTTGAATATTTTGAAGCAAAAAGTAATGAACTGATTTGATTGTATTCAACAGAGGAATAGTGCAATGTGTTACCATAACTTGACTTGTACCCTACTTGTAAAGCACTGGAAACTTTTATTTTAAATTATGATGTTAGGTTAGATTTTCTGCAGCTTAATGTATTCTAATGTAATATAATTGCTAAATGCAAATGAGATACTGTACAGCTTTACCATAGAGTTTTTCATGAAAGCCAGGCATTTTACATATTACAGTGAAGTGCATGTTATTAAGAAACAAATTACAATGAAGCTTAATTTAGTATGAACACAAGATATTGTCGCTTTATAATGGGTGACAGTGCAGTAGGATATGTATACAGCAAATCCGCCACCTGCTGAAAAACTCAATTCTCAAGAACATTAAATATGCCAAGTGATAGCACTATACTTTAAAAGATTTCCACTTGCTCCCATTACTTCGTGTCAGAGTTACATTTGAAAGTCATTTTGGCTTCCAAACATTGGTCAATGTTCTTAGTCAAATAAAGCCAAGGAGTCATCCACAGAAATGTGGAGGAGGTAAATTCTGCTGCTCAACTCTCAGGGCAACAAGTCCCAGTTTCATTCATCTGTAATATTAATTGCTAGGTACGTTTTTACATGTGAATATCTTGTCTTTTCAACTGCATTTTAAGTGTAGGAGGACAACAGGCATATCTTGCACTCCTTTTACCCTACACCAGAATCTTAAAGCAGAGTAGATTTGGAATTGGCCCAGATCTGTTTATACTTGCTATACAAACAAGGGGAATTAATTTAAATCTCCTTGAAGATAATATCCCTCCTTTAAAAAAAAATAGGTTGCACTAGGTGATCAAATAAGTTCCCTAAGAATCTAAGATTCTAAGAAATATGATATGGTAATTGCTCAGAAAAATATCCGTGAACTGATTAAATTGAGTAACAAAATTGTTAGAAATCAAGACTCTGTGGGGAAAAGTGTATAATACACAAACAATGGAATCATGAACAATGGCACTATTTAAGATTACAGTATTCTGGGAATGCTCAAAACCAACCTTATAATTGGTGAGGATAAATCATGTAATTGTCATCCAATCACATCAAAGCATTTGGCCCTGCCTTGTATAACTCATCTTCTTACAGATTTGTAGAGAGAGAGCTTTTGGGAGAAGAGGAAGCTGAAACCATAGTAATTAGTACTACAGATAGCAAAAGAGGCCCTTCAACAAAAAGAGGCCTACAAATTATAAAACAAAAGTCCTCAAAGATATGACTTCCACTATTTCTAATCAGAATGATCATTAAATAAAGCATTGCTAAAGAAATAAAAAGAAAGAAAGAAAAGAGCAGGGACATCAATGGGTTTGTTGCAGTGCAGAAGAAACCAGCTCAAAAGCAATTCATTATTAATGCCTGAATATTCTTGCTAAACAGTTCTGATTATTTCACAAGAAAGAGGTCAAGGTAGTGGAGAAAGGGATTTAATCAAATAAACTCTCAATCTCTCTTCAAATAGCATTTTCATCCAGCTGCATGTAAATTCATCAGATGACTAGCCTCCAAAAGCACAGGCAAGGTTAATCTGCTCTGACTGTTAAAACTTCTATGATATGCCTATTGAATAAAGATTTAAAATGGGCTGAACCATGCAAGTTACCCCAAATTGGGTATTTTTCCATAAACTACATGAAGTTTCCACTGTCACAAACAAAAAACAGAAAACAAGGAACCAACCCAAATTTCTTCCATCTGAGTTTCTTATTAAATCTGAGTTTATTATTAATTTCATAAAAGGGGATCTTTGGATTTTGGGTAGTTTTCAGTAGTTGGGGTTTTTAGGACTACCTGCCCTCACGTTCCAGGAATCCAAAAATATGTCTGTCTTTGTTGGAATTAGCTTAAAAACTTTAAGACCTCAGAAATCAAATCAAATAATAACAATGTCAAACAAAAGTAAAGAAGGTTATTAGTAAGTTTTAAAATCTACCATTTTTTATACAAAAGTAAAATTGCTGGCAAACATTAACATGTGTGTTGATTTATTAATTAAATGATAAATGTAATTTCAATTTCCATTTTCAACAGGTAAAAGGGATGGAGAGAACATTGTAAGAAGGAAGGGCATTATTAGTGTGCATTTTTGCAGACAAGAGAAATACATATAAGGATAAAATAACTGTATGGGCAAGGTTTTACTGATTTATTTTTATCTGCTTCATGCTCCATGAAACTTTATAATTGTGTATAAAGATATTTTAAAGTTAAAATCATGTTTTAAAATATGCCAAAGTGTTTAAAACATTTCATGTTGAGGATGAAGAATTCTGAATTTGTTTGCTTAAAAATATATAAAGAATTATGCTATATAGATTTGTTCTATAATTAAAAAAATCAAAGCATAAATGATCTTTGGCAAAAATATATAATTTACCTTCAATGATTAATATCTTAAATGGAATTTTCAAAAGGACCAATGTCACAATCATGGACATATATTAAAGTTTTTAAAATATCTATGGTATCCTCACCATATGAATGATCATTTTGTAGATTTTAAAATTTATACTTTTAAAACCCATAGTAAATATACTACCCTATGGTAATGTTTAATTCAGTTTGTTGCTATTTCAATATTCCTTAAAACACCTTTCTTTCTTGCTAAAATCACAAAACTCCTTTTATATTGCATATTTTATTTCTATATTTAAGAAATCCTGCAGCAGTTAATAAATCTTCAAAAATTAAAGTGTTTTTCTGCTGGCAGTCTGCCCTCTTAGCTCTAAGCACCTTTCTTGAATCTTAGACACCACTTTACATGAGGACAGTTTCTAAAAAGCAAAATATAACTGTCTAATTAGGGGCTGTATGATTGGCTAGTTCATGGTCTCAGTGACAGTTGTGACAAATACACATATTGGCACAGCCCTAACCTCACTTCACAGTTTGCAACACAAAGATGATATTTTCAGAAATGTGGCGAACACTCTGATACAGAGCTTCACCTTGTCTTGTGCTATTCCATTTAATTTTTTATTAACTGCCTGAACATATGCCATTCTAGAAGAGGGTAATAGTTACAAAATGTCAGCAGAAACATTTAAACTGCTAAAATGTAAATGATTTTATAAATTTGTAATGAAAGGTAATTGTCATGTAGAAAAGTAACAGAAAAACAGATATGTATAAATGTAAAACTGGTAAAAAATACATCTTATTGGTTGAAGGTAGGAAAATCTAAGTATATTTTAATGAGTACTGTAAGTAGTATTTAAATAAAATTAGGTTCCTAAGCAGAAAATGTGAATTCTATAATATTTTATTTTCTAACATTAGGAAAGTTCATAATAATGACAAGGACTCATAGAACTTTAATGTGCTAATTCAATAAACAGTAGGGCATTAAGATGCTTTACCTCCTTTAAAAAAAAAGCAAATAAATCAAAGTAGTATAATATAAATAAAAAGTGTCTTTGGTATCAGCACAAAAGCTTTAAAAGAACAATATTCAAATAGGATTAGTTTGTTTCTTTACTTTCCACTATGATGAAAAACAATTTAGTGATTAATCCCTTCAGCAACATCGTGCTGGGTCAGTGCTTTCAGATATGTCAAGAAGGAGAAAACTCCGGCAAGGAATTGAGTATTTCCTCAGCCACCACACGGAACAACCACCTTCCGGTTAGGTTTGCGGGCAACCATCTTTAAATGCTTGAGCTGTTCTGCGTGGCCATGACAAGATTTGCAATTCTCTACGTTTGTTTACACACCATCACCCCAACTAGACATCTCATGGAAGTGGCATGGCCACAGCTGACCCCAGGGTAGTCCCTGTCTCTGCCGATCCAATTTCATCGTGCTCTGCAATTGAACTGCAGTCATACTAGAGAGGATGTATGCACAGGACTCCGCGCTACAATAAAATTAGCAGAAGCTTGTCAGGGGGCATTTTCCTGCTTTACAGTGACAGACCCTGGACAAATAGCTCTGCTTTCCAGAAATCCATAGAGGTCTCGCTCTCTTGAAATGTATATGAGCCCAGCGTGTTTATGTCACCGTGTTCTATATGCTAAGCCTGTTAAAGGATAGTTTGAGAACAATGTTAAGCCTTTGCTGTATTTTCTGTTTCCTCTTCACAGTTTTTAGGGGCTTTAAATTGCATGTGAATAGACGGCTTTATTTTTTGCTTGTAGAAAGACAGTCTCTGCTTAATAGTAGTAGTAATGGAGAAAAAAAATAATTCTTCTTTAAAGGAAAAATGCAGCACAGATCTATTGTATTTTGAAAGCAGAAGTTCAGAGAGAATTTTTATTTGCAGTTTGAAATGAGTATGGAAGATCTCTTTCATGAACCCTCATTTTGTAAAAATTTGTTATACCACAAGTAAAGTCTGTTTAAAAATATGCATTTAAAATATACTTGCAAATAAATTTAAAAGAACCTTTATTTAAGATAAAATATTAAGAATAATATTGTAAATAGATAAATTTTACCATTTGTGGGTAGAACATTTTAAAACATGTTTTGTAATTCACTGTAAAGTAATTTTATTAGATATTCTGTGAAGTTCTTACATCAAACATTCTCAGAAGCCCTGGGATCATTTTATATTCACTGGAAGATAGAAAGAAATCCAAAACCTAGTTAAATAAATTGTTCATTTATTCCTTCCCTTTTATGCACCAAGATCTACATGTGGTCATTAATTATAAAGAGACTATTATAGCACCATATTTTCATTCAATACGATGTCCTGGTATATATCAAAGAAGTCCCATAATTAAAACAGAAGGGCCACAGTGACAATTAAAATTACAATCTATATGGGGAAAGAAAGTACAGTTCTGTAATTTTTCACCCTGTCACTGTCAGCGGCATGGAATATTCTGGTCACGTCTCTTGCAAAGCAGCCTAAATTCTTCTTCACCAATGCAACCTCAAAAGCATTATCAGCACCTAAGCAAAAGCCTATGCAAGTATAATTTAATACGAAGCCACAGTTTGCAAGTAATAATGTATAAAGTGATATTTAAGTGGTGTTTTAAGCACACTTCTGATGGCTACAGCCGCTTTTCCCTGGTAAATGCGTTTTCCTTTGAGTAGTGATTATGAGTCCTAGGTGAAGAGGTCCTGTGTGCAGGTCTGTCTGTAAGCCTTACTTCCAGCTGCCAATCTTTACTCCACAGTGAAGAAAAAGCCACATAGCACCTTGTTCTTACTCTTGTATACTGTCATCCCCTGAGCCTGATAACTGCAAAATCATTTCCACATAACACTTTTCTGTTTCTGCCTCTTAAACCCTGAGACCTACACATTGTGCCTGCACTTGCACCCTTGGCAGCCAGCTCCCAGCAAGCCCCTTCCTTTGAACCATCAGAGTCTTCCCGAGGACTATTTTGAACACTTATCTTGGTAAATATCTGCATTAATGGAGTACAAAGCTTTTTGGTAGCAATATGTACTTCCTACAATTTATTGTCTATAAAAGTCACAAGCAGTGAATTATTACTCTTAAAATTGTGTTTTTCTTTATAATAACTTTAAACTGAGCACTCATATATGAAGCATGCAATGGAGATTGAGAAGGTTTTGTATAATAAAACTGTGACATGGTCATTTTTTCCAGTTTTGCATTACAGAGACACACTCATGCATGGTGCTTTTTAAATTCTTATTATGTGTGAGGTCGGGGGGTCGAATGTCAGAAAGTACTGTTAATTTCACGGGGTTAGGGGAAAGTAAATTCAGAGGGAATACAGATCACTTAGCACAGAAAACCAGCTCCTCTGAAGTTTGGTTTTACATTTGTTAACCATATCCTTCAGCTGACGAACCATTGAGACCAGAGTGACATTCTGGTCCCCGATATAATGGCTTGACATGCTGCAGTGAAAGTGTGATTCCGTCGCCCTGCTCCCTGTGCCAGCCTCAGCCTTCCTCTGAATCAATGAAGCACTAAAACTCCACACAACTGGAACTGAACAAAGCATGTTGCCATTTTGGCTGTGATGTTTAAATTATAGAGGAAGCAGTCAGGATGTCTTAAAGTTCAATCTGACAAGAAATGTAAAATATATTTCTGTCTTCATTCTCTGGGAAAGTAGCATCTTGCAGTGCATGGTACCACTACCCAGAGTCTTTTTAAAGTGGTTCATCATAGAATATCAAAGACCAAATTCTTGCATTTCAGGGCTTTCTCCTTTATCAAAAACACACCTTAGCATTGGGAAACATTCTGAGGAAAAATAATATCCTAGATAATATTGCTTTACTCAATTGGTGGTGTAGGGATTTAGTTCCTTTATTTGCTATTTGTTCTGAAAGACAAAAATGACATGCTGGTGCAGATATGCATGGTATAGGATATACAACTAACTACCAACAATGATGAGATAAAACAACGGCTCATTTTACAGTTGTGATGGATGAGTAACAATCACAATATGTTTTAATGTGAAGATTATGAACATATCGGACTCCAATAAAATGTGCAATTTTGTTTAAATAAGAGTCCACTGGGCCAATATAGACAGATGTTAATAGGTTCGGTTGGGTGGCTTTGTTTTATTATATTTTTAAACAAGGTTTTTCAGATTCAAAACTCAAACTGGGCTCAGCTGCCCCCTTATAATTAAATTTTAATGACTCAGGCTGAGTGTTTGTGTTTTGGCAGCATGCTTAATAGTGTTAGCATTTAAATGGTTACAACTAGACTTTTGGGGAACAGCCCCATTGCAAGTCATAGGAAGTTTCTCCAAAGATGCTTTGGTTTACTGTGATGCTTGTGGGATTTAGCGGGATAGTAATGACGGGTCATCCAGTTGTAGCAATTCATTAAAAAATAGATTAAAATAAAATACTCCATATTCAAAATTCCAAGTAGCCTGAGGGCCAAGGCTTTTCACTTTTAACTCTTTTTCTCCAGGAGTAATAGTTCTATGTATTTTCATATACCAAAGTGTCTACTGGTAAATAAAAGCAATATGTGGTACCACTCATAAAATCACCCTTTGTCACATAATGGCAAGAACATCCAGGGTACACATTTTAATCAGTTCATTTTTTAAAAGAAAAGAATCATTATTAACTTTGCAGTGATGAAATTCACTGGCTTCCTTTTATAATTAAAAACTTTTTTCCCCTCAAATCCCCTGTCCAGCAAGCAGCCTGTTGCCTGAAGTTTTAATCCTTCATTACCAGTTAAAACAAAATCACCAATTAGGCACATGAACACGTCTGTATTAATCTCATTAAGGTGATGGCACCAAATAAATTGGAACTATTTTTGTGCTTTTACTGTGTTCCTATGGCTTTATCAGGCCCTGTGGTCATATACAAAGACCTCGAAGCTTAGTCATTTAGAGTCATTCGGTTGTGGACTGAATGTGGCATTACCATCCATGGCTGAAAATTGCTTTCAGCTTTTAAACTGCACTGACTAGTCTGTAGTTAATCTTAGATCATTCACTCGCAAAATTAAATGAGCCAGAACGATGGTCTTTTTTTTTTTTTTATAAAATAATACATCACAAAACACTTATTTGCCCTGCCCAAAAGAGAGATCAAATTCATTTAAAATCCCATAAACCAGAGTTGTGAATTTTTAATTTTATTTAGTAGCAGAGAAATAGAGGGTAAGCTATCTTTCTGCAGCACATCATTGCTATAAATTTACATATGGAACATGGTTTGATGCTTAACCAACCTTTAATCTACCTTTGATGTATACTTCTACTTCAACGTGGTCATGTGACACACTTATTAATGCAAATGTAAAAAAGACTGTTTTCTATCTCTGATGTAATTAGCCATAAACCATATTTTAAAAAAAAGTGCATATTTGAATCACTGGAGTTGCATGTAAAGTTCATAGTTATTTTTGCAGAAGAATAACCCTAAGAAACTAAGTTTAAAAATCTTTACTTCATTCCTTCCTACATTTTCTGCTCAAGTAATCATTGAAGATCATTTTACTATATAAGTGATAGTCAACCAGGATTTGATTGCTAAATAACTAATTGTATATGAATACAATATTTTAATTTTCCTAGGATTTTTGTTCTGCTTCTTGTGAAACTACAATCACTTTGAGAGGAAAAATGCTAAATGAGGCAAGGCAAAACACAGTATTTCTTAACCTGATTATCATTTATTATAATCATTTCAAAGACATCATCTTTTAAATGAAAACACTGGATTTGTTTAGTTGCTGTTGATTCCCTCCTTCCCCACCGCCACCCCATAATGTGAACCAAGTATCGAGATTTTGATTTTGGGAGTCAATAATTTTATGCTTCAAAAAAACATGAACCACCACAAATGATGTGGGGTCACCTCAAAATGCCACATGGAGAAAAGAAGTTTGGATTTGAGGGGCAGACCCAGTGAGTCCCATGGTGGACGACAGTATGCCAAGATCAGATATTGGAAAATAAGGTTCATGCTACTCTATCAGTGGGGCTGGCACAAGCTGCCTGTTTGACAGAGAAGGTGGTGTGTGGTCTGGGCCTCAAGAAAAAAGAAGCCAGCCACCCAGATCAAAAATTACCCTGTTGGCCATCCAAAAATGATTCTGCCATCAGCTTAGAGAGACAGAAAAATAATGTTAAAAAAAGAAAACAAAACAAAAGAACACCAATTAAAGTTGTACATCGTTCTAGGATAGTCTAGGAAAATTCCTAGCGCCATCTCAATACTATGAAAGTTCCTGAATTAAGAACACAAGCCAAATCAGTGATATCTCTTATTTTTACCTTATGTAAGTTGTAAGTATATGTGACCCAAGCTGTACAATTCTAGAAGTTAATCATTCATCATTTAAAAAAAATATGGTTGTGTAAGCATAATAATGACAAAATAAACCAGTCAGAAAACAGCAGGAAATTGCCTGCCTGCAACTTTGAAAAGCTATCATATAATATAACAAGTTGTTCTTAAAATGTAGTATAATACACATAAGTACAGGTGACAAACTAAAATGTTTGACTATCTGAAAGTTATCTTTTCAATGTAGACAAAAGCAAAATTGGCCAAATTTATCAGAAGCCACTCATTGGTTCTATTATGTTTTTCCAACCACAGGCACGTTTTTCTATTCCATTTGTAATCATTTAGAAGAAAAAGGATGCTGTGATACAAAACATTATACCCATTTTTATTGAGGCCATCCTCTTGTCTTCAAAATTTTCTTGAGAGTCCTTGACCTTATGCTAATTATAATCATGCTTCTTAAATCTCATCACATTAGTACTTTAAAACAGATATTGGGATTATATTTTTCAACAAAATTTAATAATTTAAGAAGACATAAATCTATTCAAGATTTGTCCCTTTCCTAAGCACATGGATGAAGTGAAAGAACACATCACATACACACACACACACACACACACACACACACACACATATATAAAAGCATCCAACTATAAGGTGACCATTCTAAATACTGCACAGGACTAGATAGTTTTTTCCATCTTAAGAAAAAATATCTGCAATTGTTGTTTATTCTATAAAATATTCCTTTTTTAATAGCCTGAACCAAATAATTTCTCATTTTTACAGGCTTCACTTCACTTTTCTCACAGTGAATAAATTGCAACTTATTTCCATGAAATTCACAGATGACACAGATCTTTATTTTGCATAAAGGCATAAAGAAGTGTCTAATATCTTCAATATTCATCTGCTAAGTGGACATTTGCATTGGGTTAGAACGGAAAAAGAGCCCCAACCCTCCCGCAGTGACAGCTGTACAAAGGGATGACATCTGACAGCTGTGACAGTGCTGAAGGGAAACTCGGATGACTCGCAGCAGCCATGATCCAATTACAGCACACATCCCTCTGACAGACCCAGCAGCTTGACTCCAGCGTTTGGAAGGACAGTATTGATCTCTTGTCAGAAACCAGTTGCCTGCCTGCAATTGTGCACTGCTGAACTTTGAAAAGCTATAGTACCCTCTTAAATGATAGGGGCAGTCAGGTTATAGTATTCAGGTACAAAGAGAGGTGCAAAGGGTATCTGCTAAATGCTCTAAACTTGAACAAATCATAACAATATGACAGTCCAATCATACTCAAGGAGCCCAGCTGATCTAGCTGGCTACTGTCTGTGCTAATGGAAAGACAGCTCTTTGTGTTTAGTGGGATGATCTTACTTGATGAAAAGGCCACTGCAATTAGTGCATGCTGGTTGGCTGTGCTGGGTGACAGCAGCGTGGATGGTATAATGGCAGCTGCCAATAACCCTAACTCAGGAAAACAGACAATTAAGCCTTTGATCCTAACACTGTTAGTTCCCCAACTCCAGACCTCTGCTCTGCTTTTACTGTAAACCTCACAAGGGCAATGTGGTACAACCCCACCAAACAGAACAACTTGGGCAAGAGGTCAACCACCTTTCCCCTCTTGCTTTCTGGGTCTCGCCTTCCCCAAGGCCAGAGAGAGAGAGAGAGAGGGACTCAAGAAAAGTGTAACAAATAACTATTCCAGATCAAGTGCATCTTAAAGGAAGCTAATATAGGAGCATAACTGGTTTAAGATGCAAAACTTTAAAATGGAGTTTTAAAACTAGGATGGTAAAAACAAAAAGTTAAACTTTAAAATACAGTCTAATGGCAAATGATCTACTGTTTTTGGATACATGCAGCACTGAATTTTTTTTTTAAATACAAAATAATTAAAGTTTTTCTCCAGTTTCTCTCTATTACTTCAGGATTGAATAAAGATGAGTGAAATATTCTGAAGATTTAGAGCATACAGAAGACTTACACTGCAAATTGTGTCAGGGGTTTTCATCAAGTGCAGCTCCTGGGGAGGTAAAGCAATTAGGCAGGGGTAAAGCAAGTTACATTAAATACTGAAGCGCACACAAACATATGTGCGTGTACGCACACACAAACTATACCAGTATAGGAAAATCTATGATGATCAGAAAAATTAAGTCTAAAGTAGCCTTACAATGGAATGGGTATAATGAGAAACTGGGAATCTGACATGATACGAAGTACAAATGTATGTTTCAAATGGTCAAAGTGCTGCAGAACAGTTTGTTATTATTAAAAAACAAAACAGAGTATGTGAACTAGAGTTTCAGAAATTAACAGAGTTAACGATCAAAAGCATGAAAAAATAAACTTTGGGAGAGCTTTAGAGCAAAGGGAAACTGTGATATAATAGCATCTAAGATAGAAGTGGACAGTGAACCAATGCATTTCAGAAACACAAATCATTTAGCACAAATATGAAAAGATGATCATGTTCACTCATATGTAAATGAATGCTAATTAAAACACCCAAATATAAATTGGATAATAAAAATAAGTGAGAGTGTGGAAAAATAAGCATTCTCCTCTTGATGGGAATATAAATTGCAGCAAATTTTCTTTAGGGTAATTCATAAATAGCTATCCAAAATCCGTAAAACCTAAGCCAGAAATATTCTTCACTGCACAAAGACCTATATACAAGAACATTCATGGTAACATTAATTAGATAAAATTAAAAATAACTCAAATATACATTAAAAGAGGATTAAACATGATGTTATACATATATACAGTAGAATAATATACAGATTTATTATTATAATCTAATTATATATAAAATATAAAATATTTTTATATTTATATAAAAGATATAAAATAAAAAGAATGACATGGATTTTTATAAGCTGATATAAAATATCTCTAAAATATAACATTATCCAAATTGTATAAAAGTATATACAAAAACATACATTTATGCTTGCATATTTGTGGTTTTGTGCATATATGAACATGCATAAGAATATGCATGATTTATATATATATTAGTTCTAGAAATACACAAAAGAAACTGGTAATAGTTATCTATTGTGAGTTCAAGATGGTAAAGAAAGCTTACTTTTAATTTATATTATCTACACTATTTGAAAGTACATGCATTATTTTGATAACAAATTTTTAACTAATTAATTAAAAAGTTTTTGTGTTAATGTCCTCTATCTGCTAAATATAAGCCCACGCATGGCAGTTGTTCATGTAGACTGAAAACACTTTAAGCAAAAAAAAAGGTGCATTCTAGGGGTATTCGCCCACCCCACCTCCATGGTTGCTAACATGACCACAGACATAGGGGACTGGTGGTTTGATGGGTTGAGCCCTCTACCACAGGTTTTACCCTTGGGAAGACGGTTGCTGCAAAGGAGAGGCTAGGCCTCCCTATGGTTGGGCCTAAGAGCCTCCTCCCGAATGCCTCTTTGTTGCTCAGATGTGGCCCTCTCTCTCTGGCTAAGCCAACTTGAAAGGTGAAATCACTGCCCTCCCCCCGACGTGGGATCAGACACCCAGGGGAGTGAATCTCCCTGGCAACGTGGAATATGACTCCCGGGGAGGAACGTAGACCCGGCATCGTGGGACGGAGAACATCTTCTTGACCAAAAGGGGGATGTGAAAGGAAATGAAATAAGCTTCAGTGGCAGAGAGATTCCAAAAGGAGCCGAGAGGTCACTCTGGTGGGCACTCTTACGTACACTTTAGACAACCCTTTTTAGGTTCTAAAGAATTGGGGTGGCTGGTGGTGGATGCCTGAAACTATCAAACTACAACCCAGAACCCATGAATCTCGAAGACAGATGTATAAAAATGTAGCTTATGAGGGGTGACAATGGGATTGGGAAAGCCATAAGGACCAAACTCCACTTTGTCTAGTTTATGGATGGATGAGTAGAAAAATAGGGGAAGGAAACAAACAGACAAAGGTACCCAGTGTTCTTTTTTACTTCAATTGCTCTTTTTCACTCTAATTATTATTCTTGTTATTTTTGTGTGTGTGCTAATGAAGGTGTCAGGGATTGATTTAGGTGATGAATGTACAACTATGTAATGGTACTGTAAACAATCGAAAGTACGATTTGTTTTGTATGACTGCATGGTATGTGAATATATCTCAATAAAATGATGATAAAAAAAAAAAGGTGCATTCTCTAAATGTGTACTATTTGTTTAGAAATATTAAATTATAAAGGGAGAACCCCAACAATTTGTCCTCTTCATTTAGTAAACATGTATTAGGCATCTAATGTAGGTGAGATTTCATGCTAGGCTGCAGATATGAAGAGTGATTATTAGTGTCCCTGCCCCAAGTTCTCATAATTCACTGGAGAGGCCTGAAAGAAAAGATAAGAGGACAATGAAGAACGATGAATAGATAAAAGGTACAATAGGTGGTAACTTATCTAAGGCACAGGAAGTCAGGGAAACATTCCTAGAGGAGATGACACTGGATTTAAGATTCATGTGGCCAATGTGGTCAGCCAAGTGCGGGGAATGCATAGGCCACAAAATCTGAAGCATAAGAAACAGCATGGGCACAGGAAATAGGAGGCAATTTAGGCAGTTCAACACGGCTAACCCTTAGAAAACAGATTAGAGGTGAGAGATAGTTCTCAAGGGGAAAGTAGATATCTCAGTGGGAGAGGGGGTGCTCAATAATCAAAAACATCTGCAAATTTTCCAAGGTTTTGTGTTTTGATTAAGACAATGGAGAGATACAGTTTTCCAAATAAGCCTAAAAATAAGAATCATCTGGAACCCATGTTAAAAGAAACAGACTCTTGAAGCCCAACCCAAACCTGTAATTAAACTGATGATCTGTCTGTTACAAGCACCCTGAGTGATTGGTATTATCCAACAAGTTTAGGAAACACTAGTAGAAAGGTATCTGTTAATATTTTTGATGGTATTATCTTTAGACAAAACTCAATTCACCTAAAAACAAACAATCGAGCTGCCTGAATCAAAATCTGCATCTTTGAATTTATTTCTGCAGTAACAAATATTAAGTGAACTATATGACACAAAATCTTAATTCCACTAAGCATATTTTATGAGTTGCTTAGTTTCTTAACAAATAAGTAAAATATACTCATAGTATTTGGTAGAACAGAGAAAGTCTATAACCTCTATTCATGTGACTTTTTAGCATAATTTATTAGTAATCAAAATTATAAGATAATATGACAAATACTTTAAACTAAATGATTCCACTATGAAGCTTTGAAAAATGTTTTGCAAAATTCCTCTGAAATACAGTTTATATTTTTAATAATTTTCCATCTCACACATTCCCTTAAATCTCTAAATTCTGTTTGCTGATTTTAAAATGCATTATAATTCACTAATATTAGTTTTTCCTCCTGCATTAAGTAGGTGAATAAATTCACCAATAAAAATTAACTATGTTTTAATAGCACCAGTTTAAAAGCATTTGTTTCCTATAAGTCTGGAAATACAGATCTCTTAAGGCTTTATACCACAGCGAAGAAAGAGAAAATATATTTTCAGCCCTCAAGATCGTGCGCTTATTGGTTTGAGCATTATGCTTCTATTCTAGGCATTGATCTCCTTGTGGATCATTTAGCTTTGTTCTGCTCCATTTCAAAAGACTGTGCCCTTAAACCCGTCCATCTCTCAAATACCTGTCATTCCTCAGATGGAAAATGAGAGAAAAGTATGGATGGTTTCATAGAAAAATACACAACTATTCAATTTAATTCAATTCAACTCAATTCACTTCAACTAAAGTTTAAGAAATACATACTATGTACCACGAATACAAAACCATGAACTGGAGTCCAGAGGTGTTGCAATTTATTAATGTAGACAGATGTATAAAGAAAATTAATGGTTCAGTATGGAAAACATAATAACAGAAATACATCCAAGGAACGTAAGAGTGAGTATCCAATGGGAAAGTATCAAGGAAAAACTCGTTTATGAACCTAAAATAATTCTAAATGATAATTAAGAGGTCATCAGATTGGCAAGAGACTGGGAGAGTTTAATTGTGAGCAGAAAGAGTAGCATGTCTAAAAATGCAAGTTAGGAAACTGAAAAATGTAGGTATTGAAGGAATATATGTTTCAAGGAGAAGGAGAGGCACTCAGCTCTGTTGGGCCTCTTCTCAACTTTTGAGACACCCCATCGCTCTGTGTTCATGTTCCCAAAGAAGCTCTGTCCAAAATCCACATCTACCATGACAACTTAGGTCCCTAGAGGGAAATATGCTGAGGAGCTAGACTCAGCAAAATTGTATTATTTATAACTATGTGTTTCTCTGACAAATTATTTAGATTAAAAACTACTAACTTAAAACCTACTACAAAAGCAGGCCCTGGTGCAACACTAATCTTGAATTATAAGCTTTCTCCAGTAAAAAATAAATAAAGGTGTAAAGAAGTACAAAAGCCAGAGAAAATTGCACAGTATATTTTTTCTTAGGCTTTGAACAACTTGTGTAAGCTGTTTGGCAGAACTACAGATAAAACTACGTAATACATAGTAACAGATGACGACTTGCCAATGACAGAAAGTCTAGAAACTAATATAAAAGATATATTTTAGAGAGAACATTGTGTGAATGCATATTAAACAGGTAAAGTAATTGTCAAAAAACATGAACATTGAGAAATAAAGAAATAGCAATAAGCAATTGTGAATTGGATTCACATGGAAATAGTCCCCATTTATATTTACGATGACTTTTAAAATTCTTCACCAATACCATTCTTATGAATAGTCATATCTGAAAATTCAGATATGAGATCACACAGGATGTTTTATTGTCCACCTTCTGCTTTATAGTTAATGCATAAAGTTATGCTAATTTAAATGGCTTTAACAAATATCTTAGTGTTGAAAATTGCTAGAGTTAGTTTTAAATATTTTTATTCATTTTTTTTTTCAATTTATGAACTGCAACCCATGGCCTCAGAGTACATGTGCCTGATAAAATTATCAGAAAACAAATTATAAATAGTAATCACTGACCTGTTTCTTAGGCACTGAACTTTATCCATGACCTGACCCAAGATCCTGAACCTCAAGGCCAACCAACTCATACTCTTTCAGTTCATAAGGAGCAGAAATTTCTAAATACAATCTCCTATGTGAAGAACTGCCAACTTCTTGACAAAGAAGCTTGACAAAATCTCGATTCATTGACCACTGTCTTTAGGAGCCATATAGCAAATTGTAATTATGAAAACATAGTAGCAAAATATACTACAGTGATTTATGGAAATAAGTTCATGTCTTTAATTCGTTTTCTCCAAATCAATTTATACCTAAAATACAATTTGATAATTTAGAATTTCCATCCTGAAAAACAACTTCATTTCAAGAAATACACATTCATTTTAATACAGAGCTTCCTGTTGACAGAATTAACCTAGTAGTAATTGGCCTGAAACCTATAAAAAATTCGGAAATTTCTCAGTTATTACATTTTCCACATTGCAATATAGTGACTGGAATTTTAAGAAAACACAAAACAGTTCCTTGAAATTTGAAATGAAAGAAAATACTTGCTTTCACCAGTAATGTTTGGTAAGCGCAGCTTTTTTTCCCTTCCTACTCTCCTTCATGCATTTAATGTTACTATAAAAATATAAAAGAGTTGTTCATCCAGGGCCTTTCTCTCAATGAATACTGAGGAAAAAGAGGATAAGGGATGATGCTGTGATGGGAAAAGAAAGGAGTGAGATAGAGGTTGAAAAAAAAATTTGAAAACTTTATTCAAGTGAAAACTTGAATCTCTTGAATTTGCTCAAAACAAACTAGGAAATAGCATTGAATTAAGTAAGAACTGTAGATTTGAGTAGAGTGCTATTAAATATTTGGAATGCATATTACAAACGAGGAAAACTTAACATGTTAAAATCAGAATTTTGTAGAATAGGTAATAAAAGATAATCTATTTTGACACAAACATGAAAAGTTAGATAATGTAGAGGGACCTACCTGCAGTGTATTTAGTAATGGTATTGAAATATTCAGAAATACTTGGCTTTGAAGTGACATCAAAGTCAAGGAACAAATGTTATTAGCTGGTATCAACTTCCATTAGAAAATAAGATTTTTATTAAGATTTAGTACAATTAACCCACCTGAAAGTGCCATAAACCATTAATTTCTCTCCTAGTTACATTATGAACTAAATTCTACTCAGTTGGAACACCATTAAACCCTCTAGTTAAGTAGACGGCTTCATCTGGAATATACTATATCTTCATGGTGATTTGGTAATGTTTATGCCTATTTAGATTTTTATTAGTGTACTATTGTTTACCTTTTTCCAAGCTGAAGGTTTTATTTCTTCAGTTTATGGTGGACAGATTGAAGTGCAAATGAGTTGGAACTCGGATGAAGGCACTTCAAAACTTTCTTAAGCTTGGTCATATTGTATATTAATAAAAGCATAATGCTAAAAATCAATAAATTACCAATAAAGCCAACCTATTTTAGTAAGACTGTTTTAGAAAAGTAAAAGATAGGTATGCCTGTTACTACAAAAAAAGTAAATCAAAGAACAGAGAAAAAACAAAAGACTACTTGGAGAATTCATTAGATCCCAATGATACCTCATAATGAATTTGACTTGAACTACTGACATCATTTGATAGTAATGCCCTTAGCGTTAAATTCTAATTGTTGACATTAAAATGAAAAAAAAAAAAAAAGTGCTGAGGTGAGCAAAATATAGCATTCTTGCTCCAATATATACTTTTCTTGTTTTCTCCAAATTTGGGCATAATTTTTATAGTGTCAACACTACCTGTCTCAAGAATCCTTATTCATTCCCAAGTGCTATTAGAAAGGTTATGAAATTAAATCTTGGTAAATGGGAAAATTTGCCTGGTATAGGCTACCTAAGTAATCAACTTAATCTTTTAGTAATGAAGTATCTAACAAGAAAAGAAATGGGCCCAATAATTCAGAGGAGATGAGTCTAAATATGTTCATTTCTTATAGGGGACCAGCTTTGAAACTGACCAGAAGGCTATTCCTTAAGAATTATATCCAATAATGCTATTCTAAAATATTTCAGTTTTAAAAAAATATGGACAAATATTGTCCTATAATCTTATCTTTTTATTCTAAAATAATATTATAATAACAATATTGAATCTAAATATAACAAAAATATTATCAATAAATCTAGATAATTCGCATTTGGTTTTTTTGCTTTAATTTTCCTGATTTAAAATATGGCTTCACATTCAATTCAGGTTCTTCCCACCACTAAGAACTCTCATAAAAACACATTCAAATAAGACACTAGACCAAGGAATGCGATGGTAGCTTTGTGAAGTCTAGTAAGCTGAAGGTAAGATATAATCTCTAACAGGATGGAGACCAGAACACCACATATAAAGGAGCAAAGGGAAAATCTTTCACTTGGAAAGTAAAAAAATCTATACACCAACAATAGTCCTTATTTCTCTTGAAAGGGAAATAGGGATAGTTATTTTATCAGCAGGACCCAAGCTGAAAATACATACACAGAGTTGGACAACTCCTGCTGATTATAATTCAATCATTACTAATTTGCATCACTTAACTGAGAACCAACAATGAAGTGAGCACTGTCAGAGTTTTGTTTTAGTACACAAAAATGTTTTCCATTAGTCAGAATGTCATCAAAACTAGAAACAGATAGGAGAAAATTAATAAGATTCCTCTAAGGTGTGGCCTACTCCCTGAAATTTTTATCAGATATCTTGCTGTGAAACGAAACACCTCAAAGTATAGTGGTTTAAAACAACAGTAATTTATTATCCTTCATGATTCTGTAGCTTTACTCGCTAGTTCCTCTACCGTTTCTGCTGTCACTGTTGGAACAACTGAAATGTTTAAGATAACCTCAGAAAGTCATGAGGAAGTTGGCTCTGGCTCTGTTTTACTCCATGTAGCCTCTTGTTCTCCTCTAGACTACAATGGCTTTTATACTTGGTGGCTATGAGGCAGCATTTCCCAAGAGTGAAGGAGAGCAACAAGGCCTCCTGAGAACTAAATGAGAACTCATGCAATGTCATTTCCAGCACATTAGATTGGTCAGAGGCCAGAAAAGACTCAAAGAATTAGAGAACTGACTACCTCTTTTGACTGTAGGAGGCCAAATATTGTGACTGTATTTTTCAAACTACCACAGTAGCGAATAGTCTTTTGATGGGTACATAATAGGTAATGAAACCTTGGTTGACTGAAAAGCTGTGTACTGCATGGCCTAGGAGAACAACATGTTTACTGTCTTTCTCTTTGATTATTACATTTTCAAATATTTCTTGTTTTCTTCCAATAATATTCTGTAATATGGGGTGCCTTTGAAAATTCCTTCATATTCTTACTAGACTGAGGAGAAGGAAAAAAGGGATAGAAAATAGTAAGTTACTTACAACATAATAAAAGAAAACAAAAGAATATTAAGGAATATGTAAAAATTACATCAACTTATTAAAAAAAAATTCATATACTGCCTGGCAGTTTCAAAAAATGTTCTCAAATATAAAACTGTTTGATTTGATTTTCATAATAACCCTATGAAGAAAAGAGAAAGGGTATTATTATGTCCGTTTTACATGTTGAAAAGGGGTATTGACATTATGGACACATCTGGTTGATGTTGAAAAGGCTATTGCCTCTGGGTTTTGGGATTTATCTGGCATAGGAACACTCTGAAAGATTTAAGTTTCTGAAAAATAAACCTAGTGAGTGAAAACATTATAGAATCTCAGATAGGGACTGGGGTATTCTTTAGGGTTTTGGAGACTACTATTGATTTGAGCTTGTCATACTGTGGCCATTTGGGATACCTAGTTGAAGCTTGCATAGGAGTAACCTCTAGGACAACCTCTCAACTCTATTTGAAATCTTTTAGTCACTGAAACCTTATTTTATTGCCTTTCTTTTCCTCCTCTTGGTTAAAAAGGCATTCTCAATCCCTCGATGCCAGGGTCAGGCTGATTCCTGGGATCCTTGTCCCACGTTGCCCGAGAGACTCACTCACCTGATGTACCGCTGATTTTTGGTAAGGGGCAAAAACCACTCAAATGGGAAGAAATCATCTCTTCAAAAAATGGTGCCAAGACAACTGGATAGCCATATGCAAAGAATGAAGGTGGACCCCTACCTCACAGCATATAAAAAAATCAACTCCAAATGGATCATGGACTTAAATATAATAGTCAGAAATATAAATCTTCTAGAAGAAAACGTAAGGAAGCATCTTCAGGACCTTGTATTAGGCAAAGCACAAGCAACAAAAGAAAAAAATTGCTAAATGGGACCTCACAAAAATTAAAAAGTTTTATGCCTCAAAGGACTTTATCATGAAAGTAAAATGACAACCTATACAAAGGGAGCAAATATTTGGAACTACATATCTGATAAGGGTTTTATATCCAGAATATAAAAAAGAAATTCTTCAACTCCAGAACAAAAAGACAGACAGCCCAATTAAACAATGGCAAAATGACCTGAATAGACATTTCTCCAAAGAAGATATACAAATAGTCAAAAAAAGAAAAAAAAAATACCTGAAAAGATGCTCAGCATCATTAGTCCTTTATGGAAATGAAAATCAAAACCACAATGAGATCTCATTTCACAACCACTAGAAGAACTACTATTTTTAAAAAATGGGAAACAAGTGTTGAAGAGGATGTGGAGAAGTTAAGAACACTCTTTTTTTTTGCTTGTGGCAATGTAAAATGCTGCAGCCACTGTAGAAGACAGTTTGGTGATTCCTCAGATTATTAAGTATAGAATTACCTTATGACATAGCAATCCCACTTCTAGATATATACCCAGAAGAACTGAAAGCAAGGACTCAAACAAAGATTTGCACACCAGTTTTCACAGCAGCATTTTTCACAATTGCCAAAATATGGAAGTGTGACAGTTTGAAGCTGTATGTATCCTAGAAAAGATCATGTTCTTTTAATCAATTCTTCTGGGTGTAGACCTAATGTGGATGGGACCTTTTGATCAGGTATTTCAGTTGAGGACTTCCCCAGGGTGGGTCTTAATCCTCTTACCAGAGTCTTTCATAAGAGGATAAAACACATACAGAAGCTCAGAAAAACACCCAGAAAAAAGACCTGCAGAAGCTGTGAGAGGAAGCCACTGAAGCTAGAAGCTGGAAAATGAAACCTGGGAGAGAAGAACCAGCAGACATCACCATGTGCCTTGCTATCTGATAGAGGAGCCCAAGCTCACCAGCAGCTGGTCTTCAGAGAGAAAGCATTGCCTGCTGATGCCTTGAGTTGGACATTTTTGTGGTTTAAGAACTGTAAGCTTATAAAGTTAGTAAATCCCCATGTAAAAGCCAATCCATTTTGGTGCATTGCATTTTGTTAACTTTAGCAAACTAAAACAGGAAGCAAGCCAAGTGTCCACCAACTGATGAATGGGTAAACACAATATGGTCCATACCCACATTCAAACATTATTCAGTCATAAAAGGGAATAAAGTTCTGATGCATACAAGAACATGGATGAACCCTGAAGACATCATGTTGAGTGAAATAACCCAGACAAAAAAGGACAAATATTGTATTTTTTACTGATATGAAATAATTAGTATAAGTAAACTCATAGAGTCACAATCTAGAATGTAGGGTATCAGGGGAAGAAGTGGCAGTAGGGAATACGAAGTTAAATATTAAAATATAGAGTTTCTGTTTGGAATGATGGAAAAATTTTGGTAATGGATGGCTGTGATGGTAGCACAACACTGTGAACATAATTAACAGCACTGACTTATACATCTGAATGTGCTTAAAAGGGGAAATTTTAGGTTATATGTATGTTCCTAGGAAAAAAATCAAAAAAGGAAATCCATGTGACTGTACAACATAAACAATGAACTCTAAGTTAAACCATGGGATACAGTTAATAGTACAGTTATAAAAATGTACTTTCAATAATTGTAACAAAAATACCATAGCAATTCAAGGGGTTAATAACAGGGTGGTATGTGGGAACCCTGATTCTATGCATGATTTTTCCGTAAACCCACAGCTTCACTAATTACAAAAAGAAAATAAAAGAAAAAGCAGCAAAAATAAACATAAACACATAATAAAATTAAATAGTATGAATATCATTGTATAAATATACAAAATCTTTTACCTCCCAAATGGTATATATATAGTCTCCTCAAATATTCATGGAGTTATTGATTCTAGGAATGTCAGAGTTTCTGCTTTTTAAACTAAGCCTTCCTCAGATAACAGTTATAAGCTCTGGACAAAATATAAAGAAATAGTTAAAGCCACTAAAAAGTGACAAAATGCAGTCAGAATTAATAGAGGAGCCAACACTTATAAGAAGGGCACTGTGCTCGATAGGATTCACATTTATACAGTCTTTCAGCTAAGGATATTCTCCAGTCCCTGCAGCACAGAGCAGCTAAAACTTAAGCAGAGAATCATAGCCGTTTTGCCTTAAAGAAACAGAGGATATAATTTAGGACTCCCTAAATAGATTGGAAGTGAGGGGAGAAATCTCAGGAAATAGCCACAAAAGGAGAAGCCCTAAAAGCTGCATTTAAATGTCACCTAAATCCTTGGCTGACCCCTAACCTGGGCATTAATTGAGGAAGATTTCAAGGTGAAATGACATAGCTGGAAGGCTGAAACAACTGTGCAGAGGTTCTAGGTTCTTCCAAGTAGGTGAGTGACAATTTTATGCCAATAAACCTCACAGCTTAGATGTGTTTGAGTTCAGACACTTAACCACTAACAGATAACAAACTGATACACTTCAAAAGAAGATAACAAAATCCAGAGATTCTACAACATACATACATATATATATATATATATATACACACACACACACACACACACACACAAAATACCTAGTAATTACACAAAAAATTACTAGACATGGAAATAAACAGGAGAATTTGAATAGAAAATAGGCCAGTAGAAACCAACTAATGAGATGACCTAGATGTAAAAATTACCAATGATTTTCAAGCAGCTATTAAAAATCTGTTCAAAAACATAAATAAAAATATGGCTATAACAAATGCAAAGATGACAATATTGTCATAATGAATTAAAAGAATTAATTTTAATTACAGTGGTAATAATATATTGAAAAATGATCCAATATGTACAAATTAAACAATATACACTTGAATAAACCATGGCTCAAAAAGAATCACAAGGGAAATTAGAAAATATATTGGAGTGAATAATAATGAAATACCCACATCAAAATTTGAGGAATGCATAAAGCAGTACTTGTGCAATAACAAAATTAAGAGCAGCATACTTTGAAAGAAAAAAATCAAGAGAATTAACTAAGCCAAAAGTTGGTTCTTTGAAAATATTTTTAAAATTCATAAAAATTGAAAATGCTCAAGGGGAAAAAAAGAGAAAATATCTACATTACCAGTATCAGGAATCCAAGTGGGTATATCATTGCATATCATATTGGCTTTGTAGTGTCAACTTGGCTAGGCTAAACTATATTCCCCAGAATTCCCTTTCTAGAGTGATTCTGGTTAGGTTACACTACAAGAGTTAGTCTTTAGCAATAGTCAGAGGACAAAAGGGTACTAGCTTCCATTTTGTAGTATAAACACACATATTCAAGTTATTCAACGGAACGCTAATCTAGGTGCTGCTTTGAAGGAATTAAAGTCTTTAATCTGATGACTTTAAGTTAGGGAAATTATCATGGGTGGGCCTGATCTAATCAATCAGAAGCCTTAAAAGGAGAATTGGCCTTGCCAGGAAAGAGCAACATCCCTGCCTGTGAACTGTATCTTCAGCTCAGACCTGGGGCGTACCAGCCAGCTCATGATCTTACTGTCATGGCTGCTTTTCCTCAGACATCTGCAATTGCCTAAATACATATTTCTATATATTTCTCTTACTCTGGTTGAACCCAAACTCAAAACAATAGACAATATCCTACAGACATATGGAAATAATGAGCGATGTTATACCAATAAATCTCACAACTTAGATTAAATAGACAAATTCCTAGGCAAACTGAAGCAACATGAGGTAGCCTATATCCAATAAATATTTAAATCATAAAAAGAAAGCTTTTCAAAAAGAAATCTTTAAGTCTGGATACCCAGTGCTGGCCAAGGTGGAGTAAGCCCACTAGAGCCTATTTTCTCATAGATAACTAAAAATTCTGGGTTGAATACAAAATAGCAACTACCAGTGGGCTAAGAAAAATTAACAGTAGCTAGGCAGAATGGGGGGGGGGGTATCTTAGCCTGCAGGGCTGCTATGACAAATACCACACAATGGGTTGGCTTGAACAACAGGGATTTATTTTGGAGGCTAGAAGTCTAATACCAAGGTATAGGCAAAGCTTGCTTTCTCCCAGAGTCTGTAGTATTCTGGCAATGCTTCATCACATGGTGCTCTGTCTCTCTCCCCTTTTGTCTCCTCTTCTGATTTTTGCTGGCTTCTGCTGACTGGCTGCATTCAACTTCATTTTGCTTATAAGGACTCCAGTCATACTGGATTAAGGCCCACCATCATTCAGTTTGGTCATACCTTATCTAACAATAGCATCTTCAAAGTTCCTATTTACAAATGGATTCACACCCACAGGAACATGGATCAAGATGTGAACATGTGTTTTGTGGGGTACATGTAATCTCCAATAGGAGGGAAGGCAAAACGTGAAGAATGATGTGTAAAAGGTGATTTTCTTCTTATTATTATTTTTTTATCTGTTGTTAGTTCCTGGCTTTGACTCGAAGACATACCCAATGTCAAACTGTGCAGCATGTAGAAGCAGCAAAAACTATGAGAGAAACTATATCTCTCTGGATGAAGAACTGGAAAAGGGCCTCTATGTGCTAAGAAGTGTAGGGAAATTACATTGTTTTCCATATTTTTGACCCACAGCCCTGACCTGAGAGCAGCCTGAGATATAGAGGTGCACAGCAGTATGACCATGATCAGTAAGACAACTAATATCTTGAAAGGAAGCCCATTTTTTCTGGCCGGAGAAATCAGGAAACCAGGAAAAGGAGATCTCATGATCCAAGTCCTATGGGGGGCAAGTGGATTCCTGTTAAATTTTTTCTCTTTACTCTTGCATCTTTTCCCAGAGGATAATCACATTTAGTGGAATTAAGCAGAAGTGGGAAACTATGTCTCTGAGAAAAATCCTATTTTTCTAGAGAACTAAGAAAAGGGGTACTGGAAGCTTGAAAGTGTGGGGAAAATTACTGAGGAGGGGGCTAAAGAAAGTGACCTTTTAATTATGTGGATGGACTGATAAAAATCCTGGACTCACTGCCAAACTGCACAGGAACAGGACAAAACCAAATTAGTATAGAAAATGCTTTGAGGATTAATCTATAATATAAACTACTGCACAAATCCAAGACTAACCCCTGAGAGGAACATGGGCAAGATTGAGCCAAGACAGTATGGAAAGGCATTGGAAACAAAACTGAGATTAGAACCGTTACACACAGAAAGTGACACAGGCTTGAGGTCTATATCTAACAAGTTGATTATCTTCTAAAGCAAGTGAACAAACAAAATCAGCACTTCCAGAGGATAATAATAGGAGCAAGAATCTCAGAACATAATTTTCAAAATGGCCAGGATAAATCCAAAATTACTCAACAAACAAAGCACCAGGAAAATGTGACAAATTCCAAAGAGAAAAGATAAGCAATTCATGTCAACATAGAAATTGCACAGATATTTGGAATTATCAAACAATGACTTTAAACAACCATTTATAACCATGCTTCCATAGGTAAATGTAAACACTTTTGAAATAATGGAAAGAGTATTACTCAGCAGAGAAATAGAAACTGCATTTTTTAAAAAGATGTAAACTTTAGAGTTGAAAAATGCAATATCTAATTTTAAAATATACTCACTGGATGAGAACAATAGCAGAAAGAAAATGACAGAGGAAAGGGTCCATGAACTTGAAGATAGAGCAATAGAAATAATGCAATCTAAAGAACCAGAAGAAAAAAAATTGGGGAGAAAAACAGAGCCTCATAAACTTGTAAGTAAACATCAAAAGATGTAGCATTTGTAATTCGAGTTTCAGAAGGGAAGGAAAATATCAGTGCAGAAACATATTTGATTAAATCATGACAGACACTCTCCAAATTCAGTGAAAGTTATAAATTTACAGATGTAACAAGCTCACTGAACTCCAAACAGAATAAACTCAAGAGAAACTCTGCAAGATACATAGCTGAAAACCAAAATTAAAGACAAAATCTTGAAAGTAACAAAAGAAAAAATGACATATTAAAGACTTTAATCTTTTGAATAACTATACATTTATCAAGAAAAAATCAAAGAGGACTGAAGTTATTGGAATGCCATTTTTAAAGTGCTGAAAGAAAATAATGGTCAATCCAGAATCTTATCCTCAGTAAAAGTATCCTTCAGGAATGACAGTGAAGTGAAGCCATACTAAGATAAAGGAAAATTAAGAGAATTTTTTGCCTAGTACCTTCTTAAAATAAATAATAATGTTCTTCAGGATGAAAGAAAATGATACCAGAGGGAAATTTAGCACTTCAGTAACGTAGGAAGAACAACAGAAATGGTAAATATCTGGGTAAATTAAATAGACTATATTTTCTCCGTTTAAGTTCTTTAAGAAAACTATGACTGTTCAACTGAAAGTTACAATGTTTCTTGATGGTTTGCAATATCTGTATATGTAATACATATGACAACTGACACACAAAGGGACCTACATGACTGCAAGTTTTCCTACACTTTATGTGAAGATGCAAAATATTAATTCTAAATAGACTATGAAAGGGGAGGTATATATATTGTTAATGACTAGAGCAACCATGATAATTATACAAAGGGATATAACCAATAAGCCAATAAATAACTTAATGGAGGTATCAAACTGAAAACAAATAATAAAATGTAGTCCAAAGTACAAACACATCAATACATTGTATGCATAATTATATATACAAAACTAACCACCAATTCAAAAACAGAAATTGTCATATTTGATTTTTTTTAAAAAGTCCCATCTATATGCTGCTTACAAGAAACCTACTTTAAATATGACATAAACAGGTTAAATATAAATGAATGGAAAAAGATAAAGCATGCAAAAGAAAGCTGGAGTGCCTCAGACAAAATAGAACTCAAAAAAAAAGAATATTAACAAGACAAATAAGGACATTGCTTAAGGATGAAGGAGTGAATTAACTAAGAAGACATAACATTTCTGTATATGAATTTAACAACAGAGCTTCAAATCAAGAGAAGTCAAACCTGACATAACCAATAGGAAAAATACATAAATCCACAATCACATTTGAATACTTTAACTCTCCCTCTTGATCATCATTAAATTAAGTAGACAGAAAATAAGAAAAGAAATAGATAACCTGAAAATTACTGTCAACGATCTTGACCTCTCTGACATTCATAAACTCTCCACCCAACAGCAGCAGAATCCACTTATTCAAGTGCATGTGGACATCCACCAAGATGGAGCATACACAACCCATAAAATGAACCATAACAAATTTAAAGGAATAGAAATCATGATATGTATATTCTCTGGCTATAAAGGAATAGAACAAGAAGTCAATAACAGAAAGATAGCTGGAAAATCTCAAAATATTAAAGAATAAACAACACAACTTCTAAGTAGCTCACAGGTCAAAAAGGTAGTCTGAAGAAAAGTTAGAAAATATTTTGAACTCAATTAAAGGAAAATAAATCATACTAAAATTGGGGGGATGCAGCTCAAGTCATGCTAAGAGGGAAATTTAAAATATTCAGTGTTGATATTAGAAAAGATGAAATGTCTAAAAATCAATAGTCTAAGCTTCTGCCTTAAGAGAACAGAAAAATAAGCAAATTAAACTCAAAACAAGCAGGAAAAAAAGAATTAGGAAAAGTGAGAAAACAAATCAATGAATTCAAAACAGAAAAAACAACAGAAAATATCAATGAAACCAAAAGTTGGTCCTTTGAAAAGAATAATAAATATCTTTATTAGCATATCTCTAGCCAGACTAACAAAGGAAAAATAAGACATGGATTACCCTTATCAGAAATGAAAGAGGAAGCCTTACTACAGACCCATACAGACATTGAAAGGGTAATAAGTGAATATTACAAAGAAAGTTTTGCTCCAAAATTTAAGAACTTGGAAGAAAGAGATCAATTCCTCGCAAAACACAGATAATCAAATCTAAAAAGAAATAAGACATCTGAATAGTTCTATATCTATTTTAAGAATTTAATCACTAGTTTAAAAATACCTTCCAATAAATGAAACTCCAGATTCAGATGTTTTCACTGGCAAATTCCACTAAATACTCAAGGAAGGGAAAATACCAATTCTACACAGAGTGGAGAGTCATTAAATAGCCCTCATTTATACAGGCAACTGATTTTTGGTAAATGTGCCAAAGGAATTCAACAGAAAAAATAGTCTTTTCAACAAATGGTGCTACAACAACTGGATCTCCATACAGAATCAACTCTGACCTCAAACGATACCTAAAAGTTAATTTGAGGTCATTCAAAATTAGCTTTAACAAAAGAGCTTCTAGAGCAAGAAGACTGGGGAATATCTTTGTCACTGAAGTTTAGGCAAAGATTTTTTAGAATAGGACACAGAAACAAAATCTATAAAAGAAAAAAATGTATACATTGGAATTCATTAAAATTTAAAAACTTCTCTTCATCAAAATATACGTTGAAATATGAGAGGGAAAATTTAGCAAAGCATCCATCTGATAAAAGAATGTACCCAGATTTCATATATATATATGAATATGTGTGTATTTTAAACACTGCATCTCAATAATAGATTAATAATACAATAAAAGATGGGCAAAAGACTTCAATAGACACTCACAAAGAAGACATATGACTGGACAATGAGCACATGAAAAAGTAATCAGCATAAGTAATAAGCCAGGAAAACAAAAATTACAAACGTAAGATTCCACTTCTTACAAATTAGAATGGGCAAAATTAAAAAGACTGACAAAACCAAATGTAAAGCAAGGAGGTGGGACAACTGGAATGTCATACATTGCTGATGAGAATGTAAATTGGAAAAAGAGTTTGGCAATTTCTTATAAAATTGAACATATGCCTATTGCATAATCCAAAAAATTACATTCCTAGATATTTATCTAAGACAAATGAAAACATGTTCACAAAATGTTTTGTACAAGCATAGTAACGGCAACTTTGCTCATAATACCCCCCAAAGTTGAAATCATTCAAATGCTCATCAATAGGTGAATGTACAGACTGTAGTAAATTCATACCTAAAGCGAAAAGAAAATTGAAGTCAGGAAAGTAGTTGACATGGAATGATGGAAAATAACTGGAAGGGAATATGAATGAACTCTCAGAAGCAATAAAAATCTTCTATACCTTGATAGATACAGGGGTTACTTGGGTGTTTTCTTTTGTCAAAACTTACTGAACTGAATACATAAGATTTGTGCATGTCACAGTTTGTAAATTTTACTTAAGGAAAAAAGAGAAAGAGAACAGTAAGCAAATATTGAATTCTTTTTTTGTAGTGTTACAACTTAGCAATATTGAGCAAATATATTGAGAAAAATGGGAACCTGGTTTCTCAGTTTTGAGAATTGGAAATATCAGTATGAACTCATGGATTTTAAGACACAGAGAGAAACAGATAGATGTGAAATAAATATTATAAATGTCATAATATATTACATTTCTTTTCTCTGTCCACCAAGGGGGCGTAGTAACAATGACACAAACAGCAATGAGCACACCTATCACACTGGCCTTGGGTTTTACATACCATTTGCCACAAAGTGTTGTCAGGGCTTTTTGGAGAAAAAGCTGACTCCAGGTTTTGTTTATGAGTAGTACTAAATGAGCCTGAAACATGTTCTGTCTTAAAGTACGGAATTATTCAGCAAATGATAAGAACAAATCAAAGGACACAAGAGCCAGATTGAAGATGGTCCCAATGGCCAAATCTGATACAAACTGAGCATCAAGAATAAATGATGATGGCAATGGAATACAAGCCATTGCATAGAATAAAAAATGCATGAGCCATGTTAAAGTGAACGAACTAATGAAAGAAATGGAAGGAAGGAAGGGAGCAAGGGAGGGATTGGGGAAGAAGGAAGAGGGAGAAGGAGAGGGAGAGGGAGAAAGAGAGGAAGGAAGGAAGGAAGGAAGGAAGGAAGGAAGGAAGGAAGGAAGGAAGGAATGAAGGAAGGGAAGGAGGGAGGGAGGGAAACAAAGAAAAGAAGGGAGGGAGGATGGGTGTGGTGAGGTGAGGTGAGGAAGGGAGGAAGGAGAAGGAAAACACTTTATCGTGTATCCAACATTTGTAGTTGTTTTAGTGGGGGGTATCTATTCATTCTAATGAAAATGCAATTTCTTGTCTATTATATAATTTCTGTTTCTAGTTGCATAGGAAAAATGTATAGTACAGTGGGCTTATGCATGGAATGCACTTAATTTGTGGAGTCGAATGAAATTTAGTAAGAAAAGCAAAGAGATTACATTCATTCGATAGACTTCTTTCAACATAAAGTACTATTATAAATTTTTCAATAAATATTGAAAAAAATTATCTAAGCTACATGTTTTTAATCACCTTTTGAGTAATAGATTACCAAGTCAACCACATTAAAAATAAAAAAAAAAAAATTAAAAAAACCACCCCTACAAGCAGCATCCTTCCATTCCCAATGCTTTCCATGATAAAGTTCCCATTTATTTCACAAGGGAATCCCACACAGAGAAAATGAGACACACTTACTGCCAGAAATGGGACACCAGGGAACTTACTAGGATATTAATACATGTGAGTTACAATAAATTAAACTAAATGAAGAGCTGTCACATAAGACATCGTGTCTACTGATTGCATGTGAATGATTCTGGACGGTCTGCCAGCTATCATCTATTCATTCAGCATCAAACCAGGAAACAGTACTGTCTGTTTCTAGTTGCACTGGAAAAAATAACAAACTTTTTTTTTTAATTTTTCCCTAACATTTTCTCATACAATGATGTGCATTACTTTGCTGTTGAACACTTTCCTTTTAAAGAGCAGGTCCCCCAAATCATATGACAGCCTGACAATTTTACTAACTTGGGGTGCTTAATTTTTTTTCTTGTTTTAATTTGCTAACAACTCTTTTTTTTCTTTATATTCTTTTTCTTTTTCCTGGTTCTCATATTTTTAAATATAATTGCAGTTTTTTCTCTTAATTGAATTATAATGGATTTTTAATACACACTTTCAGAAAAATAAATGGCAAAAGGCAGCCACTAAAGCAAGTTTGTTTACTTGGTTATCCATTGCCAGATAAGCATTCCTACACTAAATCTAAGCCTCAGATAATCTTTTTTTCTCTCCTCTCTGATAACTGAACTTTTACAATTCGGTGCAAGGAAGTGATTGGTTTCATCCATAAATTTTCAACTCAGCATCACATCACAGCTTTACCTTTACACACCAGACACCTTATTCTGTTCAAGTCCTGTTTTTTAGATACCAGATATTGGAAATAAGAGTAAATAGCTTAATTTATGTGCCATATGAACCTTAAAGCTTCTCACATCACACATACTGTTATTTTTTATTGATATATCATAATAGGGTATGAGCATGAAGTAATTGGAAGTTCCTTGGAATTTAGGACGAATTAAGGACCAAATTCTAAGGCTAAGCAAGATAGGGTAAATCAAACTCTTTTGGTATCAACAAGTGGAATAAGTAATTTTACCTCTGTAGGCCTGAGTTTTCCTATTTTTAAAATGAAAGTACTAAACTAGGTAACCCCAAAAGTTCCTTTTACATCTTAATATGAAATATTTTCATTTAATTAGAGTGAAAGTAAAGATAAAAGAAATGAGAATAAAATGTCTTACATGAGACCTCCAGTTAAGATGGCACTATGAGTTCAGCTATTAACTTCCCCACCTCCCCTATTTGTGTAGGACATCTATCTTAGATGTTCATTTGAGGTTCATTTTACTTTTTCCTTCATCTCATTCCTGTTCTTGGATAGCATCAAAAAAATAGTTGTCCCTAAGTAACAGCTAATTGTCCTGCATCTACAGCCAGTGCTAGTTCAGAGAGGAAGCCTACATCTAGCTGAGTACACACTATGTGTTAGATTTTAAGTTGGGGGCTTACATTAAACTCACGGTTATATAAGTGTTACCATGCTCTTGGTATAGATGAGGAAGCAGTATCACATAGAAACTGAATGACTTGGTCTGGGTCACATCAACAGTTAAGTGGAAGATGGAATCTTATCTCAGAACCACTACAAACTCACAACCTTCAATGATCACCATATCCAGTAATCTACAAGCAGCCACCAAAGTTTGATGGAAAGTTACAGGCCTCGCACAACTACTTCAATGAGAACACCCTCAAAAAAGTTCCTAGGTCTGTTCAGGGACTTGGATTTAATACTAATTGGTTCTTGATAATGCATTTGCAGGCTGTCATTTACTCTGATTTGAGCTGCTAAAGCAAAAATGTCAAGTTGTGAAGTTCCCTAGGCATTTTACTTACAGTAGAAAGGGAAAAGCTGGGGTCGTATTTTTCCAGTCCTCTCCACCTCTCTAACCTCAGAGTAGAACCATGCCATAGCATACCCCACAGAACAACTAGTTTTTGGAATTCAGGTGGCATTGCTACTCCCCAAACTGCTCTAAAATTAAGACAACTTTAATGAATTTTCAAAGACTCTGTTATTTTGGCAACATTGCTTCTTACCTATTGAAACATTCAGAAACTATGTAAATCTCTGAGACTGGAATTTCTGGTAGAAATGTGCAATGACAATTATTTAAATGTTTTGAACTTTTATTTATAAGTAAAAGTATTTTTATTGTTCTTTCCTGTTATACTTGCCTTCTCATGTCATTAGTTTAATTTTTTTCTGTTTTTTTTTTTTTTGTCATTATCTATTCATTTTCTTTAATTCAAAAGAAGCATCCATACAAGAGGAAGAGAAATTGGAGCAGTGAATTATCCACTTTATAACACCACTCACTCTAGGAGTCCTATTCCAGTGGAAACAAACATCTGTATCTTCCCAAACTTGGCTTGAACATTAGCCTGTCCATTTACATAAGTGAAACTTTGCTTTTCAACTTTTGTTTTCACTTTACATAACTTTACACAGACCCTCCTTCATGTCCTTGGCTCCTATTACCCTCCTACCACCTCCTACTACCTACTATCATCTGAAATTTAGATTCTATATGCTGATCATTGTCAAATATGTATCTCCAGAAGATAAGGTGGAGAACTAACATGATAAGGTTTTTTTATATATATTCAGTTGATCTTCTGTTGTCCTAGTTCTTCTAGGGACTTACCCCTTACACTTGTTTCTTTACCTCAGTCTAAAAACAAAAAACAAAACAAAACAAAACAATCAAAATCTCAAGTAATATCTCTAGTTTGAAAAAAAGGGAAAAAACCCAGCTTGCTTCTACAATGAGATAAGAGCCCATCTCTCAATTTCCATATACTCTTTTTCCTCAATGGTTGCTTCTAAAAATCAAAATTTTCTTCCCAAAGATCATCACATCTAAAAGCTTCCTCATAGTCTATGTGACACCCCTCTATGGCATTAGACAATAACTTTCACCCTTACAAGAGCCCTCATCTATCCAGCAAGCCTATCTTCATTGCAGAATGCAGCTCTAGGGGAGGATGTTATTGAAACAGTGAGAAGAAACAAACCTAAGCAATCCAGTTCTTGTAATCCATTGTGTAACAGTTGTCACCCCTGCTTCCTATTGATTACTTCCTCTTTCTTGAACTTTTCTCTTTCACTTGTTTTAAATAACATTCTACCATAGTGATTCACCTTACACCTTTCTGATTGTTCTCTCTTTTTCCACTCCTTATATATTAGGAATTCCTCAAGGTTTTTATATTCCATTACTTCTTCTTCTGGAGCTATATTCTTTCCAGACAAAGTCATCCACTTATTTACCTTTCAAAACCCCTTCATCCAAATTTAAGTCTCTAAACCTGACTTTTTCCCTCAGCTTTCAATCTGATTTTTCACATGCCTGCTGGACATGTTGACATGAACACCATGATAGCTTCCAAAACTTGCTTTTGCTGTATTTTCCCTTTACTACCTACCTCCACCATAAGTATAGTCAACAGATTTAGAAATACTTGAGATATTTTTCTCTTGTTTCTGTCTCTTAGCTTGCATCAATTGATTCTACTTTATCTTGTCCAATTCATCCTTTGAACTGCCTTAGAGTTGTATTTCTTAAAGTATATGAATCAGCATACTTAACTTCAAATGCTCCTCATTAGCTAAAAAACAGTGGTGTTCAAAGCCCTGTATATCACAATCTGATTTTAACATCCATTTTCACCTCCTTCATCAATTCTCTTCCAACTATCAGGGATTGCTTATGGTTTCCCATGTCTAGTCTCCTCTATATCTATGTTCATGATGTTTCCTTATTCTCTTAACCGAAGTTAATCTCATTCTTTCTTTGATACCAAAATCAATTCCTCCTCACTCTTTTTTATTTAGCATCACAAATAAGAATGAATAATTCCCTCTTCTGCTTTTTATTTCTTTCTGCCATTTGTATAATTAGTCCTTTTAATGCATATCCTCTTCACTAAATAGATTCCTTTATTTTCCATTTTATTACAAAATGTACTGATGCCAACACTTATTGATTGTAAGCCTTTTGTATTACTTATATGTATATTCCTCTCATATCTATTTTCAGTGAATTTGGTTACCATCCACCTAATTGCATTAGCCAAAAATGTCTGCAAGTTCTCTATGATGTTCCTCATTTTTTCACTACTTTCTCACATTTACTCCTTTAGTCAGAAATACCTGCAGATTTTTCCTGTTCAGTGCCTCTTCAATGCATCTCATTCCTTCTGTTCCTATTGTATATTCAAGCTTTCAACTCTTTTCACTTGGTTTGTTTTAATAACTTCTTGACTAGTCTACCAAGTAAGAATTCTCTATTGCCAAATCCATCTTTAAATAGACAAGACTTGTATTATAATTTACTTCATCCCTTTATTTTGCTTTAAACTTGCATTATACATTATATGTAAATACATATTTTCAAAATTACCTTCAAATATGTTCCCTTTAGTGCTTTTTAATGTTTAGGGACATGTCATATCAATTTATATTGCCATTTAGATAGTAAATGATGATGATGATACCCTGCCTAATTTGGGCACAAGAGCAAGTACTCTATCACTGTGTCCTAAGTAATATGTCAGATATGTCAAAATCATCCTTTATGATCTGCTTGAACTTTTGCCAAGTAGCTGATATATGCAAGTGTATGTGTCAGAAAACTGAAGTGCAACATATTTGCTATGCCTTTTATTGAAAAAGAATTCTGGATTTTAAGGGAATCATTTGCCAAAGTTAGCATTTACATATTGCATATCCAATAAATGATTCTGGATGATTTTTACAATTGTTCTTTAAAATAAGAGTGAATTCTGGAAGAACATAAAGATAGGTCCATTTATGGAGGGATTTTTTTTTTAATCACAAAAACACATTTTTCATATTTCCTAAGTAATAGTGCATTTTTTACTCTCACTCATTCAGTTATTATTAACTCATTTATAACTCACTCACAAAAATTAAGAAGACTTTATATAGACATAAGTACAGAAAAACCGTCTTAATTTTATAGATCTGAGTGTTTAACTTTTACATATAGCCTCTCAGTGAACTATCGCAAGAGTTTATGATTCACAATTATGTAAGAAATTTGCCTCCATTTTTTTCCTTTTTTCTTAAACCAAATTTGTAGCCAAAGTCAAGGAATGGCAGGGGAAATAAAAGGTGAATGAATTCACTAAAATTCCCATCAATTTCATTTTTATATGAGGAAAAAAACATGAAATTTATGTAAAAACAATGTTCTTGCCACAAAACCACATTTTCAAGAAAACCATGCTGCCCCTTCCCCCTTTAACGGACAATTCTCCATTTATGCAAGAATGACACCTACACCATATATAGTTAATAGTTTAAAAGTTTGCACCTCAGAAACAAGAAGATTAAAGTCTCATATTTCTGAAGTTAAATATAATACTTAAAATTAATATCTAAGTTTTTATATGCTTGATAATAGTTCTATTTTTGTTGTAATCAAATACATTTTAAGGTGCAATAGAAAATGGGGATACATTTAATTTTTTGTATGCTTTAACTTTTTAATTAATTAGCTTTATTCTTTCAAACGCTCATATTGAGAAATCTGCTACCTAAACTGCCCTTTTGCATTTTAAATTAATTTAGGTTTTTTGTATACTAAAATACTACAATAAATGCTAACATACTGAGTTGATAGGAGATTGCAAGAGGAGGAATTCCATTTATTTCATATGCTCTTATTTTTTCCCATTTGTGTAATTTTACATATTTTTAATACATCTTGTTCTCAGATGATTGAATTTCATAATTCATTATCCTTATAAAATATTTTATACAGTTATAACATTTTTAATTTTTAAACTTAAATAACTGCTAGTATTTATTTAATACTTTTTATTTCATAGGAAACAATACATTGTTCTTTATATACATTAAACGTATTAACCCATTTTTGAGATGAGGAAATCTAAAACAGAAAGTTAAGTAACCTGCACAAGGTCAACCAAATAGAAAGTTCAGAATTTGAACCCAGGCTATTTGATTCCTGATTCTATTCTCTTTATCTCTACACTATGCCTTGCTGTTAGGTAACTTTGAAATAATCTTTTAGGAAATGTTGTGACTTACAGAATACACTATGAAAATGAAGTACAGTATTGCAGGAAATGTGTGGGCTTTAGAATTTTAAAAAACCTGTATCCAAGTGAGGCAGGGTTAGAATTAGGGCAGTGGCTTGCTGATGAGCAAAAGGAAGCAAGTGTTGAGGCTTCAGGGAGAAAGATATCTCTGATAAGAACAGCAATGAAGAGCACCTGGGACCAGCCAACCCCAACTGAGTGAGTCATCTGAGATGGAGCATCAACAAAGCAGGAAGAAGGGTGGGGCCAACTGACGCCACCTGAGTGAATCATCTATGATCAAGCATCAACAAAGGAGGAAAAGGGGGAGGATAGCTGCACTGGTTTGAATCTGTTATGTACGCCCTAAAATACCATGTTCTTTTAATCCACTCTAGTGAGGGCAGACCTATTGTGGGTGGGATCCTTTGATTAGGTTATTTCCATGGAGAAGTGACCCACCCAATTGAGTGTGGGACCTTTTGATTAGATTATTTCCATGGAGATGTGACCCTGCCCATTCCAGGTGGGTCTTAACTAGTTTTCTGGAGTCCTTAAGAGAGTTCAGGGAAAGAGAGAGAAAACTCAGAACGAACACAGACCCAGACACTTGGAGATGCAGACAGAAAGACATTTGGAGATGCTAAGCTAAGAGATGAAGTCCAGAGTTTGCCCCAGAGAAGCTAAGTGAGAATCCACAGATGCCACTGGAATCAGAAGCTGAAAGCAATGCAACCCAGGAGGCAAAGGACCAGCAGATGCCAGCCACATGCCCTTCCCTAGCTGATAGAGGTGTTCTGGGCACCATCAGCCTTTCTTCAGGGAAGGTATCCTCTTGTTGATGCCTTAGGTTGGAAACTTGAATGGCCTTAGAACTGTAAACTTGTAACCTAATATTCCCCTTTCTAAAAGCCAATCTATTCCTGGTATATTGCATTCCGTCAGCTTTAGCAAACTGGAACGGTAGTAAAATAGTCAATAAAAATTACAAAAAGAACAAAAAATCTGTAAAAGAAGATTGCCCCACAGTGCTGGGACTTCTTTCCTCTTGCCTCTTTCCTCTACCAAGAGGGCCCACATGCTCTTTCTCTGAATGTGTACTTAATAAACTTTCTGCCTGCTTACTTGATTTGTGCCATGCCCTTGACTTCTTTCTTGCAGCATGGCCAAGAGCCTAGGAACTCAAATCTGGCAACACAAATACCATACTTTCCATACTATTAGTGTGATCTTGAGCAATCTCTTAACCTCAATTTGGGAGATGGGGAAGCAAAGTGTGAGGGTAGTAGTATAATAATACTGTCCCCAAGATGTGAAAATTATGAACTAATGTTTTATTTGAAATTCCTTAGCCCACTGATGGCAGGTAGGTGGTAGATATTCCATTAATATCAATTATTTCTTTCCCTTTCCTCTCTTTCTTCTCTTTCTTCCCTTCTCTTCTCTCCTTTATTACTTTTCTTCATTTTTTATCTTTCTAGGTTTTTAATTCTTTTTTATTATTTTTTAGTAGCATTGGGGAAAAGCAAAATAAAAAAAAAAAAAAAAAAAGAAAAGAAAAAAAGAACAAAAGAGGAGGCGGGGCAAGATGGCAGACTGGTGAGCTGTAAGTTTTAGTTACTCCTCCAGGAAAGTAGGTAAAAAGCCAGGAACTGCATGGACTGGACACCACAGAGCAATCTGTCTTTGGGCATACTTCATACAACACTCATGAAAACGTGGAACCGCTGAGATCAGCGAAATCTGTAAGTTTTTGCGGCCAGGGGACCCGCGCCCCTCCCTGCCAGGCTCAGTCCCGGGGGAGGAGGGGCTGTCAGCTCCGGGAAGGAGAAGGGAGAACTGCAGTGGCTGCTCTTATCGAAAACTCATTCTACTGATTCAAACTCCAACCATAGATAGACTGAGACCAGACACCAGAGACTCTGAGAGCAGCCAGCCCAGCAGAGAGGAGACAGGCATAGAAAAAAAACAACACGAAAAACCCCAAAATAAAAGCAGAGGATTTTTGGAGTTCTGGTGAACATAGAAGGGGGAAGGGCAGAGCCCAGGCCTTGAGGCGCATATGCAAATCCCGAAGCAAAGCTGATCTCTCTGCCCTGTGCACCTTTCCTTAATGGCCCTGGTTGCTTTGTCTATTAGCATTTCAATAACCCATTAGATCTCTCAGGAGGGCCGTTTTTTTTTGTTTTTTTTTTTTTTTGTTTTTTTTTTTTTTTTTTTTTTAAATCCTTTTTGCTTTTTCTAAAACAATTACTCTAAGAAGCTCAATACAGAAAGCTTCAAAGAATTGCAATTTGGGCACGTCAAGTCAAGAGCAGAACTAAGAGAGCTCTGAGACAAAAGGCAATAATCCAGTGGCTGAGAAAATTCACTAAACAACACAACTTCCCAAGAAAAGGGGGGTGTCCTCTCACAGCCACCATCCTGGTGGACAGGAAACACTCCTGCCCATCGCCAGCCCCATAGCCCAGAGCTGCCCCAGACAACCCAGTGTGACGGAAGTGCTTCAAATAACAGGCACACACCACAAAACTGGGCGTGGACATTAGCCTTCCCTGCAACCTCAGCTGAATGTCCCAGAGCTGGGAAGGGGGAGCAGTGTGAATTAACAAAGCCCCATTCAGCCATCATTTGAGCAGACTGGGAGCCTCCCTACACAGCCCAGCAGCCCAGAACTGCCCTGGGGGGACGGCACTCACCTGTGACATAGCACAGTCATCCCTCAACAGAGGACCCGGGGTGCACAGCCTGGAAGAGGGGCCCACTTGCAAGTCTCAGGAGCCATACGCCAATACCAAAGACTTGTGGGTCAGTGGCAGAGACAAACTGTGGCAGGACTGAACTGAAGGATTAGACTATTGCAGTAGCTTTAAAACTCTAGGATCATCAGGGAGATTTGATTGTTAGGGCCACCCCCCCCTCCCCGACTGCCCAGAAACACGCCCCACATACAGGGCAGGCAACACCAACTACACACGCAAGCTTGGTACACCAATTGGGCCCCACAAGACTCACTCCCCCACTCACCAAAAAGGCTAAGCAGGGGAGATCTGGCTTGTGGAGAACAGGTGGCTCGTGGACGCCACCTGCTGGTTAGTTAGAGAAAGTGTACTCCACGAAGCTGTAGATCTGATAAATTAGAGATAAGGACTTCAATAGGTCTACAAACCCTAAAAGAACCCTATCAAGTTCAGCAAATGCCACGAGGCCAAAAACAACAGAAAATTATAAAGCATATGAAAAAACCAGACGATATGGATAACCCAAGCCCAAGCACCCAAATCAAAAGACCAGAAGAGACACAGCACCTAGAGCAGCTACTCAAAGAACTAAAGATGAACAATGAGACCATAGTACGGGATATGAAGGAAATCAAGAAGACCCTAGAAGAGCATAAAGAAGACATTGCAAGACTACATAAAAAAATGGATGATCTTATGGAAATTAAAGAAACTGTTGACCAAATTAAAAAGATTCTGGACACTCATAGTACAAGACTAGAGGAAGTTGAACAACGAATCAGTGACCTGGAAGATGACAGAATGGAAAATGAAAGCATAAAAGAAAGAATGGGGAAAAAAATTGAAAAACTCGAAATGGACCTCAGGGATATGATAGATAATATGAAACGTCCGAATATAAGACTCATTGGTGTCCCAGAAGGGGAAGAAAAGGGTAAAGGTCTAGGAAGAGTATTCAAAGAAATTGTTGGGGAAAACTTCCCAAATCTTCTAAACAACATAAATACACAAATCATAAATGCTCAGCGAACTCCAAATAGAATAAATCCAAAAAAACCCACTCCGAGACATATACTGATCACACTGTCAAACATAGAAGAGAAGGAGCAAGTTCTGAAAGCAGCAAGAGAAAAGCAATTCACCACATACAAAGGAAACAGCATAAGACTAAGTAGTGACTACTCAGCAGCCACCATGGAGGCCAGAAGGCAGTGGCACGATATATTTAAAATTCTGAGTGAGAGGAATTTCCAGCCAAGAATACTTTATCCAGCAAAGCTCTCCTTCAAATTTGAGGGAGAGCTTAAATTTTTCACAGACAAAGAAATGCTGAGAGAATTTGCTAACAAGAGACCTGCCCTACTGGAGATACTAAAGGGAGCCCTACAGACAGAGAAACAAAGACAGGACAGAGAGACTTGGAGAAAGGTTCAGTACTAAAGAGATTCGGTATGGGTACAATAAAGGATATTAATAGAGAGAGGGAAAAATATGGCAAACATAATCCAAAGGATAAGATGGCCGATTCAAGAAATGCCTTCACGGTTTTAACGTTGAATGTAAATGGATTAAACTCCCCAATTAAAAGATATAGATTCGCAGAATGGATCAAAAAAAATGAACCATCAATATGTTGCATACAAGAGACTCATCTTAGACACAGGGACACAAAGAAACTGAAAGTGAAAGGATGGAAAAAAATATTTCATGCAAGCTACAGCCAAAAGAAAGCAGGTGTAGCAATATTAATCTCAGATAAAATAGACTTCAAATGCAGGGATGTTTTGAGAGACAAAGAAGGCCACTACATACTAATAAAAGGGGCAATTCAGCAAGAAGAAATAACAATCGTAAATGTCTATGCACCCAATCAAGGTGCCACAAAATACATGAGAGAAACACTGGCAAAACTAAAGGAAGCAATTGATGTTTCCACAATAATAGTGGGAGACTTCAACACATCACTCTCTCCTATAGATAGATCAACCAGACAGAAGACCAATAAGGAAATTGAAAACCTAAACAATCTGATAAATGAATTAGATTTAACAGACATATACAGGACATTACATCCCAAATCACCAGGATACACATACTTTTCTAGTGCTCACGGAACTTTCTCCAGAATAGATCATATGCTGGGACATAAAACAAGCCTCAATAAATTTAAAAAGATTGAAATTATTCAAAGCACATTCTCTGACCACAATGGAATACAATTAGAAGTCAATAACCATCAGAGACTTAGAAAATTCACAAATACCTGGAGGTTAAACAACACACTCCTAAACAATCAGTGGGTTAAAGAAGAAATAGCAAGAGAAATTGCTAAATATATAGAGACGAATGAAAATGAGAACACAACATACCAAAACCTATGGGATGCAGCAAAAGCAGTACTAAGGGGGAAATTTATAGCACTAAACGCATATATTAAAAAGGAAGAAAGAGCCAAAATCAAAGAACTAATGGATCAACTGAAGAAGCTAGAAAATGAACAGCAAACCAATCCTAAACCAAGTACAAGAAAAGAAATAACAAGGATTAAAGCAGAAATAAATGACATAGAGAACAAAAAACAATAGAAAGGATAAATATCACCAAAAGTTGGTTCTTTGAGAAGATCAACAAGATTGACAAGCCCCTAGCTAGACTGACAAAATCAAAAAGAGAGAAGACCCATATAAACAAAATAATGAATGAAAAAGGTGACATAACTGCAGATCCTGAAGAAATTAAAAAAATTATAAGAGGATATTATGAACAACTGTATGGCAACAAACTGGATAATGTAGAAGAAATGGACAATTTCCTGGAAACATATGAACAACCTAGACTGACCAGAGAAGAAATAGAAGACCTCAACCAACCCATCACAAGCAAAGAGATCCAATCAGTCATCAAAAATCTTCCCACAAATAAATGCCCAGGGCCAGATGGCTTCACAGGGGAATTCTACCAAACTTTCCAGAAAGAACTGACACCAATCTTACTCAAACTCTTTCAAAACATTGAAAAAAATGGAACACTACCTAACTCATTTTATGAAGCTAACATCAATCTAATACCAAAACCAGGCAAAGATGCTACAAAAAAGGAAAACTACCGGCCAATCTCCCTAATGAATATAGATGCAAAAATCCTCAACAAAATACTTGCAAATCGAATCCAAAGACACATTAAAAAAATCATACACCATGACCAAGTGGGGTTCATTCCAGGCATGCAAGGATGGTTCAACATAAGAAAAACAATCAATGTATTACAACACATTAACAAGTCAAAAGGGAAAAATCAATTGATCATCTCAATAGATGCTGAAAAAGCATTTGACAAAATCCAACATCCCTTTTTGATAAAAACACTTCAAAAGGTAGGAATTGAAGGAAACTTCCTCAACATGATAAAGAGCATATATGAAAAACCCACAGCCAGCATAGTACTCAATGGTGAGAGACTGAAAGCCTTCCCTCTAAGATCAGGAACAAGACAAGGATGCCCGCTGTCACCACTGTTATTCAACATTGTGCTGGAAGTGCTAGCCAGGGCAATCCGGCAAGACAAAGAAATAAAAGGCATCCAAATTGGAAAAGAAGAAGTAAAACTGTCATTGTTTGCAGATGATATGATCTTATATCTAGAAAACCCTGAGAAATCAACGATACACCTACTAGAGCTAATAAACAAATTTAGCAAAGTAGCGGGATACAAGATTAATGCACATAAGTCAGTAATGTTTCTATATGCTAGAAATGAACAAACTGAAGAGACACTCAAGAAAAAGATACCATTTTCAATAGCAACTAAAAAAATCAAGTACCTAGGAATAAACTTAACCAAAGATGTAGAAGACCTATAGAAAGAAAACTACATAACTCTACTAAAAGAAATAGAAGGGGACCTTAAAAGATGGAAAAATATTCCATGTTCATGGATAGGAAGGCTAAATGTCATTAAGATGTCAATTCTACCCAAATTCATCTACAGATTCAATGCAATCCCAATCAAAATTCCAACAACCTACTTTGCAGACTTGGAAAAGCTAGTTATCAAATTTATTTGGAAAGGGAAGATGCCTCGAATTGCTAAAGACACTCTAAAAAAGAAAAACGAAGTGGGAGGACTTACACTCCCTGACTTTGAAGCTTATTATAAAGCCACAGTTGCCAAAACAGCATGGTACTGGCACAAAGATAGACATATAGATCAATGGAATCGAATTGAGAATTCAGAGATAGACCCTCAGATCTATGGCCGACTGATCTTTGATAAGGCCCCCAAAGTCACCGAACTGAGCCATAATGGTCTTTTCAACAAATGGGGCTGGGAGAGTTGGATATCCATATCCAAAAGAATGAAAGAGGACCCCTACCTCACCCCCTACACAAAAATTAACTCAAAATGGACCAAAGATCTCAATATAAAAGAAAGTACCATAAAACTCCTAGAAGATAATGTAGGAAAACATCTTCAAGACCTTGTATTAGGAGGCCACTTCCTAGACTTTACACCCAAAGCACAAGCAACAAAAGAGAAAATAGATAAATGGGAACTCCTCAAGCTTAGAAGTTTCTGCACCTCAAAGGAATTTCTCAAAAAGGTAAAGAGGCAGCCAACTCAATGGGAAAAAATTTTTGGAAACCATGTATCTGACAAAAGACTGATATCTTGCATATACAAAGAAATCCTACAACTCAATGACAATAGTACAGACAGCCCAATTATAAAATGGGCAAAAGATATGAAAAGACAGTTCTCTGAAGAGGAAATACAAATGGCCAAGAAACACATGAAAAAATGTTCAGCTTCACTAGCTATTAGAGAGATGCAAATTAAGACCACAATGGGATACCATCTAACACCGGTTAGAATGGCTGCCATTAAACAAACAGGAAACTACAAATGCTGGAGGGGATGTGGAGAAATTGGAACTCTTATTCATTGTTGGTGGGACTGTATAATGGTTCAGCCACTCTGGAAGTCAGTCTGGCAGTTCCTTAGAAAACTAGATATAGAGTTACCATTCGATCCAGCGATTGCACTTCTCGGTATATACCCGGAAGATCGGAAAGCAGTGACACGAACAGATATCTGCACGCCAATGTTCATAGCAGCATTATTCACAATTGCCAAGAGATGGAAACAACCCAAATGTCCTTCAACAGATGAGTGGATAAATAAAATGTGGTATATACACACGATGGAATACTACGCGGCAGTAAGAAGGAACGATCTGGTGAAACATATGACAACATGGATGAACCTTGAAGACATAATGCTGAGCGAAATAAGCCAGGCACAAAAAGAGAAATATTATATGCTACCACTAATGTGAACTTTGAAAAATGTAAAACAAATGGTTTATAATGTAGAATGTAGGGGAACTAGCAGTAGAGAGCAATTAAGGAAGGGGGAACAATAATCCAAGAAGAACAGATAAGCTATTTACCGTTCTGGGGATGCCCAGAAATGACTATGGTCTGTTAATTTCTGATGGATGTAGTAGGAACAAGTTCACTGAAATGTTGCTATATTATGTAACTTTCTTGGGGTAAAGTAGGAACATGTTGGAAGTTAAGCAGTTATCTTAGGTTAGTTGTCTTTTTCTTACTCCCTTGCTATGGTCTCTTTGAAATGTTCTTTTATTGTATGTTTGTTTTCTTTTTAACTTTTTTTTTCATACAGTTGATTTGAAAAAAGAAGGGAAAGTTAAAAAAAAGAAAAAAGACAAACAAGGAAAAAAAAAGATGTAGTGCCCCCTTGAGGAGCCTGTGGAGAATGCAGGGGTATTCGCCTACCCCACCTCCATGGTTGCTAACATGACCACAGACATAGGGGACTGGTGGTTTGATGGGTTGAGCCCTCTACCATAAGTTTTACCCTTGGGAAGACGGTTGCTGCAAAGGAGAGGCTAGGCCTCCCTGTATTTGTGCCTAAGAGTCTCCTCCTGAATGCCTCTTTGTTGCTCAGATGTGGCCCTCTCTCTCTGGCTAAGCCAACTTGAAAGGTGAAATCACTGCCCTCCCCCCTACGTGGGATCAGACACCCAGGGAAGTGAATCTCCCTGGCAACGTGGAATATGACTCCCGGGGAGGAATGTAGACCCAGCATCGTGGGATGGAGAACATCTTCTTGACCAAAAGGGGGATGTGAAAGGAAATGAAATAAGCTTCAGTGGCAGAGAGATTCCAAAACGAGCCGAGAGATCACTCTGGTGGGCACTCTTACGCACACTTTAGACAACCTTTTTTAGGTTCTAAAGAATTGGGGTAGCTGGTGGTGGATACCTGAAACTATTAAACTACAACCCAGAACCCATGAATCTCGAAGACAGTTGTATAAAAATGTAGCTTATGAGGGGTGACAGTGGGATTGGGAATGCCATAAGGACCAAACTCCACTTTGTCTAGTTTATGGATGGATGTGTAGAAAAGTAGGGGAAGCAAACAAACAGACAAAGGTACCCAGTGTTCTTTTTTACTTCAATTGCTCTTTTTCACTCTAATTATTATTCTTGTTATTTTTGTGTGTGTGCTAATGAAGGTGTCAGGGATTGATTTAGGTGATGAATGTACAACTATGTAATGGTACTGTAAACAATCGAAAGTACAATTTGTTTTGTATGACTGCGTGGTATGTGAATAAATCTCAATAAAATGATGATTGAAAAAAAAAAAAAAAAAGAAAAAAAGAAAAACGAAGTGGGAGGACTTACACTCCCTGACTTTGAAACTTATTATAAAGCCACAGTTGCCAAAACAGCATGGTACTGGCACAAAGATAGACATATAGATCAATGGAATCGAATTGAGAACTCAGAGATAGACCCTCAGATCTATGGCCGACTGATCTTTGATAAGGCCCCCAAAGTCACCGAACTGAGCCATAATGGTCTTTTCAACAAATGGGGCTGGGAGAGTTGGATATCCATATCCAAAAGAATGAAAGAGGACCCCTACTTCACCCCCTACACAAAAATTAACTCAAAATGGACCAAAGATCTCAATATAAAAGAAAGTACCATTAAACTCCTAGAAGATAATGTAGGAAAACATCTTCAAGACCTTGTATTAGGCGGCCACTTCCTAGACTTTACACCCAAAGCACAAGCAACAAAAGAGAAAATAGATAAATGGGAACTCCTCAAGCTTAGAAGTTTCTGCACCTCAAAGGAATTTCTCAAAAAGGTAAAGAGGCAGCCAACTCAATGGGAAAAAATTTTTGGAAACCATGTATCTGACAAAAAACTGATATCTTGCATATACAAAGAAATCCTACAACTCAATGACAATAGTACAGACAGCCCAATTATAAAATGGGCAAAAGATATGAAAAGACAGTTCTCTGAAGAGGAAATACAAATGGCCAAGAAACACATGAAAAAATGTTCAGCTTCACTAGCTATTAGAGAGATGCAAATTAAGACCACAATGGGATACCATCTAACACCGGTTAGAATGGCTGCCATTAAACAAACAGGAAACTACAAATGCTGGAGGGGATGTGGAGAAATTGGAACTCTTATTCATTGTTGGTGGGACTGTATAATGGTTCAGCCACTCTGGAAGTCAGTCTGGCAGTTCCTTAGAAAACTAGATATAGAGCTACCATTCGATCCAGCGATTGCACTTCTCGGTATATACCCGGAAGATCGGAAAGCAGTGACACGAACAGATATCTGCACGCCAATATTCATAGCAGCATTATTCACAATTGCCAAGAGATGGAAACAACCCAAATGTCCTTCAACAGATGAGTGGATAAATAAAATGTGGTATATACACACGATGGAATACTACGCGGCAGTAAGAAGGAACGATCTGGTGAAACATATGACAACATGGATGAACCTTGAAGACATAATGCTGAGCGAAATAAGCCAGGCACAAAAAGAGAAATATTATATGCTACCACTAATGTGAACTTTGAAAAATGTAAAACAAATGGTTTATAATGTAGAATGTAGGGGAACTAGCAGTTGAGAGCAATTAAGGAAGGGGGAACAATAATCCAAGAAGAACAGATAAGCTATTTAACGTTCTGGGGATGCCCAGAAATGACTATGGTCTGTTAATTTCTGATGGATGTAGTAGGAACAAGTTCACTGAAATGTTGCTATATTATGTAACTTTCTTGGGGTAAAGTAGGAACATGTTGGAAGTTAAGCAGTTATCTTAGGTTAGTTGTCTTTTTCTTACTCCCTTGTTATGGTCTCTTTGAAATGTTCTTTTATTGTATGTTTGTTTTCTTTTTAACTTTTTTTTTCATACAGTTGATTTAAAAAAGAAGGGAAAGTTAAAAAAAACAAAAAAGAAAAGAAAAAAGACAAACAAGGAAAAAAAAAAAAAAAGATGTAGTGCCCCCTTGAGGAGCCTGTGGAGAATGCAGGGGTATTCGCCTACCCCACCTCCATGGTTGCTAACATGACCACAGACATAGGGGACTGGTGGTTTGATAGGTTGAGCCCTGTACCATAAGTTTTACCCTTGGGAAGACGGTTGCTGCAAAGGAGAGGCTAGGCCTCCCTGTATTTGTGCCTAAGAGTCTCCTCCTGAATGCCTCTTTGTTGCTCAGATGTGGCCCTCTCTCTCTGGCTAAGCCAACTTGAAAGGTGAAATCACTGCCCTCCCCCCTACGTGGGATCAGACACCCAGGGAAGTGAATCTCCCTGGCAACGTGGAATATGACTCCCAGGGAGGAATGTAGACCTGGCATCGTGGGACGGAGAACATCTTCTTGACCAAAAGGGGGATGTGAAAGGAAATGAAATAAGCTTCAGTGGCAGAGAGATTCCAAAACGAGCCGAGAGATCACTCTGGTGGGCACTCTTACGCACACTTTAGACAACCTTTTTTAGGTTCTAAAGAATTGGGGTAGCTGGTGGTGGATACCTGAAACTATTAAACTACAACCCAGAACCCATGAATCTCGAAGACAGTTGTATAAAAATGTAGCTTATGAGGGGTGACAGTGGGATTGGGAATGCCATAAGGACCAAACTCCACTTTGTCTAGTTTATGGATGGATGTGTAGAAAAGTAGGGGAAGGAAACAAACAGACAAAGGTACCCAGTGTTCTTTTTTACTTCAATTGCTCTTTTTCACTCTAATTATTATTCTTGTTATTTTTGTGTGTGTGCTAATGAAGGTGTCAGGGATTGATTTAGGTGATGAATGTACAGCTATGTAATGGTACTGTAAACAATCGAAAGTACAATTTGTTTTGTATGACTGCATGGTATGTGAATATATCTCAATAAAATAATTATTAAAAAAAAAAAAAAAAAAAAAAAAAAAAAGACTTGTGATAACTTCTCTTTACCTCAATCCTCAACAAGCAAATATTAATCAGTTTTGTGTTTCATTTTTTATTTTTTTCTTTGTTATCAAGATTACTAGAAACTATTATTTAAAGAGTGACTAAAACAGTTTCTAGGTTAATACAGAACAAGTGAAAGCAAAGAAAATTTTTCTGGAAGGTAGAAAGAGACCTCCAGGTAGCATGATAATTCTCTCTGCCTTCTTTCTCAGAAATAAGAGTTGATAAATAAAAGTGAATATGCAAGGGAAATTTACACATTTGGAGGACATAAAGTCATTCTTCACTCATCTCTCTATATACATCATTTTCCAGGAAAAGGGGACTTCCCAGCTTCTCACACTGAAGTTGCTCCTCATTTGAATTCTTGCGGGGAAACAGTTGTTAAAACTGAAGACTACAACAGAGCTGTTAGAGAGAGAGGACGAAATGCTTCCAAGTCAACTCACCTCTTCCACAAAGGACCCTGCATTCCAAACTTTTTCTCAGGTGTCACTCTAGGCCAGCTCTATTTCTTTCCCACTATATAATGAGGACTGCAAAAACAGCTTAGCAGATGCAGGAGGCACGTGAAGGGTGATTGGGTTCATTGTGACTTCTAGCCAAAGAAAACCCTCCGTGACTGCAGAGTCAACATCTGCCTCATCCGGTGATCCAGTCCTGTCACCTGACAGAGTAGAGTGCCTGGTGCTAAGCATTCTTATTAGCTGCCATCTCTTCCTGGGTTCCCACAGCTCCCTTGCCTAGCCTCTGGACTCAGTGGCCTGGCCATTTGAAACTACGGGTCTCTGGCAGGTGAGATGTGCCTCCTCTCCTTTACTTTTATTTTTTCGTACCTTCTCCACCAGATTAAACCCTGTCTCAGACTCTTAACACTGACAGGACCTCCACACTGAGATGGATAATTCTCCCATCATTTCCTCTTACTCAGTTCTCCTTATCTCAATTTGATTCTTTTGATTATTGTGATCAGTCCACACCTCTCTTCCTGGTCACAGCCAGGGCTGACTGTGAAAGTCAAATAAAGGAGTGGTAAAAAGGCAGTCTAGACAGAGCTAGCTAAACACTCTGGAGACGACAGAAGAAAGGAAAAAGAAAGATAAACTATGAGAGTGCTTGAAAAACAGGAAGGATGCCATAGCAGGCTAGAAACACTGATATATTTGAGGAAGTTATAAAACAGATAAAATTGTAAAATATATCAGGGCTGAATGAAGTACCACAACTTAACACAGGCAAAGGAAGGACTGCTGAGAAAAAGAATTTTTTGCTGACCACTTTCCACCACCACCACCAACAAAACAAATAAGCCAGGCTGAGACACTGGGCACAATTTACTCTACTTACTGCAAATGTTGTGTGTTAGCATAGTAGCAGTCTGAGATGTACCTCAGGCTAAAATCAAGAGAAAAACTCTTAGTCTTTCCTTAAATAAAAATTTAGTTTTTCCAGCACTGCAATAGGCATTGGTATAAAACAGTAAGTAACAGTTTTCCAACTTATGCTTTGTTATATTTATAGCTATGGAGACAGAAAGATATTACTCAATCAACCCAAATTATTTATAACTGAAGTTGGAATGAGGCCTCTGAATGAAAGAATTAAAAAATGAGTGCATATATGAAAGAAAACTCTTGCACTAAATCTCATGGGCTTGGTGCTGTGAAGGATTCAAAGAAAGCATGTTCGAGTCCAGAAGTACGGGAGGAAGTGCACGAGGTAACTGCTTATGGCTAAAATAGACTCACAGAGTTTCCATAGTGAGAAGGCAAATGGCCTTCAGTCCAGTTATTGGTGTAACCAGGGCAAGATTTACCTACTAGCTTTAAATAGCTACAAACAAACAAACAAAGAAAAAAACCAGACAATTATAAAATAACGGTTTTCAGACATTGAGCATGAAGCACTACGGGCATATGATCCCAAAGAGAGGTGCAAACAAAGTTGAGTTCCAGCTTAGTGTCAGGAGGGTTTCTAGGCCACAGGGCAAAGACGAACAGTCTCCCTAAGACTGAAGGAGACAGAGCTATGAATTCAGGGAGGTCAAATTAACCAGAAATCACAGGAAAGAGTATCTGAGAGAAGAGAACATGAAGAGAGCTCAGCGGAGAGAGTTCTGGAGCTTTACAGAGGGTCTCCCACAATCTTCAGCTAAGAACAAATCACTATCCACGAGTGAGACCAGGGAAGGAACCACGAGAAAAGAGCAGAAGGAACAATCCCTGGGGCTCACACAGGCCAATAATATTTCATGTTCTTCATAAAAGACAATGACTACATATGAAGCAAAAACTGGTAAAACTAAGAGGAAAATGAGACAAATTCAAGAAAGCACCAACCCATAGCCTGAAAGGAAAGCTCGTTTGTCCATCTGTCTCTGCAAACTTGAAGCCAGTGATCATCCAATCAAGGGTTGTGTATTCCCTTTTCAGGAGAGCAAAGTATTACCTGTGTCAGGAAACACATTCCATTACTAGTCTTGAGAATTCCAGGAAATTATTTATAAATGAGATCAATCAGTGGACAATCATCAAACATTTGAGAAGTACAAAACTGAAAACTTAACAGGAATGGGAGAATAAGTCCAAATGGTACTAAATTAATAAGAAAAACAAGAGAACTTAATTTTTCCATTATGCACTTTAAAAAAGCCTTAAAAGGAAAGCATATCAATAAAACAAGAGCAGATTACTATAAATAGTTTCTGGAAATTAAAAATATGATTGTCACAGAGGATGCAATGGCATAATGCATAGTCTACAACAGTGAACTTGACCACAACAGTGAACTTGAAAATTGAGGAGGCATTCTTGATGCACAGTGCAAAATTACAAAACCTGAAAAGAAACAGTAAAGGAATTGATACAGTAGAAACAGCATTTTTAGATGGGACAGACAGGAATTGAATCTCCCTGAATAAAGACATATAAAAGAAACAAACAAACAAAAAACAAAAACAAAAGCAGAGAAAAAAATAAGTCACTCTACACTTAGGAAGAAACATGGGAGTCGGGTGTGGTATATTTCCAAAGCACATTTTGATGAAATTTTAGAATACCAAAAATTTAGAAGAAAAATCCTACATACTTCCAGAAAATAAAAGAGAGACAACCTACAATAAGTAGGATCAGATTCCCATCCATCTCCACATCTGAATCAACAGAACAATGGCCAGCAAACTTCTGAAGAAAAGGATTTTAAAACTCTATTTTTATAATCAACAGATCCATCTTCAAATGTGGGTGCAAACTTTTCAAATATTCAAGACTCAGAAATTATATCATCCACATATATTTAGAAACCAATTCTGAACAAAATAATTACTCTAGTGTGTGCCAAAAAAATAAAAAGAAATACCAAAATAATGAGCCATAGAATACAAGGAAAATTGATGAACACATGAATAAAATTTATAATTAAAGTAAAATAATTGTTAATATAAAGACTGCATAATTTTATTTTAAGTGGAGATTTCTAAAACAGAAGAGGTATAAGGTAAAACATTTATTAACAATGTGAATATAAAATTGCATTGCATACAATTTAAAGGAAGAGATGGGAAATTGGCAAGTTGAAGAAGTCTTGTCCTTATAGAAAGAAGGCTATATTTACTGACATTAATATAAGTTTAAATTTTTGATATAACCACTTTAAGTAAAAGAACAACAATTTTAAAAACAATCAGGCAGAAAAACAGAAGAAAATGGTGGAAGAAAAATAAAACAAGGAGAAAATAGAAATAAAAAACATTGACTATAATAGCAGACATAAAACTAAACATATCAATTACCAAGCATAATGGTAGACAGTGGGCAAAACTTATCAATGAGTATAATAAAGGAGAACATTTAAAATTTCTCCCCCTAACCCCAAGACATTCAGAATGGATTTTGTTTAAAATATCTATACTTATCGTACATGTGGCTGGCTTTATTCATTTATGTTAATGTTACCGCTTGACCTTTACAGGTCCTGCCTTTTTAAGCACTAATGTGTGGAATGTGACCAAAGTGCTACTGAGAAAAATACATAAACCCTTAAGTTATTTAATAATTAAGAAGCATGAATTTTTAAATTAAAATTAAGAAACCAGTTACAAATAAGTTAAAAATAACTAAACATTAAACTTAAGAAGTTAGAAAAAGCAGGGAAGAAAACAAGAATGAATAAATTAAGATATGAACAGAGATTACTCAAATAAAATTTAAAAAAAGCTGAACATAAAACGAACAGAGTACAAAAAGAAAACCTAGAGAAATTCTTTCAAAACACCAATTACATATTGTTGATCTGGCAAATCTGGTCAAGAAAATAAGGGAGGAGAAAGAGTAACAAATTTAGAATTAAGTGATGTGTATAAGCCTTTGATGTAGAGTGTTTAAAATATTCTTGAAAACTACAGTAATTGGCAGAGTTTGGTATTGGTATACCAGTCAAGAAATACATTAGTGGAATGGAATCGTGTCCAGAAACAGATCCACATATCAGAAAATTAATTTATGACCGAAATGATACTGCAAGAATGCTCTTTTCAATAAATGGTGCAGGGTCAATTGGCTATCTATATGTTAAACAGCGAATTTTGGCCCACAAAATCAAATATGGGAAGTTCGTAGAGCTGAATATAAAAATGTAACATCATAAAGTCTCTAGAAAATAATAAAAGAATATATTTGCCAGTGTAGGGTAGGCAAAGATACTTCGGACAGGCCACAAAAAGCACAAACCTTAAACCAAAAGCTGGATAAATTGGACAACACCAAAATTAAAACTTCCCTTCATCAAAAGATTCTATTAAGATGGTGAAAGGAAAGCCACAGAATGGGAGAGACTATTTGTAATAAATTCATCCACCAAAGTCTTACATTCAAAATGTATAAAGGCATTAAATAATATTTAATTAATGAAAAATTAACTAATATAATTAATGATTATATATGATTTTATGGTTTTTATACACCGAAGATTAATATAATTAATGGTTATAATTAATATAACTAATATAATAACTGGTTCAAAAACACCTGGCATGGGGTGTGGCTAAAGGGTGACCATGGGCTCAGGCAAGTGGATGGAGCTTGGACTTCCAGGCTTGAGGTGTCTTCACACATCCACACAACGATGAAAGAGTCTGGGGTAGAAAGAGAACCAAAGACACAGGCCAGGGATTCATTATTTAAAGTATTCACAGGGTTCTAAGTAACTTGAAGAGTTCAAGTACCTTTTTTAATGGAGCAGGTTAAGATTTTACTTAACAGCTTGCTTCCTAAATATATAACTTTCAAATATTTAGACATATTTATATGATGTCTAGGCCTCCCTCTGTATTCCTCCTCTATGCACTGATAAAACACAGGTGGGCCTGTGTTTAAATTTACAAACGTTTTTGACAATTTTTTGTACATCATTTTTTCTTTCATCCCACTTCCATTTTCTAGGACTATTTACTATTTTGATGATGCATTTAGTATTTTCTTTGTGAGGGTATATTAATCACACTTTCTCAATCTCAGTCTGAGAATGCCTTTATTTTGTCCTAATACTCAAATCATAAGTACAGAATTCTGGATTGAGATGTTTACCTCCTTCAGCATGCTCAAGATATAATAATATTTCTATAATTTATTTTTATTGGTAAGAAATTTGCCAGTAGTCTTTCTTTCCTTATAGGCTATCTTGTTTCTATTTCTTTTACGATTCTTTATCTTTGATGTTTTGCAGTTCAATGTGATGTGACTGGGTATTAATTATTTTTATTTATTCTGCTCAGAACAAAGTACATTTCTTCAAACTGAGGATTCATGTTTTTCTTTGATTCCTGATATCCAGCTTTATATAAGCAACTCAATTCAGCTCCCTCAAAATACACCGAACCAGGGAGATGGGATTCTTTTCTCAGTACATTAGTGTCTAGGATCCCAAAGACATCCAGAAGCAAAATCTCCCCAAGAGTTTTCTAGCTTTATCATTACTCACAGCTTTTCCTTTAAGGTCTCTCTTCTCTTTAGGCACCCTGGGATTTTCCTTCCTTGGATTCAAGCTCAAGTATTTATTTAGGTATGTTGTATCCTATTTGTCCATGTATCTAGGAGGGTTTTCAGATCCTTCCTCATTAGTTTGGTCAGCCTCTATTTCTGCTTCAAAAACTTTTAACCTTTCTTTTTTATTTTCTGTCCAAAGTAATCTGATTGGGAATAAAATATTTGTTGATGCAAAGAGAAATTCTGCAAATCTGTTTTCATTTCTTTACTTTTCAGCAAGGATTAAACAGGGGAAAGAAGTGTATTTACACCATCCCTTCAAGCTTCCCTCCCCGTTTATAATAGAAAACCAAGTAAATTTATATACTCTCTTTGGAGTCACTGTAGGTACTATTATCCATTTATTGTTCCATCTAATAACATGTCCTTCTATTTTCTATACCTCCAAAGGTACTTACCTATATCTTTGACCACAAAGGTTTTTAATAATTGTCCTTAGCAATAACAACAATAAAAATTGGCACCAATTTCCATTTAAGAGACTAGCAGTGGTGGGGGAAAGGAAAGATGCCCTGTACAGGAATAGCATTATTTTGCCCCTGCACTGGGGCAGTTCTATGCTTAACTCCAGGGACAACTGAAGTCTAGTACTGACCCTTGGTTGAAATATAAGATTGAGAACTGCTAGCTAGAGATTTATAATATGCAGCTGAAAGTCTGAAACTCTGTTGGAGACACTCTGTACTAGCTTGTCTATGTTCTTTTGAGACATATAGGTGGATACATGGTATCTGGTTAAATTGGTCACCCAGACTGGATTTAGATGTGCGATCAGTGGGGAATCAAAGATCCCTCTGTAATCTTGTGCTTGGGTTCTCCAAAAACTGACTGCCTCACAGGGATCTTGGTAATTCATGATCCAAATATAAAGCACATACTATGTGACTGAAAAAGGACCTCAAAGGGCTGCTCCTGGAAATTTTTGAACATTTCTATGACTGCCTGCTCTTTCTTTCCACTGTTGTGTTATATACTTTACCTTTGTTAAAACTTTGTACGAGTAAACCCTGCAAAGCCTAGTGAGTTCTTGCAATTAACTGATGCTGTACAATTGATGCAGGGCTAGCTAAACTAAAATATATAAAACAGTACTCCTACTCTGCCTCACTTTACAGATAGAGAAACTAAACCAGAGAAGTTATATGTTTCATTCATTACCACACAGCAAACTATGAACAATTATATTATGAAAAATATAGAGGGGAATGGTTACTGAAGTAAGAATCCTAAGATCTGGGTTTTCATTTCAGCTCTGTCATAAACAAGCTATATACCCAGAAAAAAACAATTGCTTAATCACATTCTTCACATGGTAAGCTGAAATAATTACACTGGCTATATTTACCTCAGTGTGATTAAGCAAAAATAGAAACATATTCACAATTGACAGACAGACAGATGATGGAAACTGTTCAGAATTAGGTGATGAAAACTTATTAAGACTTTATAAAATAAAGGAAATAACTCCTAATGAGAAACATAGATACATTGATGTGTGTGTGTGCATAAGAAATAGAGAAATTGGAACAGAAATTGTGACTACTAAAGAGGTGATAAGAAAAATTTACTAACGAAATAAAAGAAATGAGAAAAAAAAGCATTTCACCTCAAAATCAAGGCTAATATTTATTGACTCCTTCAATTATTACCAAAAAAAAAAGAAAAAAAAAGAAAAGAGGAGAAGGAAGTGATAGGCTAAAGAATTAGAATAAACAAATTAAGAGGACCATATTAAGAAGTTAAAGATAAACTGAAGAGTTTTCCTTTTGGGAATTTTTAATATAAAAATTTAATGAAAAGATCATGTAAGATTGTGTCTGTACTAGAGATCTAATTTAAGGGTAAAAAATATTTCAGAAGCAGATATTATCACAGATATGAGTATGATTAAGCTGTTGAAGATAGTAACAATGATTTTGAGTTAAATGGTACTGTTTTCAATAGCATGAAAGAGAAAGCATGAAATTGAACAATGTAAATGGAAAACAGAAACGAAAACACAGAATATATTTTATGTATGAAAGGAGGAGAAAGGATAGAAGACAACAGAAGCCTTTCTTCTCACCATTCTCATGAATGAACTGCTGAGACAATATAATTCTTTTGCAGACTTTTTGCTACAAAAATTAGTAAGTAATAAGCAGGAACATTGTGCTGATAACTCATTTTTAAAAAGGCAACTATTTGTTACAAATAGAGACTTGAGAAATAATTTTTCTAAGTGTACATTATAAAAACAGACCATGGGAGATGGAAGAAGATGGCAGCCTAGAGAGGAGGGGAAGCTAGTTTGTCCCCCTGAAACAACTAATAAACAACCAGGAACAACTAGTAAATAATCTGTAATAACTGCGGTGGGGGGGGACAAATGTGTCTGTCCACTCATCACACACCAACCTGAATTGGGAAGAATGTGCAAAATCGCAACATAAAACCTGTAAGTAAAAACTGCAGATCCAAGCCGGGACCCCCTTCAACCCACAGCCCAAACTGCAAAGTCTCATGGTGCTAGAGAGCAGCACTTTCCCAGCAAGTGAATATAGCTCAGCTGAGCTCCAACTGGGGTTTTAATTAACAAACGTGGACTGCTCAATACAAACTGTGGAACCCCAAAAAGCAGACAGAGTCTTTTGGTGACAACGACCATGGAGAGCCAGAGAGTGGCCACAGACTGGCCCTGAAGGGGGCTTTCTGTCCCTGTTTTGGCTCAGTGGAGAAAGGCTCAGTCATTTTCAGTTCCCAGTGCTCTGACCCAGACAAGAGTGGAGATAGCATAAGCGGAGAGACCATTCAAATGCTAATGACCTCTCCCTGGAGGAGGGGTATCTTACCTAAGAGGAAAGAGGTAAGGCCCAGCTCTACTACCTGCCTTCAATTCAGAACTGGACCCCAGAGCCTGGGAGGAAACAGCCATGGGCCATACCTCCTTACAACAGTCTGGAGCTAAAGGCTAACAGGCTCCACATGCTGGGCGGAAAAGCACAGTGACTTGAGGCCTCACAGGTCATACCAATCTTCTAAGACACCATCAGGGAAACCAGATACTATTCCCTCCTTCCAAGACCTGAGCCTGTTCTGGTCTGGGAAAACCTGATTGGGGTAACCAAGGAAGCCGGATGCCTAGACAACAGAAAACTACAACCTACACTAAGAAAAACAAAGTTATGGCCCAGTCAGAGGAATAAACTTACACTTCAACTGAGATACAGGAATTGAAACAACTAATACTAAATCAATTCAAAAAGTTTAGGGAAGATATGGCAAAAGAGATAAAGACTATAAAGAAAACACTGGGAATACATAAGGTAGAAATCAAAAAGTTAAAAAAAACAATTGGCAGAATCTGTGGAAATGAAAGGCACAACACAAGAGATGAAAGACACAATGGAGACATGCAACAGCAGATCTCAAGAGGCAGAAGAAGACACTCAGGAACTGAAAGCCTACATACAAAAGAGCAGATAGAGAAAAGAATGAAAAAATATGAGCAATGTCTCCTGGAACCTAAGGACAAAATTAAATGCAGGAATGTACATGTCATTGGTGTCCCAGAAGGAGAAGAGAAGGGAAAAGGGGCAGAAGCAATAATACAGGTAACTATCAATGAAAATTTCCCATCTCTTATGAAAGACATAAAATTACGGCTCCAAGAAGAGCAGCGTACCCAAAACAGAATAGATCTGAATAGGCCCATGACAAGATACTTAATAATTGGATTATCAAATATCAAAGATAAAGAGAGAATCCTGAAAGCAGCAAGAGAAATGTGATCCATCACATACAAAGGAAGCTTGATAAGACTATGTGTGGATTTCTCAATAAGAAACCATGGAGGCAAGAAAGAAGTGGTGTGATATATTTAAGAGACTGAAAGAGAAAAACCACCAACCAAGAATCCTGTATCTGGCAAAACTGTCCTTCAAATATGAGGGAGAGTTTAAAATATTCTCTGACAAACATAAAATGACAGAATTTGTGAACAAGATACCTGCTCTACAGGAAACCCAAAAGGAAGCACTGCAGACAGAGAGGAGAAGACAGAAATGAAAGGTCTGGCAAACAATTTTGGGAGATAGTAGCACAGCAATGTAAGTACACTGAACAAAGATGACTGTGAGTATGGTTGAAAGAGGAAGGTTAGGACCATGTGGGACACCAGAGCAAAAGAGGAAAGATAAAGACTGGGACTGTATAACTCAGTGAAACCTAGAGTGCTCAAAAATTGTGATAAAATGTACAAATATGTTTTTACATGACAGAAAACAAAGGAATGTCAACCTTGCAAGGTTTTAAAAATATGGTGGTATTGGAGGGAAAAATACAATCGATGCAAACTAGAGACTGTAATTAACAGAAACATTGTATTATGCTTCCTTTAATGCTACAAAAGCAATATACCAAAGCTAAATGCATGTGCAAGGGGGTCATGGGGGAGGGGTATGGGACTCCTGGCATTGGTGATGTCTGACTCTTTGTTCTACTTTAGTTTGATGCTATCTTTCCTTTCGTTGCTTTCTAGCTGTCATGTTTTTTTTCTCCCTCTCTGTTTTCTGTTTCTTTTGTCTCTTTACCTTCTTTGACTCTTCCTCCTTCTTTGTGGAAGAAACGGAGATGTCCTTATATAGACAGTGGCGATGGTGCTGAATACATAAATACATGACTATACAGGGAACCAATGATTGTTTGCTTAGGATGGAATGGTGTGTGAAGAAAAACATCTTAAAAAATGGGTTGATGAAGAAAACTTGAGGGCACTATATTGAGTGAAATGACAGACACGTAAGGACAAATATTGTAGGGTCTCACTGATATGAACTAATTATAATATGTAAACTCATAGACATGAAATATTAGTTACCAGGATATAGAATGAGGCTAAAGAATGGGGAGTCGTTGCTTATTATGAGCAGAATGTTCAACTAGGGTGAACTTAAACATTTGGGGATGGACAGAGGTGATGGTACCACATTGTGAGAATGACTAACAGTGCTGAATAGTGTGTGTAGGTAGTGGAAAGGGTGAGCTTGGAGTCATGTATGTTACCAGAAGGAAGGTTGAAGGTTGAAAGATGGGAAAGTATAAAGCAGTGAATCTTGTGGTGGACAAAGTCCGTGATTAACTGTGCAGATGTTAGGAATCTCTCTCATGAACTAGAACAGGTGTATAACACTATGGCTAGAAGGTGATAATGGAGGGGCATATAGGAAAAAGAATATACTATTGCAAACTGTATACTGTAGTTGGTGGTATTTTAACATTCTTTCATCAACAGTAACAAATGTACTATACCAATACTATGAATCAATAATGGAGTGGGGGGGATGGTTAGGGGTATGGGAGGATTCAAGTTTTCTTTTTTGTCTTTCTTTTCTGGAGTAATGAAAATGTTCTAAAAATTAAAAAAATAATTGTGGTGATGGATACACAGTTGTATGATGGTACCATGAGCAACTGATGTACACTTTGGGTCTTTGGATAGTTGTATGGATTGTAAACTATCTCAATTAAAAAAAAAATTCCTATTGAAAAAAAAACCAAACATGATTTTCCTTTCAAAACTATTTAAATGGCACCTAAGTACAAAAAGATGATACTAGTTTTATTCCTGTATTAATATTGTAAGAGAAAGTAGGAAATAGGAGATTACCTAATGTTTGAAGTGGGATATCATGCCACAACTAAAACATCAGCAAAGACCTAGAACTGGAATCATCACCGTGTTGTATTAATTACTTATAATTTGAGGAACCAATAAATAGTGTACAGAATTATTTCACCTTATGCAGCTAAATGCAGGTGTGGATTACAGAAAACTATTGGAAAAGATGAATTGTCATATATTTGTGATATTTCCTATTAGTTTTTATTATAACTAATGTGGCAAAGAACATCTGCAAAATCATATTTGCCTACTTATCTCTTGCCTTAGATGAATATGGGGAATTACACTGCTTGGTTAAAGTATAAGCACATTAATTTTAATAAATTTGTAATCATTTTAATATGTGCAACAAAAAATATTGAAATAAATTTGTTCAAAAACATTACTTTGTTTTGCTCAAAATAGAAACATGATATAGAAGTGTAACTTGAACACAGATGAGTTCACATTTCCTCCATAGAAGAATTATGCTCACACAGGTTGTCAACAAGGCCAAAGAAACTCAGCTTTTTTGGTGGGGATGTGGGGAGAAGGGGTACAGAGTTCCCACTCCCTGCCCTGCCCCTCTCCACATCATTGTGGGTGACAAGTTTTTCTGATCTTGAGAGGAAGGGGGGCAGGGAAGCTGTTGTCTGTCTGAATGTCTCTCTTCGGAGCTGCCTGGCTGCCAACTGGTCTGTCTCTGCGTGTCTCTCATTTCTCTCCTTTACCTTCTGCACACTTGCCTGAGTTCCCTGTGGAACGCAGGGACGGTGCTGTACAGGAAGCAACAGAGCACGTCAGCCAGCAGAGACAGGGGCTGCAGTGCCGGTGATGGTGATGGCAGCGAGGAGAGGGAGCGGGCCAGTCTCAGGGAAGTGGGGAGGAAACAAAAGAGGAGAGAGCGGGAAGAAAGGAAATAGGCAAGAGGGAAGAAAGCCCAAGAAGATGGACTTGCACACGAGTGCCGGAGAGGTGGAGGGTTCGGAAATGGTCTCCAGTCCCTGGGTCTCCATCAACCCATGAGTTTTGATGAATGTGTAATGTCATATACACACCACTACAACATCATACTGCACAAGGAAACTCAGCTTTTATGTGGGAAGCCCAAATTTGAAAATATTCACTAGATTTTATGACATTTTGGTCCACTCATTCTAATTTGGTCATTTTGCCTTACATGATAGCTACTACCTCCCTTAGGGAATAAATTTAAAGAGACATTAAACTCAAATAATTTCATTGCCTATCAGAGAAAATGACAGGGAAATATTGTTACACATCATGTCATTTTATGACACTTATGATTAAGAGTATATATATGTTGAATGCTAAAGAACTGGCAAAGTATACATATTCTCAAATTAGAGAGAGAAAGAAGGACATTTAAAATAAATTGTATGATAAAAGTGAAGTTATAGGTGATATCAACTTTCAAACTTGGCTGTGCTTCAAATATTGATGAGAAGTCTACAAAACTTTAGAAAGTACTTTACATGGAAAAATTTTATAATTATGGATAAATACAGGATACCCACAGTAAATCATTTCAACCAAAATGGGACTCAATTATAAATCATATAGTAACAGTTCAGAATCTGGACAAAAGGAGAATAGAAGAACTTTAATTGCCTGGATACTATTCTAAGAAAAATTAGAAATATGTGAAACAATTTTTTGGTAGATATCAACTGCCTATTCTGCATATTTTCTATTTCAAAATGTCATTGTTTTATGTTCTCAAGTATACAGTGTGCTCAGCTTGGTTAAATTGCTTCCCAACCCTTCAGTCCTGTCCCATATGATGTAAAATTACCTACCCCACTCTTCCCCCAGTTCTGGAAACTTACTCTCTCTGAACAGCTAGCCCCAGTTATAAATATGAGGTAAGTTTATTTTGTCAAACTAACTGAGTGTTTTCCAAAATTGACTGATCTTAGGAATTACCTAGGTTGCATATTAAATATAGAAGCTTTAGGAACTCCCAGGCTCCATCCCAGACTATTTAATGGATCTGTTTGAAGTAAAACATGCCAATGTGTGTGTATGTGTATACATTCACATGGCATATATATAGTATATATATACACACACACAGACAGAAATATATGCATGCATATAATGCATTACATATACTACCAGTAAAATACATTTTATGCTACACTAATATATAATTATATATAACATATTATAATATATATATTTTTAAATATTATATATAACATATTATAATATATATATTTTTAAGGCAAGGCATAAAAATGCACCTTTGGCTCAAATGCAGGGCATTTATATTATTATTTAATTTTAAAAATATTACAAACAACACAATGATGCATGTCTTTATAGATAAACAACCTTTGCATTTCTGACTTTTGCTTAGCATAGTTTCCTGTGTAGAACAATAGGACAAGTATACTATTAAATACTTTATGAAAAACCTGACACTGCATCTGCTTTTCATATATAGAATTTAATCAAGTAAGTTTGAATTTATATTAAATAAGTTGACTTATGGGGACAAAGTTCCCTGGTAGAACGTATGTTAAAACATAAAGTTCTTGAAGGAGAATGAAGCAAAATAAAAGGAGGGCTGAATTGTTCTTCATTTAATATCCAGAGGAATTAAATGTTTGTATCCTATAGTTTGAGTAGATGCTGAGGGAAAAGTGGGAGAAAGGATGGAGGGGAAAACAGGAGGAATTTTCATTTGGGAGAGAAGAGGAAAAAGAGAACACAGCAACATGGTAAGGAAAAGAAGAACAACCGACAAATCCTTAATGGTGTTAATGGCAGAGGAAATTTTCTATGCAGGAGTGTGTCTGTATGTGTACAATACATGCATATCTTCCTGATTCTTATTAATTCTGGGATATATTTTGGATTATTTTTGGTGGTCTTTTAACAATATATTGTGAACATTTTCCAAGGTTTTAAAAAAAGTTTCTTATACTAGATTACATTTAATTTTTACATAGTCTCCCATTATAAAGACTTTTCACAATGTATTTAACCAATATGATATTGTTTGCTCACAAATATATTTTAACTATTATAAATTATGCCTTGGTGAGCATTTTCGTACATGAATGCTTTCACACATCTTGTTCATTTCCTTAAGGATAAATTCCTAAAATTGAAATTACTGTAACATATGTTGTATTTTTTCCCTTCATTAAAATTGGTCAATGAGTTAAGGGGTTCTTTAAAGACTGAAGTCTATACTGCTAAATGTTCCTCTGGTGTAGCAATACTGTGTTATTTTGTACTCCATCCAGAGTGCAGGGGTTTATCAACCTTCCCTGGGTATTAAAAGCTTTAGTTTTTTCTAGAACTTAGCTAATTTAAAGTGAAAAGGCACATTTCAATGTAAATTTTAGATGGATTCTTTGCATATTTTTTGTATGTTTATAGTCCATGTGTATCTATGTATTCATTCTTTTATGAATTGCCTGCAAACAGAAAAACTTTCCCATTGGTGGTGGTATAAAGCTCTTTTAAATATTAAAATTACTAATAATTTATGTGTAAGATATGTAGTAACGCCTCCCTAACATTATCCTTTTTCCTTTAATTTAGGTATGAACACATCCTCTTTTTATATTTATGCTATCAAATCTGGTAATATTTTTGCTTATTCTTTTTACCTCTGCTTATATATTTAGAAACATTGTTTGTACCTCTCCATAAGTCATTTTGATCCTTGATTCCTCAGAATGGTGCTATGATTTTATTTTTATTTTATTAATATATCCAATATATTTGGGATTTATTTTTATAAAGGTATGGTATAAAAGTGTAAGTATCTTATTTTCCAAATTGCTATATGAATTATCCCAATAATATCTATTCAAAAAGCCTCTCTTCTCCCTGATTTTAAATACCTCTGACCATATGTAAAATTTTAATGCATAATACCAGTATTTTGACTATTCTTACACCAATATTAAACTGTTTAAATTGTTTTGACTCTCCTTCTTCCAAAATTATCAAAAGAAGACAAACACTATTGGAGAAACTTGAAGGCTATCCATATAGCAGACAAACCATGTTCTGGGAAATATTAGCATATGATTTGGAGAAGGGAAGAGTTTCCATAATCAGATGAGTTTTTTGTTTTGTTTTGTTTGTTTTTTTATTTAGGAATATGTTGTAAACAAATCTAACATGCTATTTTGACATCTCTGGGGAGAATAATGTGGTTTATAACCTTTAAGTAATTAAGATATCGTAGCATATTAGTAGATTTCTTATTATAACAATCCTCATGGTCCTGAAATGAACATATTTGGTTAACATTGATATTTTATATAATCTGTCATACTAAATTGACCAGTATTCTATTTAGGATTTTATAACTATTTCATAAATGAAATTGGCTTGTAGTTTTAATTATGTATCTTTTAGTAGGGGAGTCATTTCACCTGAATACAAGAAATTTGAGATTTTTTTTGGATTTTCTACCCTGAGTATATACGGCATAGAATTTAATATATTGCTATTTCAAACTTACTATTTATTTGATCATCTTATTTATCCTAATGAGTTTTCTTTTAAACATCTAAAATTGTATAGGTAGATAATCATATATTCATCTTTTTAAAAATGCATTATGGGTGAGGTGTGGGTTTTAGTTACTCCTCTGGGGCAGTTGGTAGATAGCCAGAAACTGCATGGACCAGACACCACAGAGGAATGTGAGTTTGGACATACTTCATACAACACTCACAAACACATGGAGCAGCTGAGATCAGCGAAATCTGTAAGTTCTCATAGCCAGGGGACCCAAACCCCTCCCTGCAAGGCACAATCCTGAGGGAGGAGGGGCTGTTGGTGCTGGGAACCAGGAGGGAGAACTGCAGTTGCAGCACTGATTAACAAACTCAGACTGCTAAACAAAAAAACTCCAACAACAGATAAACTGAGACAAGACACCAGAGAATCTGGGAGCAGTCAACCCAGTGGAGAGGAGACAGAGCTAGCAAAAACAGCAAAAATAAAAATAAAAAATAAAAAAAAATAAAAACAGACTTTTTGAGTTGGGGGTGAACGTAATATGGAGAAGGGCTGAGCTCAAACAGAATCAGGCACATATGCAAACCCAGGGGGCCAGGGCCCTTCTCTAAAAAGTCATTTTTTCTGATTTCTTGATTTTTCCTCAATCACCTCCAACTTCCTCTCTTTTTGCACTTCAATACCCCATCAGAACTGCAAGGACTGAATTAAATGACTTTTCTTTAAATAATCTATACTGGGCCTTCTTTTTCTTTTTTCTTTTCATTTCTTTTTTTATCTCTTTCTCTCTCTTTTTTAAAATAACTATTCTAAGAAGCCCATTACTAAAAGCCTCAAAGACATGAAATTTGAGCCCAGGCAATAGCAGAGCTAAAATAGCTCTGAGACACAAAGCAATAAGTCTAATGGGGAAGAAAATTTGCTCAAGATCATAACTTCCCCCAAGAAAAGGGGGGTGTGGCCCAGCTCCAGTGGCAGCCCTCCTTTCAGGAACTCAGACCCCAGGGGCTGGAATTCAGAAACAGCTTCAGTCAGCCATGCCCCTGACAGGGTCGGGGTCACCTGAAGAACTAAAGGATCTATACCTCCTTACACTGGTGGGGGACATGTGGGTTGGCAAAAGCCACCTGCTGGACAGCACAGGAAAAGCACAGAGTCTAAATGCCTCACAGGACCTCAAAGGTCTCATTCTCAAGGAAACACCATTCCCTCTTCCTGAGACCTGGGCCTCTCCGGACTGGGAAAACCTGACTGGAGTTGACCATACCTGAAGAGACCCTCATACAAAAAGGCTACATAGAGGCAGGGCAAGAAACAGAAAAACAAGAGGTGAAAAACTCCTATCAACTAAATAGAACCTAAGTTAGAGGCCTAGAATAAGCTGAACCAAACACCAAAGTTTAGAGAACAAAGCCAACCTACAAGAAAACCCTAGGTAAAGAGTGAAAACAAGCCCCAGAATAAACTAATAAAGAAACTCAGATGTCTAGACAGCTAAAGATAATGAGCCATACTAGGAAACATGAAAATATGGACCAGCCAAAGGAACAAACTAATAGTTCAACTGAGATACAGGAGTTGAGGCAACTAAGGTTAAAACAATTCAATGAACTAAAGGAAGAAATAATTAAAGATGTTCAAACAAATATCTGAAATCAATTCAAAAATCAAGTCAATGAACTGAAAGAAGATATAGCAAAAGAGATGAAGGATATAAGGAAGACACTGGTTGACCATAAAGAAGTCATAAACTTGAAAAAACAAAAGGCAGAACATATGGGAATGTAGGGCATAATGGGGAAGATGAAAAAGACAATGGAGGGATACAACAGTAGATTTGAACAGGCATAAGAAAGGATCAGTGAATTGGAAACCAGACATTTGAATTCATACACACAAAAGAACAGATGGTGAAAAAGAATGGAAGAACACAAGCAGAGTCTTAGGGAGCTCAGTGACAACATGAAGTGCATAAATATATGTGTTATGGGTGTACCAGAGGGAGAAGAGAGAGGAAAGGGGGCAGAAAGAATAACAGAAGAAATAATCACTGAAATTTTCCCAACTCTTATGAAAGACAGAAAATTACGGATTCAAAAAGTACAGCATACCCCAAATGGAATAGACCCCAATACACCTACTCCAAGACACATGCTGATAAGACTGTCCAATGTCAAAGACAGAGAGAATTCTGAAAGCAGCAAGAGAAAAGCAATCCATCACATAAAAGGGAAGCTTGAAAAGACTGTGTACAGATTTCTCTGCAGAAACCGTGGAAGCAAGAAGACAGTGGTATGATATATTTAAGATACTGAAAGAGAATTACTACCAACCAAGAATTCAAGTTGAAGGCAAAACTGTCCTTCAAAAATGAGGGAGAGGTTAAAATATTTTCAGACAAACAGACAATGAGAGAGTTTGTGAATTAGAGGCCATTGCTACAAGAAATACTAAAGGGAGTGCTATAGGCTGATACGAAAAGACAGGAGGGAGAGGTTTGGAGAAGAGTGTAGAAATGAAGATTATCTGGAAGGGTAAAAGGAAAGAGAGGAAAAAATAAGACATGACATATAAAATCCAAAAGACAAAATGGTAAAAGAAAGTACTGCCCTTACAGTAATAAAACTAAATGTTAATGGATTAAACTCCTCAATAAAAAGACACAGACTGGCACAATGGATTAAAAAACAGGACCCATCTATATGCGATCTACAAAATCTCACTTTAGACACAACAACAAAAATAGGCTGAAAGTGAAAGACTGGAAAAAGATATTTCATGCAAATAGCAACCAGAAAAAAGTGGGAGTAGCTATATTAATATCAGACAAATTAGACTTCAAAAGTAAAACAATTAAAAGAGACAAAGAAGGACACTATATATTAATAAAAGGGTCAATTCATCAAGAAAACATAACAATCATAAACATTTATGCATCAAGCCATAATGCCCTGAAATTCATGAGGCAAACACTGAGAACACTGAAAGGAGAAGTAGATACCTCTACAATAATAGTTGGAGATTTCAATACACTGCTCTCATCAATGCACAGAACATATAGACAGAGAATCAATAAGGAAACAGAGATGTTAAATTGTATGATAAATGAACTAGACTTGACAGACTTTTATAGAACACTACATCCCACAACAGCAGGATGCACATTTTTCTCAAATACTCATGGAACATTCTCTAGGATAGACCACATGTTGAGTCACAAAGCAAGTCTCAGCAAATTAAAAATATTGATATTATAAAAAACACTTTCTTGGATCACAACAGAATGAAGTTGGAAATAAATAACAGGCAGAAGATTATAAAATTCACAAATATATGTAGACTAAACAACACACTCTTGGAAAACCAGTGGGTAAAAGAATAAATTACAAGAGAAATTAGTAAAGACCTCTAGGCAAATGACAATGAAAACACAACATATCAAAACTTATGGGATGCAGCAAAGGCAGTGCTGAGAAGGAAATTTATTGCCCTAAATTCCTGTATTAAAGCAGAAAAGAGAGCAAAAATTGAGGAATTAACTGTCCACCTGGAGGAACTAGAGAAAGAATAGCAAACAAACCCCAAAGCAAACAGAAGGAAATAAAAAACAAAGATTAGAGCAGAAACAAATGAAACTGAGAACAGGAAAACAATAGAGAGAATCAACAAAACCAGAAGTTGGTTCTTCAAGAAAATCAACAAAATTGAGGGACCCCTAGCTAGGCTAACAACAACAACAACAAAAAAAAAAAAAAAAAAAGAGAGAGAGCAGATGCAAATAAATGCATTCAGAAACAGAAACAGGAAAGGAAACATAACTACTGACCCTGCAGCAATAAAGGAAATAATGAGAAGTTACTATGAGCAACATATGCTAATAAAGTAGACAACTTACACTAAATGGACAACTTCCTAGAAAAGCATAAACAACCAACATTTACCCGAGAAGAAATAGACAACCTCAACAAACCAATCACAAGTAAAGAGACTGACTCAGTCATCAAACAGCTCCCAAAAAAGAAAAGCTCAGGACCAGATGGCTTCACATATGAATTCTACTAAGCATTCAAGAAAGAACTAATGCCAATCCTGCTCAAACTCTTCAAAAAAATTGAAGAAGAGGGAAAGCTACCCAACTCATTCTATGAAGCTGTCACCCTAATCCAAAATCAGAAAAATATACTACAAAAAAAGAAAATTATAGACAAATCTCTTTAATGAATATAGATGCAAAAATCCTCAACAAAATACTCACAAACTGAATCCAGCAGCACATTAAAAGAATTACACACCATGACCAAGTGGGGTTTATTCCAGGTATGCAAGGTTGGTTCAACATAAGAAAATCAATTTTAATGTAATATACCACATCAATAAATCAAAGCAGAAGAATCACATGATCATCTTGATCAATGCAGAAAAGGCATTTGACAAAATTCAACATCCTTTCCTGATGAAAACACTTCAAAGGATAGGAATAGAAGGGAACTTTTTCAATATGATAAAGGCAATATATGAAAAACCCACAGCTAACATCATACTTAATGGGGAGAGACTGAAAGCTTTTCCTGTAAGATCAGGAACAAGACAGGGATGTCCACTATCACCATTGTTATTCAACATTGTGCTGGAAGTTCTAGCTAGAGCAATTAGGCAAGAAAAAGAAATAAAAGGCATCCAAATTGGAGAGGAAGAAGTAAAACTTTCACTGTTCACAGATGACATGATTCTATATGTAGACAATCCAGAAAAATCTATAACAAAGCTACTAGAACTAATCAATGAATACAGCAAAGTGGCAGGCTACAAGATCAACATGCAAAAATCTGTAGTGTTCTTATACACAAGTAACGTGCAATAAGAGGAAGAAATAAAAAAAAATCCATTTATAGTAGCAGCCAAAAGAATCAAGTATTTAGGAATAAACTTAATGAAGGCCACAAAAGACCTATACAAAGAAAACTACAAGAAACTGCTAAAAGGAATCAAATAAGACCTAGCAAAATGGAAGAACATACCATGTTCATGCATTGGAAGACTAAATATAATTAAGATGTCAATTCTACCTAAACTGATTTATAGATCCAATGCAATACCAATTAAAATCCCAACAACTTACTTTGCAGAAATAGAAAAACCAATAACCAAATTTATCTAGAAGGGCAAGGTGCCCTGAATAGCCAAAAATATCTTGAGAAAGAGGAATGAAGTGGGAGGTTTCATACTACCTGACTTTGAAGCATATTACAAAGCTAAGGTGCTCAAAACAGCATGGTACTGGCATAAGGACAGATATACTGACCAACAGAATCAAATTGACTGTTCAGAAATAGACTCTCCCATCTATGGACAATTGACCTTTGATAAGGCAGTCAAGGCAAAGCAACTGGGATGGAGCAGCCTCTTCAATAAATGGTGTTTGGAGAACTGGATATCCATTTCCAAAAGAATGAAAGAGGACCCCTATCTCATACCTTATACAAAAATTAACTCCAAATGGATCAACACCTAAACATTAGGGCTAAGACCATAAGACTCTTAGAAGAAACTGTAGGGTAATTTCTTAAAGATCTTGTGATAGGAGGTGGTTTCCTAGACCTTACACCCAAAGCACAAGCAACCAAAGAACAAATAGACAAATGGATCTCCACAAAATCAAACACTTTTGTACATCAAAAGACTTTGTTAGAAAAGTAAAAAGGCAACCTACACCATATTTGGAAACCACATATCAGAAAAGAGTTTAATATCCTGAATATATAAAGCGATCCTACAACTCAACCACAGAAAGACAAACAACCCAATTAAAAAATGGGCAAAAGACATGGACAGACACTTTTCTGAAAAGGAAACACAAATGGCTCAAAAACGTATGAAAAAAAAATGCTCAAGTTCACTGGCTATCACAGAAATGCAAATGAAAACCACAATGAGATATCATCTCACTCCTACCAAAATGCCCATTATCCAAAAAACAGAAAATTACAAGTGCTGGAGATGATATGGAGAAAGAGGCACACTTCTTCACTGTTGGTGGGAATGCAGAATAGTACAACCACTCTGGAAGAGAGTGTGGCAGTTCCTCAGGAAGCTAAATATAGATTTGCCATATGATCCAGCTATTTCATTACTAGGTATATACTCAGAGGAACTGAAAGTTAAGACACGAATGGACATTTGTAAGCCGATGTTTATCGTGGCTTTATTCACAATAGCCAAGAGATGGAAACAGCCCAAATGTCCATCAACAGACGCATGGATAAACAAACTGTGGTACATACGCATGATGGAGTATTATGCAGGTGTAAGACAGAACAAAGACATGGAACATAAAATAACATGGATGAATCTTGAGGACAGTATGTTGAGTGAAATTAGCCAGAAACAACAGGACAAATACTGTATGGACTCACTAATATGAACTAACATTAATGAGCAAGCTTTGAGAGTTAAAAGCTGATAATACAGGCTGCCAGGAGATAGAAAGAGGGTAGTGATCAGGCATTTGATGCTGAAGGACTACAGAGTGTTCAGCAGGTTTGATTGTATAGACCCAGAAATTGATAGCATAATACAGCGTGATGGTAGCACAATATTGTAAGTACACTGAACAAAGATGTCCATAAGTAAGGCTGAAAGAGTGGGCTAGGAGCATGTATGACACCTGAGGTAAAGATAGAAGATTAAGAATGGGACTGTTTAACTTAGCAAAAATTGGAATGGTCAATGATTGTGACTATTTGTACAAATATAAAACTGTTCTTGCATGTAGGAGAACAAATGAATGTCAACAATGTGGAGTGTTGGAAAGGGGATGGTAGTGGGGAAAAAATATAATCAATGCAAACTGGAATCTATGGTCAACAGTAACACTAATATGCTTCCACTAAATGAAACAAAGGCAATATACCAAAGCTAAATAAGTATGAGAGGGGGATATAAGGGAGGGATATGGGATTCTTGGTAGTGGCATTGTGTCTGACCCTACTACTGTATTGTATGATATTTCATTTTTCTTTTTATTGTCTTTTTTTATTATTTGTTTAAAAAAAACCTTTTTTTTTCATAGTAATCAACACATTCAAGTGCTGACTATGGTGATAAATGCACAACTGTATGATGATACCATGAACAACTGATTGTATACTGTGGATAATTACATGGTATGTGACTATAGCTCTGTAAAATTGTATGAAAAAATAGAAACAGGAATAAAAGTGCTGGAGAAAATGTGGAGAGAAAGATGTATGCATTTACTGTTGGTTAGGAGGCAGAATGGTATAGCTTTTCTGGAGGACAGTGGGGTGGTTCCACACAAAGCTAAGCATGTGGATGCCATAAGATCCTGCAACATCATTAGGGGGCATTTACTTGGAGGATCTGAGAGCAGGGACATGAATGGGCATTTGCACACTAGTGTTTATGGAGAAAGTATGCATGATTTGCAATGGGTGGAGGTGGCCTAAGGGCATCGACTGAGGAACAGAATGGTGAACCGTGGTATGTGCATACAATGAAATACTGAGCTACCACGAGAAGGAGTGAAGCTGTGAGACAGGCAATGAAGTGAATGGAACCTGTAGACAGTATTTTGAGTGAACTATGCCAGAAACAAAGATGAACACTTTAATGCCTCACCAATATGGACTACCTACAATATGTAAATTCAGAATTGAACCTTAGCGCATAGCTTATCAGGGGAATCTTATTGTAATGGTCCCTAGATTGCAAGCTCTTACAGGAGTCACATCTATTCCTGAATTGTAATGGCTATCTCCAGATTCTGAGATGCTGCTACCTTTGTGTATAACCTGATCAATCCCTGGAACTTTGGGTATCTGTGTGACAACTGAAACTCAGAGCTAGAACTCAGCAGATATGAATGTCAGTATTAACACATATAGCAACTGTTTAAGAAACCAGAAAAAGAATCCAGACTTCAACTAGAGATATGAATGAAGCAGATGTGGTTAAGACTAGGACAAATCAGGCCAAAGGGTAAAGGACAATGCTGACCACATATTAAAACTTCAAATTCCATATCAGACCAAGGGAAGAGATGTTTAGTTGGTGCAAGATCTGTATTTCCTAAATAGTTTAACTCACACGGTTCATTCAAATACCATAATTACATAGGACTTTTAACAGGAAGTAAGACCTGGTAGGTTTGCATAGGTTAGTGTGAAATAGTGACACATCCGAAAGCAATTTGGACAGAGAATAAAAATATTCTGGGGGAAAATGCAGAGGTGTTGGGCTTCCTCACCTGGATTGTTGCTGATGTTCTCACAAACATTGAGGACTGGCAATTTGATGTGCAAGCCCTCTATCATAGGACTTGCACTTGTGAAGCTCGTCACTGTAAAGGAGAGGCTAAACTTGTTTATAATTGTGCCTAAGAGTCTCCCCCTCAGTACCTCTTTGTTGCTCAGATGTGACCCTCTCTCTCTAGCTAAGCCAACTCGGCAGGCGAACTCATTGCCTCCCCCCATGTGGGCTCTGACTCCCAGGGGTGTAAATCTCCCTGGCAATGCAGGATATGACCCTAGCAGATGAATCTGGACCTGACATCTCAGGATTGAGAACATCTTCTTGACTAAAAGGGGAATGTGAAATGAAATGAAATAAAGTTTCAGTGGCTGAGAGATTCCAAATAGAGTTGAAAGGTCACTCTGGTGGGCATTCTTATGCACTATATAGATAACCCTTTTTAGGTTTTAATGCACTGGAATAGCTAGAAGTAAATACCTGAAACTATCAAACTGCAACCTTGACTTCTGAGGATGATTGTATAGCAATGTAGCTGACAAGAGGTGACAGTGTGATTGTGAAAGCCTTATGTATCACACTCCCTTTTTCCAGTGTATGGATGGATAAGTAGAAAAATGGGGCCAAAAAACTAAATGAAAAAAATAGGGTGGGAAGGGGGCATTTTGGGTGTTCTTCTTTACTTTGATTTTTTATTCTTTTTTTCACTTTTTCTGGTACAAGGAAAACACTCAAAAATAGATTGGGTTGATGAATGTACAACTACATGATGGTACTCTGAACAATTGACTGTACACTTTGTATGACTGTATGGTATGTGAATATATCTCAATAAAATTGAATTTAAAAAAATCCATGATGGTTAGTCTGTATATCAATGACTATGTTCCAGCTTTAGCATAGTTGACAGACTTTGGTTCTAGCTAGGATTTCTGATCTTTTTAGGGCTTTTCTCTAATGAACTTGCCATTCCTAAGCTTTTTTTTTTTTAACTGTAAAATAATTATTTCAATTCCTATATAACCACTTGTTAAAGCATATTTTGAAAAATATTACCCTTTGTATATATGTTATATTTAGTAATAGGGAAATAATTGAAACTGTGGAACTGTAACCTATAATATTCTTTGAAATTTGTTCTCTAACTACTGGTTAAATTTCACTTTGAAAGTTATCACTTCTATGTATATATGTTATACTCTACAATAAAAATATTATTTAAAAAGAGGGTATCAACTATTTTGTGTGTGTGTGTTTTAACATTTTATTGGAGTGTAACCTTGGAACTCATTTACCAATGCTTAGCCAATCTCCCCGTTCTCACCCTCAAGAATCCTTCCAAAGTTTTGTACCCAAGTTTTGTAATTTTTCCAGTTATCCAGTATAGACTTCCTCAGATAGTTTTACCATGGCTTCTCTGTCTATAAGTGTCAGAAGATGCCTTCAATTTATTTCCTAGATGCAGTCATTAAACAACATTATATAGGTTATTCTGTGACATGGTATGAGATGGAGTGGAAAGCAGAGATAGTATTTAAGATGAACTCATATTAATTTTTAAAATCATTATTACAAAACATAAAAAAGGAAAAATTTCAGTATGAATAAGAGTGTGCAAATACACAAGGCAACAGGTTTATATTATATCACCCTCTCCCCACAATTTTGGAGAACAGAGAAACAATAGGTAATGAAAAGAAAATAAATATTACACTGAAATGAAAGTTCCATAAGGACAGTACTCTGACTCACTGCTATCTCCCATAATTTGCACAGATTGAGAAATTTAAAAAGTCTACTTAAAATGATTAAAGAGATAAACAAAGGCATAGAACCTGTGTGGAAATAAGAAGACATCATTAAAATAAGAACAGGAGGGGTTTTTTTTGTTTGTTTTGTTTTGTTTTTTTTTTTTGGTAAGCATCAAATAGAATTTCTAGAAATAAAAATATGGGGATAGAAATTAAAAACTCATTACATGGGTTAAAATCAGACACTGCTGAAGAGAGAATTCATTAACTGGAAGATATATCTGGGTAAATTATCCACCAAAAAGAAAAAAGCAATAAAGAAATTAAAATGTGGACTATTAGTTGTAAAACAACGGCAGAAAAAGAAGATCTAAAGTAGGTAGAACAGATATCCAATATATGTCCAATAATATATAAAGAGAAAATACAGTTAGGAGAGAATAGAATAATAGCTGAAATTTTCCAAAACATTTGAAAGAGTTGACTCCTTAGACTGAAGATGTACAATTGTGTTTTAAGTAGGTCCCTTTATTTCTTCTTTGCTTTCCATTATTTATAAAGTTCAAACAGAATCACGGTTTTTGATTTATTTAAAATCTCCCTAGAGTCACTTAGATGAATATGTGTAATATTCTGATAGCAAATTATTTTGTAAATCCATTAAATTCCAAGCATTGATTTTCCTTAGTTAATTTTGGGCTTTTATTCTGGCATCATTCAATTTTGCTTACATTTTGATCCTAAATAAAGCTGTACCATCTTATCTGTTGGTTAATAAAATTTTTTTCCACAGTTTTTCCTCTCACATTGGAAATCTTGCTTAGTTGATATCTAATAAGCAACCTAGAATGAAGTGGAAAATGTTTTAAGGCCTAAGAAAGACTGAAGACTAACCAGAGAGCAACACTGAAGTAATTCTTCGACTCTTGGTGTGACTCAAAAAAAGATAAAGTGAAACAGAATTTAGGTTGTCAATCTAGTACCCAAAACAGAATCCTTCAATCATCAGAGCAAAATTTCACCCTTTCAGTAGTGGTAATTTAAAGTGCATTCCCCTAGAAAATATGGAAAAAAATTATAGCTTCTAAGACTTCATCTAGTCTTTTCAATGTCTTTTCAATGTTTTTACATATGATGATACCTTAATAAGATGCAGAAATCCTGTACATTTCCCCACAAGTAGAACTATTTATATTACTGCCTAAATAAATTTAGTTACAAAGGTTTCTCTTTTTTTCCTTTCAATAGGTATATACAATTTTTCTATTTAAATACAAGATATTAAAAGGATATGTCTCTGAGACTATGTTTATATTGATTTTACATGGAATACTGTCAGCTTCTCCCACCTCCAGACTAAGGTCTTTATTCATATTCAAAAGTGTTTTTTTGGGGTTTTTTTTTGGTTTTAAAAAATATTTTATTATCCATAATTCATGCATAACAAATGCATAACACAGTGTATATAATATTTATATGCAATATAAGAATGCTATTTAACTGAATATTCATGTAACAACCACATGGTTTGGGAAGTATAATATTCGTGGTACATTGGAAGACCACTGTATATACTTCACCAAGTTCATTCTCTTTCTACCTCTCACTAAGATAATCACTAGTCTGAATTTAGTGTTTATAATTCACTTGCTTTCTTCATATTTTAACCACATATGCATGCATCCGTAAATAAAAATGGTTTATTTTTGCACAGTTTGAACTTTATATGAGTGGAATCATTATGAATGCAATCTGCTGAGTTCTGCTGTTTTTACTAAGTTTTATCTTTGCAGAAGTCATCCATAAAGAGGCACATAGCTGTACCAGTATGTATCCTTCTACTATATGCATAAGTTCAATTCATTTCTGAATTCTAATGCTGATAGACATGTGTGTTTTGCAGTTATAAACAATTCTACTATGAACTTTCTTCTATATATTTGCTAGTGCAATGTGCAAGACTTCTCTGGGCATGTGCCTAGAATGTGAGTATCTTTTCATATGTTTACAAGCTTTTCATGCTTCTTCTTTTGTGAAATGCCTGTTCATGTCTTTTCCATTTATGATTGGGTTTTTTTTTTTTTTTTCTATTTGATTCTTAAAAACACTGTATAATGCTTTTTGCCTTAGTCTATTCTGACTAATATTAATACAGCTACACTAGCTTTTTTGTGTGTATTGTTGTATCTATCTATATATATGTATGATACATAATAGATAGATTTAGGCTTATAAAACTCTTATGTACTTTAATTATTCTATTTTTTTCAGTAGTCTATATAGACAATCCTACTAAAAATATTGACAACTCTGTATTTTTCAACATAAAACTATACCATTTTTTCATGATTTTTCTCTGCAGATTTTGAAATGCCAAAAAATACATACACCAAATATGGGTGAGAAAAAGCATTCTTGTCTTATTCCTGATTTTAAGGGGAATGAGCTTAACATTTCACCATTGGTATGCCAATTGATACAGGATTTTGAAAGATGCACTTACAGATTAAGGAATTTCTCTTCTATGCCTAGATTCCTAATAGGTGATTTGTGTTTTGTTTGTTTATTTACCATAAATTTATATTTATTATTGCAAATGCTTTTGCTCTCTTCTTTCATAGTGATTTTCTCTTTTTTTCTTTTAAATGGTTAAACTGCAGAATTAAATAAATTTTTTTTCTAATGTTCAATCCAACTTGCACTCCCGAGATAAACCCAACATGGTTTATATTTTATACATTGATGGATTTCATTTGTTAATGCTTTATGATTTTTGCATCTATGATCATGATGTAATTTTTCTTTCTTATGCTTTTTTTTTACTTTGATTTCAACATTAAACTAGTCACAAATATTTTTATTTGCTTCTTTATTTTGAGGAATGTTTTCTCTTTTATTGTCTTTTGAATATTTTGTTCAAATTTGCATTATTTTATCAATATTTTGTTGAATCATCCCATCATATCTTCTGGAGTTGGAATTCCTTTATGCATTGATTTTTAGTTACTATTTTAGTGCCTTTAGTAATGAGGGCATTATTCCAATTTTCTGTTCTTGAGTTTTTTCAGTAGGTGACATTTTGCTGGAATTTGAGAAATCAGCCTGAATTGTCAAATTTCTAACATTGGCATACATGTTTCATAATATTTTCTAATTATCTTTTTACTCTCTACTGTATTTGTTCCTGTTTTCTTATTCTGAGTTTTGTTTATTTGGGTCTGCTTTCTGTTTATTTCAACCAGTCTTGCTGGAGATTTGGCAATTTTATTAGTCTACTCAAAATAACAAATTGTTAACTTTTTTGATAATCCCATTGTGGGTTTCTTTCTTACATGATTTCTATTTTATTATTTCTGATCTTCATTTCTTTCATTCTTCTACTTATTTGGGATTTTCATTTGTTTCTTTATTATTATCTGAATATCCTTGCTCAACTTATGTTGTTTGTCCTTCTTAAGACTGAAAATTTTCCACTGCTAACAACTTTAGCTAAATACCCTAAGTATTGATATATAGTCTTTTCATTCATTGTAAGTATTGTATAATTTCTTTTTAGACATTAGGTATTTTAGACATTTATTTTGAGATCATTTTTATTTTTCTTGAGCTGTATCTGTTAGATTGTTTAACTGGGTTTGAGAACCATCAGAGTACTTTTAGACAGAAAGAAAAGGGAATGCACAATACTGGCAGAGATTAAGAATAGTATACTTGGAAGGAACAGCATATTTGGAAGAGCACAAGTTTTCATAATCAGATACAGTAACTTTGAATGATATACAAGTGAAAATGTAAAGTAGGCAGATGGAACTCTGAGGAATTACAGACCAGAGATGCAAATTTATTGTTGGCATAGAGATCTATTTGAAAGCCATTGGAATCAGAGTGATTCTCTAGGGAGAGGGTGAAGAATTAGACCATAAGAGGTTCTAGGACCAAAAACTAAGGAACCCCAACATCTACAAGTCAGGAAATTGGAAGTGATGAAGTGGAGGAAGCTTAGTTAGTAAAGTGGAGAAATAGTTATTAAAGAGAGTAGATAAGTAGTTTGGTAGTTGGAGGGGGACAGTTGGTCAAAATTTTCGTTTTGTTTTGTTTTGTTTCACAAGGAATAAAACACTTAAGGATGTTTGAAAGCTGATAAAAAAGATTCCTGGAGAAAGAAGTGATAGAGGACACCAGAGAGATAAGGAAGAGAAAAACTGGAAAAGTAAAAATGCAAAGCTGGCTAAAATAAAAAGACTGACAACACCAGATGCTGTCAACGATATGAAACAATCAGAACTTTTATCATTGGCAGAAATATAAAATGGCATAATGATTTTGTTAAAAGTTGCGTCAGTTTCTTATGGCAACCATCATACATTTACCTACTCTATGCCGTAGCAATTCCACTCATAGGCATTTATCCTAAAGAAATAAAAACATATGACCCTAAAAAGAATGTTCTTAGCAGCTTTATTCATAATACACGAAAACTAGAAATAGCCCAACCATCCTTCAACTGGAGAATGTATACAAAAAGTGCAGTGTGTTCAAACAATGTGATACTACTTAGCAATAAAAAGAAACAAACCACTGATACATATAACAACATGGATGGATCTCAAAAAATGTTTTGCTGAGTGAAAGAAGCCAGACACAAAATAGAACATACCATATGATTTCATTTTATATGAAATTCTAAAACAGCCGAAACTAATCTATGTTAGGAAAAAAATTAGAACAGTATTTTCCTGCATCATGGTAGAGGTAGGGTATCAATTAGGAAGGGAATGAGGGAATTTTCTGAGGTGATGGTAACGTTCCATATTATGATAGGAGTTTAGGTTATGCAGATATACACACTTATCGCAAAAGCAAATAGATACTTCATTGTATATAAAATTTACTTCAAGAGAGAAAAAACAAACAATAACCTCTAGTTAATGATAGGTACTTTGAGGTATTTAGAGAAAGTACACTGATGTCTGCAATTTACTTGGAAATACATTAAAAGTTATAAGGTGGACTGATGGATGAATGGCTAGTTATATGATAAAATCAGGGTACACTAAATATTAATGGTGGAACCAGGTCATGTCTATGTGCATGTTCACTTACTATGTGTTCGAAATTTTTCACAATAAAATATTGGGGAAATAGGTAGTGGGGTAATAGTGTTTGGTGCTATGTGGCCAGATTGACATTTTTTAAATGGGAGGAATGTCACTGCAAGGATTTGAAAGAAAAAGTGTTGCTCCTGGAATGAACCAACCCTGATGTAAAGAGAAGAAGTGAACAAAATTAAGTCATTGCAGTATGATAAAACTCCTCATAAATCTCAGTTTGTAGAAGTATAAGAAATGCGTGGACATTTTCTGTGGCACAACCGCTTATCAGTTTGTAAGATTCTGAAGGGCATAATCAACACAGTTTTCTCCTTGATATACTTGGCATCTAGTGACTGCTCATTGACGTTGCAATTAATCAATTGTCCCTCTTCTCCCTCCATCATGTATCTGAATCACACAAAAAGCCAAAAAATACAATCTTGTAAATGCATAAAGCATCTCCTTTCCCATGTTTCTATGTTAATTTAATATCTATTCTTCACTATTCTACTTAGGAATCTTTTCTCTTGCTCTCTTTAGAGTTAAATGAATCTTCATTTCATTTTTGCAGCTCAATCTGACAGCTGATCCAAACCTGACAGGGAATGAAAGGTACTTAAAGTGTGGCAGCAGGACTCAGTTCACATAAAGCAATTGTTTTCTCTTCTGATACATTCTTGATCCACTCTGAACTGTGCTGGGTTAAACAAGTTCAAGCTTACCATCGTACCTCATGCAGGACTTGAATTTTCCACAGAGGGGCACGCCCTCACTCGTTTGTATGTTTGTATTTTCTGTGGCAAGCAAGAAAAAGAAAAGTGAGAGGTGAGGGTCAACTCTAATGGAGAAATGCTGGTGTGAAATGACTTGACATGCACCGTGATGGGCACCAGGGAAAACCTAAATGTCCTTCGTGAAAAAGGATCACACCATGCAGAAGGAGCACTGTTATGTCACTTCCTAAACTCAGCAAGCTTTATTGAGCCTAGACCCCGAAATAAGGGGCAAAATAATTATTTTTTTCTTCTTCTTCCATTGAATGCTGAAAGGATCAGTAAAATTTTATCACACAGGTTGAGGTAAAAAAAAGAAAAAGAAAAATGGGTTAAAAAGTAGTATATACATTCAAAATTCGAATTTCTTGCCAGTTCAGCATTGTAAGATGCCATGGGTAACATAGGGAATACTTATTTAAATTTTTCATGTACTCTCAGCATGAATCAAGATTAAAATGATATTATAGTGAAAAAGGAACAAGATCCCAAGCTTTCTTCTAGTTGATAGATCAGTCATTTTGGGGCTTCCCATCTAAAAAAGCAAAACAGAAACTGGTATTTGCTTGCTTTAGAAACAACCTGGTTAAAAAATCATTCTCTGGACATGTCTACTTTATTAATATCCAGCATACACTATTTAAAAAACAAACCCTGCCTCTAATTCTTATATATATATATATATATATATATATATGGAACTTTGTAATAGCAAGTATGTTTGAGCTGGGTGTTTCTACTGATCAAACAAGATTAGCCATATAAACTCAGGCTTAAGTAGACTGACACATACAGATATGTATAAATGCATTTAGATTTTTTTCAATGTACCTCATGTGTTTTTTTAGCCCCTTTTGGATAGTTAGCATAGTGCTTTAATTAACAAAACATAAAAATAAATTTGAGAAAATATCTTGATTTCAAATTCTGACTTTGTCTTCCACAATCCATCTGCTGGTATTAGAAACAGTGATTTATAAACAGAGAAGGGACATGACATAGATAAAGCAAGCAAAAATTGAATGAAACACAGGAAGATGACATTTACTATCCAGCTGACAAAGCCAGTCACTTCACTTTAAGTAATGTGGCAGGCTGCAAAACTATAGTAATTACTAGAATTTCATTTTCATTAACTAATAAACCAAGGAAAACAATTTAAGTATCTGAATGTCATTTTTCAAATGAAAATAAACTGTAAACATTTGAATAACATCACAGCAGGGATAATATACCTAAGGAAATCTATTGAAATATGCCAGTGGATTCATCCTCTTCTATCACATTAAAACTGCAATTGACTGTAAACCTCCTACCACTCTCCACTGAGACTTTAATTGTAAAGATTCCTGTTACATATCATATTAGAATTTAGTTAAAATTGTAGAACACATTATTTCCAATCAGACAGCCAACCATCACTCACAAAGATTTTTAAAAAGGTGATTAATAATTCATCCCAGATAAGGAAAAGATCTATATTTATACCATCTTCTCAGCCACCATAAACTACCTGACAATTGTTCAGTAATGATGCCCAGTAAATTCTTTAAAATGGTAATTTGTCATTCTGTCACTTCATTTGTGACCTAAAATTCCTCACTTGAGGCATCATCAAATAAATTAATCACTTTCCAGGATCCATTTCTCTGTTCTGCACGTTATTATGCCTGGGCTCTCTTGTGTTTCTCTTCATTTACATATATTTAATGGCTGAGCCGTGGTTCACGATGGCACATAACGCACACATCTCATTACAGGTGAAATATTCTAACTGCCACTATCACTGGGAAAGAAAATAACTCTCCCAATTTAATTTTCCTGATGTAACAAAACCATGATTCTTCACTATGAAATGTTGATGCCATCCATCAGTCACAATCAATAAAATCATCATTGAAGTACGCCTTCTTCAGCATCTTTCCTTCATACTGGTGTTATTTGAGGAAGGTAATTAAACTCATAATATGTAATGAATGTAAATGAAGTAAAAATCCTCATGTTAGCTCTCTAACTATGCTTATTTTATGGCTCTGATCTAAAATATTTTCCCCACAACAAATACATAAGGCCTGAATAAAGAGATATCAGCTGCCAAGATGATAATCTGACATTGATCAAGAAATAGAACTAATTTTTAAAATAGCACTTTTAAATATAAAAATACCAACTATTATTATTTATAGATTTTCACTTAGAAAATCATATTCCCTTTAAGTTTATATATTTTCAGGCTTTCTGCAAAGGTAGCTAATATTTGGGTTTAGATGTTCACAATGTAAGTGAATTCTTCAGTAACCTGTTCTACTTGGTTCATGTCATTTAAGGACTGCTCTCAAATAAGAAATTGTCTTGTTGAACTTGCAATCTTGCCCATGTCTGCCTGAAGATGCCTATGAAAATGTAGATCAAAGAAGCAGGGACATTTTGCAAACAGTGATTTGGGAATTAGCACTTCAGAACTATTTCCACCTACGGTAAATATTCACCTCAAATTGCTATCATATTATTTTTGTAAAGGTCAATAGGGAGTGTTTTAAAGTAAACTAGTGTCACATAAACATCACCCATGTCTCTAAGTATGTTACAACTTAATTTAACATTCATTAGCTCGTTCTCCCCACATACTTAGGAACATTAGTTTCAGGGGAATGATGCCTTACAGAAGTTCATTTGGAATGAGGATTCCCTTCATTATGAATTCATCATCAAAGAATGGTGACTTTCTTTAACTTGGAAGTGGTCCCTGTTTGCCTGTTTAAAATAATGCTTGAGAGAGTGTCTAAAATAAGAAATGAAATATTAACTCTACAGCTTTTAAACAAAGGAGAAACTAGGTGAATATCACTGCTCCACAGATGAATGACCTAACTACAATATTGACAAACCATCCACACTGCACTATCTTCCTTCCTCATTAATTATCATATAGTTATTTTTAATGGGCACTTATTTAAGAGAAAAAAGACTGTGTGTGCAATTTTGCATGTGTTTTCATTAGCACTGCAGCAGTCTGTTAATCTAAAGCAAATCCTCCAGCGCACAAACCTCAGTAGACTGAGCTGGAAAATAATGACTGAACATTTTTTGGAGCTCATTGGGGATGGCCTGAGGTGCATCTGGATTTTAAGAGTGTCATCAGCTCAGATAGAAGCAAGAATTTGGAGCTGTGATGGGTCTTCCCACGTAAGACTAGATTGGATCCTAGAAAATGTTCTGATATGGGATATAGCTTATGCATCTTCAAGCAGGCACTGAGGTGACTTGGAATGGCTCACTGTGGTGATCGTGGCAGGGGAGAGAAAAGGAACATCTACCACAATCAAACATACAGACACAATTAAAAGTCCTATAGAAAATAGAGGCAGGATGCAGTCATGTGGATTTAGTAGAGTCAGTCCTGAAAGGCTATCAGAAAATCTCACAAAGACCAGAGTCAAGTAACACTAAATATTTTTATTAAAACAAAAACAGTGAGGCAAAATAAGCATTTTTGGATAAAAAGATAAAGAAATAGAGAAAAAATATTATGAAGCATGAATGAGCTCCACATATTTTAGCAATTTCTATGTACTGAATAGTCAATGAACTGAAGTATATTATGGGGCAGATACTTTTCCTTTTCACCAGCACAGAGGTATGAGGGTAAGATTCCTGGCACGAACAAAGAGGAAAGAGAAAGGATCTTTGCAAATACAAATGCCTGTATTAATTACCTTAAATGTACCACAAAAACCGATTGTCCATATTGTGGAAGAGTGCACTTAACAAGACCAAGCCTTTTAATGGGGAAGGGAGGATTTCTTTATTACTTAAACTAGCTCCTCTTTTGCAGAAGAAGAATTCATTCTCCTAGTGGTATATACAATTCTACTAATTAAAGCTACCCAGACTGAAATCCATGGATGTGCTACTCATAAAAATCTGATCAAGATGTGTACCATAATAATATGACTAGAAAATATCTTTGCTACAAAAGGTTGTCTCTAACTTTATTTTCCAAGACCTCAGGAATTGGGGAGCACAGCCCAACCCCAAGCTGTCGTTGTTAAAGTATATGCTACATGGAAATCTCCAAGTAAACTCAAGTTTCCATGGAGTAAATCATAGTAAACCCAAGGTGGTAAGTCTAGTTCAGACATCCTGCTATGGCCAAAGGCCAATGTTTGTGGGCTTACATAATGAATTTTCCCTGAGACAACTTCTGGATTACCCCAAAAGTCAAAGTAAACACGATACTGGAGCTCAGACAGATTGGGTTTAGACCACTAGTTAACTGTGTAATTTTGCCTCAGTTGCTTGTCCTCTTGAGAGTCTCCTTCTGATCTGTAGAATGGGAATTAAAAATAAAAATGAAAAATAGAATTCACAGGGTGGCTATCAAAATCAATAAGCAAATAGGTGAAAGTGTGCTGTTAAACGTTAAATATTAGGCTAATTACATTTATTTTTTCTTTAATGTGCATAGAATTCATCAAAAATCTTAAGGAATGTTTCTTAGGATAACTGTTGTAGAGACAACGACTGCTCACTCGTGTTTAGTTCTCTTTCCTTTCAGGCATTTAGGATAATTCACTTTCTTCATCCCCTTTCAGTTAGGTGGGTACTTGTGACTAGTATGAGCCAGGTGGCTGTGAATATGAGTGACAAGTTTAATTGTTGATGTTAAGCGTTCTTTTCCCTCGCCACAATGATGATGGTCTTGGGTTGAGATGAAAGTGCCACAAGACTTAGGCAGCTTGGATGGCTGAATCTTCATGTGGGAGGAAAGCTGCCCTGCAAAGTTACCCCCAAACTGTAGCAGACTTTATATGCATAAGAAATAAACCCTTGTTCTGTTAAACCACTGTGGCAGACACATACTAAAGTGACCCTCAATGGGTCACACTCCTGTATAATCCCTTCCCCTTGAGTGTGGGCAGAACCTGGGACTTGGGTTTTTACCAATACATTCTGGCAAAGGTGATGGGATAGTCAACCCCTTGAGTAGATTATGTTATATGGCAAAGGTGTTGAAATGTCACACCATGACAACATTACATTAAATAATACAATCTAAGCAGCCTGTCTAACAGGCTGTCTTGCTGGCATTGAAAAAGCAAGCTGCTATGACATGAACCACCTATGGCAAAGGCCATGTGGCTAGAAAATGTTGATGCCCTCTCAGACCTGAGGGCATCCTCCAGTTAACAATCAAGAAGGAAGCTGGCCCCTCAGTCCTACAAGAATTGAATTCTGTCAACAACCACATGAGCTTGAAAGAGGACTTCAAGTTCCAGAAAGGAACACAGCCTTGTAAGGACCAGAGCAGAGGAAACTGCTAGGATGTTCCCACATTTCTAATTCATAGAAACTGTAAGGTAATGAAAGTATTGTTTTAAGACACTAAACTGGTAGTAATTTGTTAGGTTGCAGTAGAAAATGATACAACCAAGATTTTGGAATTTGTTATCACAGCATAAATCTAGCTATCCTGACTGATAGTGTCACCATTGCCCCAGATAGAAAAAATATGGGCTGATTGCTAAAACAATTTGGTGGATAATTGGTTGAATGATCATAAACAATATGAGTACAGAAGAATGGATGCATATCACTCAGAAGGGTGTTGCAAACATCTGGAAGATGTTCTAGTATACTATTCTCTCATTTTTTTTTTTTTTTTTTTTTTTGTTCATTAGGTGATGAGGAGGAGACATCTTGAATTTCAAGATTTCACAAAATTTAGAATGTTATAAAAGACACTAGATTTCAGAAATAGGGTCTCAGGATACCTGGAAAAGATGAATCTAATAAATGTTAATTAAACAGAAATAAAATGTAGAATACTTTTACTACTCCAGTATTGACTTATACCAACACAGCTACTTGACTTCCATGCCATGATCACAACTATTACTTCTCTCACCTAACATAAGAGAAATTAGCTGCTGCAAGCACTTTTCGTGCTAAGAATATTTGATCACATTTAATCTGATATCCTCTTCTTCCTCAGCATCATCATCATCAAAAACTATTTATGAAGGGTTGAACTAGCTTCTGTGCAGAATAAATAACACATAATCCCTATATTTGGGAAGCTTCACATCTAAACAGTTATGTGTCATCATTAAAAAGATAACATAGATATAGTTGAATTAGTCAAATATACAATCCTTATACATGCAAAGTGATCTGCTTAGAAAAAGTTTGGCTAATGAATCACAGAACACAATCTTAAAGTTGGCAAATTCAGAAGGTAATTCTCTAATAAAATTCTCTTTTTTTGGGTTCGAGCACTGAATAACGTATCGGGGACATCCCTGATTATTTATAAAAGGCAGCACCCCAATAGAAATTATACAGTAACATATCTTCTCTACCTTTGTAGAGCACTGGGAACATCAAGAAATATATTAAGTAAATAATGTCTCTCTTTTATATCTTCCCACTGAAATTCATGAAAAGAAAACTTATGGGATCTCTTGGAGAATAGGTCTGATAATTGGGAATTTTCTCTCCTGCCCAGTAGAATATAAATACGGACCTGATGGAAATCATGTGAATGTCTTTTCTAGTCTTTGGTTCTACTGGAGGAATTTTATTTTGTTTTCTGATGGATTTTTTGACACCTTAATCCAAAACGTAACATGGTCTCCTTTTTTCTCCTTTTGACATTTGGCTGCAATAGGTACATTGAGTTCTATACCACAGGTTGTGTTATCAATATGAAAATGCTCAAAAGGGAGAAGTTATTCATTGTGAATACTGTAATTGCAGTTCAGATGTGTGTTGAGTATGTGGACTTCAGCATTTTCGTAGAACAGTGTCCAGTAAATATATGAGCCTTGTACCACCTCTATATATTTCACAGAATAAAATAGAATGGAACTAACAAGGGCAATTAACTCATTCCAAAGTTTCTCTTCATTTAGTATCCCAGTTTAGGGGAAGAAAACTTAAACTCCAAAACATGTTCCCTCTGCTTTTCTTGTTGCACAGAAAAGTGAGGTTTGGGCTTTATTTTTTTAATTTTTAAAATTATTATTTCGTTTTCTGTGGTACTCAGTTTCAATGACAACAATTAATAATAGATGTGCATTTGCTCCTCAGTGCTGGGAATTACATTTTTTTTCTCTAGACACATCCTGTTTTCAGTAATTGGATGTACCACCAAGGAGTAAAACAAAAGATGAAATATCCTTCAAAGGAAGACAAGTGGAATTAATATTCCAATTGGGTAATTGCAATCCACCAACCTAAAAAAATCTCCTTTCCTTTCCTGTTCAATCCTAGACTATTGTGCAGCATGTCTCTGTTATGCTTAAAGCCTGTTTTCTTATACAATGCACAAGAATGCTTTTCAAGTTTGGGTTAAAATAACTTCTAATGTTTAGAGTTGTGTGACTTCTTTGGAATTTTTTGACACAATACAGCAATTGAACTGATTTTCTCTGTGTTTTTGCTCCCCACCCCTCCCTACAATTTAAATTTCAGATAATATGAATCATTTACATGACACAGGTAATAGAAGTTAGATTATTTTTTACTGAAAAAATGTATGGAATGAATTTTAAGACTATGGACTCAGGAGTCAGACTGCCTTGGTTCCAACTTTGGAAAGGCCATTTACTACTTGCTTGTCCTTGAGAAAGTTTATATAACCTCTCAGTGCCTCACTTTTCTCCTGTGTTCAATAGTAATAGCACCCACCTTATTGTATATAATAATAGCAGCTGAAACTTATGAGCATTTGGTATGTTGCAAGCACACTTCTAAATACTTCACACATATTATGAGTCAACATATATCTGAGACATGTGGAACAATTTCTGGCATAAACTGAGCACTCAGTGTTTGCAATATTAGTGATAGTAGTAGTTGTAGTAATAGAAACAGAGGTTGTAGAGTTCTTACCCACTAATTTATTCAAACTCCATTTGTTCTTGTATATTTCAAATCAGGTTCTTCACTTAAAGGGCATTTCAAAAGTCTTGTTTAAGTTTCAGTTAGAAGTTATGAGAATATAATATATTATATGAACATCCATCACCACTAACAAAAAAAGTTTCATATTAAATCTGTACTATTTTAAAACCATCTTAAAAAATACACTAGGTATTTGCACAAAATAAGTTTCATCTGGATAATAATAATAATATGGAGAAAACATGGGTTATAATCCCAGTTTCCTCTATTAATAGAACATTCCTGAAATAATGAACATCTGTCAACTTTCACTTTCTCTATTAAAAATACTGCTAATGGTGAACTGGGAGGATTGTTGTCAGAGTAAAATATGAGTGTTTTGGGTGCTCCTCTTCCTATATATCACTACTTCACTGTCTTGGCCTACAAAATGTCCCATACCTCTCTGGTGGGAACACAGTGAGAAGCAATACCTATGCACGCATGCACTACTCTGCACGCGCACATACAAGCCCGCACTGTACCATGTGTTTGTGCTTGCTCTCGTTCGCTTATTCTCTAGACTGGAAACATAGTGGAATAAAATTATCATCCCACAGAAGAATTTACACCAAATCAATTTGAAATTATTAAAATGTCAGTAATTAAAGGTTTTGCCATCTATTTTAAAGGTATGCCGACACCTTTTTGTCCTTGGATTTTTTTAAGTGTCAAATAAACACATGCTCCTTGCTGTAAAAAAATATGCAAACAGTTCAGTGTGATAAAAAGCAAAAAAGCTAAGTCCCCCATTCCATTCCTCTGAATGAATCATTGTTAATATATTGGTTTCCATTCCTGCAGTTATCTTCTACACAAGACCAAAAATATTTATTCGTAGGTTTTTCTACAAGTTATGAATGTAATCATATAATTATAGGATATGCTTTTTTCTCTTGAGAACATACGATGACTATTCTTTCAAAATTGTATGAATAGCTTTCTTTTAAAAAATATTTGAGTGCTTCCCACACATCAGTAAAAAAACAAAATCTGGAACATACATCAGATAGGTTGATCCAGGAAGGGGGAGGGGACATTCGAATAGAGATGTGAATAAAAATGCAGGCATGCTGGATATGGATTTATCATTAGGATACAGGTTGGTTCCATGTCTTCACTATTTCTTAGGACTAAATGGCATATCTCATTTTATTGTGCTTTGCTTTATTGCATTTTGCAGATACTGTTTTTTACATATTGAAAGTTTCTGATAATCTCTCATCAAGTAAGTCAATGGTGCTGTTTTTCCAACAGCATGTGGTCACTTCATGTCTCTGTGTCAGGTCTTGGTTAATTGTCATAACATTTCAAACTTTTTCATTTCTATTATATCTGTTATGGTGATCTGTGATCAGTGATACTTGATGTCACTATTATAGTTTTGGGGCACCATAAACTGCACCCATATAAGACAGCAATCTTAGTCGATAAATGTTGAGTGTGTCCCGACTGCTCTACCAACTAGCTGTCCCTCCATCACTCTCCTTCTCCTTGGGCCACTCTATTCCCTCAGACACAACAATACTGAAATTAGGACAACAAGTAACCCTACAGCGACCACTAAGTGTTCAAGTGAAAGGAAGAGTTACATGTCCCACTTTAAAACAAAGATAGAAAAGATTCTGCTTTGTGAGAAAGGCATGTCAAAGCCCAGAGAAGTCAAAAGCTAGGCCTCTTGGGCGAAACAGTTAGCCAAGCCGTGAATACAAAGGAAACTTTCTGGGAGGAAATTAAAAGTGTTACTCCAGTGAGCACAGGAATGAAAAGAAAGTGAAACAGACTTATTGCTGATATGGAGAAAGATTTTGTGGTCTGGATAGAAGATCAAAACCAGCCACATAATTCCCTTAAGCCAAACCTTCATCCAGAGAAAGACCCTAGTTGTCTTCAATTCTATGAAGGCTGACAGAGATGAGAAAGCTTCAGAAGAAAGGTTTGAAGCTAGTAGAGGTTGCTTCATGAGGTTTAAGGAAAGAAGTTGTCTCCATAACATGAAAGTGCAAGGTGAAGCAGCAAGTTCTGATGTAGTAGCTGCAGCAGGTTATCTAAGATAATTGTTGAAGATGGCTACACTAAAAAATGGATTTGCAATGTAACTGAAACAGCCTTTTATTGTAAGAAGATGCCATCTAGGGCTTTCCTAGCTAGAGAGGTGAAGTCAATGCCTGGATTCAAGCCTTTAAAGGACAGGCTGGTTCTCTTGTTAGGGGCTAATGTAGATGGTGACTTTAAGTTGAAACCAATGTTCATTCATCATTCTGAAAATTCTAGGGCCCTTAAGAATTATGCTAAATCTGGCCACATAGAATGATTAGTGGAGAGTGTTCCCGCCTCTATTTTTGAGAAGAGTTTGTGAATAATTGATATCAATTTTTGTTTAAATGTTTGGTAGAATTCTCCAGTGAAGCCATTTGGGCCTGGGCTTTTCTTTATGGGTAAGTTTTTGATTGCCAATTCAACTCCTTTACTTGTTACAAGTCTATTCAGATTGTCTGTTTCTTCTTGAGTCAGTTTCAGTAGCTTCTTTTTATAGGAATTTGTACATTGAGTATTGGTTTACCAAATTTACTGGCCTACAATTCATCATAGTATTCCTTTAAAATCCTTCTTATTTCCCTGATGTCAAAAATAATGTTTCCTATTTCATTTCTGATTCTAGAAATTTGTATTTTTTTCTTGATTAATCTAGCTAAAGGTCTGTCACTTTTGTTGATATTTTCAAAGAAACACCTCTTTGTCCCATTTATTTTCTCTATTGTTTCTCCATCCTATAAATCATTAGTTTCTGTTATAATCGTTATTATTTCCTTACTTCTGCTTGCTTTAGTTTTAGTTTACTCTTCTTTTTCCAGTGTCTTAAGGTAAAAGATTAGACTATTGCTTTGAGTTCTTTCTTCTTTCTAAATATATTTATATAAAGCTATAAATGTCCTTCTGTGCACTCTTCTAGCTCACTCCATAAGTTCAGGAATGTTATTTCTTGATTTCTCATTCATTTAAAAAATTTTATAATTTCCCTTTTGATTTCTTCTTTGACTCATTGATTATTTAGGAGTGTGTTGTTTAATTTCCACATTCATTGTTCCATTTTTTTCTGTTATTATTTTTTTGTTCTCCTCATGAAAAACATCCATATATTAGTATATTTAATAATAATCATTAACCACTCAAGGTTTCACTAAGTCATACAGTCCCAGTCTTTATCTTCGATCCTTTTTTCTGGTGCCATACATGCCCCTAGCCTTCCCCTTTCAAACATACTCATACTCATCTTTGTTCAGAGTACTTACAATATTGTGCTATCATCACAGAGTATTGTGTATAGATCCATTTCTGGATCTATACAATCAATCCTTCTGAACATTCTTTACTCCTTCAGCATCAGATGCCCAATCTCTACCCTCTTTTTTTCTTCTGATAACTTGTGTTCTCAACTTTAAATCTCAAGATTAGCTCATTAATGTTAGTTCATATTAGTGAGACCATACAGTATTTTTCCTTTTGTTCTGGCTAATTTCACTCAAAGTAATGTCTACTGTCTACCATTTTGTCTTTTGGATTTTATATGTCATATTTTATTTAATTGTTATTTTTTCTTTCGCTCTTTTACCCTTACTGGTAGTCTTCATTTCTACACTCTTCCCCAAACCTCTCTCTCCTGTCTTTTCTATCTGCCTATAGTTTTCCCTTTAGTATTTCTTGTAGAGCAGGTCTCTTGTTCAAAAACTCTCTCAGTGTCTGTTTGTTTGAAAATATTTAAACTCTCCCTCATTTTTGAAGGAAACTTTTGCTGGATATAGAATTCTTGGCTGGCAGTATTTCTCTTTCAGTAACTTAAACTTCTAGCCTCCATGGTTACTACTGAGAAATCCACACATAGTCTTATAGAGCTTCCCTTGTATGTGATGAATCGCTTTCCCTTGCTGCTTTCAGAATTCAGTCTTTGTCTATGACATTTGATAATCTGATTATTAAGTGCCTTGGAGTAGGTCTATTTGGATCTATGCTTTTTGTGGTATACTGCACTTCTTGGATCTGTAGTTCATTCCCATAAGTTCTGCCATTCGTGTTTTTCAAGCTTACAAATTCTTCTTTATGGTCACTGGTGTCTTCTTTATATACTTCATCTCTTTGCCACATTTTCTTTCAACTCATTGATTTGACTTAGGATAGTTGTTTGAACATCTTTAATTAGTTGTTTCAACTCCTGTATCACATCTGAAGTTAAGTTTGTTTCTTTACATAGGCCATATCTTTGTTTTACCTAGTATGACTTGTAATTTTTTGTTGTCTAGGCATCTAGTTTCCTTGATTACTCCAATCAGATTTTCCCAGACCAGATGGGCCAGGTCTCAGGAGGAGAGTGTAATCAGTATAAAGTTTCCAGTTCTATGCCAGATTCTTGGCCCTTCCACCCATTCCAGACTAGTGTATGATGTGTATACAGTCACAGATGCCCCCCAAACAGTTGTTCCAGACTATATACCCATTGTTCCTGGCTATTTACAAGTTGCCCTAGAGGATTAACTAAATTCCACACCTCCCTATGCCAGCATCTTGCCCTGCCTCCTCTGTTATTGATTTTTAATTTAATTTCTTGTGGTTGGTGAACATACTTTGCATTATCTCTATTCTTTTAAACTTATTGATGTGTGTTTTATGGCTTAGAATATAGTCTATCTCAGAGAATGCTACATGTACACTTAAGAAAAATACATAATTTGCTGTTGTGTGGAGTGTTACATAGATTTCTATTAGTTATAATTGGTTTATAGTATTGCTAAAGTCTTCTATTTCCTTGATCTTCTGTCAGTTGTTCTATCATATTGAAAGTGGGGTATTGAGTCTCCGTCTATTATCTGTTTAAATATGTATTCCTCTCTTCATTTTTGTCGGTCTGGGCTTTATGTCTTTTTGTGCTCTTTTTATTAGATGCACATACATTTATAATTGTTATATCTTCCTGAAGATTGACACTTTCATCATCATAAAATGTCCCTCCTTGTCTACAGTAATATTTTTTTGATTCAAAATTTGCTTTATCTGATATTAGGATAACCACTCCAACTCTCCTATGGTTGTTGTATCTATAATATATATCTTGCTATCATTTCACTTTCAATGTATTGGTATATTTAAATCTACAGTGTCTCCTGTGGAAAGCCTTAGTTCAGTCATGTTTTTTGTTTTGTTTTCTTTTACTTTTTTATCCAGTACAACAATCTATGCCTTTTCATTGGATTTTTTAATCCATTCACACTTAGTATGATTATTGGTAAATTTTTATTTACATCTTCTATTTTCCTTTTATTTTTATATGTCTCATGTCTTTTTTTTTCCTTTATCCTTTTGTGTTAAATAAATATTTTCCAGCATAGCATTTTTATTTTCAAAGAACCACATCTTGGTTCCATTGATTTAACATATTGTTTAGATATTTGCTCATGATTGCTCTGGGGATTACAATTAGCACCTTAATTTAGAGCTAATTAAAATTAATACTAATTTAATTTCAATTGTACATAGAAACATTGCTTTAATATAACACTGTTTCATTCCTTCTCTTTTGTGCTATTATTTTCACAGAAATTACATCTTTATATATAAGCCCATCAGTGAAATTTTATAGCTATTGATTTATGCAGTTTAAATCAGATAGGAGAAGCTGGAGCAATATGGTGGCATAGGGAGCTGTGGAAGTTAGTTAGTCCTTTAAAGACATCTGTGACCAGAAGCACATCTCACACCAGTCTAGAATGGGTGAAAGGGCTGATATCACAGTGTAGTAATGTAAGTAAAGTACCCAAATGGCAAAGGCTGGCACCTCTCCCCAACTGGCACAATTGTCTGAGCTGGAACACTCCCCCAGGGGGAAATGAAGCAGACTCAGCTGGTAGCAAGGGAAGATAGCTCAACCAGGCTCCAACTGTGGTTTTAATTAACAAATATGGAATACTGAATACAAGCTATGAGCACAGATAAACCCAGAGCAAGCCAGAAAGGAACCCTGAGGTCTCACTCAGCAGAAAGGAGGTGGGGCTGATGGGAAAAAAATAAAATAAAATAACAAAATAAAAATAGAGGCATTTTCAGTCAGCCAGACCTGGAAAAGAGCTGTTCCCCAAGAAAAGGGACACACAGATCTGGGTACCAACTCCAGCTCTTGACTGGTAAAACTGTGGGGCTGAGGACTGTTTCTGAAAAGGGGATTTTTTTTTTTCTTCTCTCTCATTTTTAAACCATTCTAAGTAGCTCCTTAGATAAGGTCTAGGACATTTTCAATTGTCAGTGCTGACCAGGCAAAGGTGGAGTTAGCACAGGTCTGAGAGACAAAGTAAGCAGTCAAGTGAAGGAGAAAATTCTTTAAAGGTCTTATCATCCCTAAGAAAAGGGGCCCAGCTCAAGTGGCAGCCCACCTTCAGAGAATTCAGTTCCCAGTGGCTGGGGGAAAAAAAAAACAGAAACAGCATAAGCTTGTCTTAACCATGCCCCTGGCAGGGACATGGTCTGATGAGAATTAAAAGCATAAAACCACTTTATGCCACTGGGGAACTGTGAGCTGACAAGCACCACCTGCTGGACAGGAGAGGAAAGGCACTGAGTCTAGAGGCCTCACAGGAAAGTCTAACAAACTGCTGGGTCTCATCCTCTGGGAAACTTGATACTGATTAACCCTCTTCCTGAGACATGAGTCTGTCTCATCTGGGAAAATCTGTTTTGGATCAATCATGTCTGGGTAGGCCTTCCTCAAAAAAAAAAAAAAAAAAAAAAAAAAAAAAAGGTTCCATATAGGCAGGGCAAGATCCAGAATAACAAGAGCTGAAAATTGTGATCAGTTAAACAGAGGCTATGCTAGAAGTCTAAAATTAGTTGAACTGAATTCCAAAGAACAAATAAATTAAAGATGTTCAAAGAAACATGCTAAATCAATTCAAAAATCAAATCAACAAGTTGAGGGAGACATGTCAAAAGTGATGAAGGATATAAAGAAGATATTGGATGAATATAAGAAAGAACTCAAAAGTTTGAAAAACAATTGGCAGAACTTATGGGAATGAAAGCACAATAGAAGAGATGAAAAACACAATGGAGACATACAACAGCAGATTTGAAGAGGGAGAAGAAAGGATTAGTGAACTAGAGGACACATCATCTGAAACTCTACATACAAAAGAACAGATAGGGGAAGAATGGAAAAATAAGAGCAGGGTCTCAGGGAATTGAATGACAACATGAAGCACACAAATATACATACCATGGCTGTCCCAGAAGGAGAAGAGAATGGAAAAGGGGCCAGAACAATAATGAAGGATATAATCACTGAAAATTTCCCATCTCTTATGAAAGACATAAAATTACAGATTCAAGAAGTGCAACATACCACAAACAGAATTGATCCAAATGGACCTACTCTAAGACACTTACTAATCAGATTGTCCAATGTCAAAAAAAAAAAAGAAAAAGAATTCTGAAAGCATCAAGAGAAATGTGATCCATTACATACAAGGGAAACTCTATGTGTGGATTTCTCAGCAGTAACCATGGAGGCAAGGAGGGAGTGGTATGATATATTTAAGATAATAAAAGAGAAAAGCTGCCAGACAAGAAATTTATATGTGGCAAAATGAGGGAGAGTTTAAAATATTTTCAGGCAAACAGACACTGAGAGAGTTTGTGAAAAAGAGACCTTCTCTACAAGAAATACAAAAGGGAGCACTACAGGCAGATAGGAAAAAATGGAAGAGAGGTTTGGAGAAAAGTATGGAAGTGAAAACTCTCAGTAAGGATAAAAAGAGAGAGAAAGGAAAACAGTAAAATAAAAAAATAAAATAAAATAAAATAAAATAATAAAATAAAATAAAATAAAATAAAATAAAAAGATAGGACATATAAAATCCAAAGGACAAAATGTTAGACAGTAGCACAATATTATAAGTACACTGAACAAAGCTGAGTAAGAGTATGGTTGAAAGAGGAAGGCTAGAGGCATGTATGACACCAGAAGGAAAAATAGAAGATAAGGACAGGTACTATATAACTCAGCAAAATCTAGAGTGGACAATGATGGTGATTAAAACTTCAAGTTAAGAATGTTTTTGCATGAAGGAGAACAAATGAATGTCATCATTGCAAGGTGTTAAAAATGGGATGGTGTTTAGGTTTGCTAATTCTGTCATTATGCGAAATACCAGAAATGGATTGGCTTTTATAAAGCGGGTTTATTAAGTTACAAGTTTAGAGTTCTAAGTTTCCACACTAAGTCATCAACAGATGATACCTTCACTGAAGAATGGCCGATGGTGCCCAGAACACCTCTGTCAGCTGAGACAGCACATGGCTGGCATCTGCTATTCCTGGGTTGCATTTCAAAATGGCATTCTCCAAAATGTCTCTGGTCTTGTCTCTCTTAGCCTCTTCAGCTCCTGTGCATCTAATTGTCTGGGGGGCCTCTCTTAGTTTCTCTGGAGCAAACTCTGGTCTAGCATCTCTTAGCTTAGCATCTCAAAACATCCTTCTGTCCACATCTCTAAGCATCAGCTTTCAATGGCCTTCTCCAAAATGTCCCTCTCAGCTTCTCTGAGCTCCTTCTGTTTGTGAGCTCTTTTATAGGACTCCAGTGATTAAATCAAGACCCACCCTGAATAAGCAGGGTCCATATCTCCATGGAAATAATTTAATCAAATGTTTTGCCCACAGTTGATTGAATCACATCTCCATGGAAACAATCAAATGATTCCAATCTGATCAGAATATAGCTTTTTCTGGGGGACATAAAATATACAAACTGGCACAGATGGTATATAGCAAAATACAATCACTGTAAATTAGAGTCTACAGTTAACAGTAACACTGTAATGTACTTCCATGAAATGTAACAAAGGCAATATACAAAAGCTAAATGTTAACAGAGGGACACATAAAGGTGGGGTAAAGGTTTCTTGGTGTTACTATTATTGTTTCTCCTTTTTATTTTATTTCATTTTATATTTTATTCTTCATTTTATTTCTGCTTCTCCTTTCTTTGCAGAAGAAATGGAAATGTTCTCATATAGATTGTGGTGATGAATGCATAATCATGTGACTATATCAGGAACTACTGATTATTTACTTAGGATGGATTGTATGGCTGTGAATAAAACTGTCTAAATAATAGAGAGACACAAGTGCTAGAGAAAATGTGAAGAGAAGGATGTACCTATTCACTGTTGGTAGGGAAGTTGGTAGGGAATGGTGCAGCCCCTCCGGAGGGCAGTGTGGTGGTTCCACAGGAGGCCAAGTATAGGGTTGCCATATGATCCTGCAACCCCATTATTAGGTATATATTGGAAGAACTGAAAACAAGGACATGAATGGGCATTTGCACACTGGTATTTATGGGACAGTATTCACAATGTGCAACAGATGGAGGTGACCTAAGGGTACATCAACTGATGAATGGAAGGGCGAATTCTGGAGTATGTATATAATGGGAAATTGAGTAGCTGCAAGAAGGAATGAAGTTGTGAGGCATGCAACTAAATGAATGAATCCTGAGTACAGTATGTTGAGTGAAATAAGCCAGAAGCAAAAAGAAAAATATTACAACTCCTCACTCATATGGACTAAATATGATGTGCAAACTCTGAGAATTGAATCCGAGAGCATAGGTTATCAGGAGAAGATTTAATGTAATGGTTTCTAGATTGTAAGCTCTTATAGCAGTGACATCAATTCCTGAGTTATTATGGTTATTTATAAATTCTGAGATGCTGAGTTGTTTGAGTATAACCCGGTCATTCCCTGGAACTTCAGGTATCTGTATGACACCTTAGACTCAGAGTTCTGCAGCTATGAAAGTTGCTATTACCCCATATAGCAACTAAAAAACCTCAAAAAGAGACGCGACTTCAATTAAAGATATGAATGAATCTGATCTGGTTAGGACTAAGGCAAATCAGACTAAAGGGTAAATAATAATATAGATGGTGTTTTAAAACTTCAACTTTTCTGTGACACCAAAGGAAGAGATGTTTATTTGGTGCAAAATTTATATCTTCTGTAGCACATTATCTAATTTAACTTGTATGGTCAGTTAATTCAAACACTATAACTACATGGAACCTTGAATAGGAGTGAGATCTTACTGGTTTGTACAGGTTAGTATGATGCCTGATTCATCCCAGAGTAATCTGGGCAGACAATAAAAAGGTATTTGCAAAGCCTCCTTGAGGTACTGGGAAAAAATGTAGAAATATTAAATTCCTCACCTGGGGAATTACTGATATTCTCACAAGCATTGGTACTACCAATTTAATAGACCAAGCCTTTGATCTTGGAACTTGCCCTTATGAAACACATTCCTGCTACGCCAACTTATAATTGTGCCTAAGAGTCACCCCCAGAAAACCTCTTTTATTGCTCAGATGTATGTGGCCTCTCTCTCTAAGCCCACTCAGCAGGTGAACTCACTGCCTTCTCCCCTACATGAGATATAACTCCAAGGGGTGTAAATCTCTCTGGCATCATGGGACATGACTCCTAGGGATGAGCCTGGACCTGGCATCATGTGATTGAGAAAACCTTCTTGGGCCAAAAGGGGAAAGAAATGAAACAGAATAGACTTTCAGTGGCTGAGAAATTTCAAATAGAGTCAAGAGATCATTCTGGAGGTTATTCTTATGCATTATACAGATATCCCTTTGTAGTTTTTAGTATATTGGAATAGCTAGAAAGAAATACTGAAACTATTGAACTGTAATCCAGTAGCCTTGATTCCTGAAGATGACTGTATATATAGTTCTTAAGGTGTGACTGTGTAATTACAAAAACTTGTGACTGACACTCCCTTTACCCAGTGTGTGGACAGATGAGTATGAAAACAGACAAAATAAATAAATAAATATTGGAGGGGGGAGGAGTATGGGATGTTCTCGGTGTTCTTTTTATTTTTATTTTTTTTTATTTTTATTTTTTGGAGTAATGAAAATGTTCAAAACCTGATTGTGGTGATGAATGCCCAACTATATCTTGATACGATGAACCATTGATTGTACACTTTGGATAATTATCTGGTATGTGAATATATCTCAATAAAATTGCATTAAAAAAAGAGATGATATTGCGGATGCCCAAATCTGGGTCAATGAGCAACAGAGACAAATGGGAGCCAGGCCCTGGAAGGGGTGGACTGGGGCCCAGAATACAGAGATATGGGGTTTGGATGTCAAGGGCTACACACATTGGAAATAAGAAGCCACAACAGAAAGAACCAGGAATTGCAGTCTGAGGGAAGATACTACATAGGGAGCCCATAAATTAACTTGGCCTATGATGGTGGAACTGTGGGAAAACATCAGAAACCAGAAGGGTCATTCCAAGCAAGACCTTCCTGTATAGTTTTCCTAGAAATGGGCAGACATCTGGATTGGATGAGCTATTCCAAAGAAGGTGGAGTGTAAGATGTGACCTGGGTGACCCTGGGAAGAACAAGATCAAGGGGACTCAAGCATTACGACAGGACCAAAATGAGGCTGTTTTAATTGTTAATGTTTACTTTTAAATTAAATTATACATTCACATAGTTTAGGGGGCTAAATATTACTAGAATTCTTTATTAAGAAAAGTGAACCCCTATACTCCTTATCCCATGCCCTCCCACAGGAAACCAAGTTCAGAATTTTGCTCTTATTTTTTCTGGGTATTGCCACCTCCATTTCAGCCCCATGTGCTGCCTTGCCCTCTCCTGCCTGATTTCTGGTTCTCTACATGTGTATCCTGATTATAGAGGTGGTGACGTCATTAGATTTCATAATATGATGCCATTTTTTAAATCATAAATGTTCTTAAGTAAATGTGATTTTTTCCCTCTTCGAAAAAAATAAATAAATCAGACAGGAAAAGAAATGTGTTTTAAGTTAAAATGCATTTATACATTTTTGAGCTATTTCCTTAGTGGTTGCTGTAGAACTTACCATATACATCTTAGTTTATCATAACAGCTTCAGAATTATGCTAACTTAATTCCAGCACAGTACAGATATGCTACTCCTATATAACTCTATACCCTTCCTCCTTTCTGTGATGCTATTGTTATACATATTATATCTATAAATATTACAAATCCAAAAATACATATTTATAATTACTATTTTATACAATTGAGCATCTTTTAATTAAACCAAGAGCAGGAAGGAGAGTAAAGATATATTTTTATTATATTTACCTTCTTGTTTATGATTTCTGGTTCTCTTTATTTCTTCCTATGGATTTGAATTATCATCTGGTCTCATTTCCTTCATCTGAGTTACTGTCTGTTGTCATTTGCTTTCAGCCTGAAGAACCTCACATTTACATCTATTATGTACCTTAAATTTGTATTTCTGTATGTGTGGTGGTTTGAAGCTGTATATACCCTAGAAAGACATGTTCTTAAATTTAACCCATTCCTGTGAGTGTGAACCCACCCACCATAACTAGGACCTTTTGAGGAGGCTACTTCAGTTAAGGTGTGACCCAGCTCATTCAGGATGGATCTTAACCCTCTTACTGAAGTCTTTGTAAGTAGAATGAATATAGGAAGAGAGAGAGCCACGGAAGCAAGAATCTGAAATCAATAAAACCGAAAAGAGAAGGGAGAGACCAGCAGATGCTGCCATGTGCCTTGCCATGTGGCAGAGGACCCAAGGATCACTGGCAGCCTGTGTTCAGGAAGAAAACATTGCTTGATGATGTCTTGATTTGGATATTTTCATGGCCTCAAACTGGCTAATATATTTCCATTGTTTAAGTCAATGCACGTAATGGTATCTGTTTTGAGCGGCGTAGGAAACTAAAACAGATTTTCTTACCAGAAGAGTGGGATACTTCCAAAACTGTGGAAACGACTCTGGAACTGGGTAATGGGTAGAGACTGGAAGCATTGTGAGGTACTTGATAGAAAAGGCCTAGATTGCTTTGAAGAAGCAATCCATACGCTCGGTAGAAATATGGATGCTAAATGTACTTCCTCGGAGGCCCTCAACAGAAATGATGAAGGTGTCATTAGAAACAGGAAGAAAGGTGATCTTTGTTTTAAAGTGGCAGAGAACTTGGCAAAATTGAGTTCTGATGTCAGATGGGAGGCAGAATTTAAGAGTGAAGACATGGGATATTTAGCTGAAGAGATTTTGAAGCTAAATGTAGAAAGTGCAGCCTGGTTTCTCCTTGGAGCTTATAGTAAAATGTGAGAGGAAAGGGATAAGCTGAGAACTGAATTCCTGGGCCCAAAGAGAGCAGACACTGATGGTTTAGAAAGTCTAAGTTTCTGGAAGTGAGTCCCCAGAGAATAGTGTTCCATGTGAGGATTTAACTGAACATGGAACCATTCAGCCACTTCAGAACATGTCAGGATTGGAAATGCAGTTATAAAAAAGGGATTTGGGGAAAGTTACTCTGTCTGATTGTTTGAACTCCTGTGTATTACATGCTAAACTGACAAATTTTTGCAAGATCTGTATGAACAGAAATACTGCTTGTGTGGACTAAAAGGGGCAGAAAAGGGACAGACTGAAGGAAAAATCATTTCAAGGCAAAACCATGGAAGCTGAGGTCTGGATTGAAGACATCTTCCTGGGCCAAGAGGGCAGGCCCACCCTGTGTGTGGAGAAGGAACATCTGCCCCAGCACTTGGAGAGGGTGGGACTTCAACCCCACTGTCAGGAAGAGTGCTACCACCCCAGAGTTCTCAGAGGTTGGAGCCTATTCTCTGGGGATCATAGAGAGCCTGGCTGTCACCCCAATGCTTGAAGGGTGTGGAGCCTTCACCCCTGTGTTTGGGGATAACATGAGAAAGTGTGGGACTGCACAAGCACTTGGAAAGGGGACTGCTGCTGCTCCATGAGGCCCAGAGAACAAAACATCATTCTGTGGATAACTCCCAAACCTTGAATTCTAACGTAATATGCCCTGCAGTATTTCGGAACTGTTTAGGACCTATGACACCTGTTTTCCTTCTAATTTCTCCCTGTGGGAATGGAGGTGTTTATCCTACGCCTGTCCCTCCTTTGTATATGGGAAGCAGATAACTTGTTCTCTAAGTTTCACAGGTGTACAGCAGGAGGGGAATTGTGCCCCAGGACATCCATAATGGATTGTAATAAGACTTTGTGCTTAGTATTGTTACTGAAATGACTTAAGGCTTTGGGGATATTGTGACGGAATGAATGTATTTTGTAAGTAGAAAGAGCATGTCTTTTTGGGGTACAGAGTGTGGTGGTTTGAAGCTGAATGTACGACAGAAAGACATGGTCTTAAATATAGTCCATTCCTGTGGGGATGGATCCATTGTAAGTAGGACTTTTTGATGAGGTTACTTCAATTATGAGGTGTAAATCCTGAAAGTAACCCACCTCATTCAGGATGGGGCTTAATCCTTTTACTGGCATCATTTATAAATGGAATGGAGAGACAGGAGGGGACGGGAGGGGAGGGAAGGGGAGGGAACATGTGTCCAGGAAGCAAGAAGCTGAAATCAATGAAACCTGGAAGAGAAGCGAGAGACAAGCAGCTGCCATCATGTGCTTTGCCATGTGGCAGAGGAGCCAAGGATTTCCAGAAGCTGGTCTTTGGGAAGAAAACATCCTTTGATGATGCCTTGATTTGGACATTTCACAGCCTCAAACAGTAGATTAATAAATGCCCACTGTTTAAGCCAATGAATTTAATTGTATCGGCTTTGAGCAGCCTAGGAAACTAAACAGTATGGTGTAAGATAGAGATGTCCACATTATTTCTAGGTATGTGCAATTGATCCAGTATTTATTTAAAAGAGACCGTTTTGTCCTCAACCAAGTTAATATGGCATAAGTCGATCTACTTCTTAATTCTTTACTTATTCTCTTGATGTATTTATCTATACTTATACCAATACCTCACTCTCTTCATTGTTGAAGCTTTAAAAGACAACCTGATATCGGTAGTATAAGCCTCTGAGTTTTGCTCTTATTTAAGATTGACTTGGCTGTTCTTATTCTTTTTTATTTCCATCTAAATTTTAAATTTGTTCTTAATTTTCATAAACACACATCTAATTACATACACACACACACACACTCACACGTGGCCCCAAAGTCCAGTTATTGGCTCAAAATCATTAAATTTGGTAGCAATTGTTTACCCATAAATAAAGAGACCCATGGAATTCTTCTAGGAATGCTTTAGAGGGTGATAGTTAGGAATATGCTAAAGAAGATATATTTTAGTTTGCTATTCTTATCTGTAGAATAATATAGATTTTTGAAAAGCTAACTAAGCAACTTCTGCTTAAAACATATACAGTAAAACCATATTTGGGGTTAAACAACTCCAGTTCAACTCTAAACTCTACCATCAATCATTCCCTATGATCTCTTCATTGAAAGTCTTAAAAGAAGTATATGTTATTAACTTCAGCATGTATCTGTTCCATAATCATTTTGTATTTGTGTTCTTATTTTTCCAATAAGAGTATAAGTTCCTCAAGGATAAAGGTCTTTAAGATTTCTTTCTGCCCATAATGGCTAGGCAATCCGTAGTGCTTGCTAAAATCCTTAACATATTCAAATATTGAATGTGTCCTAATTGAGTGACAATTGATTGAGGGTCTGTCTGCTCTTTCCTGCTTAGGATTTTCTATATATTTCTCAGTCTTGCTTTGGTGTTAGTACTCTAGAGAGACAGGTTTCTTTCCAAGCAACTATTACCCTGTAGATTTCTTCTTGGAGTTACAGGGGTCATCTATGTCGGGTACTTAGCATTAATCCAAGAAGAATGGGTTGCTTAGAAATGTTTCCTAAAGGGAAAATAAATTCTTGAAAGGCACAGCAGTGAATTAAGAATGTAGGAAGCTGTTCACAAGCAAAACACCTTTGGATCTCCTCATACCTATTCAATCTTCTATTCCTACGCCGTGGAATGCTAACCACAAAATAGACATATTGTGATTATCTGTAAACATTAGAGGATATAGCATCGAGCTGTATTGCCTCCACCAGGACTCTGAGCAGTAAACTTGTAAGTACATTAGAAGCCGACACTCTTAGCAGACTTTGCTGAATTGCTGGCAGCAGCAACATCTGATCGATATGCATGTTCACCAGCCAAGCTGACTAGTACATCTGTTCTGTGAAGAAACATACATTCTGCCTCTAGTACAATCAGTGTAATTAAAAATTAACATGCATTAATTGTTAGAGCTGATGTAAACAGCTGATGTTCCACTTAGCACTGTCTTCTGTACATATCATTAGGCAAAGCCAAATATTGTTGAGTAAACAGGCAGCGCTTACAAAAAGGAGAGAAATAGAAAACTAATTCCAACTAAATAAACTGACACTGTATTATAAGTCAAATTAAAATGATTAACCAGAGCCAGATTAGGCTCTGGATCTTGAGAGGAAAACAATTATAAAAGTCACATTTAATTATTTGAACATTATTTTGGTAAATGTATTTAGGCTCAGTCTGAAATAGAGTCGGTGTGTGTGTGTGTGTGTTACACTAGGATTTCAGAAGGGTAGAAAAGAACTGTAGGAAAAGTATGATTCGGGACTGATTTATGGCTGCAACATTCTGCCACGATGCATCATTCACCGCCACTCCAGTAACTGCGTTCTCTGGGGAGACCCAAATCTGATGTTTAATGTTAAAAAGAGTCTATTTTCTTCCCATGCATCTGCATAACTACCATCAGTGTCAGTGGGAGTTACAGGCACATACTGAGAAGAGAATATACACCTCACGACTTCAGTCTTGCCTGACTTTTTTTTTTTTTAATAATGTCGCAGCAAAATGATTTCTCCATCTTGATTCAAAACCAGAACGGAAAAAAACAAAACAAAACAAAAACCTCCGACAAGTACATCTGTCCAGCAAGATGCATTCCCCTCACAAGTTCAGAGAAGATTCGGAGTCACAGATTGCCTGAGGCACGTCAGCTGCTCGGGGCCCGGGGCGCTTCCTCCTTGCTGAGGTGGTCCCGGGGAGTGACTCGACTGTCATTCTCAAGTTTGATTTAAAAATAGTGGAAATCTGAATTTTGAGAATGATTTCTAAGGCAATTTCTTCATGAAGTCCGACTAAGTTTCAGAAAACAAAAGTCCCAGTGAGTAGTTCTCCAAAGGAAATAAAAATCACGAGGCGCTAGAGTGGAGAAGCTACTGTAAGGAAGAAACGAACATATCTGGAAATCACTGCAAGAAATACTGCTGTACACTCAGGGTCGACCCCTTTTAGTTTTTGTCATAATGGCAAAATAATTATAAAGAGCATAAAGGTATAAAAATACCACAACATGTAGGAAAGAAATGGTGAGACCTCCATTCTAACTTTAAAGTGATGTGTTTGGGACATTTGCCTACCTTATTTATTCATGATTACATTAAATTTGACCACAAACTGAACTAGTTGATATCGTAAGGGAAGGAACACAAATGTTAAATCCACTCATAACAAACAACTTTAGATGTGTCAAGGGTCACAGGACTCAAAATGAAGCCTATGAAAGTTAAATGTTATGTGAATAAATTAAGGGCATGAATATAAAAGCTACTTTATGGGCATCTAAGTTTTCTGTTTGCTATTCAAAACCATCAAGATTTGCATGCTTTGAACATAAAATTTACAAACTGGTAGTTATTACTGTTTTTGAGAATGTAAACTGAATACCTAAAAGACATGATGATGATGATGATGATGATGATATAAAGAAATATCTATTTTAAAAAATTATTTAACCATATCTCTTTACTACCTGAAAATGCAGTTTGTAAAAATTGCAGCATAATACTAAATATTTTTTTCTCATTAGCAAAATTTTTTAAAAAGTCCATAATGGGAAAACTGCCACTTAAGCAAAAAAATTTGAAAATGATATTCTAGTTAATTAAAAGTTAACATATACCAAATGCATGGATTACTGATTAACAAAAAGTAAAATATATTTCTTAAACAACCTATATTGAACATTAAATATTTCTTTGATCTTTTTCAATTACTCAGAATATCTTGATGATCTTGTAGTACCCCAAATTCATGAATGTCTTTGAGCAGTCAGTACTGTGCTTTACTAGAGCTCGATAGTTTATATAGGTAGAAAGAACTTATTCTTTGCCGTGAGAATTTCTTTTTAAAATATCTCTCATATAAATTTATTTTCTTGACATTAAATAAATATAAATGCACACATTTCTAGAAAATTGTCTAATTGTTGCTCAGTATGTTTTTCAATGACTAGATTTTGCTAAAATTAAAAATTAAAAAAAGATGTGCACCTCATTTGTTAAAAATAGAAAATTATAAAGGTGTCTTCATTTCCAAGGAAAGGCAGGCTGAAGATAAATATGTTGTTCATGAAAGGAATAATAATACACTTTTCTATAGCACTTTTCATGAAGCTCTCAAAAATAAATACGAATGATTTTTAAATCATCATGGTACTCATAAAACAGATTTTTCCCCAAAAAAGAAAGTGAGAACTTGTGTTATCTTAAATTCCCTTCCCTGCAGTTTGTAGGAGACTTTCTTGAATATAATAGCAACCAAATAAATACTTGTAATACAAACAAGAAAGGATGTAAAATATAGAAAAATTATATGTTTGAGGTTATTAAAGCTTTATTAATTCAGGATAGTTATCCAACTAGTGCCTCTTGGAAAGTAATACATATGTTTAGGCTGGATTTATCTCCTAATCACTATCACTTTCTTGGAATACCTTCCACTCTTCCATTTTCTATTTCATTGTGGGGATAGGTCTTTGTTTTCCATATTTGATCGTGCCTCCAGATTATCGAATTTTCAGCAAAGCATTCATATAATTAACAATAAGAAATATATCTGTTCTCCTAAATTCTGTTTCTATCCAACAATTTTGCCAATGGGATTTGAAAAACACAATGGAGAAATTGATATTCATTTTTTTGTGTGTAAATGCAATATATAGGAATACCCAATGTCAATATTACAGCCAATATACTGTATTTTACTTGGTTCCCAAGAAATAAAAGTCATATATATCTCTGATTCTTATTGTCATCAGTTTGTTGCTACTGATTGCTTTTCCTTCCTATAGGATACTACAGACATTCACTTCTCTATCCCTTTGGCCAAAACTAAAGCATGGCATGTTAGCAAACTGTAATTACAAGCATGACAATGCATATTCAGGCTACCAACATGGTGAGATACCATCTCTCATGGGTTCATTTTGAGCTTTTTATTATTTGTGAGTGGTGGGACTAGACGATGGGTGCAACATGGTGAGTGGGTCCATCAGAAAGATATGATGCCTCAGGAAACGTACACAAGGAAGAGATGAGAAGAGATCAAGGATAATATATTTTATAGCATTTTTTAAATTTAGCATTTCGACTTAGTCAAGTAGTAGAACTCAAGTAGCACTATTCATACTAAATGCAGTCTCTCTGGTACTGATAGGGGGATTCTCTCTCAAAGTCCTTAAGGGAAACAGTTCTTGAAATGCCTTCTACTCCAGCACAAAACCACAGAGAAATATTTTCCCTCCTGTCACCCAACCAGCAGAGGACAGTGATAAGAATGTAGCCAGAATCACTATCTGAAAATAAAGAAATTGAAATAAAAAATCAATGCTCAGCTCTCTCTCAACCTGTAGCAAAATTCTGAGTTCATCTAAAAAGATAAAAGCAATCAACCAAATTCACCTTTCCCCCAAAAGTCCTGCTGTGGTTCCTTAGTGTGCTCTCTCTCTAATGCTCTAAATTGTAGGGGCCATCGTGTCTTATTTTAGACTCCCTTCCTCAAACTCATAATCTTCCCCTTCACTATCAAGTGATATCTCACCTCCTGATTCACTGAATGAAAAGAAGCCATTAGGTGAAAACTGCCTTAAGGTCCTGCCACTAAACCTTCAAAAGCACCTGCAATGTTAGTTTTCCAGCTTTCTTCCTTCTTTGAGTTAGAATGGAAAGGCCCTCTTCGTCTAAGGCTAACCTTTCTGCAGGTTTCCAGATCCCACCCTTCCTGAATTCTCAGGAAATCCACTCTCTCCATTTAATGATCTCTCCCTCCTTCACAGCCAAACTTCTGGAAAATGTCATTTTCCATTTACATCATACTGCCTATAGTTTTCACCTCTTCTTGACTGCTCAGTGTCAGTTTGCATTCTCTAAGGAGCAGACACCAAGACAAGCTTAGATGTGCAATAAGAGATTTCTTGGGGCAAATGCCTGTAAAGGAGAAAGGAGAGGGCACATAAGAAGGTGGAGTGAGCTTTCAGATGCTGATGTTGATCTGATCTGTGTAAAGGAAAGATGAAAAGAAGGATAATTGGTCAGAAAGAGTCAATTCTTTCAACTGCAGCACAGTTATAAGACTGTTTTAGTCAGGACAGTGAGGAATCCTCAAACCTAAGCTGCGCAGTTGAAGACTGCTAGTTCTCTCAGGAATGGTTCTGCATTATATCCCCGTGCTCAGTCATCAGTGGGCCACAGAGGTGGGAGATATGGCTACTGCTCTAGTGGTGAGAATTCAGATGTACAACACCCAGGGACCATAATTCAATTACGCCCCTGCAACAGGATATTAGAGAAAGGCAGTATCAGTCTCCTACAATATGTCAGCAATTATCACCCCACCATTAAAACTGTACTTACCAAGCTTCTAATTGATAAAGCCAAAGAATGCTCTTTTTAGCCTTCAATTTTCTTGACCTTGTAGCTACATTTGATGCTTTGACCACTCCTTCCTTTAAGGTCTGTTCTCTTGACTTCTATAACACCACCCTTTTAGGACTCTCCTCCTAAGACTATGACTATTTTTTGGCAGTTTCCTTCTCTGTGAATCACAGCTCAAATGCATCTTCCCATGTTTCCAAAGTAGGCAAATGTCACCATTTGTACTGTGTAGATAGAGCTATAGAGCTTAGCATTGTCTTTGATTTCTACACCTTGCTGTTTCACCATGCATACTTAATCAGCACAACTCTCTGTCTTGGTTTGCCAGGCTGTTATGACAAATATCACAAAATGGGTTGCCTTCAACAATGGCAATTTAATGGCTCATGGTTTTGAGGCTAGAAGAAATCCAAAATCAAGATATTGGCTTGCTTTCTCCCAGAGTCTGTAGCACTTGGGTGCTGGCTGCTGGCAATCCTTGGAGTTCCTTGGCTTGCATCTCTGCCTCCCATCACATGGTTAGATCCTCCTCTTTCTTTGGCTCTTCCATTTTTTCCTATCTTCTGGCTTCTCCCTGTGGACTTCTCCAAATTCTGGCTTCAGTTTTCTCCTCCTTATAAGGCCTCTAGTAATGTGGATTAAGAACCACCCTCATTCAGTTGGGCCATACCTTAACTAAAAATAACATCTTCAAGAGTCGTATTTACAATGGGTTCACAGCCACAGGATAAAGATTAATGTTTATGTTGGAGTATATAACTCAATCTACCACACCCTCTTAACAGGTTTCCTTGTCATAAGTGTATTCACACTGCAGTCTGGCAGATCTTGCTATCATTTAAATCTGATGAATGTAACTTTCTTGCTTAAACACTTTCAAGGTCCTTGGAATAAAGCTGGAACTCCTTAACAGTGCATGGAAAGCTCTTCAACACTCACCATTGCTACTTCACATCATGCTTTCTGAATTCAAGTCAATTAACATTTCATTGCAATCCTATACAATGTTCTTTCTTTTTCAGGTTTGGCTAGATTCATCTTCTTCCAATTCATCATTTGACTTACTCTTAACCACTTTTCAGAGACCAGATGGAAAACCTTCCCAGTGTTTCTGAGTTCAGATTTGGCTCCTATTCGCACTGTCTGGCAGTACCACATTCTATTACAACTGTATATTACAACTGCCCATTTTCTCTCCTTCCCTAGACATAGGATCCATGAAAACTAGAAATGCATCTGTTCTGTGCCTAACAACAACACTTGTACAATACAGATGCTCAGTTTAGTATCCATTTAACCACAGTCTTCAAGGCATTGCTCCTCCTTTTCTCCCTCTCACTGCACCCATTTTCAGTCATTTGAACTGGGAATCAGACCAGCTGAGTCAGAGCCCTCACTCTGCTATTAATTATCTGAGAAGCCTTGATCTGATTCTCTCTAGCCCTCAGTTTCTTCATCTCAGAATGTGTCCTGCAGTGAACTTTATCCTTCAAGTGAGTATCAGAGAAAGGTTGAAATCCACTGGACAAGATGACTTTTAAGATCCTTCTCAGTTCTAAAATACGTTGTTTCTGTGGCTATAAATTATTTAGAGATAAGGCAGATGACAAATGTATGGAGTGACACCACTCAAACCATTTTTATTAGAATTCCTTTTTACATAGTTTTCTTTCAGTTACTAACACCTAGTAATGTTTTTTACTAGTTCTGGTTCCATGTTGAATTTACATTCTATTGACAGGTTATGTCCCCAGACCTTCAACCTCAGTTCCCAAATACTCTCTGAGTCATCTAGTTTGGCCAACTGGCCAGTGGTCTAGAGGTCTGGCTTGGGTATTTTAGCCTCTCTTTTCTTAGTTTCCTCATCTGTAAAATGGGTATAGTAATAATACCCATAGGTTTTTTGTAAAGAATTAATTTGTTAATTTTCTTAAAGTGCCTGGCACAAAATAAGCTTTATATAAATGCTGTCAATTATTGTTAAAGTAAGGAATTAGACCTTTCTAAATTTACTTCAGATCGACTCCTAGATTGACCATCCATCCTAGCAAGTATCATGAACCCTCAACTGATTCTTCAGTCCTTTAAATATTTTCTAGTTTTCTAAATACCACAAAACCTCCACTTTTGTCTAATAACTGTGGAGCTTCCTTTTTCCTCTTTGAGTAAGCCAAATGTTGTTACCAAAACAAAATAAAAACACCTTAATTCCTTTTCTTTTTTCAGTTCCAATTTTCGCTCCCTGATGATTTCTTCTTATACCTCACCATTCTTCTCCCCCAGCAGCCTGAGGGTGGAGCATTTTATAGCTTAAATAAAATATAATGAGTAGTCTAAAGAAACTCATTTATTTTCCTGAATCTACACTGCAATGGCCATGGCCTGAGACCAACTGTACCCTCTCAAATCTATCACAACTTTGAGGGAAGGAGACTTTTACTACCATAAATATTTGCTAAAGACTACATGGGAACTATAGTACTCAGAGACAGAATACAAACCCTCCTTCTGAAAACCTGTCCCCTATCAAAGGCAGAAGCCACAAAAAGCTTTGTTCTTCTGAGATTAAGACTACAGTATTTAACATTTCAGTGAAGAAAGGAAAGAAGAGGGGAGACTTGTTTGTAACCATACTTAGTTTGTAGAATTGCAGGAATTTAGCAAAAAAAAAAAAAAGAGAGAAGATCAGCTATCCTAAATACTCCCTCATACTCTAACCTCAGCCTGTCCTTACTCCTTTTGCCACCCCAGGCAATATGGCATGAAAAGGCTCAGCAAGAAAAATTCATTCGTAAAAGAAAAACAAATCATTATAGCAACACTCACTGGTCATTCTGTAGCAAATGTGCAATGCTCAGATTTTGTATTTTCCTGAAATAACATGCACATTTTAGGCATGAAATTATGATTGTTTGACTGTGAAATGCTGCACCCAAACACCATGTGGCTTTTAGCAGCATATCATCATATCAAGAACTATTTTTACCCTTTGGCGATTTTTCCTGCTTTGGCTCAGAGAGCTAGTCCATACGGTATTTGTATGTGGCATCAGTGGCAATGATTTTTAGAAGAGTAGATTTCTTCATTTAAACCACATCACTATGTAATATCATATACCAATGATAGCACAGAATCTAAACTAGAAATTAAAATAGCCTGCTTGCAGGTTCAACTGGCAAGAAATAAAGTCACAGTGAATAAGAAAGAAGGAGAAATACAGATGAGAGAGAAGTTAAAGCACACTTTATTCCTTTTTAGTACCCTTAAAAATGGTTTAATTTTACCTATTAAGATGTAAAATATCAGAAAAATGGTAGTATATTTAAAATGCATATTCTACATTTTCCCCCCAATGGCTCTGAATCCTAGTGGCAGTGAACTTTGTTCAGCACCTCATTTGGTAAAAGAAGATAGAAAGCCTTACAACTTCCAAGTATTTGCTGCCTTTTCAAAGCCTGGGCAGAAGAAAAGAACTTCTTAAAAGATTTAAGCACATTTTGGTCCCCTTCCAGGATGCAGACATGAAGCCATATAAGAAATATTTTGAAAAGACAACCAAAATTAGCCAAACTCTTTAAACTTTCAAAATGCTTGGAGCAAAAGTCTGTTTTACTTTAATCCAAATTAGTTTGCAGACTTAACTGGAAAGAGAAGCTATAGGAAAATATGAGCTGGCTTAACGTTTATATCTTGTCTATAACTACAAAGTTGGCTTTCATCTCTTGAAGAGATGGATCTGGGTATGGGGTTTTCCAAACGTGTTAACATAAAGGTGTACTGCATTTGATGCTGAACATGGAATCTAAAACTGAATACGTCAATTTACACTGAAAGTAAATACAAAACTATGTCGATTTATATAAAATTTCTACCATCCTACCCCTTACACAGAAATAACAGTGTTAGAAAGATTAACTAAATCAGCTTTATTTTATACTCTCCCAATACATATTGCTGTCTGACTTGGTAAGTAGGCATTTTCAAGGCTACAGAAATCACTTTTCAAGATCTATATTTAATCATATTATTTTCTTCCCATAATTACTCTAACAGTCCTTTAAGTAGCTTCCAAACACTATTCCTTTATAATAAAATGTTCCACAGTTTCTATATTTAAACTGAAACTCAACTTGTCCATTCAACCTAACTTGTTGCATATGTATTGCAAAGAAATTCCATTTTGTCAGTTGACTTACTGTGGTATCAGAAGAAATAAACTCTTGAGCCCCAGGGGGAAAAATTATGCCATTCCATTACACTTGTGGCATTTCAAGATGGACCAAAAAATAACCACAACTATTTTCTCAAGTTGAGCAAACAAATAAAATTAAAAGAAGGTACAATTTTTGTGAAGTCAACGTTTCTATATACTTTTAATTGTAAGAATTGTTCTTTCTGGTAATGCTCATTTTATAAAACTACCTTTTCTAGAAAATATCACTAATTTATTTCTTTAAAGTCTTTCATCAAAAGTAGGAAAGAGGATACTAAATAAAGAAACAAATGTGTGATGTAATGCATTTCTCTCCATCTAATATTTTTAGTGAAATACCTGCCTGGTAGCTGGACCTGGTGGCAGCAGTGTAGCTGTCCTTGTCGTTTTTGATCCTATTTGTTTAAAGCTCCATTCAACAACAATAGGAACAAATGAAAGAGTAACCATTATGAAGTGTTTATAGGCTTGCGCAAATGCTAAAATAAAGTGAAAAAATATTTAAACTTCTCAACCTTGAGAGATAGGGATATTATTATCCCACTTGAGAGGGGATGAATCTGAGACTTGAAGAACTTATATGGCTTGCTCTAGATCACACATCTGGTATGTGGTAGTCAGGACACTTTAGCAATCCATCTGACTTTGTAGTCCTTGTACTAATTTCAGCACATTACTGGGCTGCTTTCCTCCTGCACCGGAAGTTAGCCAACTGGTTACCCCACGAGCTAAATTACCAAATCTGGCTTCATTATGATTTTCTTTCAAGTTGTCATTCTTCCCCACTCCTCTTTGTCACCCTCCCACCACCACATGGGAGAAAACTTGCCATTAAAAATGCAGGGTGGCTTTGAAAAAGTGTATTTGCATGATTAGCAAGGCTAATAGAAGTCTGTTTGAGTTACTGTAGCTGATTAACTCAACTATGGTTGTCAAACAAAAGAAAGGGGCAAGGAATATCAAATGAAATAAAATGCCTAAATTAAGATTCTCAGGTTCCCAAAATGTGTCATCTCAAGGAGGCTTTTCTGATGAAGAAAAACCATGTTAGTTCTCTAAAAAAGAACTGTGGTACTTGAAGTTGTTTCAATGTGTTATTCAGCTTTATCCTCTGAAGCAACTTACAGTACTCCAATTGTTTACTCACTCAGCTACATTTAAAATGTGTACTCAGGAATGCTTTATAATAAGATATTCAACAAAGTCTGTCTTATTTAACTGCACTGATTAGAAGGAGCAAGCATTTCATTTTGGCACAGTGTGGTCCCACTACCTCATTTCATCCTGTTGGAAATATTACTCAGAGTTCAGAATGCCAAGTCTTGAGCAAAGAAGAACAATCTGTGGTTCTAAAAAACTAAAAAAATAATAATAGTGATGATGAATAGAGACAGAAATAATGCGATTCTTGATTCTGTCAGATGGCAACAACTTCTGGAGGAAAAAAAGAACAGAGTTGCATGATGTAACCATAACAGAGTCTAAAAAAAAACAAAAACAAAAAACAAACAGATTACAAAAGAAGCAAAGTTTAAAGCTACCCATAGGAGTGAGGGTCACTATAGTATTGGGTGATTAAGTAAGAAAGACTGGAAGAAAATGTCTGTGAGAAGAGCTAGTGGTGAGGGGTGTAGAAAAATTACCAGGCAGCCTAAAAACAAACTTGACCAAACTATTTTGGCCAAATTAAAAACAAACTATTTAAAGCATAACAGCAAACCTTGTTGAGCAAATCCACCATGACAGTAAAGAAAACAAGCAAATGGTGCATAGCCATTTGAACAGTTTTCATTAGCCAATAGAAATAAAATATTTAGGTGGTGACCCCAGAGATTTGTTGCTGTCCACCTACAGGTGTTCAGATTTTGCTCCAAAGAGGAAGAAAATCTACTCTTTTGAGAATATAGAAGGAAAAAGCCATAAGCAAATGCTAATATTCTGTGTATCACCAGCATTTATATACAACATTGGGCTTCATTTTTCTGATGATTCTTCTTAGAGTAAGACAATTTATCTGGAGCAAAAATTCACATTGGAAAATATGTAGTCTGTCAACCCATCTCTTCTTATTTTTAGGTGAGAAAACTGAAGTCCAAACAAATTAAATGCCTGTTCAGTGCCATTCAGGTAGACAATGGTCAACGGATGGACTTGCAGGATGTGAGAGTGTGTGTATGTGTACGTGTGTGCTGTAGCAAAGGAAATAATTTTAATACTTCCTGTTAAATCATATATATATTATACATATATTCATAGTTACACAATTCTGAAGTATGAATGCATTAACAATTAATGTGCACATTTTAAAAAGACAGATTTCTTTTCTCTTATGACTTCTCTTTTCTTTTGTTCTCTTTCCTTCCTTATTTCTTCCTTCTTTTATTCCTTTATCTCCCTTTCTCCATTTCTTTCTTCCTGTCCTTCTTTCCTTCCTTTCTTCTTTCCTTCCTTCCTTCCTTCGTTCCTTCCTTCCTGTTCTTTCATTCTTTCTCCCTTCTTTCCTTCCTTCCTTGCTTTCTTTAATTTTTTCCCCTAATAAGTTGTTATTAAATCTATGATCAATCTTATATTCTGTCTCTGTTGGTCAAACAACTCCCAAATTGAGGCCTCAGGCAATAGCAAAGAATTCTCGATGAAATGATCATGGATATGATAGAACTCTGGGGAAAATATCACTATAATGACAGCAAAAGAGGTTTTTCTTGTTTAATTATTTCAAACTCACAAAGGCATCAGCTGTGCAAGGACTAGAAGACATCTTTCCTAACTATGACTTCCTAACCATAAGGCTAGTGTTTTCTTCACCCCATAACATTTACTTTAATTATTACTTTTTCCCACTGACAATTATTTAAATTACAGAAAGAGATTACAGTACTTCACTCACCATTAAGCTTACGATCAGTGCAAAGCAGAACTAAGACTTGGCCAATACTTCATGAATTTCATCAGTGCAGAACAATTTATGTCTTCTGAAACTTAGCCTTGTATAGAATGTTGCTCTAAAATTATTACATTTAGTTAATTGATGAAACTCCTTTTTGATTAATATTATATAGAGTAAGCCTCAAAGTGTTTTCACTCACATCTGCAATAGATCAAAAAGTGTAGATAAGAGATTATTTCTGTGGTCTAAATTTAAAAGGCAATGAACTAAGGTCAAGTCCACAAATAAATTTCGTGTATATATATGGCTATAAAAATTTTAGATGATCTTATTAGTGGGTTCATATGATACAAATCCATTCTAGAAATCATCTCAATACAACTTCCTAAGGAGCCTCATTGCATGTAAGGGAGGGAGTGGATGGAAAAACCTAGCATTGACCATTTATTTTTGTCTCTTCCTTCTGTATTTTCATTCATCTTTCATGAGTGTACAGTTTCCTTTGAAAATTGCTAATGATTGGCTTGCAACCACTTTAAAGATCAGCACCATATCTTATTCATGGCTTATTACAACCATTACTAGAAGACCAGTTTTCAAGCAGTTTTAGGAGAAAATAATCATCCCCTCATTTTTCCTGTTATTAATAGTTAATGATACTATTTGCTTATTAAAATATCAGTTCTAATTGATAAATCCAAGTATCATTGGTCCAAGAAAAAGTACTGTGTTGAGATATTAACTGAAAGTTTACATTAATTTTATAGCTTAATCTCTACCCAAGAATTTCATCAGATTGGGAATACTGTGACATTTATAACAAAAAGTTTTCTTTTTGCTTGCCTTATGCTCCATATCACGTTTTACAGAAAGAACATATTTGCAACCACTCTTTGTACACATCAGACAACTCATCTCTTTGAACAGTCTTTTCCAATGAAACAATACAGATCTATTAGTGTAATTATCGCATAAGGTCATTTACCACTTTGTAATTGCTGCAGGTTGTGAATGGTGTATGAAATGAGAGCATCTGCAGTGCAAATAGAACATAGGCACGAATGTGCCATGTACTAATTAGGTAACTATCTAATGATAAGACCCTAGGGAAACACAGTATAGCAAAATCCCACAGTGCTGTGCCATCGCAAGGCAACAAAACATTCCTAAGGAGTTCAAAAATACATCCATTACTAAACATAACCTTTTCCTCTCCTCAGACTCTCTGAACTCCATTGCATGCATGCACAGACCCCTTCCATCTACTTCAACCCATGCAACACTAATCAGGCCCTGGCAGTCAAGAAACATCTGACTGCTATGAACAAATGCTGTTTTATGTATTCACATTAGAGATTGAGGATTCAATCTTTTATTTGAAGATCAATGATGAGCTTTGGTATTGTATTGTGTTCTCCTGGCCCTTTCTACTAGTTTTTATTTCAAGTGTGTGGCACATTGCTGAGGAAGGGTGTCAAGGCTCAGTCATCACAGCCTCAACTTAATGTGTGGAATGAATGGGAACCATGTTATTTGAAGCAAAACCCTACTTCCTCTATGCAACAATCCCACAGTTCTACAGCAAACAAAACATGTGGACAAAAGTTATTTAAAAAGCTGAGTTCTTAATGGATTCTTAAATTTTCAGGTGAGTATTTTATTTAGACGAACTGCAAACTTCAGAAGTCTAAAACTGAACACCTGACACCCAAATACAAATTAACTTGGAGTGTATTTCTAGTTGTTTACCCAAAGAAACCTTCGTAAGTGATTAAGATTGTGTTTAATTCCCTTCTTGAATAGTGGTGCCCATTATTTGATAATCTGAGTGTGGTTCAGTATGAGTCACTGAATGGATAAGGGTAGGCTTAATATGAAAACTCTGAAAACCTTCAGCAAATGGCAATCCTGGTCCATTGCTCTTGGTGAAATTTTTACTTTGGGGAAACACAAAAAGCTGAAACAATTGTGAATCTTTACCAAAACCATGTAGCTATAGCAGAAATCTATTGTGAGATGCTCTATAGAATATTCCTGAAAACACTGAAACACTCTTTAGTAACCTTAGCAAGCCAATGGATTTATTAGGAAAGCATTACATAATAAAACTTCCAAAGCAAGGCAGTTCAACACAAATTGTAATATAGATCACAGAATATTTAAGAGTCAGCTATTACTGTTTCTATCAGAATCAAATTTGCTTGCCTCACTATGTCTGATGGTATATCAATGGATCCATGGCATTTTTCTGTCATAGTCCACTTTTATATTTTATAGGTTATTTAAATTTCCTCTTCTTGAATGTTCAAGTGGAAAACTTACCATTTAATTCCTCAATGTAATTCTCTCCTGTGCCTCTGGTTTAGTACAAGAGGTGAGTTCATGGCACCTGCATTCTTGATTACTTAATGCCGGCATCTGTGAGTCAGGCTGGACTCTTTTGAATAAGTCCCACCCATGGACCCAATCAGAGCCTAAGTCCTAGCAATACCACCTCTTGATGACCCAATCTACTACATTCTGAATGTCTACCACTTATTAGTAGTTGGCTTGGAGCAAGAGGCTTACTGTGTCTGAGCTGTTTTATCCATAAAATGGAGACAATATCAGTACTTTCCTAACTGTAAATATTACATAAGATTACAAATAAGAGATCTGGCATATAATAAGCATTCAAAAAAAGTGTAGTTTATCATTATTACTATTATTATTATACCTATCATCTATTTCTCATTATCCTTCCCTCTATCCCTATTGCGTTTGTTCAGGCAATAACGATTTCTTACATGGAAATACTATACTATAATATTAACTAGTAATTTTGCCTCTAGTCTTGCCAGAGCCAAGACCACCAACCACAATGTGGTTAAGTGAATATTTTAAAATGCAAGTATGATCATTCCACTCTCCTGATAAAAATAACTGAAATACCCATTAAGATTTTCAGAATAATGGTGAAAATACATAGTTAACCTAGATCTTGCTTCTCCTCATGAGGGGGGCATAGTATATAGTGACTAAAAGTGTAGACTCTGAAGTCAGACTGCCTAAATTTCAAATGAAGCTTAGCAGAGTGAACTTAAGTTACTATAAAATCAGAATAATACTAGTACCCATAACAAAGATTTTGTTGTTGTTGAAGATTAAAATGAGATGTTGAAAAATGAAACATTTATCATATGGCCTAGCACATAGTTAGTGATCAGTGAAAGCTAGCTATAAAATGAAATTACCATTATTGGATGTTCAATCTCATCTACCACTTCTTTTCTCTACAGAACTTTCATTCCAGCCAGAGAATAAATCTTGCTTGCATATAACTCATTTTCTCATTCCACCCCATCTATAAATGCTATTCTTCAGCTGAGACTGCTCATCACAGCTGAGTCATCTTGGCAAGCTCCTAACACACTGCAAAAGTAATGAAGTGAATGAAAGAAACCAAATACTGAGTGATGAAACCATAGCTGTTGAAGGTAAACAGTGAAATTACAGATTACAGTAGGCTGCAATGGTTGGTTGGGGTAGCCTACATTCCTTCTCATATGCATTCATACTGGGCTGTACCTTACTAAGTACTAGGGAATGGAGAAGATTTTATTAAAGCCTCTTTCTATTCATCTCAACACTGGACAATTTGGCCCAAAGAACCAGTTATATGTTCCTTCTTCTCAGCTCCCAAAATACATTACTTTAAACATTTGTTTAATTGCCTGCTGCCCCCTTTTAGGTACAGAGGATTTAATTCCAGAATGTTGCATACCAAAATGCATAATCTAATCATCAGGAATACCAGCAAAGGCAATTACTTCCTTCTGTTGTGATCTGTTTGCTACGCATATCATACTTTCTATTCATCTTGCTTTCTTCTTGAGCTCAACACAATGCACTTTTCATGATGTCACCCTGTCGCTTCCCATTGCAGCTCTAGCTCAACAGGGTTACTATGAACTCATTTTCAATGACAGCATTTGACCTTGAGGTTAGTTTTCTGCTTTTCTATTTACTGCTATTAGTGATGCATTAAGTGTTGCTAATACAATTTGTCTACTTACTTCACACAATAGGTCAGAACTTTGGTAAACACTAGTTTAGTTTAGAAATTTAAGCAACATTGATTTTTTTTTTCGGCCAGTCATCTAATTGATGTACTCCTGCTCTTGAAGCATCTTCTCTTATTTCTTGCCACTTTACAGCTAGTTAAACAGAATTTTCATTCTTTACCATCTGTTTTCAGATTATGGATATGGATTCCTAAATTTTGGTGGCTAATGTTGATAAGATAAACTTATTTCTAATTTATTTTATGGTTTTTGTATGTGTCTGTTTAAAAAGTCTGTTCATTTTTTTCTTTATTAAAGAATATGCATTGAACACTTACTATGTGACTATTATTCTCAGATATAGAGGAAAACAAACAATGTCACTGAAGAAAATAAAGAAAACTCTCAGTTATAAATATTGTACAGAAAATTAGGAGTGCAAATGTGATACGGAATGCAAGCTTAGATTGGGGATTTAAGAAGTTATCTCTGAGTTTATGACATTTATGCAAATATCTAAACAGCAAAAGGGCACTAACAATGAGAAAATTTAGGGGAAGAACATTTGGGGTAAAACGAGGAGTTAGTGAAAAGGCCAAAAAGCAGTAATAAGCTAAGTGAGTTCAGAATTTCCTGAAGTGTCTTAAGCCTTGAAATATGTAGTAGACAATGCAGTGGGGAGATCTGGAGATTCAAAGTGTAAACAAAAGACTTGTTAATTGTTGCAGTAGCCCAAGCAAGAGAACACAGTGGCTTGAACTAGGGAAGAAGTAGTGAAAATGGAAAGAATTGGCTGGGATATGGGATATAATTTGAAAATAGACTTTCAGGATTTGCCTGTAGATGAGATGGGACCCGAAATGAGAGAACGAGTAGAATGGATAATTAACAAGGTAGATGTGGAGTCATTTACTCAGATATGGAAGAAAAGGGCAGGAGCATGGTCTCTGGTACAAAAATTCTGCTCTAGCCATGTTTTTATTTATAGAGTCTTAGTGTCATAACTATAAGAATGCTAAGTTAGAAATATAGACACCTTTGAGATTCACTGGAGCTCTGAGACTAGAAGAGCTCAATTACAGAGTTCATGTAGCTAGACAAGACAAAAGGGAGCAGAGCCAATCCCCAAGACCCTCCAATGTTAGAAGTGAAGCAGAGCAAGCAAACAAAAGAGATAGGGAAAAAAAAGGCCAGCAAAGTAGGAAAGTATAACGATATTATGGTATCTCTGAAGCCAAGTAAAAAAGTATTTCAAGAATGTAGAGGTTTATTACGTTAAATGTGTGTGAGAAGTTTAGAAACTAGTTGACAAGTTGATTTGAAACATGGAGTCATTTGTGACCTTGATTAGGACAATCTCAGTATATTGAAGGAGACCAAAGACCCTCCATGGCGTGTTAGAATGTGATGAACGGAACTGACTTTAGTCAGTTGTTTTAATAAAGATTTTCTGTGAAGTGGGATGGGGAGATAAGATAGTAGCTGAAGGTCAATATAGGGTTAAGGGAGCATTTTGCTTTTTTTAAGATAGTGGGGAATGATCCACAAGGGGAGAAATTGATGAGGCTGGGGAGTGGGAGGACTATTACAACTGCAGAATGAAGGAGAGGGTAGCATCTGGAACACAGGTTGAGATTCACCTGATCAGAACAGGAATGTTTGATCCATAGCACCAGGAGAGAAGGCAGAAATAATGGCAACAGCTGCCAAAAAGCTAGTAGATTTGGAAAGATGAGGGAGTTAATTTGACTCCATATTCTTCTCAATACATTATGTTACAGTTTCAGCTAAGCATCATGTGGAAAGAAGAACAAGTTTTAGAAATTAGAGAAGAGACCAGAGGGAGTTAAATGCCTATTTTGGAAAGCAAGAATGCAAACATACCCGGGAAAATACGAGGACTGCTGGGCACTGTTGAGTTTGTCAGCGTAGGTTTGTGCTTTACTCCAGCAAGATTCTGCTGCTCTGGTACAAAAAGGGAGGAGGCAAATCATTGGATTTACCCAGTAGTCAGTTTTTCCAGGTGATCACTTTGGATATAGAGAGTGTATGTAGTTATGTGTGTAGATGAAGGAGTGAATATAATGATAGACTTTAAATCTAAGCCAGGTGAAATCAGAAGGAGAGGTGATTAATACTGAAATAGTCATTGTTATTTGATAATTACTCAATGACTATCTCAAGGATTTTCCTAATCACTTACCTCTAAAAAGTGTTAGAACTTGCCAAAATAAGAAAATCAAATTCCAATTCCAGATTCCAGATGCTTAAGAATATAAAAACTAAATGTGCAGAAAACATGACTTACAATAGTAATCTAGATTTTTAAAGTCTAGATCAACTTTCAGTAGCAAAATTTGATAAACTCAATCTGGAAGTCTTCATTTAGAGTTTCTTGCATCTAATTGCACACCACCATTCTAAGAGAACACAAACTTTCCAAAAACTTGGAAACCCCTTCTTTCTATGAGAACGCATGGGAAAACTTCTCCCTGATCTCAATAACAAGAAAGAAATTATATTTCTAAGTAATTTTTGGTTTTTATATTAGACACAGTGAACTTTGTAACTAATCTTATCTTATTCTTTATTGAACAAGAATTTATTAAAGCCTCACACTGTATAAAGTATTACTGTATACTCAGATGCAAGAATGAACAAGAAAGATTTATTCCTTGCCTTCTTAGTGCTTACTTTCTGGGGGAGAAGACAGATATTAAACAACTATATAATAATTAATCTCATTTAATTATAACTTTGATATGTGCCTGGAGAGGGTAAACAGAGGAATATGCACCAAAAGAGGGTAATAGATTTCTTTGAGAGAGTGGTGTTTAAAGTAATCAAGACAGAGCTTAAACTCAAGACTTTGATATTACTATTCTCAATTTTTAACACCTAGGCTAGACAAGAATTCCTGCTTTACATCAGCTGACAGAAGGTTTAAAATAATTGTGTTATCCCAAATCTAGCAAGTGTATAAACTTTTGTGCAAGGATACTCTGTACCAATATCACTCCTAGTTGCACCTTGCTTTCTTCTCTGTCTTTTTATTTTTATTACTTTTTGTAATTTATTAAAAGTTTCTAAACAAGTCAGGACACTACTGTAAATAATGAAATATTTACTTATTTCTTATTTAATTGGTTACTGAGAAGTCTCAATTTAGCAGGTTAGAAATATGAACAAGTTATTCATTTATTTATGGTAGTTTTTTTGTTTGTTTGTTTTAATCAATACTTACCTCAACTACATTCTGCAACATCCCACACTGCTGACCCTTTATAACATCTTGGGAGTTTCCAAAACATTTACTTCATTGAATTAGCCAGGGTTCTCTAGGGAAACAAAACTGACAGCAGCTATCTGTAAATATTATGAAAATTTTATAAGAATTTTTTCACATGACTGTGGGGATGCACAAATCCTAATTCTGTAGGGCAGGTTGCAAGCCAGGAACTTGAGTGAAGGCCCTCGATGAATTCCCCAGGAGAAGCTGGCTGGATGAAGTAGAGATGGAAATTCTCTCTTCTGACAGCTGAAATCAATTCTTCTCCTCTCAAAGCCTTCAACTGATGGGATGAGACTTCTTTCATTGTTAAAGGCAATCTTTTCAGTTGATTGTAGATGTAATCAGTCACAGATTCAATCAACCTATTGATGACTTAAGCCCACGTAATGTCCTCACAGTAACAATTATCACAGAGCTCACTTGACCAAACAACTGGCCATCGCCTGGCCAAGTTGATACATGAAACCTCAGTCACTTTCTCTTATTAAAAGTTATTTTAGGTTAATTTCAAACTTCAGTTTCATATTTGATTCTACAATCCCTCTTCCCCTTCCTGATTACTTGAAGGACATAAACGACTTGCAAAGAATATAACTAGTTTCTGATTTTCTCTTCCTTCTTACTTCATTTTCTTTTTGAGGTTGGAGACAGAGAGGGAGGGAGGTAAAAAGGAGGCTACATGTCATTGGTAGGAAGTGTCCCAGGGTATACTTTGTTTCTTTTTGAAGCCTGTGGCCTCTCTTGATTCAAAAATGGGTTTTCTTGAGGGTGGCATTAAGCTTTACCTCAAGCTCTTTGGTCACAGATGAGCTGCCCAGAGAGTGGCAATCTCAGATCCCTTCAGCCCCAGTGGCTTTCCATAACTCATATCACCTGGGAAGCCCTACATAATCTTCTTCTCCTCTCACCTTTCACATCTCTACCACCTTTCTAGTTTGGGAGCTATGAAAACTGACAAGTTCCTCTTCTGCACAGTTCAAAAGCTGAGGAGAAATGGAATGAGTTGCATTTGTTCCCATCTTGTTCCCAGACACATTACATTATGGAATCTCCAATGTTTGCCTTCAGAAATATCCAGATTAGGAGCAGACTCAGCTCTAGGTACAAATTCTCCTTTGATCACCAGGAAACATACATCAATCTCTCTCTCCCTCCCTTTTTCTCTCTTTCTCTCTCTCTCTCCCAAGATCACTGTCATAATTTCTGCTTTAATGAATACAAAAGAATGAACTGTAAGTTTTATAGCTCAGGAAACATTCATCCAGGAAAGGAGTTATCCATTTCCTCTTCTCATGGGCACCCCTAATCTCTATGAATGATTCTTTGTGATTACCTTCCCTCTTTTACACTTGGCTTGGGTAGGGGATCACCTTTACCACACAAGCACTGTACTTTCCTAGAAGTCTTTCTCTCTCCCTTCCCTAGTCATCTTACAAAGATTAGGTAGGAGAGTGAGATGATGTCTGAGGGATGATGGCAGTATGATAATATGGCCAGAAAATAACTAATTTTTCTGACCTAACCACTGGAAACTTGCTTTGAAAGGTGGGCTCTTCTGTAAACAGTGGTACAAGGGTACCTGGCCAAGGGAGCATGTGGGGGTGGGGGTGGGGGGCTGAAGTCTAGTCTGTGAAGTGCTCACCAACCTTAGGGCCAGGACAGAGTTGCAGTCACCCAAGGGAAACTTTGTCTCACTCCCTGTATGTGGATATAAATTAGCACCGCCATGGTAATAGGACATTTTCTTTTCATTCATGGTCCAGTCTCAGATTTCAGAGCAATAGGAAGCATCTCAGTCAAAATCCTCTTACACTATGAATATGTGTACTCATATGACTTACATGGTTAGGAAGCCATTTGGAAGAGTCTACTTTAAGTATCATTTAGTATCAGGGTGGAAATAAAATGGAAATAAATAAAGATTTCCTGTTCAAATAAAATGAATTCTTCAAAATATTGAAAAGTTCGATTATAGAAAAACAACAACAAAAATATATGCATTCGCTGCCAAAATATTAAACTCCTCCTCACCCCCAGGGAATTGCTGATAGTCTCACTACCAATCTAGTAGGCTGAGCCCTCGATCTTGGGGCTTGCCCTTATGAAGCTTTTTACTGCAAAGAAGAGGCTAAGCCTATTATAATTGTGCCTAAGAGTCTCCCCCCAGAGAACCTCTTCTGTTGCTCAGATGTGGCCTCTCTCTCTAAGCCAACTCTGCAGGTGAACTCCCTGCCCTCCCCTCTACGTGGGATATGACTCCCAGGGGTGTAAACCTCCCTGGCAATGGGGGACATGACTCCCAGGGATGAGCCTGGACACGGCATCATGGGTTTGAGAGTCTTCTTGGCCAAAAGGAGGAAGCGAAATGAAACAAAACAAGGTTTCAGTGGCTGAGAGATTTCAAATGGAGTTGAGAGGTCACTCTGGAGGGTATTCTTATGTGCTATATAGATATCCCTTTTTAGTTATTTGTGTATTGGAATAGCTATAAGTAAATATCTGGAGCTGTGGAACTGCAACCCAGTAGCCTTGATTCTTGAAAAGGATTGTATAACTGTGTAGCTTACACAGTGTGACTATGTGATTGTGAAAACCTTGTGGTTCACACTCCCTTGATCCGGTGTATGGACAGATGAGTAGAAAAATGGGGATAAAAATTAAATGAAAAATAGAGTGGGATGGGAGGGATGGGATATTTTAGATGTTCTTTTTTACTTTTATTTTTACTCATTTTATTTTTTTGGAGTAATGAAAATGTTCAAAAATTGACAGTGGCGATGAATGCACAACTATATGATGGTACTGTGAACAACTGATTACAAACTGTGGATGATTGTATGAATACATTTCAATAAAATTGAATTTAAAAAAAAAAAAACACATATATTTGCAAGAGTCAGGCAGATCTGGGATCTAACCCCAGCTCTGTCATTTGTATGCTGGGTTACCTTAGACACTTTACTTAACTTCTCTGAATTTCAGTATGTTCAAGTACAAAGTAAAGCTCACAATGCTTTTTTCATGGGATTCATGTAATAACTAGGTAAAAAATCCAGCATAACATCTGGCAATATGGTACCTGTATAATAAACAGTGGATTTTTTAATTAAGACTCACCCTATTTAATGGAGCCTTAAAAATCCCACCCCTTATATTCAATTTTATTAAAATGTAAGTTTTTGACGGCAGAAACCATGTCTTACTCACTTTTTAGTCTCTATATCTTTTTCCAACATCTGGCACATAGTGGGAAATCTATAAATACCTGCTGAAGGAAACTGAACCAAATTCCTTTACAGTACTTAAAAGCAGCATGGTCAAAACACAGCCAAAACTCATTTCCATGCTGTTCCATATATTAATGGCTCTGTAGCAAACCCCCTCAAAACTTGGTTTCTTAAAACTACACAAAATTTATCTTACTAACAAATCATAATTTGGACAGGGCTTGGTGGGGACTACTTACTCTACTATACTTAGCATCACCTGGGGTGGCTCAAAGACTGGGATGGTATCATCCAAGACCCACAAATTCACAGGTTGTTGCCTCGACTAAAAAGACAATAGCTAGGAGCTGGAACAGCAGGGACAACTTGTGCATGTCTCTCTATCTCCATGGGAGCACCCAACACATAAATTTTGATACAGAGAGAAAGCCAGGCAGAAAGTGTACCACCTTTCAAGGACTATGATTAAACAAAACAAAACAAAACAAAAAAAAACACCTCACTTCTGCCACATTCTCTTTGTCAAAATGTAGAACAGAACACGTTGTTGTGGCCATTTTTGAAAATACAGTCTACAACAATATCAGTGACAATATTCTGTTTGGTAAATTATCCAACATAATCTGATCACGATTTTGTAAATGAGAGCAATGAAATGCTTTGAGAGTCAAATGCAAAGGCACATTTTCTTCTGCACATCACAAACAGAGGCCAAACCCATGAGTCTCACTTTTCCATTTAAATCAGAAACCTTCTGAAGACTATCCCTAAACTCCTCAGTCAGCTTAGTTGTTCCCACTTGCTTCCTCCTTTAGGTCTTCAGCTAAAATTACCATCGATTGGTACCGGCAGGACTAAACTTTCTGAAGTTAAAGTTCATCCAGTGACAACAATAACATCAAAATTACAAAGGAAAATAAAAAAAAAAGGGATGAGGAACTTACAGTTTTAAGAAATCCTAAAGACATATCTACTATTTGCAAAAATATACCTGACTTGGATCTTGATTCAAGTAAGCTATAAAAATTAAGGTAATTGAGAAATTTGAATTCCAACTCAATATTTGATGATACTAAGGAATTATTTTTAATTTTTAGATATGACAATGGCATTGCATGTTTAAAATATACCTTACCTTATGTTTTAGAGATGCACATTACAGTATTTGCTGATGAATGCAATTGTATCCAGAGCTTCCTTCAAAATAAACCAGGAGACAGAGCGTGGGGTGATATAGATGAAACAAAATTTGCAATACTTTAATAATTATTGAATATGGCTGACAGGTATATGAGGAGTTTGTTGTTATTCTCTCCATTTTGAATATGTTTGGAATTTTTAAAATAAGAAGTTTTTTTTTTTATTGTTTTAATTTCTCAGTATGAGATAGAAATCTATGTCAGAATTTTTGGTCCTGATCCTGTCAATGTAAACTTGGTGCCTTAATTTTTTCAGTCCTACCCCTATGAACTTCCTACTTTCTGATTTCAGTGTCAAATAGAGATTATGCTCTCAAACAGACTCCTGATTTGCTTTTCATCATTGATTTGATGTTCATCATTGCTTCTCAACTGTCCAATTTGCTACAAACATTGCTGACACTGATCATGTGCTCTTGGAAATGCCAATACATTTGCTTTTCTGATGCTGCCCTTAGCCTCTTCAAGCTCCTGCTTAACCAGAGCTAGTTTGTATTACAATTCAAAATATTTGTTGTGAAAAATAAGACTGAGGGTGGCATGAACATGGGGAAGCAGAAGATAGCAAGGACGTATGTGACCATAAAGTGAATGCTTAGTCTCAGAGACCAGAGGCTTCAAGAAAAGGATAGATCAAAACCAAAAAAGAAAGATCCCAGCGTACTCAAGGAAATGCCCCAATACCTTTTCTGCTTATTCTTCCAATATAACACACAGCTGGGCCTATCTTACCACATCCTGGTTGATACCAACTTTATCAACTTCTCCATTAAAGCCAAACTGGTTTTAGTGCAGACATTGATGGACTGTTTGTATGCCAAGCGTATCCCTTGTTTAACTCACTTTGTAATGGCTGAAACTGAGAGATTGGGACAGAAGTATCAAGTGGCTCTAAGGATCACCAAGGATCCAAGATTTGAACAATTACCACACACGAAGGAATCTATGCAGATGACTCTTCAGTACAGAGAGTAACGCAGCACAAGTGTTATACTGTGGCCACAGTTGACCGGGACCATAAATGAGGAATCCGAAAGATCCCTAGAGTCCCTATCATGTACATTTCTAACCAAGGGTACAACATTGAACAGACACCAGATGATTACAGAGCCCCTTGGTTCTAGTCCTTACAAGAAAAAGTTTCTCTGCCTTCCTTCGACTGACTTTCTCTGTTACTAATTCATTAAACAGGTTCTATTATGAGCCATATATATATATGCTGCACTCTCCTGTCAGAGAATTATCTAAACCTGCCCCAATGACATAAGATTTGGCCATATAACTTTCTCTGCCCGGTGAAATGAGAGAAAAGAGGGGTTAAAGCAGGGGTTAAAGAATTGTCAAGTGATTCTAACTTTCATTTTCTCCCTGCCTCAAGACTGACAATGTCCCAGGAGCAGTTCCTCTGTTAGTCTGGATCCCAAAATGAAGATGACTCGGAGTAGAGCCATAGCCAACCCAAACTGAATCCAATAAAGCAAGTGATAAACCAGTTGTAAGCCATTCGTTTTGAGATTGTTTGTTACTCCAGGAACTTAGTCTAAGTTGCCTGACCCCAATACTGTCCAATCAGCATTTGTTGTGTCTCATTCATTCCCAGATAAAGAATTTTCCACCTACAACAATCTCCCATTCACAAATGGACCTGGTCATTTTGATGTTAGATATATAATGAGGTCCCATTTTTATCACTAACAACAAGATTGTCATCATCTAGATGATTTTATTGGTGATGTCAAGGGATTATTTAGAGTCAAAATTAATCCCTGAAGGAAATTGTTATGTGATGATCAGTATTACATGTTAAAGTGTTAAAATGCTGGGGTCTTTTTTGTTATATGTACTTAAATATCCAGAACAACCATTTAGAATACAGAATATAAACAAGTGAACTCCAACAGCAATAAATATTTATCTCCCAAGTTTTCATCCTTTAAGTACAAGCACAGTGCTAGTACATTAAAATGAGTAATGTGCTCTTTTTCTTTAAGGCAAGAATGCCAGTATTAGTTGGGCATGAAAAATAAAGTAGTTCTCTGCATTAGTCAAGATAGACTGGGTAACAAACAACCTCAAAATCTCAGTGGCTTAACCCATATCATTTATTTCAAGCAAAGTTTGCTATAGGTCAGGTCACCCTCCTGGGCAACTGTCCCCTCTGTGGCAACTCAATGACCTAAGCTGTTTCAATCTTGCTGCTCCACCCTCTCAACAAAATATTTCCATGATTACTATTGAAGGAACAGAGACTGGAGAATAATACAGGAGCTTTTAATTGCCTCCACCCAGAACTGATACATTTCTTTCGCCAGGATTAATCACATGGTCCCACCTAAATCTATGCCAAGGCTAGTAGAGAAGGCTCAGGAAGAAAAGAAATATTGATGAACTGTAGTAATGTCTGCTCTGAGTTCCTTTCATGTAAATAACATTAAAACACAATCTAATAAGGAAGGCTATTGATGAAAATGGAAAAAGAAGAAGGTTGCATAGAAATTTAATTTTAGGGCCACAAAATTCCCAACTAAATGCAAATGATCAAAATTTTGAATGAAGAGCTTTACTATGAATATAGCAAGATTTCCCTAAATTATACAGTAACATCTCCTGCCACTGGATTTCTTTCAACAGAATAGTAGGATAACACTGTAGGAACTGAAGTGGCAATAATAATAATAATAATAATAATAATAATAATAACAACAACAACAACCATCACATTAACAGCAACCACAACATTTTAAGCTGGCATTTGTTGAGTACTGATTCTATGCTAGGCACTATTTAAAGGGCTTCATAGGAACAATTTTATGTAACAAGTTCTTTCAAAGAAGACATTCCAAAATAGTTACTATTGACCTCAAAACTTGTGTTTACAATCTTGGAATAGAAATATGGTCAAAATTGTTTCAAAGAAAATATGAATGACTGACAAAAAATTATGATACTAATGACAATATTCCATTCTATATAGTAGTTTACACATTTTTTTTTACATTCACTTACAATTTGGCAGCATTTCAAAGATAACATATGTGCATTCCAGTGCTCCAAGTATTTTTGAAAGTCTGTGCTAACATGAAATGTGCTTTCACCTCACCAACTCTGTGCTATTACACCAACTGGGGAACATTCTCATGCATGTCAATCAGATATAGGGTAGACATTAGAAATCTTAATCCTGTCTTTGTTGGCGGGGGTGGGGGAGAGATTAAACAAAGAAATTACAAGAATATCAGAGCTCATATGGAAAGTAAAGGAAGAGAAATACAAAATACAGTACAGTGGTACTATGGAGAGAGGACTGGGGTTGGAAAGAATGTGAGAGAGGAAGGCGCACAAGGGAATTTCAAAGGCATTGGTAAACTTTTACTTCTTGAACAGGGTTTTGGCACATGGATGTTTGTTTCATTATTTTAAAATGTATATATTGCATATATGATATACTTTCTTGTGTATATTATATAGTTCATAAATAGAAAAAAAAATGTTTGGTGAGAAAAACTTAAATACACACAAAATCACAACTATATCTGACTCTTCAAATCACCTAACAAATTTATTTTTGCTATGCAGAACAAAAGACTTTGGGGGTAGATGGAATTTTTTAAAAAAAAAATAACATTTTTGAAGCAACAGTGACCATTGCCATTGATGGGCAATTATTTACACTGATATGCATACAAGTTACTTAGGCTGGATTAACAATCATTGTGTTACTAAATTGCCAGGAATAGATTTTATGAATGAAAGCACCCACTGGTCCCCCTGCATCTACTCCGAATCTACCAGATTCATCCTCAACACTGATGCCAGTCAATCTTTGTGAAATGCAGATCTGGTATCTGAGTCCTGCTTAACATCATCCAAGGTCACTTCAATCTCCATGGAATGGTATCAAGGTCCATATCTACTTTTAAGCCTCATTTTCTACTCCACTCACCATGTGATAACAATTGTACTCAGCCACATGCAGTCCCCCTCACATTCTATGCTTTTTTTCAACTTCCTGCCTTTGAATATGCTGGATTCTTTTTCAGGAATATCCTTCTCAACTTTAGCTACAGGACAAACTGCTACTCATCTTTTAAGATTCAGCTCAACTCTCACTTCTGATTAGAAACTTTCCCTTACTTTTCTAAGAGGATTTCAATATTTGCTTTTTGGACTCTAACTGTACCATGTATGTACCTCCACTGAACTTGGAACACAGAGCACAGAGAGAGTTGAACTGAACTCTGATCTATTCATATTTGCATACAGGGTTTAAAAACAGTGCCTGAAACATAGTGGGCACTTAACAGGTGCCTATTGAGTGAATAACTAGAAAATGAATGAAGAATATTTGGAGCCAAGAATCCAGAAGTCCCCAACATAACTGAATCTATTAACTCTCAAGTTTGAGCAAATAATCAACAAATAATTCACATTCCTTCCTTCCAAACATGATGACTGTCTTCTATTTATATCTTAATAATAAATATAGTAGCCCACATTTATTTTACATGCTACGAAACTGACACTGTCTTAAATGCTTTACATGTATTCTCTCTAATCTCTACATCAACTCTTATGGGTGGATATTTTTATCTGCATTTCATGATGAAAAACCCAAAGCTCAGAATAGTTAAGTAACTTCGCTAAATTAACACATATAAAAAGTGGTAAATTCAACCTCCAAATAGTCTAGCTCCAAAATTTTGTTCTTTTAAGAAGTCATCCTGTCTCCCACACTTGTATTTTTATTATAACTCTATTGCACAGGAGAAAGCATAAGAGGTTATACAGGTATGAAAGTTCTCAATCCACAATAATATAAAACCACTTAGAAGCCTGGAGAATTGACATCCAGAAATTTATTCCTAGACAACAAACATCATCCAGGGGCAGTTCATGGATGAAAACTTCCATATCCAGAATAGAGGTAGCAGAACACCTTAAATCTAGAAAAAGGAACATCCTCCCCTTTAAAACCTGCATTTCTGAACTATTCAAAAAGATAAATATTTCAGGAAACTCATTCTGAGAGACTTCATTTATACCAACAATTTGGGCAAATAACTTACATGCCATTTCAGAATATCTGTTGTCAGTTCCTGCAAGAAGACAGAAAGTCTAAAACTTTAGGCTTTCTGCCTACATTGTTTTTATCTCAATAAGAAAAATAAAATAGCCTAGCTTTTGTCTGGGTTAACTAATAGCTTGATTTCAGAACCATAATTTTGCAGTTATATTTTTATCATTTTTTAGTAAGACTGTTTCAATTTGTCTGAATTGTTTTCCAAAGTATTTTGAATAGAATATTTTAACACTTCTGTCAATTCTGAAAGATAGACAAAACTTTGCTTTTTACGTAGGTTTAATACTATGGAAATAATTTATTTAACCTTTATCTTCATTCTCCTTTGCTAAAGTAATGAGGAACAACTTATCTTTGGGTTTTGTCTTTTTTTTTTTAATAGTCAGTCTCTTTGTATGTCGACTTGGAAGATGATTACCAAATCAATTGACTGCTTGGTTTATTGAATGCTTGTGGTTTGTAAAATATTGTATTTTAAATGCATAATTAAAAGATGTACACAAGAAAGATGGCCAGAGACAAATACCCTTGACTAAAATAGAAGACCTCTATATATGTTTTAGGGTATAAATCCAACAAAAGGCAATGTGCACCAAAGTGGCTATATGCATGCATGAAATGCTTAATGAAATATGCCATTTCTAGTACAAATAATTGTCTTTGTTTTCATCATCCTGCCTTGTGCATCATAGCAGTCTACAGAATAGTGTATGTTTTATCTTGATCTACTATCAGACAGTTCATAAAACTCTAATGGAAATGATGATTTTGCTATTTGAAGTGGTCAAATTTCCATTTTCAAACACATCACAGCTTATAACCACTGATGGCATTTGGGTTTGCTTTTGAGTTTTAGGATAATAGCAAATTATAGAGAAAATCTACCAATTCTTTGTCAGTTGAACTATTAGGGGAAAAGACCCATTACCTTCCTGAAAGAAAAGCAAACCTACCTGGTGTTTTTAAAATGAAATATATATATATTTGTTTGTAGCTATGTGCTATTTGTAAATTCTAGCTCATTAGCCTTGCTTAAGAGACTAGGGAGTTTGTGAAAGAAGATAAAAATCTTTTTTCTCTTACTTTTAGATCCATTTCAGAATAAAGAAAAGAATAAGGAAAGCAATGCAAGGGAGCATCCTTTTTCTTCCTGTTTCAGTGGTCTGTGATCCATAAAATTTAAGTGGTTATTTAGAGCAATCCGACCTGAGGGAAATGTTTTGTTGCACACCTTCACCTTTCTCTTACTTTTTTTCTGAATGTTCTTTCCACCTACCTTCCTCTGTTTCTAGTTGAAGCCCCCAAAGGCTCCCCTACTTCAACTCAAATTCCTCCTCTCCTATGGGCACTTCACTCCCAGAGTCTCCCAGCCCAAAGTGACCTCATTCATTTAACAAATATTTTACAAGAACCAGATTAGAGATCATCCTCTCTAACCAACACCCAACTTACGAAAACTTGTTACAAAATCCATGACATATAATTATTCGACTGCTGGTCAAATAGTTGCAACTATGGGGTGCTATAACTTTGTGAAGCACCAATTCCTAAATTTTCTTCCCCACAATTAAACTAAAATCTATCTGCCTGTAATTACATATTGGTCCTTTTTCTGCTCCTTAAAGATATTGAAGACATTTAATCCCTTTTACAAATGGTCCTTCAAATATTTGAATAAAGTCATGTTTCACTCTTGCATTTTTTTTTTTTGAGTCAAAACCAACCCAATTCTTTCTTCAGTCTACCATTATGAATTAGTTCTAAACACTCCATAATAATCTGGATCTCCTTCTACCTACACTTCAAGTTACTGACGTTCCTTTTTAAAATATCACCTCGATTACTGTTCTATATGTTGATTGTGGTAGTTTTTACATGATTTTATACACTTTGTAAATTTATCAAACTACAATTAAAATGGGTGAATTTTATTGACTATAAATGATAACAGTGAAGGAGAAAAAAACATGGAGGCAAGGCAATATAATATTTATAGTCTCACCTGACTGGAACACATCCTTCAGGAGTTGTCTAATTAGAATACAATGCAGTACAGTTATCACCTTCCAGGTCCTGGACACTATTCTTCCACTTTATTTTTTAGCCTTGGCAGTACTGGTTCACAACAGTAAATATGCAATCAAGAAAAACTGCAAGGACCTTATGTTGTTTGTGGGAAATTATACACAATTGATATTTGAAATCAAATGTAGATCTAAACATATATCCCAGTTTTGTTTCTTCTTAACTTTTATTTATCTTCAATGTTCATTTGCTCTCTGAGCACAGATATATTAGGCCCTATTATGTGCCATGCAAAGGTGAGCAAGTGACATAAAGCCCTGCCCTCTTATAGCTTATGGTAACTTCCGGGAGATAAACACAAAAGAAAAACAAAAGAACAAGGAAGCAAAATAATTACAAATTATGTTCAGTGTAATGGGGACTGGGGGAGGGATAGGGTGCTAATATAGAGAATAACAGGGAATGGGAGATGGAGGGGTAGACACATTCTACGTTAAACTGATGGTTTAAGGAAGACAACATAAAGGATATCACATTTAATATGAAATCTTAATCTTAATTTACAAGAGATAAAGATGGTAAGACCTGAAAAGATCACAGTACAAGCCAAGAAAACATAGTTTAACTTGTTTGAGAAACAGACTCAAGGTCAGAAAATGGGAGGCTCTAGCATGAAATAGGGGAGAACAGTTAGGCTGGGCAAGATCATGCAAGATTTGGAGATTCTGTATCATAAAGGATTTGGATATTTTTTTCTGTGTGCTATAGGAGGGCACAGTAAGATTTTAAATAGGAGAATGGTGTGATCCAACTTTACAAAGATCATTTCACCTGCAGTGTGCAAAATAGATTGGAGGGTGACAAGAAGAGAGATCAAAACACATGAATGAACATTTTGAACATGGTTAAGCACAGCCTAAATACTTAGATAAGGATGTGTTCTTTATTCACCACCTTTAACTATGGTTGTTTAACCTGCGGTCTCAAAAGTGTGATGCACACACTTCTGTGAATACATGAAATGATTGTTTGAAGTACAAGAAAAGCAATGAGGTATTTCTATTCATATTTTTATCTCATGCTGAAAAGCTCTGGGAATTTTTATGCCTATTTCATAATATATGCATTGTAGTACCACTATTCACATGCATATACACATGTTTATACACACATATAATGACTGGGTGCTTAAAAAGTTATACTGATATGAATGCATCATCTCAAAATTTGGAGACCCTAGTTTCAACCAGTGGATATTCCACTTAAACTGTCATCCAGCCTGTAGGTCTCTGTTTTGTCCATAAATTTGTGTTGTATATATACCCTTGAGCCTCACTCTCTCAAGTAATGTGGCAAAATATGGGTTTAGATATTTCAGTTAGTTATATGGGTTTACATTTCTGGATTCTGTGTTCTGTTTTGCATTATAAACTCTTTAGGATAAGGAAGCAATTATTCTAGAAGTATAAACATTGACTACATGTGAATGGTCATACAGTCCTCCCTAAAATGAGAGAGAGAAAAAAAAAAAAACCATGGAACAATTGGGGCATTTTAAACAATATTAATGAAAATTAAAATCACAATACCATTTACAATCACTGCAAAGAAAATAAATTTCTTAAGTGTAAACTTAATATAATATGTACAGGATCTATATGCTGCAAATTACATAATGCTGATGAAAGAATGATCTAAGTAAATGGACAGGTGTTCTGTGTTCATGGATTGGAAGATTCAACATAGTAAAGCCGTCAATTCTCCCTAAACTGATCTACAGATTTAATGCAGTTCTTATCAAAATCCCAGCAAGATTTTCTATTGACACAGATAAGCTAATTCTAAAATTTATATGAAAAGACTAGAACAGCTGAAAATAAACATAAAAAGGAAGAAAAAAACTGGGAAAAATCACTCTATCTAAAGCCCACTGTATAGCTATGGTAATCAAGACTCTATGGTATTGACAGAAGGATAGACAAATAGATCAGTGGAACAAAATAGAGAATCAAGAAGCAGACACATACAAATATGCCCAACTGTTTTTGTCAAAGTTACGAAAGTAATCCAATGAGAGAAAAGATACTGCTTTCAAAAAATGAGGCTGGAATAATTGGATATCCATGGTCAACAAAATGAACATCAACCTAAACCTCACACTTTAAACAAACATTGAAACATCAAAATAGATTTTAGATTTAAATATAAAACATAAAACTATGTTACTTTCAGAAAAAGCATAGGAGAAAATCTTTGGAATCTAGGCTAAGCAAAAGAGTTCTTGGAATTGACACCAAAAACAAAATCCATAAAAGGGAAAATTGAAAATTGGATCTCATCAAAACTAAAAACTTTGTTCCGTGAAAACCCATGTGAAAAGGATGAAAAGACTAGCCATAGACTGGGAGAAAATATTTGCAAACCATATATGCAACAAAGTACTAGTATCTAGAATATATATTTTTTTAAAAATCTCAAAATTCAAAGGTAAACTTTGCAAAAACAAAACCTAATAAAATCAGGAAATGAGCAAAGACCTGAAGAGACATCTCACTGAAAGGACACACAGATGGCAAGTAAGCCCATGAAAAAAATATTCAATGTCATTGGTCACTAGGGAAATGCAAATTAAAACCACAATGAGATATCATTAAACACCTATCAGAATGGTAGGAAAAAAAAAAAGCTATAAAGCCAAATGCTGACAAGGATGCGGAGAAGCAAGATCACTCATATATTGCTGGTGGGAACGAAAAATGGTACAGCCATTTTGGAAAACAGTTTGGAAGTTTCTTACATAACTAAACAGGTAACTACCATAAGATTCAGCAAATACACTCTTCGATATCTATCCCAGAGAAATGAAAACTTATGTTCACACAAAAAAACCTGTACACAAATGTTCATAGCAGTTTGTTATAGTTCCCAAAATGGAAAAAGCCAGACATCCTTTAACTGGTGAACAACTAAACAAATTTTGGTTCAACTATACCATGGAATACTGTACTACTTAGCAATAAACAAACAAACAAATAAAAACTATTGAAATACATACAAGTTGGATGAATATCCAGGAACTATGCTGAGTGAAAAAAGAGTACGAAAAGTTACAAATGGTATGATTCCATTTACGTAACATCTTGAAATGACAAAATTATAAAAATAGGGACAGGAGTGGGGAGGGACCTGGCTATGGCTATAAAAGAGAAACGGTATATTTTGGGTGCTGGAATGGGTTCTTATCTTAACTCTATTAAAGTGACTATCCTGGTAGTGATATGACATTACTGTGGTTTTTCAAGATTGAAAATTTTACCAACAGGGAAAACTAGGTAAAGAGTACAGGGATCTCTCTGTATTATTTCTTACAAATGCCTGTGAATCTATATATTTTTTCAAATTTAAAAGCATAATAAAAATATATGAATATAAGATATAATTAATATTACCTTTAAAAGATGTAACCTTCACCGTAATCTTTAGGAAACATATAGTAACTTCTGAAGACAACATTGCCAATCAAAAGAACTGTTCAAATTATACATATATTTATATACACACACACAGTGATGGTTAATTTTAATGTATCAACTTGGCTAGGTTATGGTGTCCAGTTTTTTGGTCAAACATTAGTCTACATGTTGCTGTGAAGGCATTTTATAAATGTTACTAACATCTAAAATCAGTTGACAAGGAGATTACCCTCAATAATGTGGGTGGGGCTCATCCAATCAGTTGGAGACCTTAAGAGCAAAAACTGAGGTTTCCCAGAAAAGAAGTTCTGCCTTAAGACTACAATGTCATCTCCTACCAGTGTCCAGCCTGCAGGCCTACCCTAGGATTTCAGACTTGCCAGATCCCACAATAATGTGAGCCAATTCCTTTAAATGAAAAAATAAATAAATATAAATATACATACACAGACAGGTACATATATCCTATGGATTGTCTTTCTCTGGAGAACAAGGACTGATTCATTCATTTTTACTAAGCATCAATAAAGACCCATCCACTTACCCTTCCCCAAGGTGCCTCTAAGCTTATTTTCACATGCAGAAAATATGACAGAATTGATATTATTCTTTCCAGAAGTTTATAAAAATGTCTTCCATCTTAACAAGAAAGGGTTTATAACCCAAAACTGCAAATTAAAAAGAAAATTCATGTTTGATTGCTCCATGTTAAATTAGATAAATTAATGAAATATTTATATTCAACCTAATAAAGATACTTCACTGTAGAGTTAATATAAGTAGCCCTCTTGCCCATGTATATTTTTTCCTACTGGAATTTTTAAAATGATAATCTTCCTGCTCATCTTGCATACTAATGAGTAATTCATAAAGGTTTGGTAATCTCAATAAATTCAGAAGTAGAAATGACATTGGTAAGATGTGGTATTAAAATTTTGGCATATTTATACTTCAGGCCAACAACATACATATACTTCAGAATTATGGTATAGCACTTTAACGACAATGGCATAAATAATATATGTAGGGAAAAAATGACTAGAAAGCAATTCTTACCATGTGATTAGTGGTTACATTAGGAATTGGGTGGCATACACATGGTAGTCCTTCTGCATCACAGCAGAATTTATTAATCAGTTACAGCTGTGGTGGACAAATGTGCTGGTCGAAGAATTTTTTTTCAACCCCTCATTTTGGAAGCCATCTTAAATTGTTGTTCTGGTTTGCTAATGCTGCCGGAATGCAAAACACCAGAGATGGATTGGCTTTTATAAAAGGGGGTTTATTTGGTTACACAGTTACAGTCTTAAGGCCATAAAGTGTCCAAGGTAACACATCAGCAATCAGGTACCTTAACTGTAGGATGGCCAATGGCATCCGGAAAACCTCTGTTAGCTGGCAAGGCATGTGGCTGGCGTCTGTTCCAAAGTTCTGGTTTCAAAATGGCTTTCTCCCAGGATGTTCCTCTCTAGGCTGCAGTTCCTCAAAAAATGTAACTCTCAGTTGCACTTGGGATATTTTTCCTCTCTTAGCTTCTCCGGAGCAAAAGTCTGCTTTCAACAGCCATCTTCAAACTGTTTCTCATCTGCAGCTCCTGTGCTTTCTTCAAAGTGTCCCTCTTGGCTTTACCTCCTCTTCAAAACGTCACTCACAGCTGCCCATCAGCTCATTTATACAGCTCCACTGATCAAGGCCCACCCTGAATGGGTGGGGCCACACCTCCATGGAAATTATCTCATCAGAGTTATCACCCACAGCTGTGTGGGGTACACTCCATGGAAACACTCAAAGAATTACAATCTAATCAACACCGATAGGTCCGCCCACACAAGACTACATCAAAGACAATGGCATTTGGGGGACACAATACATTCAAACTGGCACAACTGTCAAATTTGGTAGTCAAGTCATTTTTCTTTCATTTCTGTGTGAGAAATTATATTATGAATGATTTTGTGTGCTTTTCAAATTTTCTATATTCTATTGAATTTTTTAGACACAATGTGATCAAATATCAATTAACTAAGTTGTCAGACTACTAACAGATCTATCCCAAAAGGAAATAGTCTTTATCCCAAGAAGATTTGCCTAATGGGAAACTGAAGTATAAAAATAAGGAAGATGCAATATTTAAGTTTTCCATGAAAGAATAACTCAAAATGTTAGGAGGGTGCCAGAATTGTTTCATAAATACAAAATTGTTGTATGCAAAGAATCATATACTGAGAGAACAATGGCAGTCAAGTGGTTTCTAAGTGTAAAGTTTTACCTTACTAAAAGTAAATATCAAGTCAGTCTGTGTAAATGATATTAAAATAGTCAACTTAGCTATTTTTAAATGTCCTTCTTTTTGCCAGAAGCTGTGCTATGGGCTGGACAGGGAAAAAAAAAAAATGAACAAGCTGTATATACAGTGTTTCCTTCATGTGGCTCAGAGGCTATGGAGTGAAACAGACTTATAAATAATTACTTGTGATGTCAAGTGATACATGTCCTAATAGAAGAATAAACAAAATGCCAGGGGAACAAAAGATGGACAGTTAATCCTGACTGGAGACATCAAGGAATGCTATATGAAAGAGGGGCATTTGAAATAGTTGGTTCTTGAAAAACAAGATGAAGTTCTTCAAGTATAGAAATGAGGATATTCCAGAGAGAAACAATGCATAAGTAAAAACATCACATGTCAAATTTTCTTATCTCTTTACCTCTCCTCCCACTCTGCACCATTTCACCCTGCCAGAAAGAAGCTCAACCTGGGGGGAGTGGGAGTAGCACATAGTAAGCTACTTGGTGGAGAAAGAGGGGACTGAGCATCCTCCCCACTTAGTTTCAGCTCTTGTCTGTGTGGGGTTTCAGAAATTGTTTGTGTGGTAAAACAGATGTTGGAAGATTTAAAATTGAATGAAGTTTAACATTTTTATTATTTTCAATTAGTGAATTGAGACTGGGTTTTGAATCAGTATTGTAAAGAAACAATAGACCACCTTAAAATACCTTAAATACATAAATACACCTTAAAATACATAAAGATAAGCAAGAAGGTCATGGGGCTTGCCTGAACTTTTATCAAAGGGTAAGGTAAGAATTATCCCCTCAAAGGATTTAAAAGTGCAATGAGAAAACTAAATAAAGTGTCTATGATTGCTCTCATTGTATCCTGTTTGTTTCAATATGCTAACAACCCAATCAATTTGTAAAGCTATGTAGAACAATCTACAAAGCCAGTTCTGCCAAAAAATTGACCTTCAAAATAGTTCATATCTATTGAACAGTTACTACGTTACCTGTCTAACTCTTTTAATAGTGTGATCCCACTCAGTTCTCAATGAGCCCAAGGACACACAGTCAGTTATTAAGGAGTGGATCCTAGATTTTAACTCAAACAATCTTGAAAATAAAATTCTATATTCTCAAAGTTGAAAGAAAGAATGCATTTCAAGTCTGAAACACCTTATTTTAATGGCCTAATTTTATCAGGCTCCCTATCTGATTGCTATATTTATTGTCTCAATGAAATATAAATATGATTTGTCAGCATATATACATGCATGTAGAAAAAGGAGTTCCTTTCAATGAGGCCACATCACAGACACTGGCAATCAAATAAACATCCAAACAGCAAGACCCTTTTATTTGGAGCTCGGTGGGAAGTTGTGTTAGTATCTCATATTGATCAACTCACGGACATGTGAATATTTGTACTTGGTGGATAGGAGAAAAGGCTTCAGGAATAAATAATCTATTTCTAGGCTTCCAAGAACTAACAGCAGTTCTCCTAAGCCTTTAATGAGATGCAAGCTAGAACCATTTAATGATACCTGAGGCAGTTACCATTAGAGCCCTAGGGCCACTCCTGCCCCAGACCCAGTCAGATGCATACAGATCTGTTATTAATCTCCTTACTTATTTAGTTTGTCTGAAAAACGATAGCTGAATAAAATATTTAACAGCTAAATCTTTTTTTTCCTATTAAAGACTTTTAAAGTGAAATCACAAACAGTTAAAAAAAAGACCAAAAAATATATTTATTCTAAAGGTTACAGAAATTGATGCATGTAAAAATGTCCATCTAAAAATGACACAACCTCAAAAGTTTTCTATTTTTTTTAACAAGTATGTTCCAAAAGAATATGGCCACATTTCAGAGAGACATTTCTTCTCCCAACACCATGACAAGTGTTGATATCACTAAAATGATTCTGAAAATGAATTCAAAACAACATCATTTTTTTTAATGTTGTAGAAAGTATGTCTTGTGAAGACCTTAGTTATAAGGCTCTCAAGTCAATGCTCTTACAGTCAAAAGAAACTTTCTGGATGGTTGCATGGATCTTTCTTAAAAACTTTATTTTAAGCACTCATGTACACGCACATCTACACACACTTTATATTTTTAAAAGTGTGCAAGCCATTTTATTCCTGGCTTCACACATCATCTTTGCCTCACTATATTTTGACCCCTGCTTAATAGCATTAAAACAATTATTTGAAGCTGATGTTCTTATAAGGAAAGTAAGTCTATTTTCTGAAGTAGTACTCTCCAAGCAGAGGGAGAGTTTTCCAAATGGTCCGTAAATTCTCTGTAAATTAAGCACTGGCATTTCACTTCCCTTCTGCTAATCAGGCCAAGCTACCTAATTTCTAACTGTAAAATCAAATGTCTTACTGACTTTCTCCTAGCTGAGTCTTCTCGAATAGCCTCTCATATTAAGGATTCAATGGCTGTGTTTTAAATGAACACGTTTCACTGGCAGGTGCCTGCTGGTTTTTAGGTTTTAAACGGTACCATTACTATCATTTATAAGGATAACATCACAATTAAGAATGTATGAATAATTTAAAATTGAGTAGCATTCAGTTTCACAGTCTGTCTGCCACAAAGGTTTGAAAGTGCAAGGTCTTTATTTTATTACAAAACACTGGCTGTCTGGGTAAAAGGAGATGAAAAGTTACTAATTTCAGGCTTTACTTCAAACCCTTTAATCTTGCAAATAACTGCTTTCAAGGCAGACTTTGTTATCTCCTAAAGCCTACCCAGAATTGTTCAGGATCTTTGTCTTTTCCCAAGGTCCTTACCTTATCCTAGGTGAGCCAAATGAGACAAAAGAGAATCCACTGAAGGAAGTGATTATTTAATAGAGCTTTTCTTTTTCAATCCTAACTTATGCTGTTGGCAAATATTATGAAACACGATCATTTCATTGCCATAAAATAACGTTATATAATTAAAATTCCATTCTATGGTCGGGAACAGTGTGATAAACTGTTTGTGAATTGGTAATTCTATTTATTAAAAATAGAGGCATTAATTTTGACACTTTGAGTTATAACACAGACAAACAGATCTTGTGTTTTAATTAAATGATCTATTTGATGAGTTTTTTTAGTCTAAGATTTAATACCAGATCCTACAATTTTATGGTAAAGAGCAAGGGACGGTCTTAGCAGTGAGTACAGAGATTCAGGAGGAAAAACCTCTGTTAGGATTCAAAAGGGACAGAGCAGAGATCCTTGGGCCTGTCTCTAAAAGATCTCCTCTTTGTGCCAGCCCAGTACCATTAGCTGGATGTTTAAGGCCTTTCCAGCTCCCCTATCCTTTCAGAGTCTCCAGCAAGGCTATCAGTCTGATAATGTGTCACCTATTTTCTAATGATGAAGCAAGGCTGAATATTTTTAAATAAATAAATAACAACCAAACTTCTTTGAGCTTTCTTTCACATTAAGCTACATTTAATATTCATTTCACATTTCTTTTCTATTAATTAAAAGTAAACCATGTATTGTATGGTACATTATCCCTCTAACAGCCCCATGTGGAGATCATGAAGTGGAAGACTAATGGTGTAGACTTTAGCATTTAGTTTTAACCAGAATAATTTACATATCTGTGAGAAGCATCCAAGGCATGTGTAAATAAGCAGAACTGTAAGATATCAAGCCCCTTGCTCAGTTTGCTATGGACTGCCAAGCCATGGGCAGTGTATTTATTCCATCAGTCAGGTAATTTAATGAGACTTACACAGCATCTATTTCTGCAGAAGAGACAAAAGTTATTATTAAGGAGAGGCATGTGGCAGTAAGAAAAATGTGTTTGCTTGTTTTATTTTATTCTATTACCCCAAGTAGCAAAGGTGATCCTATTCAATGTTCATTAAAGTTTACCTTTATAATTTATCAAAGGGGACCCATAGCAACAGCTTTATGCTGAGATTTCAAAATTGGAAACATTAAAATTTGATACAAAATGCCAGATATTTAAGGGGTCTTTTCATTAGAAAAATAACTACATGGCTTTAATCTATAGATTTTTGTTAATGCATAACTCTATCAAGTTAACAGGAGAAAGTACATTCAAGAAAAGTCATCAACTCTGAAAGGGCATTTTAGCTTCAAAATACAAGACTTTGGACCAGTTCTAAAGGAAGAGAGATGTTTCTTAAAGAACTAGGAAGTTTAAATAAATGATCACAGAAAACATAATTTCCAGTGAATTTGTCTGAGAAAAGTTACACTGAATTATGAATAGTGTTAGGCAGTTACTAGAAGACTAAGATTACTTTTAGAAATCACTCTATTCATTTCTTTGATAAAATTTAAATCAGATGACATCAGGATTTAGTGTTCAAACTAATTTGAGTAGTATGATTGTAAAATGTGCTTTGCATGAAATAGCTTTCTCTGTTAGGAAATGATTGTAAAGGGTACAAAATTCAATGAGGATTATGACTCTGATGCCAAACATCCCGAAGAAAGTGAAAATCATAATTTTTGGCATCAGTGTAATAAAGAACAGAAGCAAGTCTCACCCTAATATTTCTTTTTTATTCAGCTATTCAGATAATTGATACAATGGCAGCCATTATATATACTTTGGATTAGTTAGATATTTACCTTAAAACTTCATTCCACTTTACCAAAGTGAAATTAACTTTGATATATTTAGAATTGATCAAATTGATGCTGTTCCTTTAAAAACATCATCTTTTCTAACCCAAACCAACAGTATGAGAGCACAAATGTTCGAACACAGACACTGAATTTTTACATGGCCTCTTGAGTGTTCACACTCCTACAAAGGCTGTCAGACCTGCTAAATGGCATAGCCAAATTTCTCTTGAGTCTTTTTATAATACAATGATACATAACTGTAAGTCAACGTAGCATTTGACTCTTCAAATACCACACCAAAAAGTCCTTTAAATACACAACTCAATCCATGGAAGAATTTGAGCCAGCTCTACAAAAATATCTGTAACTTTACATACCCTTTGCATATTATAACCTAATCTCAAACATTCACACAGTTTTCCCTTCAGTAAAACTCGTTATAAAATCTCTGTCTTGGTTTAGAATGGATCTTCCTCATTCAGATTATGAAATTTACCCTGATTAAACTAAAATAAACCTATAAAATGTGTCCTCTTGTAAATACTAATATCAAAGTTTCTCTGTTTTCATTCCAATATAGTTTTTAATTCAAAGAATACAGGGAATAACTTATTGGCAAAATACTTACTACATAATGGGAAATGAATCTGACAATAGAAAACTGAAAGTCTATGAAAATAAAAAAAATAAAGTTCCTTATTTTTCTAAAGATCCTGCCTTACAACATTTTACTCATTTTTTGTTTTTGTTTTGTTTTGCTGTCATTTTCCCCTGGAGTTTGTGAGTTCCTTGAAGGCACAGAGCATAACTTAGCTATCTTTCTCTCCTTAGCATCTTTATACAGATGCTAAGGCCACACTTTTAAAAATCATCTATATTGAATGTAGAATGAGTACATCTGCCCAGGAGCCCCTGCAACAATTTGAAATATTTTAACTGTAACCTAGATTTTGAGACTAATAAATAAAATGCAAATTGCTTCGAATAGGAAAAATTATACACAAACAATTGAAAAGCTTTTTCTTATTTTAAAAGGTTATTCTTTCTGAGAGATTATTATTTATTTCTCCTCCTCAAATTGTAGTGAGCATGACTGATACGCTACACATTTTTTAAACTTATAGAAAAAGAATTAAAAATTATTTTATTTCCACTTAGGTTTTATAAATTATTCAATAGTCATTCTGATGTAAACTGTCCATGTCATGTTTTTACAGAAAAATTTAACATTTAAAAAACATGTTCTTTCCTCCCTCTTCCAGAAAAGTGTGATAATATAGTAACGTGTAAATTAAAAGACTGCTTGCTACATTATTAGTTGGAGAAGATTCAATGAATTCCTAGCAAAGGGATTTTGACACATTTTCCATCCTTTTATTATAGAATCTCTTCTATATTTTGCCATTAAACTTCTCCAGACAAAGATCAAGGTAAAATTGTTTTCTATTAAATTCCTCAGCTACCTACCAGTGCTTCTTAATTTTCAGTGCCATTTTTCAGTTTACATATGCCCATGCCCCTCCTTTAGAGGCTCTGATTTTTAAAATTCTGGCACAGGTCATGAATGTTTATATGTGGCAGTCATTCGAATAATTCATATTCTCACTCATACTTACGAACCAGTTCTGGGTTCCATAACATCAAGGTTCCAGAGTCGTATCAGATGTAAGTTTCCATTTTTGTTTTCAACTTCAGTAACATATGATATACTAATACTATATAACTGAGAACCTAAAATGTGTGAACAAAGATTACATTAATTCTCTGATATTTCAGGACCAACGAGTCATAATAAACCAAAACATTTGAAAGTTCTGAATTTTAAGAGATTCTTCAGTTGGGATGTGATGACTTTTAATGGTCTTTTACTTCTGCTTTCTGCTTATTGGTACTTAAAGATATCCAGAAATATATTGGGAAAACTCACTTAATTCCTCTTTAAATTACAACAATTTAAAAATGGCTCCAAACATATACTGATGATGATAAGATTATTTAAAGGGGGGGGGAGTCTTTTCTTTAACATGAATTTTATAAAGGAGTCACATGATTATTCAGATAATGCTAACTTGAGACAATAGGAAATAGAATGCTGTGGCATGTAGTCTCTTCCCTTATGTATTAATAACAGCCTTCTGAGCACACACATATTCACTTTCAGATTTTTAAGCAATTAGTTTGCAGATGTCAATAAATAAATGGCATTCATTCCTTAAGCAGGAACCATACCTGTTAACCATCTCAGCCTATTCTAGCTTTAAAGCTGGGCTTGATGCGCACAGCATGCTCAAAAACTGTACTCACAGTTCAAATGAGCTGGATTACAGACCATGACCACTGAGACCCTCACATGACAAAGCCTTTGTGTAATTAATATGCAGGGTAAAATGCTCCCTGGACTGCTGCTAAAGCGATTTAAATCATGCACATAAAAAATGTAATCACAAATTTAGCATGGTGGACAGAGTAGTCACACTGGGCTTGATTGCATAGAAGGTTCCAAGTGTGTTTTAAATGTCCTTTAAGATTGAGATTAGGACTTGTACTTACAAGATGCATATTAATCTAAAACTCAACATTTTTCAGTGTGGGATCACAGTAGGAGAACATTATGGGCAATAGAGGCTCATTCTAATCCCAGTAGGTAATTACACTTTGAAATAATATTCTTTAATTAAATCTTGTTTGCAGTTGATTGATTTAAACACTAAATCTGAGAACCTAAATTTGAGTTTTTATCCATTTTTGATGCTTATTGCACACAACTTGGGCTTTAATTGATGTTTCTGGAGTTTTTAAAGCCCTTGTCCACCGTATCCTGGTTGAATTTACTGTAATTATCAACATTATTATTTAATACTCTTGATGACTTCCTCTGGAAGCTCAGTAAGTTTGAGCACTTTTACAATTTTAACATATACTTGAAATGTATTTAATATGTCACTATGCCAATATTGACATGGAGGGTTCTTCTATCATACTTTTGGTAGGCACGTATTCTAATCCCTTCTCTGAAACACTGACAGTGGTTTCTTTTTGCTAAAATATTTATTGTTTGCTAGATTACAGCATAAAAATCTGGTCCTAGCTCTCATAATGGGCAAGGTACAAAGACAAAAAGTTAATAAATTCAAAAGTTATTTGCATCTTTTCAAATTTGAATGCTGCATAAATGGAAAAAGATACTCCTCCAATGAATTCACAAAGGGAGGCTGTCTACAAATACATATCACCTTTTTTGTTTATATCTTCTTTCCCACCATTTGGCAAAGTTTACCAATCAAAAGATACAATTAAAAGACTTATTGTGGCCATTTTAAGATAAATTCCTTCTATATTCAATAATCCATATGACAACAAATCTGTGTAATAACTGCTATAAGCAGTATGTTTTGCTGTCACCACTGTGAAGGAAGACTATTCTGGCAGCTAACATTAATATCTAATTTTAGTCTTTTAGATTTTGAGACTCTTAGAATTCCTCACTCTTCTGACGTAAGTGCTCTTTCTGAAGGAAAGTTTTGAAAAATTTCATGTCTTATGACCCACAGCAAGGAACTCTGAAATATGTCCTAATTTGACACATGATATTCTCTGTCAGGGATAATCAAAGATCTTCATAATTTGATGCAAATTTACAAATTATAGTGAAACCAATTTAATAGGTATCCATATAATCAGTAGTTGTACAGTGTGCCAGTTTGAATGTATTATGTCTCTCAAGAAAAACTATATTCTTTGATGCAATCTTGTGGGGCAGACATTTTAGTGCTGATTAGATTGGAATTCCTTGAGTGTTTTCATAGAGATGTGCCCCACCCAAGTTTAGGTGATAATTCAGATGAGATATTTCCATGGAGGCATGGCCCCACCCATTCAGGGCGGGCCTTGATCAGTGGAGCCGTATAAATGGGTGGACAAACAGAAAGAACTCAGTGCAGCTGCAGCTGAGAGTGACACCTTGAAGAGGAGCTACAGCCAAGAGAGACACTTTGAAAAATGCACTGGAACTGAGAGAGGAGCTTCAGCTAACAGAGACATTTTGGAGATGGCCTTTGAAAGCTGACTTTTGCTCTGGAGAAGCTAAGACAGGACAAACGGCCTAAGAGCAACTGAAGTGACATTTTGGAGAGAGGCTGAAGCCTAGAGAGGAACATCCTGGGAGAAAGCCATTTTGAAACCAGAACTCTGGAGCAGATGCCAGTCACATGCCTTCCCAGCTAACAGAGGTTTTCTGGACACCATTGGCCATCCTCCAGTGAAGGTACCCGATTGCTGACGCCTTACCTTGGACACTTTATGGCCTTAAGACTGTAACTGTGTAACCAAGTAAATCCCCTTTTATAAAAGCCAATCCATTTCTGGTGTTTTGCATTCTGGCAGCATTAGCAAACTAGAACATACAGTTTACAGATTTATATCCAGAAACACAAAATTAAGTCTGGTGGCTTAAGCATTGTGATTTAAAGATGCTGTTTACCAGTGTTTATATTTAAATTCACACAAACAAGGATTGACTAGGTTTCAGCATCAGCAGTGCCATATAGCAGCATCTTGCACATGTAGTCCAGTAAATTACATTCATGATGCCATATTTAATAACTGAAAATTCACATTTTACAATTGCATTTGTCACTGCTGAAAAACAAGCTAGTATGTGGAATGTTTTATTACAATGAGTACATTCTTGTGAGAAATGATTAAGTCACTACAAGAGAACAGTAAGGCCAAAAGACCTCATTCACCGTAACGCAAATATTAATCACACATAAATAATACAGGTGTCTTACGGTAAGGCATATTCCCCTAAAATATAGATTACACATCCTAGGGGCAAATAGTAGCACAACAGACTTGAAATAAATCCCTCAAGCCATGGTGGCCAAAAGGAAATCATTTATGCTTTGACAGTTTAATATACTTTTTGGTTATGCATAACAGATGAAAATATTTACACCAATACAAGAGAGTGAAAGAAAAATTAAAGCTGACTAACTGACCTGTTCAAAGTATGATTTTTAATTTCAAGGAATTTTTTTATAACTACCCCAAACAATAAATATGCTTCCCACAATTCAACTGCAACCATTCATTTTTAATTATTTCACAGCAGCTAAAAAAAAAAAAAAAAAAATCTCATTTCTTAACTCAAAGAGAATTTTTCCTGGCACGCACATATTCCCCATCTGGAGAAAAAGAGGGCAGATTGCCAACCCAGAGCACTGCAGAGTGAGAGGAACGTCACCAAGAGGGCTGCACAAGAGGTGGCACTGGAATGTCTCTGGGAAAAGGACCTGGGATGCTGAAATTTGTGTGTGTGTGGGGGGGAGACCTATTTTTCACCACTTTCACTTTCAAAATGTTTGAATTTTTTAACATGTGTATATGTTACTTTTTCCAAAAAAAAAAAAATCTTAAAAATGTATAAGTCAACATAATAAGAGTTGGTAAGTCTTAGAAATGAATCCCTTTCCTACTTTTTTATAAGCATTTTTCAGGCATTTGCTCACTTCCAGCACTGGGTTAGGCACTATAGGGGTGTGGGGAGGATTAGCAATAAACTAGATCCTTGACATTTTAAGGGCTTAAAATTCATTGAGAAATTCACATAACTTTAGCATGAGGGAAGACAATATATAATCAATCATGAAATTATACTGTTCATATTAAAATAAACTCAATAGATTTAGGAAATTCAAGAAGGTGGGAACTAGCAAGAAGCTAGGAATGAGGAGTAGTTGGCCTTTAACAGAAACACAGACCCTCCTAATAATCCACAGAGTGCCCAAAGTGAATTATAGAATTCTGAGATTGGCAAATGTGTGAAGAAATGATTTGTAACATCTGCTTAAAGAAGTTGTCTGTGTCAAGGTTTTAGATAGGACACATTTATATGTCACACTGGTATCAAAAAAAGCTGATAAGCCCATAATCCCAAAACAAGATAGGCTGATTTGCTACACAGCTATCACTATTCAAATGAATGATCTCTTAGGAAACTTACACTTTAAGACTCCAAAAGGCCTTGTAAGAAAAGGTCAAGCAAAAACAGATTCTATTTTTTCTTACATATTTGCTTCTAGCTCTTGTTTCTGCCATTCCTTATTAACTGGTTAGGAATCCTTTTCTTCATATAAAGTAACTGCCTTTCGTAAATATCTACATCAGAAGAACTTCATCATTCCACCATCAAAGTGACCAAACCATTAACATCCCCAACTCTACTGTCCCTCCTGTTACTATGAATGAAGTACTCTAGCTTCTGTCAATGACAAACAGCTCCACTAATACTACCCTGGACCCTTCCTTCTTCCCACCCTCTGCTTTGATGAGAACCTTACTCCTCAATTATCCCCTCTGCCCCCTACATCATCAGTTTCTCCATCTTTACAATATTGTTTCTATCAGTGTACAAAGATGTTTTTTAATCATGTGTCTATTTCTTAAATTCAGTTTTATTGAGATATACTCACATACCCTACAATCACCCACAGTGAACAATCAATTGTTCACAGTATCATATAGTTGTGCATTCATCACCAAATCAATTTTTGACCATTTTCATTACTCTCAAAAAAATAAAAATAAGAATAAGGATACAAGTAAATAAGAACACCAAAACATCCCATCTCCCCATCCCTCTTATTATTCATATAATTTTTGTTCCCATTTGTGCCAGTTTGAATGCATTGTGCCCCCCAAATGCCATTATCTTTGATGTAGTCTTGTGTGGGCAGGAAACATATTGGTGTTGACTGGGTTGGAGAGTTTTGATTAAGCGTTTCCATGGAGATGTGCCCCACCCAACTGTGGGTGGTAACTCTGATTGGATAATTTCCATGGAGGTGTGGCCCCACCCATTCAGGGTGGGCCTTGATCAGTGGAGCCATATAAATGAGCTGACTCAAAAAGAAGGGACTCACAGGGAAGTGAATCTCCCTGGCAACGTGGAATATGACTCCCAGGGAGGAATGTAGACCTGGCACCGTGGGACGGAGAACATCTTCTTGACCAAAAGGGGGATGTGAAAGGAAATGAAATAAGCTTCAGTGGCAGAGAGATTCCAAAAGGAGCCGAGAGGTCACTCTGGTGGGCACTCTTATGCACACTTTAGACAACCCTTTTTAGGTTCTAAAGAATTGGGGTAGCTGGTGGTGGATACCTGAAACTATCAAACTACAACCCAGAACCCATGAATCTCGAAGACAGTTGTATAAAAATGTAGCTTATGAGGGGTGACAATGGGATTGGGAAAGCCATAAGGACCAAACACCACTTTGTCTAGTTTATGGATGGATGTGTAGAAAAGTAGGGGAAGGAAACAAACAGACAAAGGTACCCAGTGTTCTTTTTTACTTCAATTGCTCTTTTTCACTCTAATTATTATTCTTGTTATTTTTGTGTGTGTGCTAATGGAGGTGTCAGGGATTGATTTAGGTGATGAATGTACAACTATGTAATGGTACTGTAAACAATCGAAAGTACAATTTGTTTTGTATGACTGCGTGGTATGTGAATATATCTCAATAAAATGATGATTTAAAAAAAAAAATAAAAATAAAAATAAAAAAACTAAAAATAAAAAAAAAAAATAAAAAAAAAAAAAAAAAAAAAAAAAAAAAAAGAAGGGACTCAGTGCAGCTGTGAGTGACGTTTTGAAGAGGAGCAAGCTTGCTAGAGAGGAACGTCCTGGGAGAAAGCCATTTTGAAACCAGAACTTTGGAGCAGATGCCAGCCACGTGCCTTCCCAGCTAACAGAGGTTTTCCGGATGCCATTGGTCATCCTCCAGTGAAGGTACCTGATTACTGATGTGTTACCTTGGACACTTTATGGACTTAAGACTGTAACTGTGTAGCCAAATAAACCCCCTTTTTATAAAAGCCAATCCATCTCTGGTGTTTTGCATTCCGCAGCATTAGCAAACTAGAACACCATTTTTCTACTTTCTATCCATATGCTGGATAAAGGTAGTGTGAGCCACAAGGTTTTTGCAATCACATAGTCACACTATGTTAGCTACATAGTTATACAGTCATCTTCAAGAATCAAGGCTTCAAAAGTTTTAGGTGTTTCCTTCTAGCTATTCCAATACACAAAAAACTAAAAAGGGATATCTATATAACCCATAAGAATAACCTCCAGAATAACCTCTCGACTATATCTGAAATCTCTCTCAGCCACTGAAACTTTATTTTGTTTCATTTCTCTTCCCCACGTTGGTCCAAGAAGGCTTTCTTAATCCCGCGATGCCAGGGCTAAGCTCATCCCCGCAAGTCATTTCCCACGTTGCCAGAGAGATTTATACCCCTGGGAGTCATGTCCCACATAGGGGGGAGGGCAGTGAGTTTACATGCCACGTGAACTTGGGGGTGGGGGGGACACATCTAAGCAACAAAGAGGTTCTCTGGGGGAGACTCGTAGGTACAATTATAAGTAGGCTTACCCTCTCCTTTGCAGTAACAAACTTCATAAGGGCAAAACCTAAGACTGAGGACTTGGCCTACTAAGTTGACAGTCCTCAGTGTTTGTGAGAATATCAGTAATAACCCAGGTGGGGAAGTTTAATATTTCCACATTTTCCCCAGTCACTCAGTGGGGCTTTGCAAATACATTTCTATTCTATGTCCAAATTACTTTGGGTGTCGAATTATTTATCTTCAAAAAGAAAAGAAGGCAGGAGGGAAGGGAGGAAAGAAAGAAGGAAAGAAAGAAGGAAGGAAGGAGGAAGTTGGGAGGGAGAGTCTCCTAGCCTGCTTCAAGGCTCCCTCACAACACTTCTTGAAAGGATGGTCTACATTCACCATTTCCACATCCTCACCTACCACTCTCACCTCAACCTAGTCTAATCAGACTTCCATTCTCACAGCATCACTAAGACTGCTCTTGTTAACATCACCGCTGGCCTCCGTATTTTCAAGTCTTATGATCCCTCCCTATTTTTATCGAGCTTAAAAACTCAGAAATACTTGACAGAGTTGGTTTCTCTGTCTTTCTAAAAATAGTTTCCTTTCTTGGCCTCAGTAATCTCATACATTCTTGGTTGTCCTTCTCCTCCACTGATGGTTACTTCACTGTAACATCTGCTGGATTTTCCTACGCACCTCAACTCTAAATTTTGACTGCTCCCCAAACTCTGTCTCATACCTCCTTCTCCTTTCTATCTAAATCTTCCATCTAGGTGATATCATCCATTCCCATAGCTGTAAATTCTAAGTCTCAATCTATATCACTCATATCCAACTGCTCTACTCCTTGAAAGTCTATGTGGCAGGACAAAGTTTACATAGTGAAACACAGTTTTTAGTTTTTCTTTCCAAAATTGCTTCTTCCTAAGCATTGCTCACTTCAGTGAAGATCACCACCATCCAACCAAGATCTTCAAGCCAAATATGTAGGGTCCTGTTCTTCTTGTGCTTGAATGCCTCCAATAAATTCCCACCACACTAAGAATGGAATCATGCTCTTTATCTTTGTTAGTTTATAATGTTGCACATACTCTTGACCCTTGCACATCTCTGATTTCTCCTTCACTATGTTCTAGCCACATCAGCTGTTCTCAAGATTTGAACATGACATCTTAAATTAAATGCTGGACTAACCAATTGTAGCTACTGATGTTCTCTATCTCATCATTCTTTTATAATTTTCTGCATTGTAATTATCACCACCTTATTTACCTTGTTGGTTTGTTTATTTTCTATCACACTAGAAGATTCCCCCTAAGAGAGTAGGAGCTTGTCTCTCTTGTTCTTCACTGTCTCCCCAGAGTCTAGAACAGAGCCTGATAGAGTGTTACACTGCAAAATCTTTCATAGATTTGTGATGAAAATTCAAGGATACTATTTTTGAAGACTGTTACTATTTTTAATTATTTTTCCACTAGTATTAATATTTTAATTAATGGTGCTATAAATAATTATATATAAAAATAATATATAGCATCAGTTAGGAAGACTATAGCTTCCAATTAAAGTGTTGGCATAACTGGCACTTACCTGTAGCCTTATTCTTCACGTGTGAGGTAGGAAAGAACAGCTCTCATTTACTTCCATAGCAATGAACGGACTGGTATTGCATCATAGCCACCTGGAGCTGGTCCCAAATGAAATGGAGGTGGGCCAGGTAAAACTGGATTAACACCTCATTTAGTTTCAGACCTGGACTACCACCACATATCCCCTTCTCTCCCTGTGCTTCCAGCTGAGAGGCTTGCCTAATGTTTCCAGCCCCAGGGCATCTCCTCAACCTTTTCCCAGGGAAATGTGCTCCACAGAGTACTCATGATCTTTCCTGCTATTGATGGAAAGACCAAGAAGTGAACGTAGCTCTCCCCCACAAAACAGAGGATACTTGAGAAAAGAGAATAATTATCTTTAGAGATTCACCTCCCAAACAAAATGTGTTACTTTGGTCCAGATACTCATATCAGAATGACATCTTTGGCAAGACCAAAAATGATTATTTCAGCAAATACCTCAGGCTTTTGTAAAACATTGTTTCTTTAAGAAATAGATTTTTTTTTTTTTTTTGCTTTACTTGATGTCAATTGCAGAACTGCATTATGACTTTTATAGGTCCTAAGCATATTTTCTCTGTAAAAATTATATTTTTGATGGCATTGATATAAAAAATGCATTATAATAAATTAAAACATTGTCTTGACATAAAAGTTTGTTGTCTTTTCTTCAGATTTTGAGAAGAGTAAAACAATTTTGTGGACCCCTAAGCACCATGGGTCCTGTGTGCTGTGCCTAATGGTTAAGTCTGCTCTGCTTAAATGAAAAAGAAATATTTTGAATGCAGTTTGGCACTTAAAGAGCTAAATGATTTTTCAAACAAAATACTTCATTTGCATCTCAAAGAGGTTTTATAGTATTCTATACCCAAAACGATTATTCAACACACGTTTTGAGCAAGTACTACACATAAGGCGTTAAAGAAAAGGCCTGTATTAGAGGATTTAATCTAAATATATTTTTAATCAAATAAAGCAAAATTTTCTAAATCATCCCAAATATTCTATTTAATATCTGTGAATATATGGATTCACAAGCACATTATCACTGTTTTCTTTAAACTAGAAAAGATCTATACCAGGAAAAAGTTATATTTCAGTCTGATAAAACTTTGTAAGGAATTGTTAGAGCAATGATTTTATTATAATTATTCAATATTTCTTCTCTTTTCCCTTCTCTTCCTGAAAATATTCAGAAAGGTTTTTATATATTATTTCCTACTTCCTTTCTCCAACTTCACCACAGGTAGGATGACTAAACATCCCAGGTTGCCCTGAACGTATAGGATGTTGCCCCAGAACCCGTTTTTACTTCTAAAAGTGTCCCAGGTTGGATAACGAATTATAGTCACCCTATTGATAGTCATTCTGGAATTGACTATCCATTCAATTCTATTTATACTCCTATCAATTAATTCAACTACTTTAAAGCAGATAAAGATAAGGAAGACCTGTACCAGGTTAAATCCCTTGAAGCATAGGCCTGCCTCTGCAAATTTCAAGTTCAAAAATTACCATTAGCTTTCCATTGTCTGTATAACAAAGTTCAATTTCATTACTTGGATATGACTCCCCCTAATCTGATCTCAACCCAACTTTGCCAATGAATATTCTATGATCTCTTCTGACTAATCTATTCACTGTTCCCCACTTGACTTTTCGTCATATGCTAACTCTTGCCCTTCCTAGGTTGCTTTAGATGAATTATGTTGCCATCCCAGGTCAGTCAAATCTTCAGGCCTTGCTTATCATGCCAGCATCCCAGGCAGATCTTTGGCTCCCTCTCTACCTACCATGAAGGGATAGCAGCTGATAATATTTTTCTCTAAACATGGTAACCTGCCTTTATAAGCATACTGCATAACATAGCTGTCCATCTAAGTAGTTATTTCAGAAATTTACTTTCATACAAAGTATGTCTTCTTCCACCTCCTGAAATATTTCTGGAGTTTCATCAACTAATGTTTAACTAAAATGCAAATTCCCCTAGGAGAGGCAATTTTAAATGTCAATATTTTATATCCTCATGTAAGTTATTATTTTTAAAACAGATTTTAACAAGGAGAATTAGAGGGTGGTGCAGTGGGGATAGAGGCTCTGGGGAAAGACAAGGCAAAATAGTACCTTACCAAGAAAACAGTATTCTGATTCCCAGGCCAGCTAGCTCTACAGATAATCAAATAAATCTTTTCCAGCAAGAATCAGTTTTATCCCAAACAAAATAATGTCTTTTTTTTCTTTAAGAGGCTTTATTGTATATCGTTCCAGAGTCTTTGAGACTTGGACACCAATACTGCTTGTGCCATTTTCTTGCTGTGAGATCTCTTGCGACTTAGGAAGCTTCTTAGCATTAATCACTTCATCTGTAAAGGGGAGACGATAATTCTTACCGAATTTTCATTGTAAAGATTTTGGAAAATAAGCATCACCATAGTGATGCTAACCCTTTCCTTTCCTTTTCAAATAAAATGAGCAGTGCTAATGTATCAATATTACAAAACAAAGAAAGCATTCCAAGTGAGAACAATTGCAAGGTAACTGGCAGGAAACAGGATCTGACTGAAAGCAATATAAGAAAAAGTCAGGTACTCCAGTCCCCACCTGTACAGCCAGGCACTGCATTTCCCCTGTCCCTGCAGCTGTGGGAATTTTACTCCCTGAGGGAAAAACAGAAACACAACCCCCAAATACACAAAAACAAAACAGAGAAATTTTTGTGTCAGAAACACCAGACACAGAAGATGATGGGGGAAATGCATCACACTACAAACATGGGGCTAACTAAAAGCTTACATATTCAACAGTGAGATCTCTGATCCTGTTACCCAACCCTCAGCATCTGCAGCTAGGTTTATAACGCTCCTTATGCCCCACAAACCAGCCAGCTGGCTAGCAGACTTGACCCCAGAGTAAAGGCAATCAGTGAACCGTCCTTCCTGTGCACACTGGGCTTCCAATCAGCACGGCTAATAATTGCCAGGCATTTGAGAGAAGATCCAAAAGAAGGACCTTGCAGGAAAGGGCCTATCAAAAACAAATAAGAAAAAGAGAGAGAGAGAGAGAGAGAGAGAGAGAGAGAAACTAATAGAAACAGAGATAATAATGAATGCAAATGAAAATGGTAGGAAAACATATCAATTTCTTCAGATAAATAATAGATGACACTACATTCATGAATACAGTGATAGAATGCTATGAAAGACAATCAGGTAATAAGAAATGGGTGACGGAAATTATAAAATATAATAAATTTTAAAATTCTACATAAGATTTGGAAGATATATTCAAGGAAATTTCTTAGAAAATAGAAAAAACATGGAAAATTAAATGGGAAAAGATAAAATTAGAGGGTCAATTCAGGCACTCTTTCTGTCTGATTAATAGAAAGCAGGCAATGATAGGAGAAAAATTATTTTAAAAATTATTTTAAAAATAAATAAAACATACTGGGAACTAAAAAACTTATCTCCAGACACACGCTCACTATGAAGAATGAAAAAGACTCAAACCAAAGCATATAATTATGAAATCATAAAACATCACATATTAAAATTTGATTCCAATTGCTTCCAGAAAGAAAAACAAACCCTAACTGCCCCCTCTTTCAAAGAGATTATATACAAGGAACCAAGAATCAAAGGGGCATCGGCCTTCTCAGAAGAAACACTGGACATTAGAAAACAATGGGACAAAGGAGGCAGGGTACAGACATTTTCAGATATATAGAGAGCCTGAAATAACTTATCTCCTAAAAACCTTTTCTCAGAAAGCTTATTAAAGGATTTACTCCCCAAACTAAGTAGTAAACCAAGCGAGAAATTAAGGGAATTCCAGAAGACAATACATGAGTAGGCCCAGCTTGTAAACAACCAAACCAGATTTGAGACAAGGATGGAACATCCTGAGAGAGAGGGCACCGGGAAATAAAACTGGCAGATTCAAAAGATTTGAAGTTATAGAAAATTATACTAAGAGTTTGAAGGAAGAGTTGGGTACAACAAAAATTAAGCAAATAAAAAATAACAGATTATTATCTAGAGGAAAACCATAAAAACCTGTGCAAGGAAAGAACCACCACAGCTGTGTTGGCCTGAGCCTCTGTGCCTTAGAAGCAGAGATTCCACTCTGAGAAGGAAGATGGCAAGAACTTCAGGCTACTGCCCAGAGGGAAGTTCTAAGGTACAAGTCAGCCTTCTTCCAGCTGCGCCATCTTCTGTTCATTCAGGCTTTCTCCAGCCTTTGACTTCCGAGGATGACTAGCGCTTGTTTAGGAGCATAAGCAATCTAGTAAGACACATCTTCATTTTCAGCGGTTTGGCTTTCCCCTCCACTGGCATGCCATTTACTCTTCATTACAGCTGATTAAATTTGGCTGACTGTGTGCCTTTTAGTGGTGGGAAAGCAAGTCCATGTTGTTTTCCTTTTCATAATTTCCCTTTATCCATGATCTATTCTTCAATTAATATGGAAAGGAGAGAGTAGAAAGGAGAATTCTGTGATCATTTGGGTCCTCATCATTGGAGAACCTTAAGGGCAACCACAGAATGAACTGCTTCAAGAATGGATGCCTGGGTTTGTGAGAGCTGGGGAAGTAGGGATGATTTCCAGGTAGTTTTTCTTACTTAGTATGTCTTTTCTTTTGCATTTTACATTTGGCCTCATGGAAAGAGTACCAAGTAATTAATGAAGTTCTGACTTCCTCTAATGCTAGGTCATAATATAAATACTTTGGGGGACAAGCAGCACAGAATTTCCAGGTTCAGCTGGATAAGATGGAACTTGAAATGAAAAGCAGGAATGCATAATGCGAAGGATATTATGGGGAAAAAAAATCTTATTCTTAACTTTCTTTTAGGAGTATAAGAGAGAAACACATGATATATATTTCTACTGTAGGAGACAATATAAAAATTATCAATGATTTCCATAAAACATCAGTCATCTCCATATCCAAAGATAAAATCTTGCTTTAGATTAACCTGAGTGTTGCTGAGTGTTGTCATGAGCTGGAAGAATGAGTCCTGGTCTCTTTCAGTCTGGGCCCATCACTTGCCTTTATTATGAAACTCCTCCCCCACTGAACTGTTCTCCAGTCTGACTAGGCAGTCAACTTAACCAGTTCCTTGAGACATAGTCTCAAAACACTGAATGTTTAGCTTAGTGAACTTACTAAATTGCGCTGCCTGTCTCACTGGATGTTTCTGGAAAGAATATTATCATAGGCTGCAGGTAGATTTTACAGCCATTAAATCTGCAGTGAATGTAATAAGGATGCATACTAGAAGTGGACATGGGCTCCCTGGTACTGCAGCATAAAGCTATGCCATGGGTATGTGTGCCGTTTGAGTCCATGGTGACCCCATGGTGGGTGACTTGCTGAATGGGCTCTACCATCTGCACATCAAGATAGTTACTTGACACATCTTGCCCTCAAATTCCTGTGAAGTTGACTGTGGCCCAGCAGGTGCCATGGAGTGGCTTATACTCCTCAAATTCATAGCGTGTACAATGTTCAAGGAGTTAATTAAAAAATACTCTCCAGATTTACACATTTTCTCAGAGTAGATCAAAAGAGGGTTTGGAAATACAAGGCTAAAGTAAATAAGACCAACTGCTGATTTTTCAATTAGGTTATGTTTCAGGGATACAAAATTACATATTCCTTTCCTATGAACGTCCCCTGCACTTTTTAAACACAGAGCAACCCATTAAGCTATTAATCACCTCTTCCAATTAATTGCTAGAAAATGACCCAGGTTTTAGTAGTAGTGTTGCAATTCAAAAGCTCTTTGATATTTGGCAAGGGAAAGTTACAGACAGTAGTAATTTGAGACAGTGAGGCTATTAGCTGCTGTTTAGAATCTCAATTACTCTAAAGATAGATAATTACAAATAAAACAAACTTGTTCTCTTACATTAGTGCTTTTTTTTTGCTTTATAAAATTTATGAGTGATTATTTTCAGCCACTAAATATAATTTCCAAGTGAAAAATTGACCTTAACAGTATGAAGTATAGTTACAAGTAAAATCTGTGTTTTCATCGAAGAGAATAAATGCATTTCCTGAACTCTGGCTGTTAAAGATAATTGATTTATTGGCTCGCTATATAGTGTACTATTGTCTTTATGCTCTTGGGATGGGGAAGCTCTTCAGAAAAGAGCTAAATTCTGCCACTTCAACATGACAGTTAAAGAATCTCCCCACCCCCATTTTCTTCAAGTGTAAGGTTTGTTGGAGCTTAAAAATAGGAAAGAAAAAGAAAAATCTCTTTCCAGGATTGGTTGGAATTAACTGAATGTGGCTGCATCTCTTGGCTTATGGAATGTGTACTTTTACTGCTTTAATGTTCCTGAGAAGTTAATAGTGTGGGGGTTCTTTTCTTTTTAATCATATTCCTTTCATAGTAAAATATTTATTCAAGCAAATGTAAAGTACTTGTCAAAATATGAGAATATGAAATTCCCATTTTTAGGTTTTAAACACAGCAGTGATACAAAATATAAAGTGATGCATTTTCCCCCAGGGCTAGTTTTGAAATTCATGAAATTACCAAATATGTTTTTGTTTTATTTCCCTTCTACCTTTCGGTTGCTACACAAATTAGTAAATATAATGAGAGGAGTTTCTCAGCTGCAGTTTGATCTCAGTGCTGCACAATCATCTCCATAAAAAGCTATGAAGGAAAACAAATAAAGTGAAAAAAACAAATACTGAAATGGTCCTATCTAGATTTTCCATTAACATGAGGCTTAGTCAACAGATTCGATGATGCCTTCAAGGAGAAACTCAGTTCAGAAAGTAAAACAAGGATCAACATTTTATAGTGTGTGCATATATCAGACTGATATCAAAAAATCAGGAATGCAGGTGTTCAAGTTACCCTATGCAAGCTGCAATTCTCTTGATCTTCAATGAAAAAATCCGATCTTCCCTTGCTCCAAACCTCCCCTTTATATAGCTGTTGACTTGGATTGGTTGGAAAAGTAGTATGGTGTTTCTTAATTTTTTCTTAAAAGTTTCCTTACCCCAAGAATATAAACATAATAATATTCTGTATAAAGATATAAAGCATAAAGTACATTTTTCCCTCAAAGTAAAAGTTTGCCAATGTCACCAATATGTTTGGTCCAACTGCTAACTCCAAGTGCCAACTGCAGTCAAAAACAGAATGAGATAGAGGAGCTTGGACATTTTCAAAGGTAATTAATAAAACAAATTCCTCTTGCATGTCAAAAAGTTCTGAAGTGATATGTGGAAAAGAGGTCTGGCTCAGTTAATTGGTGTGAGAAAATAAGATTTCTCCTCTTTTAGACACTCATATCTTTTGGGTTATTTCTCTACTCTCTTACACCAGAATTTTTTACTCCACCAATTTTCCCAGATAAACTTTTTTCCTCAAATGTAATTGTTGCCTTTTTCATGGTGGTACACCTTAAAAGTTAAAGAGCAGAGTGCTTCCATGTTTAAAGGGAGGAGATATTACTAAGTGATTTACAAATTAAAAGTCTTTCTGAATACAGAAAGCTATGCAGCCTTCATTTAAAATCAACAATATTGGAACAGGGGAATTATAAATTAAGTTATACTCAAGAAAAATTAGTTAGTCTGGGTGTTGGGACAAGGAAAAGACAAAGGTTCATTCTTAAATATTTTCTGAATGATCAATGGAAAAAGTAAGAACAAGTATGCTCCCTAGATTCAAAGAATTTATAATGCAATAGTTAATACAAGATAGAGTAAGAGGCAACCTATACTAGCATATACATATCCATGCAATAATTTCTAAAGAGAATGACAAGAGTTGCAGTCAGATTTTTGCAAAGAGTGCCTAATAAGGGAAAGCTTACAATCAAATACAGTATTCTGTGTTCATACTGACAGGTATTCCCATCTCTTAACAGCCACCATAACTCTGGCTCTAAAAGTTGGAAATTGAGTGAAATACCTATAAGTGGTCAGTAATACCCAAATCTGACTTTCCAGTATTTCCGTATTTGCTGACCCTACTGTCTTACTGGATCCTATTCATCTTTTCACCCATGATAAATTGTGCAGTGCCCAAGGCATTACTGTAGCTTAGTAAACTTTCACTGACTGAGTGAATGGATGGATGAATAGGTAAATTTCTGAATTTTTTTGTGATGAGCTGAAGGACTGAGCACCCAAACTGGGACAGATTACAGATATCCCTGAACCCATAACTCGGTATCCATAAGGAAACCTTCAGCATCATCCACCCAAGAGAATGAAAACCTGTGGTGGCTCTGCCACTCTCTGACTGCGCTTACATATCTACCTGTGAATATATAGCAAAAAAACCATTAAAGTTTGTTGAGAAAAATCAGCTTCTATCCTGGGATTAGAATTCATCTCTGGATTTCCCTGAGCTCATATCATTTATGGTCATTATCTGACTTTGGTTATTTGCACATTACATCTGCCAGATCCTTCCTGCCTAGCAATAGACTCAAGCTCTGTCATGAAACTCTGTATCTCAGTGTCTGTGAGATCATTTCTTTCTGACTCAACCCCTACTTCTGATCTTTCCCAGTCAGCTACACAATCTCCCCCACAAACCTTGCAGGTGGATATTAATTTAATCAATGGAACAAGGAGAGTTGATCATAATTTATCAGTTCCTTGAGGTCTGTATGAATGACTGTGACCATTCTGAAAACCATGGCACTCCTCTCTGCTTAAATAAGCATTAACAGTCTTGCAGACACAAATGCAAAACTCAGAATTCTATCCTGGCTGCCTTCATTGCTTCACTGAAAATAAGAGAAATAAAAACAACACTTTTTCTGAATTAGAGTAAAGCCTGTAAACTATTGGCCTCCACTGACAATGAGTGAGAGGGAGGACCAAGGTTATACTGTATCTCTATAGCAACCCAAACTAAAGCAATTCCACTTTAAACATTACTTTTTCTTTTTCAGTAACTGCTAGATGGGACCAACAAATTTGGGCATATGCAAGTTCAAGGTGATGGTAGATTCTGTGCTGCACACAGAAGCCTGAGAATGAAGGGGGGGAAAATGGTACAGAAAAGCAGAATGCTTCAAGTCTCCCAAAATAATATTTAAGTTCTTGCCTCATCATGCATGGCCAAGACTTGTGTCTGCCTAAAAATACATACCATATACGAGTTAATCATATGTAGTCAAAGCCTCCCTCAGGACCAAAAATTATTACTCAGGATACACATAGGTAATATGTACAATTTTCAAGGCAATATTGATTAAGGAAAAAAGCACCCATTATACTGCTTTTAGTAGTGTTGACTCTTGACCATCCATTCTGGTTAGAGATTTTAAACACATCGTAATACTGTCATGTGGATATAGAGGCTGTTTCCCACTTCCTTCCTCTGCCCCTCCCCCCATTAATTATATAATAAGGCCTATGGTCATCTGTACTTAAGAGAATGAATTTCTTGACCATGTGAACCTGAGTAGGATGTCCTAGGAACCTGAGAAGCTTTAGGATGCTGTTACAAAGAACTGATCATTCTCCAATCATTTAACTGGATTTCATCTTTGTTTTGTTAGTGAGACTGGAACAGGTGTTAAAATCCACATATGGTAAAGAGGAAGAGGAAGGTGCAAAGTGCCCTTACCTTTCATAGGGAAAGACCACACAGATCAACCCCGACTGTAAATCAAATCCATATGCCCAATCCATTGCCCTGTCCACTCTTCTACTCAGGCCATTTTAAAACTCAACCCCATAACAGGTTTATAAGAATTACAAAATTAGAAAAGTTAGAAATGTCAGAAAAAGAAGATATCTAAAGGTTTCACTTAATTTTACCTATTTCCTTCGAATGTTGAAGGTGGATAAAAGGGGGTTTTGAAAAATCCTGTTTCATTTACCCGTTCCTTCAGTGCAAGGGAGAAACGGCAATCTCCTGCATAAATGGCTACTCCTGCCTTTCTAGCATTCTTATGTGTTATAAAGCCCTTTATAAGATCTGATGCCCAACTGAGTACCTCCTTTTACCATTAACTCCTTAAACCATGAATATTTAACGCAAACGAAGTATAAACCCCTGACTCTTCTCACAGTTAGTATCTATAATCCTTTTTTCCAGACTAGGTATTTCTAAATCGTGTTAAATCTTTCATCTTCCTTCTGGTCAATTTCAAGGTTTTTATTGAATCAAATGCAATGTTTTTCATACCAGCATTTCTTTCACTTTTAGACACTTATACTGGCTTAGCAAGAGCTGTTAAAATTAGGTGATTATCCTATATGAGCACATTGATGTATGCATTCCTTGTTTTAGGAGACAACCTCAAGGTGAATCATTTATTTATTTATTTTAACACATGGAATAATACAACAAAGTCCTGAAAACGAGGGCATTTTTCTTTTGTTAACATTGAAAAAAGTTTGACTTTTCCATTTTAGCAAACAATTCAAATTCAACCTTTAATAATCCTAAAATATAAACTAATAAAAAGATCTATTATTAGGTATTACATTTTACCCTGATAAATTGTTAGAGAAATACACTAAAAACAATATAGTTGAGCTATAAATGCAATGATTCTGTAATAGGGTTTTTTTTTTTTTCTGACCTTAAATGATTTTATTTCCTATAAAGTTATAAAAGATCGTGTAGCAGCCTTCGTTATTTATTTCCCTTAAATGGTAAAACCGAAGAAAAGGTAAAGAGGAAGAACAGTTAACCTCTGGTGACCAAAGGTGCACTTGATCTGTTATTTTGTATTCTATACTCTTCAAAAGAGCAATATAAACAGAATTATTTATGCCCAGCAAAATGTTGCTTAATTACTTATGCACCACTGTTTGCTTGTATTTTAAGCTCTCTCTACCACCCACAGGCAGACGTTAAACAGCTGCTAAAAGCTAGCTTTAGTCTTGCCTGTTTGAAATTAGCATACTTGAGCTTTGAAAAAACTTTGTTACCAATTTACATATGCATAGAGACTGATATTTAGACTCACCATATGATATGTCCCTCAAGAGCTTTTCTTATTGCCTCCATCCTCAGGTCTCAACCTAGAGACTGTAAATCTAGTAGGTGATTAATTCTATACCCCTGAGAAACTAGCAATTAGCACTTGCAACCAGTAAAAAATTGTCATTTCAAAACCCTGTTTACTATGCCCATGTATTTTCTACGAACTCACAGTTAACTCTAAATAGATGTGTGCAGCAATAGATCTGCAGACATTTCTGCCTCTTTATGTAAAATATAATATTGCTACCAGCTAATCAACCTATTAAATATATATAATTGGCATTCCTTTTTAAAATATAAAATAGCAAGATGTAGCAAGCATGGCAACACTATACATGATGTTTTATGTTACTAAACCTTAATCAGTTCATTTCAACATGATGACTTTGTAGGGTTTACCTGTTCTGTGTCAATTCTTATCTCTGATAGCTGAAATTACCGTACTTCCAGATGTTCTTATGCATTATTGAGGTCTTCTGCAGTAGACGCTGGAAAAGGTAAGATAAGGTTTTATTTCTTTGTAGTAGTCACAACACTGAGATCAAAGATGGTAAAGTGCAGTGCTTAGTATTGGAAACTATGATGAAACCTAACATTTATTTTCAAGTCGCAAACCCTATCATAAAAACTGCTCATCAATCCTTAGTTAACCATTTCACGTGTTTAATCTGTGAGTCAGGCAAGGAAATGCTGGTGAAAGGCTTAAAAATTCATATTTGACCAACATAATAAAGCTAGTACTTAATTATTTATGCTGCATACACAAGTTTTAAATTGAAAATATATGTTGGAAGATCTATCTTGGAAGACACAAGTAAAATAAAAAAGAAAGGAAAAGAAAGGCACACAAAACTATTTCAGAGAACAATTGCTTTTTGAACAGTTCACTTTTGGTCAGGTTTAAGAATCTGTCAAAGAAAAATTTGCCTGTGATAAATATATACACACACAAACACATATTTCAAATTGCTTTCTGATAAAAATCTGCCATTACTGTGAAGAGTGTTAACTGAAGTGAAAACAGAATAATTCCATTTTCTGAAATGTTTTCAGTTCAGTTCAAGGGAGAAAAGATAGGTGAAAATAGCTAAAATGCAAGCTATCCGCACTACGTTAACTTACTAGAACAAAACATTTCATTTTGAATTATATGTTATACATTTTTATGATTACAAGAATAAAAAAGAAAAAAAAATGCCACATGGAATGCCATGATTTCTAACTTGAGTAATCTTCAGTTAACAAACAGCATTACTTTAAAAACAGACATTAAAAACCCAGAAAACACATGCAGGAACAATTTAGTTCTCAGCATTAGAACGCCAAGGGCAGCAGATCTCCCTTATCCACAAGCACAAAGTTAGGAGCAAATGCAGAAATGATCTCGTAGAAAAGTGGACCTTATTTTTCCCACTTGCACAGTCATTAGCCGGTCTGCTAAAAGAGCCTGCTAGACTTTGGACTAATTACATCATCGGATCACCATACTGTTAAAATCAGTTGCAGGGCACTTGTACACAACTAAGTCCCTGCTTCTAATTACTATTTTAGTCTCTTTTTTCCTTATGACATGTTGGTGATAGATCATTATTTTTTCAGCAATTTGTTCGCATTTATATGCAATATAATTGGATCTGATTAATTATTATGATTAATGACTGCAGAATTTCCTTACAAAGCTGTTAATACTGGTAGTATCAAATGAAAGACATGGACAAATTAAAGCCAATGGATTCCTGTTGCTCGCACTTGCAATGCCTGGGCTGCGGTAACCCTTTGCTGTTCCGTTTCACAGCAAACAGATAGTGACTGCAAACGTGAGCTCTTTGAAAGGCTATCAGAAGCTCATAGAGAATGAAGTGTTTAGAATGTTTTTAGGCTTATTTAGGTACATTGTAAATGAGAAATCTAGCAGGTCTAGTTCAAAGGAGCTCATAGTGTTATTGATTAAGAGTAGTAAGGAAAAATGTAGCATTAAATATCCGCAGAAAGCTATTAAGAAATAATTGTCTTGAAGGATATTTATAATTTCTCCATTTTCCTCAACAAACATGATATAAAGCACTTAGTTAACTTCTATTAAATGTCAGATTACAAAATTTCCAAAGGACATATTTATGTAGAGTGTATTTTGTATTTTAAAATATATTCCGGCTTAGAAGTAGGATATTACATGTAAAAAAAGCAAACAACGACTGAGTAGCTTAGGGGATCGACTTTCCTGTTACCTCTGGGACCCTGACTTTAAATCTGGCTTGAGCAACTGAGAAAAAATCATTTCAATCTAATGGCAGCAGCAAATAAAAAAATCAGGTAGTCTGAGTTCCTTGGAGGTGGCAGCAAGCTTTTTTGCTTTTATGAAGTGTCTAGGATTCTGGGTTTAAAGGAAAGAATTGGATTTGGAGGATGCATGCCTGATTATAAATTGTAAAATACAAAAGATGTTGAGTATAATTTGCATCTGTCATAAACAGTGCCGGCCCTGCTCATAGCATGAGTCTTAACAGGGGGCATGAAGTCTTGGATCTTGCTGAGAAAATGGATTCATTCAGTCTGACCCAGATTTGGTAGTGACACCTATAATAAAGTCAAGATTCTCAAAAGATTTCAAAAATAGCTTTTTAGTTAGAAGTGGATTAAGGTACCTGAAAATGTTCAAAATGAAAATGCTGGACAATTATTTTTTCAAAAAAATTTAAACAATGCTTCATAGCTAACCCAATATACAAATGCAAAGAGATGAATTTGTCTTATGAAGAGCTGCAATTTTTCTTTCATGATTCATATTAAATTCAGATCACCAAAAGGAGAAAGAAGATAGACTAAAGAAATCATTGTGTTCAGGTGAATAACGAAACAGTTTAAACACATATGACTCTTAGTTTTATCAAAGAGAGCAGATTCCTGTGAAGCTTTCACGTGGTTATTGATATTGAAATGTAAAATTCTTCCTTCAATTTCACAGATTTTAAAAGAAATTTGGCCTCTGGTCTATATTTGTTGTGAAAATGATTAAAACAAATGCAGGGATATCATTCAAAAATCTTCCACCCCCATCATAATAAGTAATTTGGCCCATCAGAGTTTTAAACAAGCCTCCTCTGATCCACAATCCCCCTCAAATGGCTTTGTATAAATTATTTATATAAGGATAATGCTAGTTTTTCTTCAGAGAGTAGAAAAAGAGGATTAATGTGAAGGTAACACTGAAGCCGTTTCCATGGGCTCCTTGTATATATAAAGTATATTCATGGCAATTATTTTAGAAATCAGGGCTGGCCTTCACCCCAAGTGAGAGCAGGGGGCTGTGGTGAAAGGCAGGGTTTCCTTTCCTTTTCCTAGGTAAGCATCACCACCCAGGAGACAGAGGGCACTCATACACCCGATAAATAATGTTGGCTGTTCTCAGTTGCTAATGTGAGAAAGGTAATGAAACAATTAGTAACAGGGCGATTAATGGCATTATTAAACACACTATGTGAATTACCATTAAGAAAATTTGTTTCGAAATATATTTGGTTGGAAAAAGCAACGTAAGGTGAATAAAACCACACACCCTCCAGTATATAAATAACAATAGCCCTGGACACTGGGCGTTTACAATTAGAGTAGACAACCTATCTGTCACGCAAGAGAATCTCCTTCAGCTCACATCTGAGCCTAATTTCAAGTGGTCATCTTGGATTTAATTTTTTTAAAAATCATATGTTAATAACTGTACTGCCTTTTAGCAACATGCATCCAAGTGTTTCACGTGGCTTGCAAGAGGGTCTTTGTACTTTACATTTTTACTGTTATCATTATTAGAGGACTGAGGTTATATCTCTAATGTATGACCAAAGAATTTCAAAAGATTCCTATTTTTATTTTTAGACCAACTAAATAATTGATTGATCAGAATCATTTCTTCCCCATGTACCATTTTAGATGATGAGCTCATCTGTTAGCTCTTTATCTAACTATTCAGAGTCAATAAATCATCCAAGTAACCTAGAAGAATCAAGAGTAAATACCAGGGTCTTGACTCAGTTTCTAAACCACTGACAGACAGCTAAACATTAAGTGTACCATATCAACTCAATTGTAGCTTTGAAGGAAAGAGTATCTGGAAGTTTCTCCTTAGTATTCTTCACTCTTAAAGGGCCTGTCCCAATTCTCTTTCTAACACCAAGAATCTATCCAGACAAGGAAGGCTCTGATAAATCCAAGAGCCTGACAAAGGATTAGAACTTCTGTCATCCAAAATTGAATTAAACAACTGTGGCAGAGTACAGGATACCCCTCTTAGGAATATCAAGTCTGGGTTCTCCTTCATATTACCTGTAGAGCATAGTCAAGAATGGTTAAAATACAGGAATGCCATGGGGGGATACATCCTAGCTATTCTTCAAAACCCATTTTATGCCCAGGATTTCCATCAAGCCTTTGCTACTACAAATAAACAACTCAAGATGATAGCTGATTGCTGCTTTCCTCTGGAATTTTCACCTCTCTAGCCAGTGATCAGTGCATAGTTTTTGTACAGTAGTAGCACACAACCTTGCATTTAGAGCTTTTAGTTTCCCTAATGACCATCTAGTTCACACCCATCATTTTGTAGATAGGAAAACAAGGTGGTTGTTATTAATGTATGACGAGGCTCAAAAGAGACCTAAGTCCCTTGGCTCTAAATTTACATCACTTTCCAATATAGCACACTACTGCTGACTGACATGAGAAAGAATAATATAGCATTTAGGTCTCTTTTTTCTGGTGCTAGCCAGTTAGTTAGAACTCCCTTGGACATTAATGTTTTTATCTGAATAACCAATAATCTGTCTCATCATAACACACATATTTTTGCAAATATTCATCTAGAAAAGGAATATTAAATTGGAAAACAATCTAAACAATCCATCTGTAGGGAAATATTTTAATAAATGATGATGTATTGTGAAATAAAATGTGGTGAGCCCATTTGATGGAAAGAAGTAACTCTTCTTTTCAATGTACTCGTATGAAAAGGTAAGTATTATATTTTGTTCCATGTTCAAAAGCAAGCAGCAGAAGGCAAGCCACTGTATTGCCCCATTGTTTAATTCTCTATCTGGCTTATACAAAAAATATGCCTGGCACAATACACACCAAATATTTAATATTGGTTATAACTGAGGATAGAAATAGAAGGGATGGGAGGGAAGATTTCAGGATGTACTACATATATTACTTGACTATTTGATTTGATTTTAACTGCCACGGTATATTTGCTTTTGTAATTAAAAATTAAAAGATAAACTAAAGAAATTGCTATAAGAAAATACTAAATTTTATAGGCTTATGTGGTCTTTGCAAAGATCAATTCTATGGTTGTTGTTCTCAAATTTATATCAAATTTTGAAAAGCAGACAGTTATTTGGTATGTGAAGAATTTAGTGATTTTTTAATACTTCTCTAATAATTTGCTATTTTTGTCAATAGGAATATGATATGTAATAATGTGTTTATAAAATAACATTTTGAAGCCTTACATTTTTATTAAATAACAATAGAAAATTGGTCTATTTCATTGCAATTAATACAGTATTACTTTATGCAGGTAAATGTAAATATGAAGGAAACAAATTAAGGTTCCTGGCCATTCTTTAACATCACTACCAAGGATATTGATGCACATCCTTTAGCTGAAAGCTTCAAAAGACAAAGCAAGTTAGTTGTTTGGCAACTGCCAATGACTCCACTATGAAACTCCAACATATAATATTTCAGATCCACAGTTTTACACACATACAGTATATTCTTGGAATGAATAGATGTAACCTCACATGGGATTTAGTAAAATCATATTTGTTAGGAATTTGGAACTCCTCAAAAGAAGGCATTCTATAAATATTACATTTGAAGGGCCCCAAGCTTGCCTATTTAGTGTACAAAACAGAGTTTATCAGAACATCAGTTTTTGAACTACATTCTTACATAAATGTCTGCTTCAGCCAACATATTCTTGAAGGAAAATCTGTCATGCTACTTTTGCCAAAATCTCTATTAACAAACAAGTATGGTTCTCATTGTTACAACTCAAAATACACATTACATTTAAAAAAATAAAATTTCTGAAGTAAAAATTTATACCTGAAAAGAAAAGAAAGCTACTAGCAAGAGGAGAGATGTTGGTTTCTAAATGGTGAGTAGATGTGTACTTTTCTTGATGCTGAGTAAAGAAAGTGTTTTTATTAATTTTTTAAGAAAATGGGAAATAATTTTAAATTTAAGAATTCCATAGTAGAACACTTCTGCTTGAGGAATTATTTAAGGAAAGGACAGCTTCATTTTATTTCTGATAAAACCTGTGTATAGAGAGTTTGGTTACTACTCAAATCTCAAAGCAAGAAATCAAGTCATGAACAACTACAGCAGAGATGCATTGCTGGTATCCAATACTCCTTTAATTGGAAACACCATGTATTCTGATGTTTTAAATTCCAGCATTTTAGATAAATGCCTACCAGGAAGGGCAATGTCTTCTGATCAAATTTTTCACTGTGATAACCAGTTTCATAGAAATTATTGCACTAAATAAAGTTATATTTCCAAATCATTGCTTATAGTACATTACAAAAATATGAATCAGATTAAATACAGCAATATCAATAGCTAGAAATGTGTTCTCAGATACTGTTTCTTTGAATTTTTTTAATCTCAGAAGTAAATAATATATTCAGATCGATAAACATACATTAGAAATCGAAGTTGTACATCAAATGATTGGAATGCAAAAATCTGACTATCAAAGAAGAAGGCCAAAAGAGCCCTACAATCCCTAATATGTGGAAATCACAATTAAGATATGATAGATGGATTCAATAGTGATCATCCCTACTGATGTTATTTTTGGCTTTGCAAGTACACGCTTATATTTCATATTCAGGGAAATAATTGTGGTTTGCCATCTTACAAGCCAAGAGTGCCAGGGAATTTTGTAGAAATACTCCTTAAAGCTGCTTTCCTATGAGAGGAAGTCTGTCCTCTACTGTTGAGCTGAGACATGCAAGTATGTTCTATTAGATTAAAAACAGCAGAAGTCACTTTATTCACTACTCTCAGAAAGCATCACTGCAGAGAAATTGGAAAATAAGAAAGAAGGCTAAGAGGAAGAGGCTGTAAACCACAGTGGTATGGAAGAGATTGAGAAGAATAGGCAAATAGTCTCTAGTTGTGAATAAGAAGAAAAATATTTTTATTAAAGGCAGCCTCAAGAATGAAAATGTCATGGCACACTTCATTTCTGTTCAAGGTTGCATATGCAATCTAAAGAATTAGAAGATGAGAATCTCTCATCATGTACATGTTTTTCTGGTGAACGATTCGCCTATTTTCTAAATCAAGAATCTGGTTACCCTACTCTGGAATCACAGCAAAAAAAAATGTCCCCCAAGTCACTGCAAGAACCCAAGTGGTAAGAAATGTCTGCTACTTTTTAAGAAAAGTTGAAAGAATTAATATCAATCTTAGTTTCTAAGAGGGCAGAGGCTAAATTCAGTATACTCATGTGCATGTATGAAACAAGAATCCTACAATTTAGAGACACTAGTGAAACAGTAACCAGAAACACACTTGGTGTGTCATGCTATGATCTTCCATGCTTGCTCTACCTGTTCATTTTTGTGCCAGATTTTCTTGGGTGACTACCCTAAAGATCATTTGTAGTCTATCCTAGATATCCATTGTAATCGCTCACATTTTGTTAATCTACAGAGAATTCTATATCATCTCTCTGAGCTCCTCAGCAGAACATGAAGATACTGCACTAGAACAATGTTGGTTCAATCTTGTTCCTCAGAGCCCTGGCATTCCATAATCAGTGGTGGACTTGTATATGTTTAAAAAAGGTTTTCTGGGGTGGAAAAAAAGAAAAGAGGAAAAAAAAACACACCCTGCAATTGCAAAAAAAAAAAAAGCACCAATTGCCAACAGTGTATGGGTAAATACTAGGTAAATACTCCCACCATCCACTATGACCATCTATCAATGAAATGTCAATGAATGCAAAGCATGGAAGAGATACCCACACTGGGTCCAATGAGCTAGTATGATCTGTCTCTAGCACACCATTGTCAGGTGCTTTAGTGACTGAAGGGGTGGGAGGCGGGGGAGGGGTCACTGCCTTTTATTTGTTTTATATTCTTGATATCCATTTTTAAAAAGTGGTTTGAAATCCACATAAAAGTTTAAAAGTTCATAATTACCTAATCTCTAAGTCATGCAACACTACAAAAATTTTCCCCTTGATTCTAATATTCATTTTCCATTATATTTTTAAAAGCTTCTAAAATATTTTAAAAATAATATTGAATTTTGTTTTATAATTGTCTCCTTGATTTGACTGGAGATGTATAGCTTCTTAAAATTTTTTGCAAGATACGTGAAGCAGCCTTTACCTACCTGATGTGCCAAAGCAATTGGTCAATATCAATATCCCAAAATTAGTCTATATAGTTATTCATCATTAAACCCTGTAAAATTGTAATAGCCATTTTTCACAAGCTACTTAGGAGTTTTTGTAAACATGCATAAAATGTAAAACAGCTTTGAGAAGAGTCATGTACCTATCCACAAAATCATAAGAATTTGAATGAATTTTTCCATTCTAACTTTGTAGTTCTTTTTCTGTGCTTCCACTACTCTCTCTCTGAAGTACTTTTATTAAAGCAATAATCTTTTCGATCATTGTGTATTTGTATTTCTATCTTTTTGCTAACATTTACAAGAAGTGTTATATTTTTATCTTTGTATCTGCAATACCTAGAACTTACTGTATACATAATATACATTAGTGAACAGAGTGATTTTTAATTACTAGAGAAATTGGTAGAATAATTTTTACTTAGTAAAATGAATAATCATTAAAATAATAGATAATACATAATATGATACCTTTAGGGAAACTAAAGGGTTAAAATGAGCTCTTTTTTTCCACATAGTATTTTCAGATTGGAGGCCTTTCCATATTTATATTAAACTGTACTTTTTAAATTTTGAAGAAATTTTTAGCAAATCTTCCTTAAATATAAAAGGTACCTAGTTTACTGTTTTATTTAGAGTCATAAAAATGTTTTATGAAAAAAGACTTCTGCATAATTTCAAGAATGCCATGAATAACTAATGAGCAAACTCTAATTCTATTAGAGGATAATTTGCATTATTAGATACAGGGGATTTGAATAATCACTAAAAACAGGGGCTTCAATACTTGCAATAATTTCCTAATATTATCTTTAGCATTATTAATATTTGAAAATATTACAATTATATTTATTGGTCATAATGATCTCTTCTTGGTCAATCATCTTATTTTGAAGTCTTGAAACGTATATTTGATAAAGCTCAGATGCTCTATGCAATAACTTAGTCTCAAAAATTGGCCCACTTGATTTAACTTTCAAATGCATGAGTCGAACTACATATATTATCACAGCCTTAGTGGTCTCTATGCATCTCACTGATTTCAATGTATAAATACAACACAAGGATCATAAAGAAATTCACACACATCCATACTGACCCACTCACTCACATAATTTCATACAAAAGACAAATTTGGGTAGCCGCTATTCTCTATAGCATAAGTGGCCAGATTTAACTATCACAACCTAAATATAATCATTATAATTAGAAACGATTTAAAATAATTAATATTTACTAAATAATAATAATTTAATAAATACTAATTGCCCCAATCTGCATTTTTCATTTTCTTTAAGAACTCAGGGCTAAAATACCATCTAAGGAATAAAGTTACCCAAAAAAATGCAACCAGGTGAGCCTACTATATGTAAAGAGTAGAGGTTTGAAATCCCCATCACCACATAGCATATCCTTACCACAGGATTCTAGGTAAAGTAAACAAACCAACCAAACAAAAAACAATCTTAACAAAACTATCCAAAATAATTGTCCTTCTTCTTTTAAGAGGTAGCAAGTTTTACACATTTAATTTAATACCCTCCTTCAGCTATATCACATCTCCGTCAATTTTTCTTGTATAACTCTCATTTATTCATTGTCCCATCAAATGTACAATAAGTGTATGAAAAATTAGATCTGAAATGGCCAAATAGAGTAAAAAAAAAAATACTCCTAGCTGAAAATCAAAGTGACATTTTATATGGCATAAAGAGGCAGTCACCTTGTCTCCCTAATTTAAAGCAGTATTTATTTCTTCCCATTTTTGAATCAGCATACTGTGATGCTGTATCTTTATACAATGGGATGGCATATTTCTTTTGAGGAAAAAAAAGCACAGAAGCATTTATTTTAAACTTTGAAATTGAATGGGGTTCCATTAATAAAGAAAAATAAAATCTATACAACCTATATTTGAGTTGTTCCAAAGGAAGTGATCATTAAACATGGCACTAGCATAATAAAGGAATTTGGACATATGATTTAATAGAAATTTGCTTATCTGGTCTAATTGTAGTCCCCATAAATGTTCAGTCTACTTTAAAGGTCACTTGACACTTTGGAATAAGAAAATGTCTAGCAACCTGTGGGAAACCTAAGAAAATCCACAACAGAACTCTTTTTAAAACAACAGGATGCAAGAATTGTAACTTAAAACTAAGTAAGTTATAAAATGAGTAGTATTCTCCCTGAAGTTTCTAACTTACTTGACAGGACTTTTTATAGGACAACAGTGAATTATCTTGGTTCTAATAAACGATTTTTCCTTCCTCAACAAATGACCATCAAGTTAGAAGAGAGAAAATTATTTGATACATACTCATAAGAATCTCAAGTCTAATAAGTGAATGTGTTTGTTGGGGGAATCTCTCTTACCCTTGCACCAAAGAAGTATGAATTATAATAGTGGAAATACGTTTGTTTATCTTTTTTCAATTTTTTCAAGAAGGCTTCTTTATAATGAATGTAGTTTCTGTATAAGAAAGATCACTGAAGACATCAGTTCGGAAATGCAAGAAGGCGGTTCATACTCTATTAGTGCCTTTTGCACTGTATTAGCAAAATACCATATCATCAATCTCGTTTCTTTTTCTGTGTCTGACTCTGCCACCTTCTTGGCTTGCACACCCAGAGGAGCATAATTATAGGCATGTAACATATGCATTGTGACTCTGAAAGTATGGGATTTAAATTACTTCAGTACATAAATCACCCTTAGCCTGTAAGACCATTTTACTGTGCAAATGAGGAAAACCTAGTGCTTGTTTACCATACTTTGGAAAACTTAAAAAAAAAAGTATATTGCATAATTATTGGATTTGTAAAAACATGCTTTGATCAAATGAAATGGGCACTTAGTTTGTTCAAAGCTACTTTCCATAATTCATTACACAGCATAAATTTCACATAACTGCTCACATAGCAACTTGTAAATATACCCGTGTATTTTCCTTCACCTCAGCACTAAAAAAAAGTGATTAAAGATGTAGTCCACAAATCTCTTTCACTTACAGTTTTTAGTTTCAGTTAAAAATCTAAAACTACAAAAGTTACCCAGTAAGCATTCAGCAAATATATAAATGTGACTATATTTCCCTTCCTTTTCTAAACCTTTTATAACAGACAACACTGCTGGTTGGCTAGTGAAAACTACAAACTCAACAAGGCATTAATATGCTAGCAACTTTCCAAAACCTGAAGTAGACAACCATTATATTCCAAAAACCTTACACAAACAGAAGCCCAGACTTTAATCTTAACCAAAATTAAGATATGGGGAGCTTGCAGAACATCATTTTGGCTTTAATTATTATCTTCTGAAAAGCAGTGCAGTGTTCTCTGAAGCACGAGCAACTAAGGAAGATTAGAGTTCAGTGAGAGGTTCCATTTATTTCCTTCTACCAGTTTAAGCAAGGAATATGTATAACAGTTCTGAGAAAGGGAAAATAACCAAAACCAATTAATAAATGCCCTTGGTTTTCATACAGTTATGATGTGCTGGTCTTATTCAGTCAGTCATTAAATATCAGGTCCTGAAGCACTTTTATTTTCAATCTCAAGACATTTGTGGAAATACTAATAACTGACGTTAAAGTTAATTTTTCTTTTGAAAGTCACATTACACTTCAGAAGAAACACCACTTTCCCCACCAAAAATTTGTCAGCTCCATGGTTGAAATGTGAATTCTACTTCTATAAAATTATCCTCCAAATCTATAATTTCATTATTTTTAAAATTTCAACCTACTTCTCCAGAATATTAAATAAAAATTTAATAAGATTAAAACAAAAATAAAAGATCAAAACCATAGAATAATGAAAGCTACATGTGCAATTATGTTTTCTGCTAGCCACATTCAAAAAGTGAAAAGATATGGGTGAAATTAATTAAAATATTTTTTAATCTAGTATATCCAAACTATTATCATTTCACTGAACAATGTATATAAAACAATGAGATAGTTTACATTTTTATACTAAATTTTGGTAAACTAGTACGTATTTTACAGTTATCCACATCTTAATTTGGACCTTAAATTCTCTTTGGAAATACTTGGTTTGTATTTACAGCTGAAAAAGTAGATTCACACACCCAAATTATCCAAACATACTTAAAAGTTTTCCAATAATTGAATTCAATCTAAGTTCACTTAAATTAAATACAAATGGAAATATTTTCCACAGTTACATTAGCCACATTTCAAGAGGTTGATACCCACATATGGCTAGCGGCTGCCATAATGGACAGAGCATAATACAGAAAAATTAGCTAAAGGCTATATGAACTCATTCACATTTTAAGTCTCCCGTTGATTGACACAGTGATTTCTACCCTACCCCACATTAGTTGCATGCAAATTACATTTTGGGAAAGTATTTAAAATCATTATCATTAAAGACAACTAATTCAGGGATTTTGGAACCCAACCTAAAAGAAAGTTAACATCGAGACAAAACTTCATAGAAATGCAGATGCTTAAAAAAAGGTTTAACTGATTTATTAAGTAATATTTATGATATCATTGCACAATATAGATATGGAAGAAGGGGTCTTTCATCCTTTTAATTTTATCAAAGTCAATGACAGAAACTGTTTAATACTTTATCCAGAATATTGAATAAAGCACTTCATTGTGACTTACAAAACTGTGACTAGAGGGAATCTGTCACTTGTTGAGAACTTATTTGCCAGGTATTGTACTAAGGTGCTTTACATTCACTACATTATTTAACCTTAAAAAAAAAAAAAATCTATACAGTGGGCGTTTGTATCCTACATTTTGCAGATGACAACATCAAACATTAAGACTTGGAGAGGTTAAGAAAAAGGCTGGAATCTTGTATTTACTAAGTGCTTAAATCAAGGTCTGAGATATTCCACATATGTTTGTTACCACTACACAATATTCTCTCCCATGACATTCAATTTTATTACTGGTCACACAATACTTTGTTTTATAATGCTTAATTCATTCTGCATTTTTTTTCCTAATTTATTGTACATATGATCTGCTGACTGGATTATAAATTCTCCTAGTCATGACTTTGCCCACTTAGAATTCTGCTATTCACATGGAAAGTCTTTGATAAATTCTCATTTTGCAGTATTAAACCAAGAACTGAGTTCAAGTTCCCTATTCTGTAGTAATCACCAGTGATATGGGGCAGGTCCCTTCTCTCTTTGGATTTCCATTTCCTGGTATATATATATACAATAGGAGTGAATTATAGTCATGGCTTTCAATATTTTATTTTAGCAACAAAACCCTTTCTTCAAGTGATTGTAATGTGAAAACACAATATATAAAATAGATGAAAGCAGATATGTGTTGTTATTTAACACCCTTCCCCCATGATAGCCACAGAGGACAATATAAAGCTAGACAAAGTCATAAATTAAAGCATAAAGCAGGGCTCTTAAATTTTCTGTGCTATGAACACAGAATATTTTAGAAGCATAAATTAAAATATATACGAAAGAAAGGAAAGCCATCATCTTGAAATACAGTTTTATCCAGGGACTGCTAAGGGATTCATGTAACTAGTAGTCAATTAAGTAGTAGAAACCCTGTCTCCATAGAGCTTACCTCCTATTTAGAGATAGTTGTTCAATAATGCTGCAAATACCTAAAATTATTAGAATACGGGGTTTGGATATTATTCTAATTGTAACAGGGAGACATTTGGCTAATTTAATCAGTGGCAATGATACTATATGATTTACAGTTTTAAAAGATCACTTTGTGGAGAACAAACCAACAGCAGGCAAGAGACCAATTCAGAGGCAAAGTCATCCCAATGAGAGATGATACAAATTATTTTGAAGATATAACTGACATAGATCGCTTATGGATGAGGTGGTGAGAGAAAGAGAGACATTAGGTATATGGGGTGATCAGATGTGGGGGTCATTAACTGAAATGGAGAAGACTAGGGCAGGAGTAAATAGAGAAAAATATATTTTAATATACCAAAATTAAAAAAAAAAATTCTAGTATGTCTCCAAGTAGAATGTTGAGTTAGCAGTTGGTTATAGAGCCTGTAGTAAAAGGGAGTGGTTAAAGCTGAAGATATAAATTTAGAGGGTGTCACTGGGGGTTAGTAACATATAAATTATATTTAAAGCTCTTGCCCTGGGTGAGAGCTACCTATGAAGAATGCCTAGACAGTGAAGAGAAGTGGGTTCAGGAAAGCCTTCCGGGGCCTTTGTCTTAAAAGTTGGAGATCAAGGAACCAGTTAAGAGGACTAAAAAGGAGGGAGCAACTCGTGAGGTGGGAAGAAAACCAAGATAGTATGGAGACAAGGAATCCAAGCAAAGAAGTTGTTCTGCATTTAAGAGGTTTATTTTAATGAATTCAATGAATCAGCCAATGCATTGTAAGAGATGTCACTGTTTAACTTTGATAAGACTAGTTTCAGAGAAGTGGTGGAGACTGACATGATTTCAAGAGAAAATGGCAAATAAGAAAACCAAGATAACTGTCATAGGTTATTTTTTACAAGTTTCATTTTGAAGAGGAGCAGGCAAATTGTATGGTGAGTACCATAAAGGAAATAATAGGTGGGGTCAAGGAGAGATTTTTCGGATGGGTAATAATTAAGGCATAGTTGCATGATACCATAATCTTTTAGTTACCTTTTTATCTCCAGACTATTCTGCTCTTTATATAGAAAACCTTTAAAAATATTATTTTACTTAATTGTACAGAGACCTGAGTTAATTTCCTTACTCTATGAGAGAGAAAGAGGGACAGAAAGAGAGAGAAAAAAATGCAAGAGTGGAACATGATACCCAAGAGAATGAAATAGAGAACATAAGGACACAAGAAGGGTTGGGATTTGGTGGTGAGAAGATGAGGCAATCCATGTCCCATTGCTTCACATAGATGAAGACCTGAACTGATGGAAATAATATATTAAGGATACTTTGGAAATATTAAATAGTCTTAAACAACATGCACCTTTGAAAAATATGCCATTCTGAAATAACCTCTAATATCTTTTCAGTTTTATATCTCAGTGATTAGTACCTTTACTGACTTTAATTACAAATTTGGAAATAAAACCAACAAAATCCAGTGGGATGTTGTGACTGAGCTTAGTCTAGAAGACTGTCCAGGCTAGTCTGGAACTGTGAGACTTTGGGCATGGTTTTTACTCCCTCTCAGCTTTAGTTTTTTTCTCCTAAAAGTGTATAGAATAACAGCAACACATCTTGTAGGTTACTGGGAGCTTTACCAAGATAATACACATAAAATGCTGAGAATATGCCAAGCATTAAGCAATATATAAATATTAGTTTTCCAACAGGAAGCGCTGTGAAGTTTCTACAAAGAATAAAATACATATATATATATATATATATATATATATATGTTTTATATCTATATACATTTTCAGTATAGTATTATATTATCCACTATTTACTATTTCCAAGTTTTCAATTTTATGTGCAATTATTAGGAGTATTTCAAAATATTTTTACTTCAATTTTGTTAATGAAAACTTGAAAGTTAATGTCAATTAGATTTAAATTATGCATACTCATATATCTACTAAACCTGATTGACCAGGGAGGTCATACATTTCTCTTTGTCTTAGAATGTGGTATATTTCTTTTTTCCCTAGTTCATAAATTGAGTGTGTTTTCTACTACTGTCTCTGAAATACTAGAGTAACTCATATTTCCTTTCAGCTCCAATCTCTATCCCAGATTATTCAATGTTTTATACCATCTTCAGCTACTTTAAGTTCATGGGTAATATCCATTTCTTTAAGGGACTTGGGCATCTACTTCTGTTTCTAAATTCACTAAACATGATCAAGTTCAATGTGGCCATAGTATGAAGTAGCTTTAATTTACTGTGTATATTAAATTCTTCATACTTCTGCAATCATTCCCCAACTTTTAGGGATTCTTTCCCTCTATAACTGCAGAATCATGGTATTCATAATACAAAGAAACCTCCTATACTGAAAAAATGTAACAAGAGCGAAAGTTTGTATAAAGTACATTGCATAAAAATATCTGTAATTTTATATATCAGCTGTCTGAAGGCATTTTGTAATTTGAAAAGAATGGAAAAATTTTACCCATACATTTACCTTTCATTACTTACCAACCCCTATTAAGATGACACAAAAGATGTAAAATAGATATATAGCAGTAATGTAAATGTGCTGATTAAAACTAAAAGTTAACTTAGAATGGAATTAAATACAGGATTTCAAAAATATCAAAATTGAAAGAGTCAAAATCATTCAATTCAATAAAAGAAAAGAAAGGAAAAAGGAAAGTGTAAAACAGAAAACACAAATTATGATAACTACCATATTACTAAATATATAAGAATAACAAACATAAATGAGTTAAATTATCATATCTAATGATAAAGTTTTATAAAGAATTTCAGATAATGTAGTAAATGAAAAAATCCAATATGTTTTTTAATCAAAGTCACAAGTAAATCAGAATAACCCAGAAAATCTAAATAACGTATTCATTTTCTATTGCTGCATAACAAAGTAGCACAAACTTCACAGCTTAAAACAACACACGTTTATTACTACAAATTAGCAAAAGACAAATTAATGAAAAAAATTAAATGTATGAGGACAAAATCAATAAATAAATGAAGTTGAAATTTAAATATATAAATCTATCTCTCACATACACCCCTCACACATTCACACACAAATAGTAAAATTGATCAAACTAGGAGCCAGTGCTGCTAAGACAAAGAAAACAGGTGAACATTGACCATCCCAACCCAGGAAGAATGCTAAATACAGAAGAATAAGAATGGGAAGGGACATATAATCCCAAATACAGATATTTTCAACAATATAAAAGATAATTTTGCATTCAATTTTATGCTAACATGAAAACCTAAATGCAAGAGGTGAAGTTTTCTAGGAAAAATTTAAACAATCAAAATTGACTTTAGTATTGACAAAAATTTGAATAAAAATAAATATTTAAAAATGGGAAAATTATGTTAACTCTCAGGCTTTTTGCAGACCAAAATGTTCAAGATTGGGGAAAGTGTGAAATTCACATATCTGGATTTTAATTGCTCTAAATTTCAAGAGCACTTTTCTCTTTGATCTCTGTCTGCCTCTTCAGTGTGCTGCCTGCAGCCTCTTTTGCATATGCATAACTTAATTTTCAGCTAATTTATGTGTTAAAGGGGTCCCACCCCTTCCTTGTTCTTTCCCTGTCAGGATTTCTCCTTTAAATTTCCATGTTTCCCAGACCTCATCTCTACTCTCCAACTCCTCGAGTTGATAAATCTGTGGTTTTCTCACTACTTTTCTCTTTTCCCAAAGTTGCTTCCCTCAGCTATAGTCTTGGAAGTTGAGCAACATTCTTGGTCCAGGGAGCTGAAAGCTCTTCTCCAGTGCCTGCCTGCTTTTAGACACCTCCTATTGTCTTTAAATATTTCTAAACATTTTATCCTGTTTTTATCATTATAATATGTTGGAGGTTTCTTGGGCCACTTCTTTCCTCTTCCTTTGATAGGAGTTGAGTAGCTGTTACAATTATTTTGTTTCAGTTCATGGAGCTAGATCTAGGGGTTCTAATAATCTGCTCAGTGATTATAAAGTTATGATCTTAAAGTCAATAAGTTCCATGTGTAGTACTAACATATAACATATTAGTATATTTCTGATTTTTTAAACCAGCCACTCTTCTTTGATGTTCCCTCCAATAGCTTTATTTCTGTGAGTTTGTTATAGTAGTAGCGAAACATGAGGTGAATGAAACTCTACAGAGAAAACAGAAAACTTAAATCAACTTGAAATTTAGACACTAATCTATATACTCATACATTAACATTTAAAAGCTTTTATTTCCAGTTAGAATACCTGTGGAACCAAAACCATCAGGGACAGGAAATCCCTGGAGAACTCGACATTTTGAGAAAAGCTTTAACATGTTTATGGGATTTTTATATTGTGAGCCAATATCAAACTAGAGGAGAAGATTTGCTAAAGAGGAATAATGCAACAAAATAAGGAACTAATCTGTTTTTCATGCCATGAGCACAAATGAAGTGGCTTCGTACCTTTTCACCCTATACTTAACCCACTTCTCTTACCAGGAAACATAGGTTCCACTAACAAATAGGAAAGTTGCATTCAAAGAGCATTTGTGATATTGTATGATGGAACTCCGTGAAAAGATTTAAAATATATGGATTAGTTATGTGTTTTAAGTACAAGGGAGAACAATGTAAAATGTCTTATTGTTGCATAAAGAAAAAAATTGAAAGGTTTTGTTTACATCTTCTTTTAAAATGAAAACCATGTTTTAAAACCTCTAAAATATATTTTTTTCTGGTGGTCGTACTCAGCCAAATTGCTTTACCTTAATCATTTATTTCTGCAGGCCTGAGATATGTGACCTATTTTTTTCAACTATGGATAAGTTCTTCAGAAGTTTGTTTTAGATTCAACATTTTGATATTTTCACACTATTTTAGCTCCAAGTTGGCATACATTAGTGATGCTCTCACACCATTTTATCTTAGAACTAGAATTTCACAAAAGAAGAAAATATACAAACTTCCTATTTCTCTAAAAAGTATGAGGGAAGAACTGGTGGTGTGGGAAGCAGATGTTAAGACTATGGACAGGGAGGGGAAATGTATTCATATACAGGCATACCTTGGAGACATTGCAGGTTTGGTTCTAGACTACCTCAAAATAAAACAAATAACACAAGAAAGGGAGACACAAATTTTTTGGTTTCCCAGTACATATAAAAGTTATGTTTATACTACACTGTAGTCCATTAAGTGTGCAATAGCATTATGTCTAAAAATAACGTACATACCTTAACTCAAATGTGACACAGAGGCATGAAGTGAGAATACGCTGTTGGAAAAATGACACCAATAGACTTGCTTGATGAAACCTTCAATTTGTAAAATCTGTGATATCTGCAAAGTACAATAAAGTGAAGTACAATAAAATGAGTTATCCCTGTATTGATAATCCATCAATTTAGACAAGTTATTAATTTCTCCATGGACATTATAATCTCATTGGTATAATAAAGTCCAGTGTATCAAGAGGTCAGAGGATAATGGGGAAAGTAGACTGACAGAATAACAAGATGATATCACTGCTGGCAAACTCACCATCATGTCATGTTATTCCATCAGGTTTAGGAAGAGTCCCATAATCAGTCAAGGAAAATCACTGTAGTTATAAGTAAGGGAACTATCCAATTTATCATCAAAATCAGAACACTCTTTGGAGAGAAACACTGTCAATAACTGCACGGGAAAACAAGTACAATCCATGACTCTGCAGAGTAAACTGTGTGATCATCTTAGCTGTAGGCAATCCAAGAGAGTAAGGATGAAGGCTAATACAAAGGAGTCAGAGTCCTCAATTCACCAAGTTAGAGTTCTCAAACAGAGATGATAATATCATCAGGGCGTTCTTTGAAAGATAATGCTTTATTTAGATACCTGGCTGAAATCTCAAATGCTCCATAATTCATACTTGCTTGTCAACTAGCAAGGTACTTGCTAAAACTTAGAGCCTAGGCCAAATGCTATGTTTTCCTGAAAAAAAAGAAAAATAGATGGAGTTTTTCAATCCAAATTTTGTGTTTCTCTAGGTGTAAATAGAGAATCACATGTTCTAAGCTAGTGTTTCATCAATTATACTCTTGAAAAAAAAAAAAGCATTAGGGCTGGAAGACATAAAATGTTACTGTACAGAAAAAAAGTGTTCCATTATCAAATAAATTTGGAAAATTATGAAATAAACAGAATTAATATTTGTGATTCTAGAGCATCACAGTCTCTAATATGCTGTCCACTGACTCTTGAAGAGTGAGAAGTAATAGGCAGTATTTTTCAAGTATATTTGTCCTAAGATTTTCCAGAAGCAGAACTTGAAACAGGGATTCTAGAATAAGTGATTTATTGGGAATGTGCTCTAAGGAGCAAAATAAAGTTTCAGCTAAAGACTTTTTTCAGTTAGATCCCTATAGGGAACATAAATTCCATCAAATTTAGCCATACTTCATTTCAAGGGGTTAGTTTTTTGTACCTCTTTGTTAGTGATTGGCTAACGGTTGCCTGAATATGGGTATAGGGGAGACATCACCTCCTATATCAGGAGGCTCCTGTTTAAAAGAGGCCAAGTCTCCAGAAAAACAAAAAAATGGGCCTTTTGATTTTGGCTTTTTTCATTTAGCAAAATGCACTTGAAATTCATCCACATAGTTGTGTATATCAGTAGTTTGTTCCTTTTTACTGTTGTATGATATTCCATTGCATGGATGACCACAGTTTATTTATCCATTCCTCAATTAAAAGACATTTGAATTTTCTCCGTTTTTGGAGATTATGAAGAAAGTTGATATACACATTTGTATTCAAGTTTTTGCATAAATCTAAGCTGTCATTTCACTTGGTTAATTCCTAGGAGTAGGATGGATGGGTTATGTAGTAAATCTACGTATAAAACAGTAAGAAACTGCCAGGACTTTTCAAACATGCTGTACCCCTTCACATTTCCACCAGCAATGTATGAGTTCCAGTTGCTCCACATCCACACAAGTAGTGGTATTGTCATTATTATCATTATTATTTTAGGTATTTGAGACTTTCTACTAAGTGTGTAATTGGGGAAAGAGTTGATCAGAAGAGGCGTGGGGGAATTTTGTGGGGTGATGAAACTCTTCTATTTCTTGATGTATTTGTGATTGCAAAACTGTATGTGGTAGATGGCAGCACAGGGAGGTGTGGAATTTAGTTAGTCCTCCAGAAGAGCTACTAAACAGCCAAGAACAACTAGTAAATAGCCTGGAACAACTGTTTGGGGGACATCCATGACTGCACACACATTCTACACCAGTCTGGTATGGGTGAAAGGGCCAAGACCACAGTGTAGAACTGTAAATAAAGCCTCCCAAACTGTGGAGGTGGTGCCTTTCCACAACTGGCACAGCAGGCTGAGTTGGAACATTCCCCTGTGGGAAAAAGAAGCAGTCTCTGTTTGGAACAAAGGAAGGCAGCTGTGCCAGTTTGAATGTATTATGTCCCCCAAAACACCATTATCTTTGATGCAGTCTTGTGTGGGCAGGAAATGTGTTGGTGTTCATTGGGTTGGAGACTTTTGATTGGATGTTTCCGTGGAGCTGTGATCACTCAACTGTGGGCAAGATCTTTCATTGGATAATTTCCATGGAAGTGTGGCACTGCTCATTCAGCATGGGCCTTGATGAGTTTGCTAGGGCACTATATAAGCTCAGGCAGAAGGAGCGAGCTTGCTACTGCCAAGAGGGACACTTTGAAGAATGCACAGGAGCTGAAAGATGAGTTGCAGCTGACACAGTAACATTTTGGAGACGGCCTTTGAAAGCAGACTTTTGCTCCAGAGAAGCAAAGAGAAGACAAACACCCCAAGAGCAACTAAGAGTGACATTTTTGAGGAATTGCAGCCTAGAGAGGAATATCCTGGGAGAAAGCCGTTTTGAAACCAGAACTTTGGAGCAGACGCCAGTCAGCTAACAGAGATTTTCCAGACACCATTGGCCATCCTCCAGTGAAGGTATCCTTTGTTGATAGACACTTTATGGCCTTATGACTCTAACTGTGTAACCAAATAAACCCCTTTATAAAAGCCAATCCATTTCTGGTATTTTGCTTAACAGCAGCATTAGCGAACCAGAACAGTAGCTCAACCAGGCTCTAATCGTGAATTTAATTAACAAATTTGGACTACTGAATACAAGCTACGATCACAGATAAACTCAAAGCAAGCAGGAAAGGAATCCTGAGGTCTCTCAGCAAAGAGGAGGTGGTGCTTACAGAAAAAAAGAAAGAAAGAATAAATAAATAAATAAATAAATAAATAAATAAATAAATAAATAAATCAGAGGCTTTTGGAGTTGGCTGAGCTTAGATACTGGAAAAGGGCTGTACCCTGAGAAAAGTGACACATAAAACTGGGTACCAACTTCAGCTATTGACTGACAGAACTGTAGGGCCTGGAACTAGCTCTGAAAAGGGGATTTTTTCCCTCTCTTTTTTTAAACTATTCTAAGTAGCTTGTTAGAGAAAGCCTCAGGCATTTACAGTTGTCAGCACTGACCCAGGCAAGGGTGAATTAAGATAGGTCTGAGAGACAAAGGAGTCAAGTGAAGGAGATAATTCCCTAAAGGGTGTATCCTCCCCAAGAAAGGGGGGGGGGGGCAGGGGCCAGCTGAAGTGGCAGCCCTCCTTCAGAGAATTCAGACCCCAGGGGCTGTGAAAATAAAAAACAACAGAAATATCTTAAGCTTGACGTCTGACTCACACTTGGTCTCAAGTATGCCCCTGGTAGGTACAGGGTCTGCTGAGAATTAAAGTCACCACACCTCTTTATGCCAGTGGGGAGCTGCCAGCTGACAAGTGCCACTTGCTGGGCAGCATAGGTAAAGCATAAAGTTTCAAGGCCTCACAGGAAAGTCAGACAACCTGCTGGGTCTCATCCTAATGGAAACTTGATACTGATTACACTCTCCTCCTGGGACCTGGGCTTGTCTTGTCTGGGAAAATCTGTTTGGGTAGGCCCTCCTCAAAAAAAAAAAAAAAAAAAAAAAAAGTTCCATATAAGCAGAGCAAGAACAAAAGCAGAAAAATCCTGATCAGTTTAACAGAAGCTATGCTAGAGGTCTAGAATAAGTTGAACTGAATGCCAAAGGCCAGATAGAGCACAAAGCCAATCGATAAGAAAACCCTAGGTAAAAGAGTGAAAACAAACTCTAGAATAAACTAACCAAGAAAACCGGATGCCTAGACACCAAGAAAAAATTATGAGTCACACTAGGAGAAATGAAGATATGGCCCAGTCAAAGGAACAAACCAACATTTCAAACAAGATTCAAGAGTTGAAACAACTAATTAAAGATATTCAAACAAACATGCTAAATCAATTCAAAAATCAAATCAATGAGTTGAGGGAAGATATAGCAAAAGAGATTGTGCTGATTTGTATTATGTCCCCCAGAAAAAGCCACATTCTTTGGGGCACACATATTGGTGGGAATTAAGGTGGACTATTTGGATTAGGTTGTTTCCAAGGATATGCACCCCACCCAATTGTGGGTGATAATTCTGATTGGATAATTTCCACGGAGGTGTTGCCCCGCCTATTCAGGGTGGGTCTGAATTAGTTCACTGGAGCACTACATAAGCTCAGACAGAAGAAGCGAGCTTGACATAGCCAAAAGGGACACTTTGGAGAATGCACAGGAGCTGAGAGAGGAATTGCAGTTTACAGAGACATTTTGGAGATGGCCTTTGAAAGCAGACTTTTGCTTCAGGGAAGCTAACAGAGGACAAACATCCCAAGAGCAACTGAGAGTGACATTCTGGAAAGAAGCTGAAGCCTAGAGAGGAACGTCCTGGGAGAAAGCCATTTTGAAACCAGAACTCTGGAGCAGGTGCCAGCCACATGCCTTCCCAGCTAACAGAGGTTTTCCGGACACCACTGGCCATCCTCCAGTGAAGGTACCCGATTGCTGATGCGTTACCTTGGACACTTTATGGCCTTAAGACTGTAACTGTGTAACCAAATAAACCCCCTTTTATAAAAGCCAATCCATTTCTGGTGTTTTGCATTCCAGCAGCATTAGCAAACTAGAACAGAGATGAAGGATATAACTAAGACACTGGGGGAACATCAGAACTTGAAAGTTTGAAAAGAGCAATTGGCAGAAGTTATGGGAATGAAAAGCATAATAGAAGAGATGAAAAACACAAGGGAGACTTACAACAGCAGATTTCAAGAAGCAGAAAAAAAGGATTTATGAACTACAGGACAGACCATCTGAAATTCTACACACAAAGAACAGATAGGGAAAAGAATGGGAAAATATGAGCAGGGTGTTAGGGAACTGAATGACAACCTGAAGCAGAGAAATACACATGTCATGGGTGTCCTAGAAGAAGATAAAGGAAAAGGGGCAGAAAAAATAATGGAGGATATGATCACTGAAAATTTCCCTTCTCTTATGAAAGATATAAAATTACAGATCCAAGAAGCACTCTGTGCCCCAAACAGAATAGACCCAAATAGACCTACTACAAGACACTTAATAATCAGATTATCAAACATCAAAGATAAAAAGAGAATTCTGAAAGTAGCAAGAGAAAAGCAATCTATCACATACAAGAGAAGCTTGAGAAGACTATGTGCAGATTTCTCAGCAGAAACCATGCAGGCGAGAAGGCAGTGGTATGATATATTTAAGATACTGAAAGAACTGCCAACCAAGAATTTCTTACCTGACAAAACTGTCATTAAAAATGAGGGGGAGTTTAAAATATTTTCAGACAGACACTAAGAGGGCTTGTGAACAAGAGATCTGCTCTACAAGAAATAGTAAAGGGAGCACTGCAGGCAGATAGGAAGAGACAGAAAAGAGAAGTTTGGAGAAGAGTATAGAAATGAAGACTATCAGTGAGCGTAAAAAGAGAGAGAGAGAGGAAAAAAATGAAAATAAATATGATAGGATGTATAAAATCCAAAAGACAAAAGGGTATAAGGTAGCAAAATATTTTAAGTATACTGAACAAAATTGAGTGTGAGTTGGGTTGGAAGAGAAAGGCTGGGTATATGTATGACACCAGAAGGAAAGACAGAAGATAAGGACTGGGACTTTATAACTTAGTGAAACCTGGAGTGGTCAATGATCGTGATTAAATGTACAAATACAAGAAAGTTTTTACATGAGGGAGAACAAATGAATTTCATCATTGCAAGGTATTAAAAATGGAATGGTATATGGAAAAATATAATCAATGCAAATTAGTCTATAGTTAGAGTAACAGTGTAATATACTTCCATGAAATACAATAAAAGCAATGTACAAAAGCTAAATATCAATAAGAGAGGGATAAAAAGGAGGAGTATGGGATTCTTGGTGTTACTGTTGTTTCTCCTTTTTATTTCATTTTTTATATATATATTTTTAATTTTTTATTCATTTTTTTCCCTCTTCTTTTTTCTTTGTGGAAGAAATGAAAACGTCCTCATGTAGATTGTGGTGGTGAATGCATAACTATGTGATTATGCCAAGAACCATTGATTGTTTAATTAGGATGAATTGTATGGTATGTAAATAAAACTGTTGAAAAAATAAACATAAAGATACAAGTGCTGGAGAAAATGTGGAGGGAGGAATGTACCTATTCACTGTTGGTAGGGAAGTAGAATGGCACAGCCCATTTGAAGGGCAGTATGGTGGTTCCACAGGAGGCCAAGTATAGGGTTGTCATATGATCCTGCAACCCCATTATTAGGTATATACTTGGAAGAACTGAAAACAAGGATATGAATGGACATTTGCACACTGGTATTTATCATGGCAGTATTCACAATCTGCAACAGGTGAAGGTGGCCAAAGATTACATCAACAGATGAACAGAAGAGTGAACTGTGGGGTGTGCATACAATGGAATATTGAGCAACTGCAAGAGGGAATGAAGTTGTGAGGCATGCAACTAGATGCATGAATCTTGAGACAGTATGTTGAGTGAAATAAGCCAGAAACAAAAAGACTAATATTATAATGCCTCACTAAATGGACTAACTATAATGTGCAAAATCTGGGAACTGAATTTGAGAGCACAGGTTATCAGAAAGGCTTATTGTAAAGGTTCCCAGATTGTAAGCTCTCATAGCACTCAAATCTATTCCGGAGTTGTTATGGTTATTTCTAAATTCTGAGATGATGAGCTCTTTGTGTACAACCTGGTTGTTCCCTGGAACTTCAGGTATCTGTGTGACACCAGAGACTCAGAACTAGAATATGCAGCTATGAAAGTCAGTATTAACCCAAACAGCAACTGTTAAAGAAGCTCAAAAAGAGGTCAGACTTCAATTAAAGATATGAATGAAGCTGATCTGGTTAGGACTAAGGCAAACCAGACTAAAGAGTAAAGGGCAATACTGATGGCATTTCAAAGCTTCAACTTCTGTGTGAGACCAAAGGAAGAGATGTATATTTGGTGCAAAATTTATATCTTCTGTAATTGCAAAAACCTTGTGATTGACACTATCTAATTTAACTTGTATGGTCAATTTATGCAAACACCATAATTACAAGGAACCTGGAATAGGGAATGAGATATTGTTGGTTTGTACAGGTTAGTGTGATACCCCAATTCATCCCAGAGTAATTTGGGCAGAGAATAAACAAGTATTTACAAAGCCCCCTTGAGGGACTTGGGAAAAGCAGAAATATTAAACTTCCCTACCTGGGGAATTACTGATATTCTCACAGGCATTGGGGACTACCAATTTAATAGGCCAAGCCCCTGATACTGAGGCTTGCCCTTATGAAGACTGTTACTGCAATGGAGAGGCTAAGCCTACTTATAATTATGCCTAAGGGTCACCCCCCACTCCCTGAGAGCCTCTATTGTTGCTCAGATGTGGGCTCTCTCTCTAAATCAACACTGCAGATAAACTCACTGTCTTCCCCCCTACATGGGACATGACTCCCAGGGATGTAAGTCTCCCTGGCAATGTGGGACATGACTCCCAGAGATGAGCCTGGACCTGGCATCATGGGATTGAGAAAGAGTTCTTAGACTAAAATGGAGAAGAGAAATGAAACAAAATAGTTTCAGTGGCTGAGAGATTTCAAATAGAGTTGCAAGGTCATTCTGGAGGTTATTCTTACGCGTTATATAGTTATCCCTTTTTAGTTCTTAGTGTATTGAAATAGCTAGAAGGAAATACCTGAAACTGTTGAACTGTAATCCAGTAGCCTTGATTCTTGAAGACGATTATATAACTACATAGCTCTTTGGGTGTGACTGTAATTGCAAAAACCTTGTGATTGACACTCCCTTTATCCAGTGTATGGACAGATGAGTAAAAAGAAACAAAGACAATAAATAAATAAATAATAGGGGGGATAAGGGATATGGGGTGTTTTGGGTGTTCTTTTTTTATTTCTATTTTTTGGGGGGGGTAATGAAAATGTTCAAAAATTGATTGTGGTGATGAATGCACAGCTATACAATGATACTGTGAACCACTGATTGTACACTTTGGATGATCATCTGGTATGTGAATATATCTCAATAAAATTGTATTAAAAAATAAAAACAAAACAAAAAAAACCATATGTGTTTATCAAACCTCATAGAACTCACTGAAAGAGGGTGAATTTTACTGTGCGTAAATTATGCCATTATAAAAAATTGGGAAAATAATGTGTATTCATTTAATAAACAGATTTTTCTTATCAGACTATTATGGCAGTCCAATTAGTCTCATTTTGATGCTCTAGCTTGAATTAAAAACTACATACCACCAGATACACTCTCCCATCCATGAGAAAAAACATCATCCTCTTAAGATGAGTCAGGAAGGAATCTCCAAACAAATCCTGGACTGGCTAGCCAGTTAGACTTTAGAAGTTTAGTATTTTATTAACAATGTAGCTCAATCTAAATTTCCCTAATTACATGTAAATTTTTTGAAAAAAAAATCTAAAGTTAATTTATTATATATAAATGCTTTCCTTATTTACAAAAATTCTCTTAAATTAAAAAAAAAATGTTGCATTTGTTCATTGTGAAACAAATCTATCTCCATTGGAGAACTTTAAAAATAGTAGGTATTGATACTAAGTGTTCCTAATCAAATTAACATTAAGCCTTGATAAACAGAAATCATACGTAAAGTATGAATTTAGTTAATAATGACATTTTGCTGTTTTCATGAGTTATATAGAGCTCATCAAAATTTTACTATTTTCAAAAAACCACCCAAAAGGGTTACATGCGTAAAATTCAGCTAAAGCACTCCCAAATTTCTTTGTCAATAGAGACCCACATGAAGGGGAAAAATCTGGACATGTCCCGAGAGCACAGTTCATGTTGTCCCCAGTGTGCTGTTCTGGTTTTATGAATCAGAAATCTTGTCACCTTATCACAGAGTGCCAGAAATTGTAGCAAACTTTATCTGCTAAGTGAACCTTAATAACTCCAACTTTAACTTCAAGAAAATTACCTCTGGAAACATTTCACAGTCCTGCAGGTTGCTGAGGATATAAAATTTTTCTGCTCTTCAAGAGTTATTAACCCTCACAACAGATTCACTGAGACCTTAACAGTAGCAGTTCAAAAACATTCAATTATAATAATCACATTTTTTATTTCCCTTATAAAACTAGTTCCTCCGGATTCTACATAGCAAAACAAACTTGGGTCAAAAAGCATTAACAACTTTTTCAGTTTGCAGCTGCCTAGTTCTTAACATGAAATTGCTACTTTATTGACTGCGGAGTACACATTAACGCTCAGGAAATACTGTACAGGGTACACTTCAGATTTATAGAAGTGTGATTATGAAAATGTTCTCGGAATATCATGAATTCATACAGAAATAATGGAGGAAATACCCACCAAGAAGGCTAGAGTTGTTTTAAAAAAATAAAAATAGTTCCCTTCAAATGGCTTTCATTGGAAGTTTATGTTTTTAAATTTTAAGATGGAACTTTTGGGAGCTATTTGAGGAGCAACAATCAGTCTCTATAGATCCTGCATCTAACTTGCAAAAGGCTGAAGTAAATTATTTGAATTTGAGAAAATACAGAATATCCTCATCCAATACCCAGAAACATAATAAAATCCGCACTCCTAACCCTGATCTCAGTCATACCATTTCAACCTACTTTTATTTTGGCTGATTTCCTTCACAACAACTGGAAAACTCTTTTAAGCACCTTGATTTACCATCTCTGTGCCTTCAACAGCTTCTCCTTTGTCCAAATCCTACCCATTCTGCAAAGGTCATGCCAAAGGGACATCCCTCCATCCTTCCCCGACCACCAAACACCCAAGGAAATAACCTGATCCCTCCTTCACTGGAATTCCTATCGCACTTCGTTTATTCCTACTGACCATTGTTTGCATTGTAGTAGTACCACTGATGTATGTATGTAACCTCTGTTCCTTAATCACAGTAACTTTAAGGGTCACAATATCATTCTAATTTATTTTAACCACGCCCCCACCTCTGGCTGCACCAAGCTCAGCACTTACGAAGGGCTCAATAAATACTTAACCAAATGGAGTAAGGGAGGGAACACGTCATGTTATTCAGTTCTATATTTCTTAGTAACATTTTCTAGTTCAATTTAAAATGAGTATGGATTTATGTAGTATTTATATTTCCACAATTTTAAAAAAAGAACAACTAAAGAGACATGACAATTAAATGCAATACCTGATTCTGGATGGAATCTAAGAATGGAAGAGAAAAAGGCCAAAAGGATATTATTGGAACCTATGAAAATATTGGAACATATCACTGTTAAATTTCTTGAACTTGGTAATTGTACTTGAGGAGGTTATATAAGAGAATATCTTTGTTCTTAGGAAATGTACATGGAAGTATTATGTGTTCAAGGAATATGGTATATACAACCTGATCTCAAATGTTTAGAGAATAGATAAATAGAGAGATAGACTGATAGAAGGACTGTCTGATAGAAAGATGAATAGATACAATGATACAGCAAATGTGGCAAAATGTTAATAAAATTGGTGGATTTGGGTATGGGCGGTGTATGCCGGAGTTCTCTCTATGGGTTTTGTATTACTTTGAAAATGTCCTGTATGTTTGAAATAATTTCAAAATAAAATCTTTTAGAAAAAATGAATTTGAGAAGTATGAATGTTATGCATAATCATTAAAAAAGAAGGCTCACTTCCACCACTTCAAAGAAAATTTGTTGCCCTTCCAGAGAACAAGGAGAGGAGACTTAACCGAAAAAGATGGAACAAAGAAACTTATCATTCCTGGTAATACTCTGTGTGGGTATATGTGCATGAAGGTGTGTTTGTATGAACAAACATATTGTTACTAATAAATAGTTTTATTTATTTATTCTTAATTGCTTCAGTAACTCAAAGCACACTTATGTTACCAAGCACTATATATACAATGTTAAGAATGTAGCTTCTGTCCTCAAGACACTTAGAGATGTGTTTGAACTTGGGTGTGAGAAAGATTAAAAGAAAACATAATGTGATAAGAACCATACAAAACACACAGCAGGGCAACACAACTTTGAGTGACAAGAAAATCTTCCCAATGAAGGTGAAATATAAGTTGTGCCCTCAAAAATAAGAACAAATTGCCAGGCAGAGAAAGAGTGAGAGTGAGGCCGTGTCGATTGCAAACACTCAGAAGTGAGATGGAGTATGACTCCTTCAAAGTCTGCAAGTGTTTCACCCTGAAGAGAGGCACTATGGATAAGATAGTGTTGCAGCTATTCCATACAGCCTAGTGCCTTTTGTCATGTGAGGAATCCATGGAGATGACAGAAAGAGGGCTGGCCAGTGAGTATCCCTCCTGCCACTTCCTCCCTTCCTATCATATAGGAACATTTTAGGGTCATTTTCTGTAGACACTACTCAACAAATTATCTGATATTTGCTCTATGGCCTAGTGTATGGTTTATTCTGGTAAAAATTCTATATGCTTGAATACTTACAGTGGTTGGGTGCAGTGTTCTATACATGCTAATGAGCTCAGTTGGGTTAATATTGTTCACATCTTCAATATCTAACCAATCTTTTGTCTGCTTGATCTTAAAATTATTGAAAGAGATGTGTTATAAATCTTCAACTATGATTATGGATTTTCTATTTCTCTTTAGTTAGAAAACTGCTTTGGTTTAACATATATTTGAAGTTAGGTTATAAGTTGCATAAACAGTTAGGATTGTGTCTTCCTGCTGAATTGATGTATTTACCACTTTTAAATGTCCCCCATTATTTCTGGTAATTCTCCATGATTTAAAGTTTACTTTATAGAACATTAATAGAGGGAGAGATTTTGTGTGATTTAACTTTGAAAATTTCTGTATCTATCTATCCATCTATCTATCTATCTATCTATCTATCTATCTATATATACTGAGGGAAAGAAAGAGAAAATATCAAAGTAAAACTACACACACACACACACACACACACACACACACACACACACACACCTGTGATATTTTATATTGCCTAACTGGAGTTTTTACGATTTAATGTTATAACATGTATAGCTGTATTTAAATATATTCTGCTCTATATTTTCTGTTTTTCCATTTATCCTAGGCTCCATTCTTCCTCTTTTCTTGCTTTCTCTTACATTACACAAGAATTTTTTAGAATTCCATTTTAAATGTCCTATTGGTTTTATAGTTACAACTTTCTGCATTTTAATTGTTAACTCAAGAGATTAATTTTTTTCTTATACTTTAATTACAGTATACATAAAATTAGTATTTTATCACTTTGTTAAGAATGAAAGAAACTAGCAATAGCATATTTCCACTTCCTGTCTCCTCTTGCCTTTTGTGCTGCTGGGTGACATATTTTATCTTCATATAAATTATATGCCTTACAGTACATCATGATTTTTGTTGCTTTAAACAATCAAACTATTTTTAAAGTTTTCAAAATGTCTGTTATATTTACCCAAATATTTACTCTGTCTATTCCTTCCTGCACTTTTATACTTTTATCCAGAGCATTTCCTTTCAACTTAAAGAATTTTCTTTAGAATTTCCTATTCTATGGTCTTCTGGTATTGAATTCTTTCAGTTTTAATCTTTCTTAAATTAATTTTCTGTTTCACTTTTCAGTGATGTTTTAATAAGTATAGAATTCCAGGTTGGCAGGTACTTCTTCCTATAATTTTAGAGCTATATTAGTTTGTAATGGTTATAATCGTGTGTCAACTTGACCAGGTTTTGGTGTCCAGCTGCGTGGTCAAGTAAGCCCTGGCCTGATTATTACTATGAGAACATTTCATGGACTTAAATCAGTAAAAACTGATTGCATCTATAACTGATTACATCTACTATCAACTGAGGAGATTGCCTTCAACAATGAGAGAAGTCTCACCAAATTAGTTGAAGGCTTTAAAAGAAGTGATGATTTCAGCAGTCAGAAGAGAGACTTTCCATCTTTACTTCATCCAGCCAGCTTCTCCTGGGGAATTCATCAAAAACCTTCATCAGGTTTTTGGAATTTGGACTTGTGCATTCCGACTGTTGTGTGAGACAATTCTCATAAAAATTTCATAATGTTTACAGTTATCTCCTGTTGGTTCTGTTTCCCTAGAGAACTTGGACTAATACATAGTCCACTGTATTTTTCTTTCATAGCTGCTATTGTGAAATCAACATTTGATCTCATAGTTGTACCCTGAATGTATTGCCTTTCTTCTCTGAATGCCTTTAAGATTTTCTCTTACACCTTTGGTTTTCAACAGTTTGACTATGATGTGCCTAGGATTGCCTTTCTTTATATTTAACTTACTTGGGGTTTGCTGAGTTCTTGAATATAAGAATTAAATTCTTTTTTATCACTTTTGAAGTAATTCTTGTTAATTTTCCCATCAAATATGTCTCCTACTCTGTTCTTTTCTCCTCTCTTTTTGGGACTCTAATTAAACATGTTAGACAACTTAAAAATGTCCTACATGACTCTCACATTCTGTTCTGTTGTTTTAAAGTTCTTTTTCTTTTCTTTTTATACTTCAGATTGAATTATTTCTTTTTGAGTTCACTAAGCATTTCTTCTGCTGTATACAGTTGCTGGAAGTCCATCCAGTTCATTCCTCCTTTCAGATAATATCTTTACTTCTAGTAAGTGCTTAAGTTCTTTTTTTAATGAATTCCAATAATCTATTGAATTTCTCCACTATTTCTCCATTTTTCCAAATTGTTTTATTTATTTCCTTCAGCCTATTTACAGCAGTTATTTTATATTACTCGTCAATGGTTGCATTTGTGCCAGGTGTGTTTCTGCTTCTATTGAATAAATTGTCTCTTCATCATATAGGTCACACTTTCCTGCATCTTTACATGTCACATAGTTTTGATTCTAGGCCAGGAATTTTGTATTTAAAAAAGTTTGTGATGTGGTATATATTTTTCCACAAAGATGCATGCCTTTGTCTCATAAGGCAGGTAGGGTCAAGGGCTAATCAGATGTAACCAAGAACTGAGCTGTGTTGAAGGTGATTTGAAGCTTTATTTAGTGTCATTTCACCTCATGTTAAAATGTCTTGAGGACAATAACATTCTTGTTTGATTGCTGTCCTCTTTCTCCAGCAGGACTCTCACAAGCATCATGGCTGTGTGGGAGCTTTTTCCTCTGCCTTTTCAGTCAAGCTCCTAGTGGTGGTTTGAAACTATATGTACTGCAGGAAAAAAAAAAAAAAAAAAAAAAAAAAACATATTCTTAAATTTAATCCATTGCTGTGTAAGTAGGACCTTTGTGTGAGGTTATTTCAGTTAATATGTGGCCCAGCCCAATCAGGATGGGTCGTAAATGCTTTTCCTAGGGTCCATTATAAGCAGAATGAAATTCAATAGCAGAGAGAAACAGAGAGAAAAACACAGAGTGAGCAGCCAGAAGTTGATGTCAACAGAGTCTGAGAATGGAAAGGCCCTGAGACCACACCACATGACTTGTCACATGACAAACTAAAAACCGAGGATCACAGGCAGCCAGCTCCAGAATACCAGTCTTCAAGAAGAAAGCATTGCCTTGATGATGTCTTGACTTGGACTTTCTTTTAGTCTCAAAATCAAGAGCAAATAAATTTCCATTGTTTAACCTGGCCCATTTCATGGTATTTGCTTGATCAGCCTAGAAAACTCAAACACTCTCCTAAATGCCTAAAGAAAAATTGATGGAGACACATGGACACATCATCAGGGAGCTTAGGATTCCTACAGATTCCAATAGGTCACACCAGCCTGCATATGCATTAAATTACCCCTGTTTGTTTTACATACGTAGAGTCTCTCAACTTAGTGGCACCCAGTCTTCTGTCCACTTATGCCACTTGTGCCCAGCATGGAAAATATCACCAGCAAAAAAACAGTGGCTACTGATATCCATTCTAGGAAAAACACTTTCCTCTCTAGAATTCAGTTCCCTTAGATTTTTCATAGCCCAAACTTACCCATGTATTTGAACACATATGACATGTTAGTTTATCTGGTTGTCTCTAGTTGTTAAAGTATGATTGATGGTTTGCTGTAACATTTTACATTCTAACCAGAAATGAGACTATATATAATATTAAATATAATATATTATGCTGTTTTATATTATTTTATCACATTATGTTATATATTTTTTCTAATGCATCCATCCATCTCAGAAGGACTACTAAAAGATTAATGCTCCTCAGTTCAGAAATACAAAGAAAAATAGACAAGGTTTAATCATAAATTCAGTGGCTATTGTAAATATAAATTAGTCCACCATGGCCTTAAATTTTGTAGATGTATATTTAAGTAAAGGAAGCACTCTTTTACTTAGTTTGTTAAAGTTAAGAAGTTCATTACTGCCCCCATGAATAATAAAGAAAAAGTAATTAATAGGTGGTTAACTTGTAATGGGTTGTAGAAAACGAAGGAATTGCAAATGCATCCCTAACTTTTAAAATTGTGATCACTGACAACCATGCATTCCCACACACAGCTGCTTGCTGCAATGGTCAGAGACAAGAGACTAGACTGGATCCTGGCTTAGGAATAAAATTTCAGTATGTCAATAATGTTCTTCTATCTTATGACACAAAGCAGGTTGTTTTGTGTCTCTGTGTCTTTCTCTGGAAAATTGAAATGATCATACTTGCCACTAGATGATGCTTGAAAGGGTATGGCACACCTTAGAGGCAGCATTTTTACCACTTAAAAAAAAACTCTTAAAAAGTATATATATATATATATATATATTTCAAATTCAAAGTATGGTTACCAATTTGTTAACAAGGTCATTTCAAGCAAGTAAAAAATAATTTACCAGGTACATAAATGAATAAAGAGAAACAGCTGAATTTACCACAGTAAAGGGGACTTGCTGAAAAGTTATTAACTTAGAGTTACTGACAGACCAAATTCCAGAATCATTACCATGTAAAACTTTGATTTTCTGTTCCTTCCAAAATTGGAAACAAATTATTACATTTTGCAAATCTTACAAGTAAGTTTTCTCTGGATACTGGACATACGGAGGTCAAAACTAAAAAGACAGGTATATCTGTAAGCATACGGTTAAAGAGATCTCCATTTCCTTGAATAATTAAGTTGATAAATTATCACTTTCATTGGAGCCATCTTAGGACACTGATTTTCTAAGCACAAGAGAATAGAAATTTCTCTCTCCACCCTCTTTTTCGAAGAGGAAAAATTTTTAAATATCTGTAACAGAAATTATACTATTAACCCTATTTAAAATGTAAACTTTTCCTTTGAATGTTCATTAAATTAGATTCAATTTCCAGAAAATTAAGAATCAAAGTAGAAGTTTAAGTTTCCTTCTCTTTTGCAGGGGAGAGTTATGTATTAAAAGTTGCCTTTTCCTTCAGAAAGTTTAAGTAACCATTTTCAGTAAAGTTTTTAAGACTCCTAAATATGTTTGGATGGGAAATCTGTACAAAATATGATGCAAATATAACTTACTACTAAATGTGCTTGGGAAGATGTGGCTAGAAAAAAAGAGATTCTTTAATAAAGTTGTGGATCCTGGTAAACAGAAAGTTCAAATCATATGACTCAAAACATAAACTTAGAAAAGCAATTTTTAAAAAATACACTTCAGTTTAATTTCATATTATTTCCAATGAACATTTTGGAAAATACAAATATTAACTTAGTACTTGAAAAACAGTAAAGAGATAATGGTTGGTTATCAAAAACTATTTAAGACAGATAATGATTAAATGAGAGAAAGAAAGTTCCTAATTTGATTTACCCTCTTTATAATATAGAAAATAATATTAAATGATGGCATGTGGAATTAACATTCATTGCACTGTATTTTTAACTTCAGGTATTTAAATCAACCCTATAAAAATTTAACAGAAATACTGACTGGTTGACTTAAATAGTCCATTCCACTCTTGCTTCTTAATCCAAAGGATTAAGGTTACATTTCAAAAGAAACCTCAAGATATTTCACATTTGTATATTCTAAGACATGACTCTCAAAATCTAACTCAAGCCATTTAATGATGATAATATGTCACTGAGTAGATATTTTAACTTTAGATTTTGAAATGTAATTTCAGAAAGAAATCTGTTTCTTTTTTCATAACTCATTAAGAACTTTGCCTTTATTATGTAAAATTCAAAATTTAAAATATACTGTGCAATAAATAAGTATTTTCTCATATAAAGTAATCAAATGGGTATAAAAATCTAAGAATGTCAAACCACTGGTCAATGCATGCAAAATATTTGCCTCTGATGCTGATCCAAGGAAATTTTCTGACATAGATTCTAAATACTCCTATATTAGTCTCATATGCATAAATAAATAATGAAAAGGTATTGTCCATTACAAATTTTTATGTACAATTTTACTTCTGACCTTATGGACTGTATATTTTAAGTCTATACTACTTCTTAACAGTAAAAGTCTATAACCAGTCAATGCAAACATAGTAGAGCAGTGTGGAACTAGATATGCCAATTATCCTTCTAATGTGTTTAGCACATTTACCCTTCTAATGCATTTTTTCATTATCTGTAAATAACAGCTTTTTGGACTAAAGAGAATACAGGCATACCCCAGAGATATTGCAGATAGGTTCCAAACTACCATATCAAAGCCAATATCACAATGAAGCAAATCACAAGAATTCTTTGGTTTTCCATTGCATATAAAAGTTTTATTTACATATATTATAGTCTATTAAATGTGCAATAGTGTTATGTCTAAAAAACAATGTACATAACTTAATTACAAATACTTTATTGCTAAAAAATGACAACAATTATCTTAGTCTTCAGTGAGTTGTAATCTTTTTGCTGGTGGAGGGTCCGGCTTCCATATTGATGGCTTCTGACTGATAAGGGTGGTGGTGCTGGAGGTTGGCTTGACTGTGGCAATTTCTTTTTTCTTTTTTTTTTTCCTATTTTATTGAGATATATTCACGTACCATACAATCATCCAAAGTGTACAATCAATTGTTCACCGTACCATCATATAGTTCTGCATTCATCACCCTAATCTATTTTTTTATTAAATTCAGTTTTATTGAAATACATTCACACACCATACAATCATCCATGATATACAATCCACTGTCCACAGTATGATAACATAGTTATGCGTTCATCACCACAATCTATCTCTGAACATTTTCCTTACATCAGAAATAACCAGAACAAGAATAAAAAATAAAAGTGAAAAAAGAACACCCAAATCATCCCCCCATCCCACCCCATTTGTCCTTTAGTTTTTATCCCCATTCCTCTACTCATCCATACACTAGATAAAGGGGGTGTGATCCACAAGGTCTTCACAATCACACTGTCACCCCTTCTAATCTACATTATTATATAATTGTCTTCAGGAGTCCAGACTGCTGGGTTGGAGTTTGGTAGTTTCAGGTATTTACTTCTAGCTATTCCAATACATTAAAGCCTAAGAGGTGTTATTTATATAGTGCATAAGAATGTCCACCAGAGTGACCTCTCGACTCCATTTGGAATCTCTCAGCCACTGAAACTATTTCGTCTCATTTTGCATCCCCCTTTTGGTCAAGAAGATACTCTCAGTCCCACGATGTCGGGTCCACATTCATCCCTGGGAGTCATACTCTGCGTTGCCAGGGAGATTTACACCCCTGGGAGTCGGGTTCCACGTAGAGGGGAGGGCAGCGAGTTCACCTGTCGAGATGGCTCAGTTAGAGAGAGAGAGGGTTTGGCAATTTCTTTTAATAAGACTAAGAAATTTGCCACATTTATTGACTCTTCCTTGCATAAAAGATTTCTCTGTAGCATGCGATACTGCTTGATAATGTTTTATCCACAACAGAACTTCTTTCAATATTGGAGTCAATCCTCTCAAAACCTGCTGCTGCTTTATCAACTAAGTTTGTGTAATATTCTAAATCCATGTTGACGTTTCAACAATGTTTCACAGCATCTTCACAAGGAGTAGGTTCAATTTCAAGAAACCACTTTCTTTGCTCATCCATGAGAAGCAACTCCTTATCCATTCACGTTTTATCATGAGATTGCAGCAATTCAATCATACCTTCAGGCTCCACTTTTAATTCTAGATCTCTTGCTACATTCACCACATCTGCAGGTACTTCCTCCACTGAAGTTTTGAATCTTCCAAGACATCCATGGCAGTTGGAATCAACTTCTTCCAAACTCCTGTTCATACTGATATTTTGGCCTCCTTCCATGAATCATGATTACTCTTAAAGGCATCTAGAATGGTGAGTCTGTTCCAGAAGGTCTTCAATTGACTTTGCACAGATCCATCAGAGGAATCACTATCTGTGGCAGTTACAACCTTACAAACTATATTTCTTAATAAGAAGACTTGAAAGTTGAAATGACTCCTTGATCTGCAGGCTTCAGAATGGATGTTGTATTAGCAGGCACAAAACAACATTCACCTTGTTGTACATCTCTATCAGAGCTCTTGGGTGACCAGATACATTATTAATGAGCAGTAATATTTTGAAAGGAATCTTTTTTTTTTTCCTAAGCAGTAGGTCTCAACAATTGACTTAAAATATTCAGTAAATCATGTTGTCAACAGATGTGCTATCACACAGCCTTTGTTTTCCCTATAACAGAGCACAGGTAGAGTTAATTTAGCATAATTCTTAAGGGCCCTAGAATTTTCAGAATGGTGAATGATCATTGGCTTCAATTTAAAGTTACCAGTTTCATTACCCCTAACAAGAGAGTCAGGCTGTCCTTTGAAGCTTTTAAGCCAGGCATTGGCATCTCCTCTCTAGCCAAGAAAATCCTAGATGGCATCTTCTTCCAATATAAGGCTGTTGCATCTATACTGAAAATCTGTTTTTTAGTGTAGCTACCTTCATCAATGATCTTAGCTAGATATGGATAACTTGCTGCAGCTTCTACATCAGCACTTGCTGCTTCACCTTGCATTTTTCTGTTATGGAGACAGTTTATTTCCTTAAACCTCATGAACCGTCCACTGCTAGCTTCAAACTTCTTCCTCAGCCTTCATGGAATCGAAGAGAGTTAGGGCCTTGCTTTGGATTAGGCTTTGGATTAAGAGAAAGCTGTGGCTGTTTTGATCTTCCATCCAGACTACTAAAACTTTCTCCATATCAGCAGTAAGGATGTTTTGCTTTCTTATCATTCGTGTGTTCACTGGAGTAGCACTTTTAATTTCCTCCAAGAACCTTTGCTTTGTATTCACAACTTTACTGTCTGGTGCAGGAGGTCACGTTTTGGCCTACCTCAGCATTTGGCATGCCTTCCTTACTAAGCTTAATCATTTCTAGCTTTTCATTTAAAGTGAGACACGCGCAGCTCTTCCTTTCACTTGAACACTTAGATGATGTCGTAGGGTTAACTGGACTAATTTCAACATTGTTGTGTCTCAGGAGATAGGGAGGTCCCAGGAGAGGGAGAGAGACGGGGGAACAGTGGGTCAGTGGAGTAGTCAGAGCACATACATTTATCAGTTTCTTAGCTGGGCACAGTTCTTGGTGCTCCAAAGCAATTACAAAAGTAACACCAAGTATCACTGATCACAGGTCAGTGATATAACAATAATGAAATATATAGCAGATGTAACAATACTGAAAAAGTTTGAAATATTGTGAGAATTAACAAAATGTGACACAGAAACGTGAATTGTGCACATATTGGGAAAATGGTGCTGATAGACTTGTTCAACACAGGATTGCCACAAATCTTCAATTTGGAAGAAATACAATATTTGCGAGGCACAATAAAGGTAAGTGCAATAAAACGAGGTATGACTGTGTGTGGGAATGGGTCCTTCTAGCTATACTTATAGGAATTTATGTATTATCCAGCTGTTGACTGGGGGTTTCCCAACCATAAGAGAACTTATTACTTTGGACCCAACCCCAAATGACAAGGTTTCTCTCTAGCATTCCCACATCTGCATAAGCTGTTTCCCCTTAAGTCATTCTAGCGACAGGCCTTTTACTGATTCCCTCTCCCCAAACCCCCTCACACCAAGAATCTGGTAATTTAGCAGGTTTTCCTGACCTTGATAGGAAAGGCACATTGCATAGCCATTGGCAGCCCTTCTTTCTGCCACATTTCCCCACTAACTTCCTCCCCAAAGAAACTAACACATTCTTTTCTCTCCTCTCTGCCTCCCAGCCCCTCAACCCCAATATCTCATAGAACATTTCCCCTAACCCAAGGCCTTCTTTCTTTTACCTTCCAAATAGATTGCAGTTCACTTACTAAGAGGAATTATAACAAAAAAAAAAATTCTCTCTATTGTATTATCATTACATTTGACATAAAACAAACTTTCAAAAGAACCACAGATTTAGTTTTCAGGGTTTTGTAAAAATATATAAGCTCTCCCTCCTTGCACGCTCATGATTTTGTTAAAATTTGATCATTACTCTACTCAACATGCATCCTTCCAGTCTCGCTCCTTTTTTTTTTTTTAATACGGTTAAGGAAATTCTTCAATCCCTTCTTTTAGAATTGAAGTTTCATTAAATCATTTTTTATATGATGTCTAGAGAATCTAACACAGAATTTGGTCACTATTGTTTCTGTTACTTTGAAGAAAATAAACTCCCTATATTATTCCCTTGCCCTTCTTGAAGATGATCAATATCAATAAATTAAAATAGGAAAATAGCATCTATCTTAATAGACTTCAAAAAAATATGACCTAAAACATAAAGCCGCTATTGTGAAGCAAATACACAAAACTATTGAATTCAGGTCACTAACAGTTCAGGATTTGCAAATTTAAACAAATGAAGGATTTCACAGACTACCAGCATGTTTTATTTTTACAGATGGTTTTTCGAACCTCTATACACTGGCTGGAAAATAATTTTTAACTTTTTTTGATGCAAAATTTTTAATGAAACGAATCAGTATTCAATCTATTTCAAAACAGAATATGCTATAAACTCCACTTTCAACAGACAATAACTGAGAAGGGGTACATATTGAAATATAAATAGACTATTGGAAGAGATTACGACAACCACAATTCATTGTTTTAGGCAAAGGTGGGTAAAGAGTTGCCATGTGCAACTTGATATCATCATGTAAAGCAATGCACAGGTACAAATTCACAGTATAAAGACTGCAAAGACATCTATAAACGCTTTTGAACTATTCCTACAAAGCTGCTCTAGCAGTTATAGATTAAAAGAATCCATTATTAAAAGAGGAATCAAAACAGCTTCAATTATGCCCAGTTAATCCCCTCAAAACAGTATGGTATCACTTCACCAGAGTAATTATTTGCACAGGAGAGAAAATAACAACCATATAGAACAAATTAAAACTTTACCTTCAGATGCTACCTCAATTGTTATGCAGATTTCACTCTGTATTCAGTGACCAGAAAGAGAATCAAATAACCAGACTTTCTTCTCTAATAAAAATATTTCAATATTATTCTGCAAATAATTGAAAATGGTTATAACATTTTGCATATTTCCTCTTTTATTCTACTGTATACATTTGGGCACACTTGAAGACTGTCTTTAAATACCCATGTACTTAAAAGGGTGAGCAAATACATCAAGTAGCCTTAGAATTTCTGTAGGCTGCACCTGAATGCATGTGCAAACACACATCAAATGACCACTGCCGTGCACAAACTGCTTGTTTAGGCTTTTTTAAATAAGACGATCACATGTTTAAATGTCATGCTGGGATTTAGTTAACTAAGGTGGCAGGTTCTTAAGATGGAGAATTTATTATGTTGAAATTTTCCAAATGCAAGATGGAAAACGAAAAAAATATGTCAACTTTTATTTATTTCCTATATAAATACAGGCAATTTAGTTCTTCCCCAAAATACAGGCAGATTAGATGAGTTAGACAGTAGTCAATTCATTTTGCATAGGAATGGCTCATTAAAAAAAGAGCCCTGCATTTGTATTAAGCTCTGATTGGACAGAGCACAAAATGAATTTACAGTGTCACTCAGAGATGTAGCAGGACTAATGAGGAAGGAACAGTGCGGCACAGGGTGGGTAAATCTGTGGTGTGTTCATTCATTCCTTTAGCTGGTAGCGCTCATGAAAGTGAGGTGTCCCTCATTATGCATGTGTCCCAGGGGCATTCTTTAATATTTTAATAAATAACAACATCAGCCCAACAAGAAATTAATGAATAGTATCATTAATAATGAGCTGAAGTCTTGTAGTGATAGGACAGATATTAAATTGAACTACTGTGGTGCTATCTCTAGAGACTTGGGATATTTCCAGTGGCAAACAAGGCATCTGAATGAAGCAACCACAGCTCTGTGCCAACAGCTTTTACAACAGGTTGGGAGTAATAAAAGAGGATTTTCTGCACGATAAAGTTAAGCCCTAGAAAATCTGCTGGTGTAGATCGGTGTGAAAAGTACTGCCAAACGTGATCCTTAATTAAACTTTAATTAAGATAAAGCTTTTATTTTTTTTCTCTTCCAAGGAAAGTAGCAGCCAAATGGGCCCTGGCTATTTTTTACCAAATTCTAGCCTAAAATCATTTTGTATTAGACCACAAAAATTATGTTGAAATAATGTTAAGGTGCCAAATTAAATCCACCAAATGTAAATATTATTGGGAATAGTTGAAATGGCATAATTTCTCACCACAATATTAAGAACAAGGGTATATATCTGGAATTATATGAGCAATGAAGGGATTCCCTGTCTCAATTTCTCACTTTCTATTATTTTCATATTTAAACAACTTGAAAAAATTTCAATTTTGTTTCACAATGTTTAGAATATTTCCACAATGCAAAAAATTGTAGGTTTTAAAACTTCTACATTTACCTTGTGTCTTGGATTATATTTGAATTTTATAAAACTGCTAATATAGTCATAACTTTAATAACTTTTGTTATTTTGTAAAAACTGCTTCAGACACTAAAAAACATTCTGAACTTTAGCTTTCATGCCTCTAATTATATGACATATTGCTGTCGCTTTTATTTATGTTAATAATTGTCTTCCTGCATTTTTGAAAACTGCTGCACAGTAAAGCTGTAAATTGTGCAAAGAGATCTGTTATGCTGGTGACTAAATGTAAGGGTCAAAATAATCACCAATAGTTATCTTAGTCAAATATTTTTACATAGTATATTGATGGTTATTATTGTGGAGCCTCTGTTTTCTACTTACCTAAATTTGTGCACATTGCAAAACAGTAGGAAATGTGATTTTTTAAAATTATTTTTACGGAAATGTGAACATTCCTCTAACACAGAAATCTACACTTGATATTTTTATGGGAAAAAAGATAGCTGCATATTATGCACATTGCTGTAAATGATCTATCTTTCTATTCATATGTAATTATATGTTTTACTGCATGGTGACAGATTTAAACAGTTTGCTTCCTCAGTAGATAATTTTCAGCATTATAAGAATTCTGATATTAAATAGTTTGAATGGAATCTATGCTAATTTTATTATATCTAACAAAAATCTTTAAATTTTATCTTATCACTAAATATTTTATCACTAATTTTTAATATATCTTTTCATTGACTTGTTTACACAATATACCACTGACAGCTACTGCTTATTTAAGGAATGGTTCCCAAATATTTTAGGAGCCCACTTCTGTTAACCAGGAACAGCAGTGTCAATAAAAAGTATGCAGATTTTTAATCACCATATGGCCTTTGAGTATTCCAGGAGTGTAATAATCCAGAACTAATGCAAACCTGCCCTTGGAAAACTTTGTAAAGCAGATCCATATTTTTTCTATGACCACCTTTTACATTTTTCTCCCTTTTTACATTGAGTCCACACGGTCTCTAGAAAAGTTTAGAAGACATCCCTCCAGGTCCCTAATAGTGACAACCAGATAGGATATATTAACTAATCTTCCATAGGGGGAGCTATTTGAAATGTTCATTTTTATGGTAAGTACTATGCCATCAAAAATAGCCCCAAATGATGCTGCAGAATTTGTCAATTTCTGGCTGAGAAAAAGAACAATAGACATAGGCTCAAAGTGCGACGTAAAATTCCTTGTGGATTCTCCTTGGTGTGGTTGTAAAAAGTGAAAATGCAATGCCGAGAAAAGGTGGGTCAATGAGGTAAGACCAAGAGCTAGAGCTTCCAAACTCAGCACAAGCACAATTATTCATGGCCTTATATATCTCATTTTATTCTTAACCAAATTAATTAGAACACGTTTTTACAACATGCATCCACAGATCTCAACCAAACAGACATTTGAAGTAATTCTACTCCAGACAATGTAGAGCCATTTTCAACTCTCAAACTACAGGTTTTCACTTGGGAAAGTCTACCTTTTCAAATTGAGTTCCATTAACTGTTGTCTCCATAAGATAAGAGAGGTGAATTTTGGCCTCATAACTGAATTGTTACAGTTTATTAAAAGCAAAAAATCACAATAGCATCATATTAGATATCAATATGGCTGCAATAGCACAATGTCCCTGTTGTCATAGAAGTTGACAAAAACAGTCTAATTGTGCAGTTGAGACCCTGTGGTTTATGCTATATGCACATAGAGTTTAATCTCAGCATACAGGTATTATTTATAGTCTCTGTCTTGATGCCAATAATTCCTATGGATTATAGTTGGACCCTCTAAGTACAAAGCTCTAAGTACAAAGATGTTCACCACTGAATTTTCCATGGAAAAAAAATATGGTAATATCCACAAATTACAACAGGAAGCTGATTAAATGGAATTACTGTATTTAGTCAGTAGACTACTGGGTAGTAATTTAACTGTAAAAATAAACATTTAAAAATAGTTTAAAGATCTACTTAGTAAACTGATAAATGGCTATGTTGTACTAAGTTGAAAAATTAAACTCAAAGGTATTATAAAGAAAGAAAGAAAAGCATATATAAGAATGTTCATAGGAGAATTGTTCACAGTAGTAAAAATTTGGAAGTCTGAATGCTCATCAGAAGAAATGGATATATAAAACTGCTGTCTATTCACATAACAGAATTTTATATAGTAGTCAAAATGACTTAACGACAATGACATGCAACAATATGGTTGACTCTGAACACCTTTTCAATGAGAAAGTCTCAAAAGATTAAATGCAGCATGGTACCCTTTGTGCATTGCTAAAAATGGCACAAGCACACACACAAACACACAAATGCAACAAAACTATATACAAAGGAAAGCAGACAGACTTAGATTTGAGTGTCAACCACTTACTAGCTTTTCAACAGAATTATTTAACCTCTTCAACTCAGGCTTTTCATATAAATAGGGGTCAATATTAGTATCTTTCACACTGCTACACTGCATACTATGAATAACACACTTAGATGCCCATCATATAGAATATTGTCATAATAAATTTTAGGATCATTAACTTTATATCAAAATAATATTCAAAGAAAGAAAGAATAGAGAAATCCTAGAATAAAATGTTTCAAAATCTTGACACTGTCAATTTTTAAGCAGCACAGCAAGAAAATAACTTTGTTTTAATTTTCAATAAATACTATATGCATTATAGAACTCTAAAACAAGAATCCCTATCCCCTGAGGGATTAAGCCCAGGGCATTGCAATGGCATAGAACATTATAAGGTAGGCCTGACAAGGGCAAGATGAGAGGGAGAAAACCGTCACCCTAAGACTTCAGAGGGATGTTCAATTTCTTGATTCAAAAAGTCTGGAAATGTACACAGAAGAAATAAGTCTCAAAGGAAGAGTTCAGCTTAACTGAAAGAGATAAGCAGTCCTAGTATCCTAGGCAGACACAGTGACGCGAAGAAATGACATAAGGGATAATATGCATGTTACTGTTTTTTAAAATAATGAGCCAACTATTTAGTTAAGAAAATGGTTTGCAGGGGAAAATGGAGACAGGATAAATAGAAAGTGATAGATTGTAATTGAACCTTAATTTTTAAAACAAAGAGTTTGTATTTTGCCGGGTATGCATGGTAACTATAGAAGACTGTGGAATCAATTTATAAAGAAGTTTAGAATGATTAAACTTTTTAGGATGCTGTCTTGGTTACTCCAAAAGCAAATGATGTAACAAAGCTTGGTAATTTGTATGAGAGGCATTGAAGCACACACAAGTGAAAGAGGGAGAAGGCAAGGGAGAAAACCATTAAAGGTGCATCAGTGGCTAGGCAATGTAGGCTCAGACTCTCCAGGTACCTATGAAAAACCATGCAGAGCACATCTCATAATTATTGCATCCAAGGCTGCATAGGCTGGGCATTTTTCCTACCACATGCACCCCTTATTGGTTTTGAAGGTTGTCCCTGACGGTGTTAACACCACAGATTTTCAGGCACCCCCGCCTTTGACTTCAAGAAGACAAAGTGGAAATGGAGCAAGGCACCAACAACCATGTATTAAAAACGAATGATATTGGAAGAGAAAACATTTAAGAGATTGCTTAGAATTTGGAAATCTATAGCAAAAGCTCCTTAAAATGACTAACTTCTGTCCCTAAAGACTCCATTTTTATATCTCTATTCTAAGGAAATAACCTACAATTCAAATGAAGAGTTTTTTAGTCAAAACAATATTTATATTGCTAAATTTGGAGTCAATTTAATACCCAAAGGGAATGATGATGATGATGATGGTGATAAAATAATAGTAAAAATCAGCTAACATTATTGAACACTGTCAGGATACTGGCATATCTGTATGCATTCTGCAATTATTAACTCATTTGATTTTCCTAAAAATTCTATGAAGTATTCATGGATGAATAAACTGTCACAGAGAGTAAGTAACTAATTCAAATATCAAAGCAAAAAAAAGAGGAAGAGCTAAGAACCAAACTCAGACATTCTGACACTAAAACAGAACATTATCAAACAATGGAGAGAGAGATTTATAAAGAATTTGTGGTCATATGAGAGAGTACTTATAAAGTTAAGTGAAAGTACAGACAATAAAATTCTATATACACAGATATTAATGGAAGTTCTAGCAACAATTTAAACTGAGCCTATGTGGATTCCTCTCCCAGTAAAGTACAGAAAAGTGCTAGCTAATATACGATGTCTTAAATATTACTAGAATGGGAGATCCTTGAGTGACAGAAGAGAAAACCCATCTTTAAACAGAATGGTAATATTACAAGTCAGTGTTGAAGAGCCTAGGGAAAATTGCTTCAAAATATAGGACCAGTTAAACTAAGGAATGGGGCTTTAATCTCCCATTAGGCTTTTTAAAAATCCATTAATGCTTTGGGACTTATGTATGCCCAGAACTTCTTGGTAGAAAATAAAAAGCCATCTATGAGGACAAGTAAAAACATAAATCTGTGTTAAACATGGAAGTGGATTCAAATTTCTACCTGCATTCATTCATTTAATAAATATTTGTTGATTTTCTATTATATACCAGATACGATTCTAGGTTAATGGATATAACAAAGACATCCCTGACCTCACGGAGGTTATTAGTCATTGGAAACAGAAAATAAATATAATTTAAAAATGCATAAAATATGTAGCATGTTAGAGGAAGATAAATTCAATGGAGAAAATAAAGCAAGAAAGGGATATAAGTAGAAACAGAGCAGAAAGAGAAAATGTCATTTTAAATAGGATGAATAGAAAAGACTGCTTTCCCTGCATGGTGAATGGATTTCTGTCCTGAGAAATAAATGTAAAAACTCATCTCAAACTCAAGGCTTTCAGGAAAAATCAATGCAAAAATCCTTCTCTACAGACACTTCCAAAACATTGAACTTCACCAAATAAACAATTCTCAATCAGAGTAAGTTCACAATCAAAGATTTCAAACAACACAAAGAAATAAATCACCATTAAAGACTTTCAAAAGCCCAAGTGACCATCAACAGATGAATTTGCATAAAAAATATGGTATATACATACAATGGAATATCACTCAATCATAAAAAGGAATGAATTTCTTGTACACACTAAAACATGGATGAACCTCAAAGACATGTTGAATAAAATAAGAAAGGCACAAAAAAGGCAAATATTGTGTGATCTCCCTGATATGAAATACCTAGAATAAGCAAATTCACTGATTTTAGAAAATTGTAGAAGTAGATTATAGGTTACCAGGGGCTTGGTGGGAGTGAGAAATGAGTTAATTTCTTAATGGGTACAAAGTTTCTATTTGGCGTCATGAAAAAGTTAGTGTGATGTACGGTGGTGACAATATTACAGTATTATGAATGTAATCCATACTATTAAATTTTATACTTCAAAGTGGCTAAAATGGGAAATTGTGACTTGTAAATTTATTAACACAATGAAATTTATAAAAAAGAGGAAGATTGATAAATCCAACAACCTAGTAAAATAGAAAAATCAGAAAGATGCTGAAACATAAAAAAATCTGAAAGTTATTAAAAATCAAAATGTCTGAAATTCTTATGAAAGAATAAAGGAGGGAAAATAGGCATACTAAAAAGACAGTAAAATGGAAAATAAAAGTTGTATATAGAAATAGAAAACAAGTGGAAATCGAACTAGACTAGAAATAGAATTGGAGAAGAACCATATAACTAAAAAGAACTAGAAATGAATAACATAGTAATTCAAACTGAAATTCAGTGGATGGGTTAAACTGCAGAAGTAATATGAGAAGTTAATGACCGAATTTTTTCCTAAACTAATCGAAGACATGAATATGTAGCTTAAAGGAAAACACTAAGTTCAAGGTAGAATAAATAAAAGTGAGTCCATTCCTTGGCTCATTCTAAAACTCAAAAACATCAAAGAAAAATAAAAGATTCTTTTAACATCCAGAAAATAAACATTATCTACTGAGGAATGGGAATTGGATTGATAGCAGTCTGCTAATCAGCAGAAATAAAACCCAGAATACATTGGGATAACAAATAAAATCTGTATCTAATACATGGTTTCCAGATATTTCCTACCATTGTGTAGGTTGTCATTTGACTTTCATGACAAATTCCTTTGAGGTGTAAAAGTTTTTAATTTTGATGAGATCCCATTTATCTATTTTTTCTTTTGTTGTTTGTGCTTTGGGTGTAAAGTCTAAGAAACCATTGCCTAACACAAGATCCTGAATATGCTTCTATACATTTTCTTCCAGAAGTCTGATAGTTCTAGTCTTTGATTCATTTGGAATGGAAGAAGATAGGTGTCCTCCTCCTTTTTACAAATGAAGATCCAGTTTTCCCAGCACCATTTGTTGAAGAGACTATTCTTTCCCAATTGAATGGTCTTTACCCCCTTGTCAAAAATCAATTGACCATAAATGTGAGGGTTGATTTCTGAGCTCTCAATTTGATTTCATTGGTCTATATGTCCAGCCTTTTACCAGCACCATGCTGTTTTGATTGCTGTGGTTTTGTAATAATTTTTAAGATCAGGATGTATGAGTCCTCCAACTTCATTCTTCTTTTTCAAGATGGCTTTAGCTACCTGGGACCCCTACCTCTCCATATGATTTTGATGACTGGCTTTTCCGTTTCTGCAAAGATTTATAGAATTTAGATTGGGATTGCACTGAATCACTAAATTGCTTTGGGTGGTTTTGACATCTTGGTGATATGTAGTCTTCCAAACCATGAACACAAAATGTTCTTCCATTTATTTAGGTCTTCTTTGATTTCTATTAGCAATGTTTTGTAGTTTTCTGTGTACAAGTTGTTTACATAATTGGTTAGATTTATTCCTAGATGTTTTATTCTTTATTTGCTATTGAAGGTCTTTTTTTCCTTGATTTCTTCTGACTGTTCATTGCTTATGTATAAAAACACTACTGATTTAGGTGTGTTGATATTGTATCCTGCCACTTTGTTGAATTCATTTCTTAGTTCTAGGAAGTTTGTTGTAGATTTTTCAGGATTATCTGTGTATAGGATCATGTCATCTGCAAATAGAGGAATTTTACTTCTTCCTTTCCAATGTAGAGGCCTCATTTCTTTTTCTTGTCTAGTTGCTCTGGTTAGAACTTCCAGTATAATGTTGAATAACAGTGATGACAGAAAGCATCTTGTTCCTGATCTTAGAGAGGAAGCTTTCAATCTTTCACCATTAAGTTGGATGCTAGCTGTAGGCTTTTAATATATGTTCTTTATTATGTTGAGGAAGTTTCCTTCTATTCCTAGTTTTCTAAGTGCATTCATCAAGAAGGGGTGCTGCATTTTGTCAAATGCCTTTTCTGCATAAGTATACATGGCCAGGTGGTTTTACTCCCTTCATTTTGTTAATGTGGTGTATTACATTAACTGATTTTCTTATGGTGAACCAACTTTGCATACCAGGGATAAATCTGACTTGATTATGGTGTATAATTCTTTTAATGTGCTGTTTGATCTGGTTTGCTAGTATTTTGTTGAGATTTTTGCAACAATATTCATAAAAGATCTTGTTCCATAGTTTTGTGTTCCTGTGGTATCTTTATCTGGCTTTGGTATCAGGATGCTGTTGGCCTCATAAAATGAATTAGGAAGTGTTCCCTCCTCTTCAAAATTTTGGAAGAGTTTTGAATTGGAGTTAAGTCTTTTGGAATGTTTGGTAGAAGTCCCCTGTGAAGCTACCTAGTCCTGGTTGGGAGGTTGTTGATAACTGATTTGATGTCTTTACTATTAATTGGTTTGTTGAGAATTTATATTTCTTCTTGGGTCAATGTTAAGTAGTTTGTGTAATTTCTAAGAATTTGTCCATTTCATGTAGGTTACCTAATTTATTGGTGTACAGTTGTTCATAGTACCCTTTTATAGTCCTTTTTATCTCATCAGTGTTGCTAGTAATGTCCCCTTTTCATTTCAGTTTTAATTATTTGTATCTGCTCTTTTTTTTGTTTGTCAGTCTAGCTAAAGGTTTGTCAATTTTATTGATCTTTTCAAAGAACCAACTTTTGGCTTTGTTCATCTCCTCTATTGTTTTCCATTTCATTTGTCTACACTCTATTCTTTATTATCTCTTTCTCTGTACTCCTTAGGGTTTAGTTCGCTCTTCTTTTTCAAAGACTTCCAGTTTTTAAGTTAGGTATCTGATTTGAAATTTTTCTTCTTTTTTAATGTAAGCACTTAGAGCTAAAAATTTCCTTCTCAACAATGCCTTCACTGCATCTCATAAGTTTTGATATATTTGTACTTTCACTTTCATTTACGTCATGACATTTCCTAATTTTGCTTCAGATTTCCTCTTTAACCCATTGGTTGTTTAAAAATATGTCATTTACTTCCCACAAATATAAAAATTCATATTTGTGAATTTTCCATTTCTCCCTCTGTTATTGATTTCTAGCTTCATTCTGTTGTGGTCAGAGACTAAACATTTTATGATTTCAATATTTTTTTAATTTATTGAGACTAAGAAAGGAAAATTATGAGCAGAGTCTCAGGGAACTGGATGACAACATGAAGTGCATGAATATACATATTATGGGTGTCCTATAAGGAAAAGAGAAATGAAAGGGGGCAGAGAGAATAATAGAGGAAATAATTAATGAAAATTTCCCAACTCTTATGAAAGACATAAAGTTATAAGTCCAAGAAGCACAGTGTACCCCAAACAGAATTGATCCAAACAGACCTACTCCAAGGCACTTACTAATCAGACTGTCAAATGTCAAAGGCAAAGAGAGAATTCTGAAAACAGCAAGAGAAAAGCAATCCATCACATACAAGGGAAGCTCAATAAGGCTAACTGTGGATTTCTCAGTAGAAACCATGGAGGCAAGAAGGCAGTGGTATGATATATTCAAGATACTGAAAGAGAAAAACTGCCAACCAAGAATCCTACACTCAGCAAAACTGTCCTTCAAAAATGAGGGACAGTCTAAAATATTTACAGATAAACAGACACTGAGAGAGTTCATGAATGAGAGAAATGGACTTGGTTAGGACTAAGGTAAATCAGACTAAAGGATAAAGGACATTATTGATGGTATTTTAAAACTTCAACTTCTGTGTGAGAACAAAGGAAGAGATGTTTATTAGATGCAAAATCTGTATTTTTTTTAGCACACTATATAATTTAACTTGAATGATCAGTTTATTCAAACACCATAATTACATGAACTTTGAATAGGGAGTGAAATCTGGTTGGTTTGTACAGGTTAGTGTGAAGCCCCAATACATCCCAGAGTAATTTGGGCAGAGAATAAAAATGTGTTTTTAAAGCCCCTTGAGGGACTGGG